>NW_024610028.1:0-600000 GCF_016920785.2 Ixodes scapularis | reverse complement strand
GGGACGAAGGACAAGCGCGCTGGCACCTTTGCATTTAATTACATTCTGATTGTAGAGGCCACAACTATTGTCGAGTAACGTCTTAAGATAAATTTTGGGACAAGGCTGCTATCAGTGCGATTCCTCATTCCACGCTGCACGAAAGAAGAATATAACTCGGAGCTGGAGGCAAATAACACTTGCAAAGCGGCAGAGCAGATTGTAGAAATGGGGCCTCTTGGCGATCTATAAATAAAAAGCAAGAAGAAAGTAGGAATTGAAATATGCAGTTTGGCAATGCGCACAATCTTGCATAAAATGTATGTCTAAAAACGAAAAAAAAAAATTTTGCGCGTTAAGTGGGTTTGAACCACCGCTACCGAGACGTCGGTATCGCCAGAGCAGCTCCTTGTACCACTCGTCCGCGAAACGCGCGGAGTAACATTTTTTTTTTTTTTTTTTTTTTATGCGCACCATATCTGTACCTTTGACACCGTTGCACGCTATGTATGAAACAGAGTAGAGTGGTGGCGAAAGCCCTCACAATAAGCAGAGCAGCTAGAAAGAGCATGAAAAAGGTGGAAAAAAATTAACTGAAACGCTAATGTCAAACCTGAATATTCGATCGAGTTGAAAGACTACCACCGTGCCAACTCGCCCGGATATTTTTTCTGTCAAAGTCTAATAGCCAATAGTAATAAATAAAAAAAACGTGCTCTTCATAAATTAAGCCGCACCACTGAATGTAAAATAGCGTATGACTTGTATGTATATTCTCAGCGAAAGAAAAGAATGCATTCAAAAAGGGCCAGTCATATTGTTTCCTTTCTGTTAGAGCTTCTTTCAGGTACACGCAAAATGTGGGTGTCTACGTCTAATTGAGTGGAATTGACATTTCCTACAGGGCTGGCAGGGCTGACTCAGTTTGGCTAGCAGCTTGGAACCTACGGGAGCCTAGGGAAATGCACCACAAGAGTGGCAGTGACGCCCGTCAAGCACTTCCTCAACGATGGCACCACGAGGAGGGGGAGCTGCCCTAAAGTGAATGCAATGGCAGGTCAGTCGTTCAGTGAACCCCTATACAGATGATACCAAGCAGAAAATATTTAAAAAAATGTATTATTAGGAACACGGAGTGTGAATCGCACGGACAAGGAGGAGATCAACACAGTGCTGTGTTCCGTTCGTATCCTCTGTTTCCATATTCTTCATGATTTCTTTTTAATTATTGGCTACCAACTGGTCCAATTATTAGCACCCCTAGTCAACAAAAGTATGCTGCTATTTATTTGTATGCATGAACACTGTGCTTACAGTTCAATCCTACAGTCATTGATTAAAGAGCAGAAACAAAAACGAGGGTCCAAGCTAGCTATACAGGCTAAACACGAAAAATGTATTTAAGACTGGTTCTCTGAAGGATGACACAAACGCAGAGAAGTGCTAAACAGAGCTGAGTTTTAATATACAAAAAAGGAATAGGCGACCCAAAAGAGGAAACGGAGGGGAAGACATGAAATCGCTCTTTACAATTACTCTTCTGTTTACCACCCCTCTACAAAGGGAATTTCTTCCTGGACCTCACAGTGTTATACTGTTGACAACCACTAGTATACCCAAGGACAGTAAACGCATAGAAGCAACTTACTAACATCTGGGTAAATTTGATTAAACAAACAACAGAGAATGCCCATGAGCTTTCAACCTAGAATATAGAAAATATCATGCGGAACATTAAGATTAAAAAATACATACGGATATCATGCCTGTTTCTAAAATAAATATAGGCCAAGAAACGTTTTCCACTCGATGGCGAAACACATGGAAGGCATTCAGCAGATTCCTAGGTTTCATCATTGTTATTGATTCCTTCAGTATATACTTAAGTTGTGGTCATCCTCCTTAGTCAAAATTATTTCAGTAGTGTTCTATAAGAGCATACAATTATTACATTAGATCACGTGTTTTGATGCATCTGAATACAGATCCTTATTTTTCTGCAACATTTATACTAAGTTCAATCGGTCGTTAATGCAGGGTTTTGTCGCATGAAGTGTTCTATGAGGTGAGCGAGAATTTCTAGCAGTCCTTGGGACCTGTCGTGCTGTAGGCTTATGTATTACTGGCTTTCTCTTTGTTACTTTGTGGTATTTGGCAAGCTGTATCAAAATTAATTCCAGGTCCCAGCTGAACCAAGTGGGTATACCTAAGCGTCACAGACTGCAAGCCACTCTCTTCAAGCCGTACAGAGTGTTTTATGAGGTGAGCAATCATTTCTGGCGGTCCTTGGTACATGCCGTGCTGGAGGTTAATGTAAAACTGGCCTTGTCCAACTTGATCCAGTTTTACGTAAGGAAAAAGCGGATCTCTAAAGTGGGGTGATGCCCGGCTGCATGCACATGCACCCGGTGTTTATATATACATATATACAAAACTTTATATTTTGATTGGAACAAAATTTTAAAACAGCGTGATTGGTACTTGGATGCTACCTTCACTGTGTGTTTATGGGGCTCGGAGGACATCAGACAAGCGGATAACCGTCACAATATGTTAATCATAACTAATATACCAAAATGTTTTCATATTTTTAATTAATGATTTTATAGGGCATGTTTCAATTCTAGTTTCAAAGGCAGTGAATATTAAAGACTCACTCGATTGACACACTTTGCGAATGGCAACAAGTTTCGAGATATTCAATGCTAAAAATCTGCCTTTTCGTCACCCAATTCCAAAATCTTGCGCTCAGAAGACCTCAGGAGGATGGCGTGGCTTCGAACGCACCTTCACTATCTTGGAAGTATGACGCTGATGCATCCACCAAGGACACACTGTCGAGATAGTGACGACGTGCCTGGTAGGACGGTCATTCTTCTACCCACCATTAATGGCACCAATTCTTGAGATCAAACTGAGCTCGGTTCCTGCATCTGACATTAAAAACGCAAAAGTTGGACAATGAATATCTCGAAGCCGCTTGACTTTTTGTGAATTGTTTAAATCGGGATAGCCTTTAATATTGACTGACTTCTAACACTGCAGTTGCAACGTGGCCCATAAAGCCATTAATTACAAAGCTAACAGATTTCGGTAAATTAGTCAGCATACTGTGACGGTTATCCCCTTTACTAATGTCCGCCGAGTCCCACGAACACACAGTGAAGAAGACATTGACATAACTTTCACGGCCTTTTTTTAAAAATTCTGTTAGCTTTCAAATTGAATGCTGTCTACGTGTAAAACGACTTGTAGAATGTAATCATGCACATAATTGTTACAAAGCTTTGCTTTTCACCCAATTAAAGTATTGCATTTTCTATCGCAACCTTTCAAACATAAGCAAAGCATCCAGTGTGGTACTCAAAATATATTCTATTCGGCAATAAATTTAACGGACTTCTACTTGGTTTGTCTTTGGCTTCGTACTGAAAATAATAGGCACGTGCGAATCATAGAATTTGGGCTTAAATTGGATAATGATTTGAGATGATTAACTTTTCAGTTTGATATCACATTGTTTCTGCACCTCTCTACAAGCTTGCGAATTCTGGGTCCGTTTACATCGAGTCATCCAGCAGTCGCAGGTTACTTTTTGGGCCACCGAAATTGCTCTTCTCTTGGCGCAGACAGCTCATTATATGTTTACGGGTAAAACAGTGCGAACAAGGACACATGACAGAGAAGATGTACACAGACGGAGCGCTGACTTTCAACTGTTTATTTTAAAGAAATGCCCAACGGCGTGGTCACACCAAAAAACAATTACATCACGACACATGACCGTCACATGATCGTCACAAGTTAAAGTCCCTCAAAAATTCCAACTCACAATCATAAAGATCTATCGAAGGCACGCTGACACAGTTGTCTTTGAACTTGGAAATGTAAAAGGCCTCTGTTATCGTTGGTGACTGTGTCTTCCCGGGACCGTGGTATCTTCCAAAACCGGAGAATAACCACATCTGTCGCAGTGAACCGCCATATTCCCTGACGGAGGTGCCCTAATCGAACACGCGTGTTCACATAATCTATCATTAATGCAGCGACCGGTCTGGCCGATGTAAACTTTTTTGCAAGTCAGGGAATTACTGTAGACCCCCCCCCCCCCCCCACACACACACACCCCCGCAAGGGACAAACTTGTTTTCTTGCTTCTTTTCACGTGCGGCCCTGACAACCGGTCCCCTCTCCACCCTCACACATAAACATCTCAGCTTAGGCGGTGCTGAGAAAACAACCGGAAGATTGTGGCGTTGCGCTTTCTTTAACCTATGTGCCACCTTATGGATATAGGCACCACCACAGGTTTCTGCGGAGACTTCCTACCCATAACAAACGTTTGGAGGGCGACTATCCTGGCAATTTCCTGGTAGGTGTGGCTGAGTGCCTCTTGAGGAGGGTGAGAAATCCGGAGGTAGTTATGGGTAGGAATTCTACGCAGAAAACCATAAGGTGGCGCATAGGTTAAAGAAAGTAGCGCAACGCGACGATGGTCCTGTCGTTTTCTCAGCACCGGCCAAGCTGGGACGTTTATGTGTGAGGGTGGAGAGGGGATCGGTTGTCAGGGCCGCATATGATAAGAAGCAAAAAAACAAGTAATCCCCTGACTTATAAAAAAGTTACATCGGCCAGACCGGTCGCTGCATTAATTATAAATTACATGAACACGCGTGTTCGATTAGGGCATCTCCGTCAGGGAATATGGCGGTTCACTGCGACAGATGTGGTTGTTCTGCGGTTTTGGAAGATACCACGGTCCTGGGAAGACACAGTCACCAACGAACTAGAGAGATAACTGAGGCCTTTTACTATTCCAAGTTCAAAGACAACTGTGTCAGCGTGCCTTCGATAGATTTTGTGATTGTGAGTTGGCATTTCTGAGGGGTTTTAACTTGTGACGATCATGTGTCGTGGTGTAATTTTTGTTTGGTGTGACCACGCCGTTGGGCGTTTCTTTAAAAATGAACAGTTGACAGTCAGCGCTCCGTCTACGTACATCTTCTCTGTAGAATGTCCTTGTTCGTGCTGTTTTACCCGTAAACATGTTTCACCAACTAGCCCAAATTTCAACAATATTACAGCTCATTGCATATTTTTTCAGAACACCTTCGTCTGTCACGAATTCGAGGGGTACAGCAAGGCGCAAACACAACATTGTCTCATAGACAGCTGTAGAAATATATTATCACGAGCACCTGTTTCTGTGCAATCACCCCCTCCACTGTTGAAAATCACAGCCGTCAACCTTGCCACGCTTGACGCGCTGCATGCTGGATTTTCGCTGCACCGGTTGGTGTTCGGACGGGGGAGCTCATATGGCCGGTGTCTGTACATAAAATGTAGCTCATGAAAATTATTTTTTACGGCTACATACGAGACATTATTATGTTTGCTGTTTTCTGCAACCCTCATCTTTATTTGCTGATTGTAGAGGAGAAAGCAAAATTAACATTAGCCAAGGGACAAATATCAGCATGTACAATTATAGTCAGTCGGCAGCCCTATACGGTTCTTAAATGTAGGGTGGCGAGGTGAAAAAAGTGTGTTCGTGGCCGATATATATTGTAGCACCTGAGCTCCCTGCCTTCTGTTGGTGTTTGTCCCGTTTTCTTCTTGAAACTTGCCTTCCCTTGGCCATGTTCGCTGATACCGATAAGAATCCATTATCGCACCCAAAGAACGCTGGCGACCGATGAGACCGCCTGACAAAGCGTGTCTGCCCAAACGTCCCTGCTTTTTGTTTTCTCACCTTTTTGGACATATTGTTTCTCATCTGTGCATTTGTTGGTGTCCTCTTATCCAAACAATAACCTCGAATTTTCACAGGGAGGCCGCTGTTTGCAAAAAGAAAAGCGGCCGCTGTAGAAGCAAAATCTGATAGCAAAGCAAAAAAATCACTCATTGCGAAAATGAACCAGTGATGCGTCGGATTTGTGGCGTGGATTCTATTTTTTATCTCCAAACCTGTCAGCTCATTCTCAGCAATAAATGTAGCAAAATACATCAGTCTAGCAGCGTATCATAATGTTCATCGGAAAAGTATTTCACTACTGAAATACAAATAGATTTCCCAAATGCATCTTGGTACAGAAATAGATACTCAAAAGTGTCCCTAACATTATATCGCAATACTTTCATGTCGAGATGTTGTCCCGATTGTAATTCTTCATTCGTTTTACATTGCTGCAGACGCCGGTTACTTGTTCACATATAAGCACTCTATGCCTGTGTGGAGGCTGATGCTCATGGCCTTAACTGCTGCAAATAATAGCAGTTGATAAGAGCAAACATGTTTTGGCCTTCTACATTAAAATGCATTTTTCTTTTTTTCTTTTACCTAACGCAGGACGAGAACATTCCACCGGCACCATGTGTCCTCTACAACAAGCAAGAGCTGGACGGTGCAGACTTTCTTCACCTTGTTGTGGGTCGTGAGCGCTTGTTCTCCGTTTTTAATGCTGAGAGGGGCTGTGCATGTTGTTGGCAGTATATTGACTGTTCAGCATCCAGTACGAACGCAAGGCCTTCAGCACGCGGTTGCTCTGGAGAGGAATTTTTTTGGCTTGAGTGACACAACTCGAAGGGCAGTCGTAATTAGTTTTTGAACAAAGTATGCAGACAGGTATGTGGTTGAACAGATATTTTGGTGAACCGTTTTAAAAGTGTATATTGCACTTTTTTCGTCAGTATTATCAGGTTAATTTTATTTTTCTTACAGAACGAATGATAGAAGGGTTTATGTAGGTATGTTTCTTTTTCTATCTTTAAACGTCGGGCACTTTTTGTGATAGCTTATGCTGACCTCCTGTAGGTGAGGTGCTCAAAAATTTAGCTGTGCAAGTTCCTCATCCATAGTCGTCTTCCAGAACTTTATAATTTTCCTTGTACATGAGCAAGAGGATAGCGTCGTCTTCTGAAACATTCGCTTTTTTGACGTAAAGTGCGAGTTCATTCTGTGATACTTTTTCATTAAATGTTTGCAGATAGCATTCTTTATGTCATGGAATGGCATGCATTGTATTTCTCATTTGTCTCTTACGGTTCAATAAATGTTAAATTTAACACATTCTCATTGATGTAGTGGGCTTCACTTACTGAAATACTGCTCTGGTTCAGTCAAGGCCCCTCTACCATGCCTTCAATTAGTAAACTGATGCGCATAAGGGGACAAGTGATAAGCGAAGCTTGTTTCCTGCAATCCTCTGAGACAAACAAAACATGTCACGTGTTATCCAACTAGGAAAGCTCCACGTGCTTCGTTTGTGGCAGCCCGTGATGCTTGCAATGGTTCAGCCGTGCAGTACCATGTTTGGGGCCACTGCTTGCTCACTTAGAGTTCGAGAAAGGGGGACGCCGTAGCACTACCCAGTTGTCCTCGGGGTTATGATGTGGCTTGCAAGGAGCTCTTTTGTAATACTTATTCATGAGGTGAGTTCTACTCAGTGTGACTCATTATTTCCTTAACACGCGCCTCGTATGTGGTGAAGTTGCAATCCCCCTAAGTGAAAACTGTAAAAGTAAGCATAAGCTGTAAATCATATAACAATAATATAAGAATATGAATATCTTTTATAATTTTTTGTACAATTTACAAGTTCTGATATGTGTATTGGACACATTCTTATAAAATTTTCACTTGGGCTTGTACTTCATTTCACCTTTCGTCCGAGCGCGGCGGAATCTACCAGCCATCCCGGCCAATCCAGCGTCAAGAGAGCATCATGTGACCTTGAACAACCAAAACGTCGCGTGATACTCTCCCGGCGCTGGTTTGGCTGGGGTGGCCAAGCATCCACTGGGCCACCGCAGCGGGCGCCCATTCCATGCCAAGCACCCTTCGCCAAGGGTGCTGGGCAAGCACCCACTATAAAGGGTGCTTGCCTGAACACCCTAAGGGTGTTAGCCCTGGGACAAACTGATCTACACCCTTAAGGGTGTAAAAATTTTTACTGTGTACGATATTCCGATCTCGAATAAGCAACAAAATTCTCGAATACACCAAAACGCGACATTTACAGAAATAACAAAAAGGTACGTCCACTCCCAGGCATCGAACCTACGCTCTTTGCGTGGGAGCCGAGCCCGATAACCATTCTGCCACGGGCGCGTTTTTCTTTTCTTTATTCTGCCACGGGGGCGTTTCCTACTCAGCTAGCTGCGCTTTCGGCAATATGTCGCTCGGGAAAATATAAATACGTCAAGGTGGGCGCCCCGGGCCCCAAGCCCGCTCTTGCCAGACGTCTTCAACGTGTCTGTGCGGTTCCCCGAACCAGGCGGTAGAGGATCGGGTACTTTGGGGTATAAATATCATTACTTCGCATAAGCATAAAGAAGTCAGAAACAAGCTTGATTTCGTGCTTACTCCTCAATCGACATCCAGGTGATCCAACGTCGGTCCTGGGACGAACTTGAGGGCAATGGCTTCGAGAAATCTGAAAAAGACTATGAAGAAGGATTTCGCGGAGGCGCGTCTTCATACTGGATAGGCAAGTTATACCAATCCTTGTGCATTCACTTAAAAAATTGAACCAGGAATGATAAGAAAAGCATGCCTAGGATCCCGCCAAACTCATCTTAATGGAGAATACGTTTACAGGTGTCACGTGCCATCGTGACGTCACATCACATGGTAACGTCACGCGACGTGGTAAACCTTCCCGCTAAATTTAATGGTGAACACAAAACGCTCATCAAGTCATATCTGTCAGTGACGTTACATATTTATCTACAATTACTTGAATCAAATGAAAAAAAAACATAAAAAAACATCTTCATAAAAATGTATTATTGCGTGAAGAAAAAATATCCATAAAACTTATTCTTGCATTACACAGAAAACAACAAAATGTGGAATCGTTATTGGCCTACATTTCATCTTGATCACGATGGGAAACAATTATAGAACTAGACTTATTGAACTGTTATATGCTCCCACTGCTATGGGTGCACATAGTTATATGTAAAACATCGTGAATTAAAGAAATGTGTGAAACGTTATTATTTTACTCAAATATATTTTTCTTTTCAATGCATTATCTTTAGATTGGTTTGTTCTATGCTTCTTGCTAGTAAACAACAGGTCAGTAAAGTGAATAAAGTCAGTGAGACTTTGCCTACGATTGCGGGCATTTATATTTAAAACAGGATGCTAATTTCTGCAGTTTTGTTCACTTTACTGACGCCAGGTCAGTAAAGTCAGCGAGTCTTTACAAACACTTTGCTGGCTTTCAGGTTTAAAATGTGATGCTCATTCCTGCAGCTTATGTTAGGGGTAAGCTTGCGCCTTACCTCGATCATAAAATATTCAATTTTATAAACATTTATGAGTTAGTCTTACTTTGCAGGATGTATTGGTGTTTTAATCCTGAATGTATTTCTTACATTCCACTAAAGGGCTCAACAATATTCATGCCCTCACGAGCCATCCAAGTAGCGATCAAGTTCTCAGGATTGAACTGAAAACACTAAAGGACGAAACAATTATTGTACAGTATGGTAAATTTAAAGTCGGTCCCAAAAAAGACGGCTACCGACTGACCATCGGCGATTACACGAGCCCTAATGGTAAATATCGTCGCTTTTACCCTGCCTCTTGCACTCTGCTCTCGCGTCGCCTGCAGCGCTGCGTTAGTCGGTGGGTGCTGGAACTTTTAAAAGACGCTCTTCACATGAGGTTAGAAACAAACTTCAGAAATTTAAACTTTTACTCAGCATGTGACGGCCAGCATCATACAGGTTTTTTTTATGATCGTTTGTGTGAACTCTAGAAAATTCAGTGTGAACCGTGTCTTTCACAGCGCTGGATTAAGGGAAAGGGGGGGGGGGGGGGTAAGCAGGCTGCAGCCGATGGCCCAATCCCTGGAAGTAGAGGAGGGGGAACTATTATTTCAATGTTTTTAAATGTAGCCCCAGTTAATTAAACAAGGAGGCAGAGCTTTCGTCTAATGCAATTTCGTTTAGTTCAAGTTACATTGCGAGGGGTTTGAATACATTGACTTGCCACCTCGCAGCATTTGTGGATGCGTTGCCGCGGAGACTTTTCGAGTTTTCTCTTAATCACTGTAACTAAATGGTAACGGGAAAAGACGCTTGTTATCACCTTCTCTGAGCAGGCGCTGACTCCACTAAAAGGAAAGCTCATTACGCTCTTCGAGAATCACAACCAGATGCGGATTGTCGGGCCAGTTGCGACCTCAAATCTCTACAATGATAAAAATATACGTACTCGCACGCTGTTAGAAAAACAAGTTAGCAAAAAGATAGTAACTGCGGCCGTTAATAGCCCTCTATGACGGTCTCTACCTCTCTTCTAACTGTTTCACCTCAAATGCACCACAGCAGTAAACGCGGTAATTACTAATATTAGCTCAGACATCGGAATAGTAATTTGTACTTCTCAGTGTGGAAAAGGAAAATAAAGATGATCTGAATCACGATGCATATCGTAATTTAAATCAGATCAGTTCCGCAGTGACTATTTAAATCTAACCTTACGCACCAAAGTAATCCCGACATATATTTTAATTACCGTTTGTCTTTTCTTTGATTCCTTCCATGTACATTTTTCTGTATTTAAATCCCAGAATCCTCAGAAGAGTTATATGGGGCTGAAGACGAGCACACGAGCAAAAATGAGTGATATTTTAAACAAATCGGAGCGTTAAGTTTTCTTTCTTCCTCACGCTTGTGCGTGAGTTACGTAACGTCTTTTTGCAAGCAAATCAGAACGCAAGATAAAAAATTAAACAAAATATTTTTTATTATTTAGGTAATACCAATCTTTCACGTTTAAAAATATATCTGTAGATAAAAAAAATCCAAACTGGTGGCAGCTGATAAAACCGTTTGCTCTACTGACGTCTAAACCCTGGTTAGCTCAGTTGGTAGAGTGCTGCACCTGAAATGGAGAGGTCCCGGGTTTGATACCCGGACCAGGCGGATTTTTTCGGTTGCTCACCAGTCACCTAGCTGTGTTTGGAGATTTATGTTAGTCCTTTGTCCATCTTGTTCCCCTTCTCCAGGGATTATTTTCATCATTCTTGTCCAGCTCGCTTGCACTCTTGCAATTAATTGCATTATAATTATAACCTTAAATTGCAAGCTTCTCCCTCGTTGGTGTTAGACTGGTGGCAGCTGATAAAACCCGTTTGCTCCACTGACGTCTAACCCCTGGTTAGCTCAGTTGGTAGGGTGCTCCACCTGAAATGGAGAGGTCCCGGGTTCGATACCGGGACCAGGCGGATCTTTTCGGTCGCTCACCAGTCACCTAGCTGTGTTTGGAGGTTTGTGTTTGTCGTTTGTCCTTCTTGTTTTCCTTCTCCGGGGATTATTTTCATCAAACTTTTAGATTCAAAAATATACGAAAGAGTCAGACGAAGAGGACGGACAGGACAAACATCTTTGCGACCTCAGATCCTGTCCGTCCTCTTCGTCTGACTCTTTCGTATATTTCTGAATTTATTACCAACGCGCTCAATCCAAGTTGTTCGAGGCGGGGTTTAGGCCGCACGTCCGGAAGCTTCCTGGCTCGAGACGACGTCCATTCCCCGAAGTGAAGAACCCAGGGGTTCAGTGGAGGTGGGAGACTTGGTAACGTAACGAACGGTTTAATTACATGGTAGCGATACAGTCGTCAAATCCGAGAGAACAACGGAGCAGCCTCGCGCTCCGCCTTATATAGGGTCCGTTTCTCCCTCACTCCCCGCCAGGGCAGCAGGTGCGATGCAGCAACCCGCCGTCAAGTGCGATGCAGCAAAGTCCGCAGTCCAGTGCGACGTAGCCAAAGTTCTCCGCAGTTAGGCCATGCCTCTCTCCCTTTCCCGAGCGCACCAACCACCACGCACACACACACGTCCCGATAACGTCACGGGCGCGTTGAGACTTGTTGCCGCAGGCCCCGTCACGCAGGCGACGGTCCCGGACTCGTCGGGACTCGTTTCGCGCAGGGTTGAAACTCGGAAGAAGGTCGCCGAAGGTTCCATTCTTAACAAAGTTTAAAGTAGAGTTGACCCATGCATGACCAAAATGGAACGCTTCTTGGTATATCTAGAATATTCCAGTATACTTTTACCCCGAGTGTAAAATATAACGAGGCCAGAACGACCTTGCCTAGTCAGTCTCGCCTTAGCTCACTTCCGAACATTCTAGACCGAATCTTTGAGAAACCGAGTGTATACTCGATAAGGATCCGAACGCAGCCGTGCCGACTCTCTCACACCCTTTCGACGCGACGCACTCTAGCTTTCGCCGGCGCCCGACCCTGCATTTCTGACCGCTCGGACGCTCGCGACGCTCTATACAGTTATATTGGTTTACAGATTTGGTTGTTCGTTTTAGTTTGCGCGCAATATCGCCCGGTTAAACGTTTATTTAAGTTCATTATTTTATCGTCCATTCGCATTCATCGGTAAACAGTGATCTAAATCTAACTAATTTGTAATAAATCAAATACATTTAGTTTGATTAAAATAGATTCGATTGAAATCAAACAAATCTTATTATTTACTTATGATTTAAAAAAAACAATGATATATATATGGGTGCAGGCAAAAAGGGTCGAATTTTTAATTTCGGTGAAAAAAAAAATATTTTATGGCGCCGTTTCTAAAACCGCAGTCGCCACAAACCGCAAGTTCGTCGGATATTTCGTTCTCGACTTATAAATTTTTAAAGAGGCCGCGGCGGAAAGCGGTGTTTTTCACACCCGTCGTGGGTCGGATGCTTCGCTCGATCTTGCGCCGTGGATGTTCAGTCCACATTATACTAACTTTTTTCAAGCACTCTGTGGACACATTTAAAATGCTCCAATACCATAAATAGCTTTAGGCGTTTTGCTTTTGTTTTTCTGTAAAAATGTCAAAAACGCCCCCTCGGTCAATTGTTGACGGACTTTGACAATTAATTACTGGCGATCTACTTGAGTTACATTGATATTTTGTATGTCCACGGAAAGCCCAAAACACGCTCTCTATTTGTATTATAAAATGACTCGTCTGTATGAAATATCCTTTGCGGTACGTTTACGTTAATGTTATGCGAAAACCAAAAAGTACCATTTTTTTAAATTGATTTTCTAAAAAAAACATTTTTTATTTTTTTATTTTTTGTTCAAATGTAGATATCATAGTTGCCTACACGAAAATCAATTGCCGAGAACGTGTGTATTTTGTTTGTATGTTTAATATTTAGGCCTCAATATCGGAAAAAGACGTCCTTGTTTTGCAACACCTAAGTCAGACATAGCGGCCCATGCGTCTCTATGAATTGTGAAAAAGTTTTCTTGAATTTTCTTCTGCATTTTGTAATCAATTATAAACGGATTTTGTGGTATTGAATATTTATTTATATTTTGATAAGAGCGGGAACCACGAGATACATATCTAACCAAATCAGTAGGCCTAGTAGTCTTTCAATAACCAAAGGGCACAGACGTTGTATTGTTTCGATTTATAAACCTTTCACAGTAAACTAGCACGACTAGCTATTAGCTGTCATATTACTAAGACAAAGAAGGTGTCCACATCGTCGATATATTATATACAATTCTTTGCGAAACCAAACACTGGGGTTTGTTCACCCCACATCGCACAGGTCATCAGGGAATGTCCTTTGACTTCCGTAATACACAAAAGTGATGACACAGAAACGGTCCGAAACACAAAGAGTGTGTCACGGAGAGGAACAGAAAATAAAAATAAATAAATAGGAGTTAAATTGCCCAACTCCGATCTTAACGATATTTCCGTTCAAAAACCAAGTTCGCCTTTGCCCCCAAGACCCAAGTTCGCCATCGCCCCCAAGCTCGAGGCAGCAGACAACGTAGCTCTCCTAAGGCAAATAGCCGCCAGGCCCTCAAATCATTGATGAGGGCATTCGAGCCTTTGAAATCCTCATACACCAGACCAACGGAAAGATCAGCTTCAAATCCACCATTCACGAATTGCGAAGCAAAGATCTGAAGTTATGCGTCTCAGACAAAGAGGGAGGTTTTGCTGTTCTTGGTTCAGATGCATATGGAGAAAAGGCTCATCAAGCTATCATCAAGAATTTTATAAATGTTGACGAACAACGAACCAAAGCAGCAAAAAGACACATCTTAGACCTCTTTGAAAAAAATCAACAAAACAGCCTTTGCACCAAGATCAAAGCCGCAAAAAATGACAAGCTTATGGTGTTTTTCTCCGCCAAGACTCACAAAGAAGGGATACCTTTCCGGGCCATAGTGTCAAAAAAAAAAAAAAAAACCAACGTGGCAAGCATGTGTTTCAAGGTATTTGGCCCAACATCTTTCCACAATACACCATGCGGACCCATTCCACATACCAAACTCTGAGCGAGTGATATCATATCTAGAGGAACAAGGAAACAACATCGTCTCGGAGTTTTCCTTGGACGTACAGGACATGTATTACTCCATTCCTCAAGCAAGGCTTGTACAGGTCCTCCGAAGTTCCATCGAAAACCAAGGGCTCGCGGAATTCCAAAATGCAGCAGGTGTTAGCCCAGACACCTTGTTGGAGGTTTTAAGGTATTATTTGTCCGCAACGGTAGTAACCCATCAAAATCGGCCTTATGTCCAGAAGAGTGGAGTGTGCATTGGTTCAAAAGTGGCCCCATATTTGTGCGACATCTTTCTCGCCGGATGTGGGGTAGCCATACAGCAAGTTTTAAAAGACCCGCGAGTTGCCGCTATTTTCAGGTATGTTGACGATTTTCTTATTTTATGTACAACTGGAGTTGATGAAACAGCAGACGGATGCCTTCACACCACCCTCAGGCATTTCCAGACAAGCTGCGTGAGGCTCACATTCACCTACGAGCTCCCAGTTGATAATTCCATACGGTTTCTTGATTTGGCCTTGAACTTCCAAACAGAACATTTGTGTTGGAGATATGAAGTGCGATCGGGGAAAGGGTTCCTTCCCTTTGAATCCGAACATTCCAAAATTGTAAAACAAGGGGTCGCTACTGCAGCTCTTTCAGCCAGCCTCAGAAAGACTTGCCCCCATCAGATGGTAAAAAGCTTTGAAACCCAAATGTCCAGGCTTCATGAGGCCGGATATCTGAAACCCTTCCTGGCCTCCATTTGCGAAAAGATTTTCCGCAACATAAAAAGAACTTGTCAACGCACCGACCTTGATCCACCGAAGCATATCTCCCGTTCACCTTTTGCGGTGGTCCCATACATACATGGGGTAACTCACAGGTTAAAAAAGATCGCAAGCAGACACGGCGTAAATATCGTATGCTCGGCACCCAACATGGCACACGCAATGTGCA
The DNA here is from genome assembly GCF_016920785.2 of Ixodes scapularis. NCBI lineage: Eukaryota > Metazoa > Arthropoda > Arachnida > Ixodida > Ixodidae > Ixodes > Ixodes scapularis. The sequence continues at coordinate 584,739 of NW_024610028.1, read as the reverse complement.
GGAAGGTCAATCTAGCCCAGGTTAACAATACAGGCAGGTGTACCACCAAACACAAGACAAAATACGTTCCATGCGACAAAGGAGTCGTACACAACATACCACTGACATGTGGACGTAACTACATTGGACAAACGGGACGTTGTATAAATGACCGAGCGGGAGAACATGCCGCAAACTTAAGAAACCTGGCTGCACCTGGACATCTAGCAGCTCATTGTAGAGAATGCATGTGCGAGGCCAAGCTCGAAACGGTAAGCATCCTAGCTCACCACAAAGACGGGTTCGTCCGAGAACTACTTGAGGCCTTAGCCATAAAACAACAAGAAGACAACTGCGTCAGTTCACCATCCATTGCCCTACAAACAAGTGAAAAGACGTTCCTGCGAGACTCAAATGCCCATGAAGATAGAGGAAGATCAAGAAAAAAGAAAAAGAAGAAGACGTGAAAAGGACAGCCACCAGACCAGTATAGAAGACGAAGCCGAGAGTTAATAAATAGTTGGTAGTCCAGCGATCAGATGCCTTTTCTCCTTTCTCTCCTCACCCTTTTCTGTAAGTTCAGCTGGTTTCCAATATCTAAGTATGTACAACCAACTAGCTCAGCTCCTTCCCATTGCAGGTTATAGTTGACATGGAGGCTGACTTCGACCCAACTATATCTCCGGGCAGAATACAAACAGAAGTATATTTACCAACACGCTCGTTTTAATGTCAGTCTCCGGGCTTTGCCGTTTCCAAAAGAGGTAACCCTTTATCAGGACAGAACGAGCGGGTTGGTGGGGATAATTAAACTTAAAAAGTCCCTTCTCGTTTTCTTCCTCAAGCTTAATAGGTAACCCTTCGGTGCTATCGGATCTCCCCGGAGAGAGAGCACGGCCGTTTCAAGGTAAGGATAAAGCGCTCGAAGCTAGGGCAGGCAGGCGGCATCGTTTCTCGCATGCACGGATGGCTGGTTTCAAATTTCCCCACATCCCTAACGAAACCGGCCCATCTTCGTGTGTGCGTCTGCGGGATTTGTTTCTCGCGCCGCCGGTTTTAGCGCGCACGCGGCGTTGTTTTGGCTGGCAGAACAGTTGTTGACCGTCAATATTGTAAGGCCGTGGTGTCCTCATCCTTTCAGGCAACGATTCCTTTGCTTTCCCTTGTGCAATACTCTGACTGACTCCTCCTGGGTGGCTGTCACTGTTCGCCGCGTCAACGACACATTCGTACCATTTCACTCCTCGTGACACAGGGTGCGCTGCTCGCTTTACTGTCACGGGTCGTCCTATCTAACACAACGAGCGCGAAACGTCGTGGTCATCTGCTGGCTCCGAAAGGGCGGGACGTTCATGCAGGTTAATGAGGGCCCCGAATCAATAAGACGTCTGCCGACTCCTACACGTTAAAAATTTGCGACACCTGCTGGTCTGTTAAGAAGTGTTGCTTTCTCTTTTTGGAACTCCTCCGATGTAGCTTGCCGCCTATAATAAAATTTAAATAATCAATAAATATATCAGGGTGGAAATACTGTATTTCATTTTTATGTGGAAACGTTGAGAAAAAGAAAAAAAACTCTTTCCAAGCTTGTGAAGACGCGCAATTTGCAAGTCCATTTCGAGCCGCAAAAACACGTTTTAGTACGATATTGATGCTGAAATGTAGAACATACAAACAAAATATACACTTTCTAGGCTTCATTTTCGTGTAGACAACTATCATATCTACATTTGAACAAAAAATTAAAAAAATTAAAAATGGGTTTTTTGAGAAAATCAATTTCAAAAATGGTACTTTTTGGTTTTTGCATAATATTAACGTAAACGTACCGCAAAGGATATTTTATACAGACAAGGAATTTTATAACAAATATAAAGAGCGTGTTTTGGGCTCTCCGTGGACATAAAAAATATCGGTGTAACCCAAGTAGATCGCCAGGAATTAATTGTCAAAGTTCGTCAACAATTGACCGAGGAGGCGTTTTTGACATTTTTACAGAAAAAAAGCAAAAGGCCTAAAATTATTTCATGGTATTGGAGCCTTTTAAATATGTCCACAGAGTGCTTCAAAAAAGATAATATAATGTGGACTGAAAATCCATGGCGGGACATCAAGCGAAACATCCGACCCACGACGGGTGTGAAAAACACTGCTTTTCGCCGCGGCCTCTTTAAAAATTCATAAGTCGAGAACAAAACATCCGACGAACTTGCGGTTTGTGTCGACTGCGGTTTTAGAAACGGCGCCATAACATATATTTTTTTCATCGAAATTAAAAATTCGACCCTTTTTGCCTGCACGATTTGAGATGAAACCACCCATATATATATATATATATATATATATATATATATATATATATATATATATATATATATATATATATATATATATATATATATATATATATATATATATATATATATATATATATATTTTTTTTTTTTTTCAGTTTGTTTTCGGCAGTGCAGTCAAACATTTTTGCGCATGGGCGCCCGAGCACCTATAACGCCAATCAAAGCTTTGCACGTGCACTTTTCACATCCTCTGAAGTGCCACAAAAAGTGTCTACGATTATTGGCGATTTTCATCGCGTATTTTTTTACTTACTTTCACGCTTCGTCGTTAGACCGACAGACTCTGTGAATATTTGATTCCCTCAAGACGTCTTGCGAGCAAACCTGCCGCCACAGCTTCCTATTCTAGCCGCTAGGTGCCGCCGATTTCGCAGAAGTCGCTTATCCGAAGAAGCGAAAACATGGGCTATGTAGCTTAGACGAGCAAGTAGTCGCATCTCCTCTCTCAAATAATTCGAGCGTGAATGGTTTCCTTTTACTAAATGATTCGTTCCTTGGGCCATTCAGGATCAATCTTGAGGAATTTGATTAGTATGAAGAAAAAAAAAGGCATAATTCTCCTAAAATTATTTAGCCTTGATCATTGAGGAAAGGCGTGGCCTAAATATGGCGGGCTGGTGCAATTTTATTCAATTTTTGTTTCTAGAATAATGATATATACCAGTAGTGCCTGTGACTAATTGTCACGAAAAGTCGGAAAACTAATATTTGTTACTGCATTTTTTTTTTTATTTTGTGAAAATAAACACGGATTTATTTGTACACTTAGAACAGGCAGATGTCAATATTTCCACCCGCGCACCGCGCAGCCTTGCACCTGTTGCACGAGCGGGTAAATGTAGCGCATCCCCGCCATTCCCACGTGCTTAAAGTATTTCTAAAATGGACTGATTTAGTGCATTTTTATGACACTCAGCAAGTTTCTGACTGAAACCAGACGTTTATATTCAGTATTTAAAAATGTAATCAACAAATTTTAGTTAATTAACCGACTTCTTGACGATTAGTCCCCTACTTTATGTCCCCCTGGGAGCATAACTCACCTACACAGACCGCAATAGTGCAGTGTTCACGGTTTTTTATTGTTGCTGTTAAATGTGTAAAACTTATTTCAAACACCCTGTATAAGGATGTTGGAGTGGTCAACGTCATTGATTCCTCCACACTTTGCTTGCGCAGGTCCCGATTACGACGGGTTGGCGTTCCACGACCAAACCACGTTTTCCGTCGTGAAAAAAACCGATCGGGTTGACCCTTGCTCTGGATCACTGAAAACTGGTGGCTGGTGGTTTCCACCTTTTGGCTGCAGCTTTTCGAATCTTAATGGGCGTAAACTTAAAGGTGATGTTCCCAAAAATAACATGGGCTTTGGTATTACCTGGTACAAAACAGGCGATTTTGATTCCTACCGAAACGGCTACAAAAGTGTGGAGATGAAGGTCAGGGATGTCGATTTTGAATTATGTATGGGCAGAATTTCAGCATAGTTCTCTTATTCCTGATGTCTGCATTAGTGCAAAAAGCCCCAATTCAAGACGAAGTGTCCATTCACTATACTCCGTGAGTTTTTCGATTTTTATAAATTGTATCTGCCAACATTAAAAAGAAAGAAAACGCCACAGTGTCTCTTTTATTATCCCTAAAACGACTTAAAGGGGAAAGAACAAGCGCCGATGCATTAAAGACAAATACATGATTTACTTAATTCATTTCGATTCCTTTCAATTCGCTTTGTCATCCTTCTTGATTTCATTAACTCTAATTCGCCTGGGTGGTCACGTAAACGTGACAGCGACCCTCCGAAGACAGCGCGCCCTCTGACGACGGATTTTTGACGCACTTCTGGCGTATTTTCGTCGTTTTTGTGTCGCCGACGTGTTTTCGCTCAAGGACTTTAAAGGTTGACTGAACGATGAAACGTATAAGGCTTTCGCCTTAAAAAAAAAAAAAGCATCTGGATGGTACATTTTATGCCGTTTGCATATCTTTTTAAACAAAAAAAGATAACAAAAAGCTTTGAGTCAGAATACAATGAAAGCCATTTTATTTTATTTTATCGTATTTATATTATAAGCGTTAATTCTTTACATTAATAATTACTTTGCTCAAGCCGGCTGAAATGTATCTAAATGATATTACAAATTACCACAAAACAAAAGTAATGAATTGCAATTGCAAATTACTACAAAACGAAAGTAATGAACTACAACTACAAGTTACCGCAAAAAGTAATTAAAATACTTTCAAATCACTCTTTCATGATCTTTAAAGAAAAGGTATACAAAATTCAATATCATACAAACATTTAATCAAACGTTAGTTACTATCAAGGAGAGCCAACTAGAACTTCTTGTTACATCTTGGGACCTGCTGGGTTTCGAAACTTTCGCCGGAGAAAGATCCTCTTTTGAAGGAAAACGTGTCTATAGCCATGCTGAACAATCTCTCAGCGGCCGCCAACGACGGTAGTCCAGTGTTAAAACGGAAGCTATACCGAACGAAGGAACTTAATCTACATTTGCAAAGTAACAGCCGTCAACTCTACACCTAGCCAGTGGGCAAAACCATAGAGAGATACCAACATGCCCGCCCTAACCAAACGGACTTGACCTTGTCTGTCAGTTTTGTGGGTTCACGTCTTCCCGAAATACTTACTACGCTTGCGGTTGATCCTGGATGCGCCTGATATCGGATTGCCTTGCTATTGAGTGTTCCTGTGGGCTGTGTGTGGTGTTACCGACAGGACGCAGCCGCCTAAAGTCTCACGGTGTTTCGTGTCCGCCAGCGGGCGGATGCCGAAGTCAGAGTACGCGGCCTGATCGGAACGACTAACTATGGCGTCATGTTCGAGAAAGATCGCGGCCTGTTGTCAGGCCCCCGTGTGGATATTTTGAAGGAAGACGAATAAAGGAAGGGAGGCGTTTTGGTTGGTTTCCGAGGCCTTAGCGTGACTCTGCCTAGCGTCGTTAGCTCGCACCGGGGCCCAACGCGACACTGTTTTCTTTGTGTCAATTTCGGGGCAAGGTAATCTTCAAGGTGGGACAAAAGCCACGCTCGGGGAAGCCTATTCCTGCTCAAAGCAACATACACCCAGGAGGATTTAGGTGGCACGACCCTCTAGTCCGACCATCACACGAACCAGCGCCCAGAGACGAAAACCACATTTGTCGTTTCTGTTCGTTATTTCTTAAAGACTCCTTATTTTTTGTGCACGTGCAAGAACTGTTTCTTTTTGTAACCATTTCCGGGCAAACAAAAAAACATATGCCTGAAAACCCGAATATTAATTGCGGATTTAATTAAGATTACCGCCACTAGGGTAATTCATTACATTACAAAAAATATTTACATCAGAAAGTAATGAGATACATTACAAATTATTCTAGGAAGTAATTTATTTACAGTAATTAAATTACAGTAATTGCATTTATGCCACATGTGTTCCCGAGACACCTCGCGTTGCTGGAAATATGATCGCTGTTATGAAATGCCTTGAAAGTCTGCGACACACTGCCCAGAAAATGCGCTAAAAAACATTCTTTTTTTTTCCTTTTTAGCACCCATTTTAAGAATACCCGTATTTTACAAGCATGAAGCGTTACAAAAACTTACTAATTACATTGTGTAATTTTATTCAGGTAAAACGATGAAAAGTTAATTGTGAAAAGCGGTTACTCACCGCAGCAAATTACACGGTATGACGCGAGCACACCACTTGCAAAATATCAAAATATTCAATAATGGCAACACGTATTATTTTTAGCTTTAAAAATGAACCCGAAATTTCGTGCTCTAAACATCATACTTAACAGAAACTTGACAACTGTAAAGGAAAGAAAACGCATACACATGCCACGTTTCACCTGTAGAGGTTGCTGTGTAAAAACAGAAAATCGTCAACGATGGACGAATTCCTACAATTTTTTCTATCTGGAATTACAAGGCCCGCTCATGAGAAGTTTCTCTCCGCTGGTGCACTTGATGCTGGGGTGGTATCCACGAACTGCGTAACAACAGTGAGGTACAGGAACTCCTCGCTCTCGCGTTAGAAGGATTATTCTTTCTTGTGACTTGTACGTTTTGGGTTTATTATGCCCGAAGAACGTCTTCTGCTCTTTCCCTGCCAATCAAGAAAACGCTTTCCCGGGACGACTGTTGCATTCCTTACTTTTGTCCATGAACAGCATTTTTGGCGAGATAGAACGCTCTAAAGGGATCTTTGGTGAGAACCAGGTATTTCTTGGCCCAAAAAACAATTTTCAAATTGATTGGCACCCTTTTTATAGGAGAGTATTAAGCTCCCGCAAAACATTTAATGATGCACATCATAGTTTCATTCACTTGTTTACACTCTGCGGTTACAGAGGCTTTCGGGCCACCTCGGCAAAAATGTAAAGCTGGACGATAGGATATCAGCATTCGATTCGCATCCGCAGCACCTGGCATTCGCATCCGATTCGCAATCCGCCAATTGTCAATCACTTTTATCTGCATCCGCCACTTGACGGCCCATATCCGCGGATGATCTGCGGGTAATCCGCGGATATGCGGGGCTCTATTCTTATTTTCACCTCAAGAACCATAGTAAAAAAAAGTCCGGCCCCACGCGGAGCATTGCTAATTTCCCATTTATGTGGAGGACTGAGATATATGTAGGTGCCTTTTAGATTAGATATATGTTGTCTTAACAAGACCTACACATTTCAAACACCAAAAGCATGACTTCTCCCTCTGACAACCAAATCTTGTAAGAACTACTTCGCGCCGCGTATGGACAATGCGCAAAACTTGCTTTTTGCTTGAGGGGAAAATAGGTATAGTCGTCTGCAATGCCCAGACGCGGACATGAAAGCTGTGCGTCGGCGTCCATTTTCACCTTCGTCCGTCTGCTATAGACGTTCTCCGAAATTCAATCTGGGCACTTTGATCAATATCATCCTCTGAGAAATGATACATGTGCCGTACTAATGGCGGCCTTCTGTTTACTTATGACGGAAAAAGTTGAAAATGCTCCTAAGCTGATAATTCGAGGCCTATTGATTCGAGACGTTAGCACTTTGCGGAGCAGGAATTGAATGCAAAGATGAGTAAGCGTTCATTTCTAACTCGAGACTGGTCAATCTGTTAGTAGCACACAATCGGCTTCAAAGTCCCTTGATTTAAAACGCTTTTTCAAGACGTACCCCTATTGAAAATCGCTCTGAGGGGACTCCAGGAATTCTTTAAAGGGTGTGAAAGGGACTTCAGGAATTCTTGTGATGTTTGAAAGGTGCACCGATATTTCCTGGTGGGTTCGTTGGCCCCGTCAGAGGCTCTCCTGAAATGTCTGAAGTCCCCTTTACAATGCCTTGAAATGTCTGAAAGCCTGTCAAGGACTTTTCTAATGGGGTCGGGAAAACCTTCAGGCTTTTTGAGATGTCTGTGGGGACACGGCCTAGGTGGAGAAAATACATGTCGCAGAATTAGAACATAGCTATGTATTGTTCACAAAGGGAAAACAAATAATTATCTGGAGAATGTCGATCGTATGTGTGTACGGTCAGTTTTTTATTACTGCTCTTTTATCAAACACAACTGGGCTCCTCGACCCGTCTGTCACTGGCCGGGTGTTCGGTCGCCAAGGGGGCTACGGGTTCGATCGCCCCAAGTGGAGAATTGACAAGGCGCGGGCCGAGTGTTGTTGGCCGAGCGGCGTTTTGAGGCGAACAAGCTTTACTTGTTGCACTAATAATAATAAAAAGGGGCAAGCCGAGAGCAGCGCGTTGCCCAAATTCAGGGACGCTGTGGAGATTCCGAGGGCGAAGCGGCAGCGACTCGTGCCGGGAACCGGTTTCCCCGCGGGCGACGGTCCCCAAAAAGGAAAAAATAAACAAAACCATTTTGCTTTTCACCAAAGTCGGAAGTCCTCTCTTTTTCGTCGTCGCCAAAAACACGAACAGGCAACTCAAATCCCCCCCCCTCCCCTTTTACAATGCCTACACACACACACACACACTGCGCTTCTCTCCGCCCGGCAATGGGGAGAGGGTGCAATACCGCCAGTTCCGGACAGCACGCTTCTCCAATGGTCGGCGGGAGAGAGTGGTGTGAGGAAGCCGAAGAAGTCAGGAGGCCGCTATAGCCATTTTCTTTCCGCTCGTGGGCGGTTTGTTTCTCACCGCCATGGAGATCTGGAACGGACCGGTTTCCTACATCCAGAAAGGTAAGCACTGCTTTGAGGACTTGCCCCTTGGTCTGTTTTAATCCGTGCCGTTTCTTCCTTGGTTCCGCAGGTGAACCCCAGTTCGGCGTTGGCCGCCTTCAGCACCGCTCGAGCACCATCGTGTTCAGCGCATTCAAGGAGATGGCGGCCGGTGTCGGCCTACAAGCAGTGCCTGCGCACCGGGATCATAGCACTGTGGGTCCTGGGGTGCTATGTTGCGCTTTTTGCACTCCCAGGAGACTAGGGAGAGGGAAGTGACGTCAACGACACAGCAAACGCAGATTGGGTGTTGACTTCGTTTTCTTCTGTCAACACCCAATCTGCATTTGCTGTGTCGTTGACGTCACTTCCCTCTTCCAAGTCTCCTGGGAGTGCAAAAAGCGCAACATAGCACCCCTGGGATCCTGGGATGGTGGATGACGGCCGCTGTCCCGCCTTGTTCCTTGCGCCTCTTCGTCCGACCGGCCTCAGAAGCATCCAGCGAGCGAAAAATACGCGGAAGACGCCGCCCCGACGACATCGTGGACGAAACCGTGACTGTGCTCGGAATTTCTCAACGGTGACGGGATCTGCTTGCGAGTTCGTGGTTTTCGCTAAACGTGCTTACTGAGACTGTGTATGTGTACGTAAGGTGCACCTGCTCCGTTTTATTAGCTGAACTGTGTGGGTTGGCACTTCGTTTTGACTGGTCCCATTATTGTGGACATCGACGCAAAGAGAGATCGAGAATGAACTGTACACTGAAGAGCACATTCTCGTTTGCCGTTGACTTACGAAAGTGACGACGCCCGATACAATTCTGGAGAATGCAGGTTCATTGCCGCCATTAGTACGGTAAAGGTGAATCTGCCATTGCGGAAATGCGGAAAGGGTGAGGCCAAACAAGAGTTTGTGACAATAATGCATTTTTCGTAAACGCCTTCCAGCGGCGTGGAGAGATCAAAAGCATGTTTTACCGCATAACAGAAGTAACGACATTCAAGATGGCTGCGTCCTTGTAGAAAAGGTGCATACACGCTTGGCGCTGCTTGATCAGCTCCACCGGTCCATAGCGTTCGCTACGGTCGGACCTAATGTGAAACGGAGTATGAATAAGAATGTCACCACTGTTTGACGAGAACGCGAGCATGCTCACAACTCTCCTTGGAAGAGGGCCATTGCTCAAGCGGCTTACTTTCATGCTTGCTTCCGTATCCCGAATACAGAACGCTCGAAACTTTCCTTCTCGGGAAAGTGATATCTTTGAAAATTCCCTAGGACGGCCGGCTATGTTTTCTCTTCTTTCAGGTTGAAATACGGGTGAACTCCAAAGATCTGTTCTCCGGCGACGTGCTACAGCAACAACATCGTAATCTTCTGTCCGTCCTCTCATTTGGTGGCTGGTTCCGTTGCTGTTACGCAGATATTTTCACTCGGCCTTCAAAAGGTTTACAGTTTTCAACAGTGTTGCCTATAAAGAAGAGCGGCTCTGGTGCTTTCAGCCCCTTCATGACCGAGGCTGCCTGAGAAGCGCTTACGACTCGGCCATCTTTCCTTCACTTTGGACACCACGTAACGAGCAAGGGTGAGGAGAGCCTAGGCTTGAGCGAGAGAGCAGGTCAAGTCATGGAGAGCGTTTCGAATTTAATGGCTAACGCCTCCTGCTCAGATTGGTTCCTAATGCGCATGCACGGCGTTGTCGCGTAGCGAGGAGGAAAATCATGTGAAAAGGCGGAGACGTTTGCAGACGATTAACGCTTCCGGCACCTCCTCGCACCTCTTATTGTAAACGCGGCCCATACACTACGTGACCCTTATACAGCAGTTGGAAACTCTCTGAAATCTAGGAACACTAGCAAGGATGCAACAAGACCAGCGCGTGGGAGCGAAGCGACGAGTTGACGCAAAAACTCGAGTGTAAGTACAAGGGTAAGGAGGGCGTTCCCATCGTTCTAAGCTGCCAGCCCAACAACTGTTACAGCTCTCATGACAATGCACCTTTCTTCATAACTCTGTTTCTCTCGGGAACGCGTTTTCCACGTTCAGAGTCACGCTTCACAATATTTGAATCATGTCAGCGTATTTAGGAAAGTTGAACCACTAATATAAATGCTCCTTAGAAAGCCAACCTAGTTACTCTAGCATACAGTCAAGACAAAAGGAAAACTAACTGGTCGACAGCCGTCTGAAAAAAAAAGAAGAACATTGCAAATCTCGTAGAATAAGCATTTTTAAACCTTTATTGTACTAACATACTTTTTTACGAAGAAGCGGCATGCGTTGCGCTTTTTACGTTATTTTTTGTTGAGCTTTTATTTCTACCGGGAATCTGTATTAAATCTTTGTTGGTGAGTTACCATGTTAAACATGAGTTACAGGACTTTGAATTCTCATTAAAAAAAAAACTTTTCAAATAAATATGGCAAAATATACATACAGCACTTCGAAAGAAAAGACGTCAAGAAAAAACCTGAACGTTTCTTTCTTCTACTTTAAAATAAATCGCGAATGCCACTGGTTTGTATAACAAATCCAAGAACCAAGGTTGCGTGGAAGCATCTCTTTAATAATATCAAACTTGCACTTTATGTTTTCTTTATTGCGAGCTAAGTTTTGAGAGATCCATATTGCAGTCTGCACACACACAAAAAAGCTTTTGAATGCAAAACAAAAATCTTGACACTCGCCTAGACTGCTTCTTTGGATCGCGATGCTGAGCACAGACGCCACCAGTAGTATCGTTGCGGACGTTGGACCGCCGCTTGAATATGCCGAAAGCACCCGCCTGCTTCTAACGTTTACCCAACAGTGTGAGACCTTCCAGAAATCATCGTTATTTTGTCCTTCAAAGTGTCCGTCACGTCAGTTGTGTAGATGTCGGATTCCGGGACGGTGATTGCTGTGAATACACCAGAAGCCTCAAAGCGTGCGTGCCTGGGGCCTACTATATGAAGTTCCTTGTTAGCAAAAGCGAGGTAATACGCTGGAATGATGAGCATGTAGGTGTTTTCCAACGGCGTTTTGAGCCCCATAGCAAAGTAACCACTGATGGTCACATTGCAGGTCCAAATGAAATCCTGAAAAGACAGAGCAGCATCCGAAGAGTCAATAAGGCTTAGATGAGCTATTTGCTGCGCCATTGAGAGATGTCCGAATCATTAAAAACGCATGACCTTATTCCTAGCCGTAGACGCTATGACATTAATGCAAAAGAAGTGTTTGTTTGTTAATTTTTAGAAGTACTTTGTCTACTGGAGGTTTTCCAGTCATAGTTAAAATATGCAGTGGCATAGCAACACACGCAGTGATAACATTGTTACATTTGTTTCCTGTGTTCAAAACATAATAAACTATATTCTTACCTACTTTCTAAGATTAATTTGTGGCGAAAGTCACTGTTGGAGAAAGAAGACGATCGCGTGGGGAATAAAAAGCCGGATCATTTCAATCTTGGATTTTATCAGAGGTAGTCGCCATTCGTCAGTCTCTCCGTAAATTAAAACAAGAGCTCCGACTTCACAGAACGTAAAAAAATTAAAGACGTTTACAATTCTTCGTAACGCCGAATTAGAGCGCAGCTCTTGAGGAGAAGGAGGGGAGGGTATGCCCCTCCTCCCCCTACCCTCCTCTTCGGCTTTTTCCGCTAAATTCGGCGAAAATTTCCCTGCTAAATTTAGCAGGAAAATGTTCGCGCTAAATATAGCGGTAAATTTAGGGAAAATTTTCCCGCTAAATTTAGCGGGAAATATAGCAAAAATAGACTGTTTTTGTGGACCGTACGCTATAGCTTTGCGTACTCAAAAAAATTGCGGGTCGTGAGTGCGCATGCGCAGAACGCAATAAAAGGGCAAGCGTATTGCGTACGCACGCAACGCTGGAGATTTTGCGTTGCTGGCTAGCGGGCCTTGCGGGACGCTCTCGAGAGATCTCGGACCCAACGAGAGCGCCAGTTTCAAGATGGCGGTTGCCTCGACTGGCGCAGCAGGGGCGACGTGGTGTTTTCGAAGTTCTGTGTTACGTGAAATTGCGTGGTGTTCAGCTCGGCGATTCTTTCTGGGACCTACCGCGGTCGAATCAGATCGTCGTGCAGCTGAAGGAGTGCACAGTGAAAATGTTCGCCGCTCGGAATGTGCGTCGACGCTGCGATCTGCTCAACGCTAAGCATATTCTAATAGTTCATCGCCGACGGACGAACGACTCTAAAAAAAATCCCCGAAGTTCTCGCTATGCACTGGACATCAGGGTCATGAATTTCATTCCGCGATAGCATTGATAAAAAGTGCCGTTTCCACGGGACGAGTGTCGGAGGCTCCGTGATCGAATTTGGCTACGCACTCGTACTCGTAGCCTCTGTACCCCGCAGAAAAGCGCGCTTGACGAGGCAGCTGTGGCTTGGTTTAATTTGAAATAAAATGATTGGACACGTTTTCATTTTCAATATTTCTTTCCAGGAGCATAATTGCGCTATAAACACGCGGGATTCTACGGCTCTAGCAAATCTAACCAAGATCATGCGCGGTGTTCACTCGGAAACGTAGCGCACAACTAAATTCGGTCCGAGCAGCTCATTTTTAGCGTACGCTATACTATTGCGTAGTGCGTACGTAAGGTCCAGCAACGCTATCCTAAAACTGTCTAATATGCCCGCCAAAGTTAGCGGGAAATTTAGAAAAAATCTACCCGCTAAAATTAGCGGAAAACGCCTACCGGTATAATTAGTGGGGAAATTAACGTCACGTGAGCGCAACGCCAATTCAATTTCCCCTGTAAATTTAGCGGAAAAATTTCCATCCTAAATTTAGCGGAAAACCTTTCCCGCGAATTTCAGCATAGAAATTTTACCGCTAAGTTTAGCGGGGTAATAGGGAGTTTTAGTGGACCGTGTTTCCCCCTCCGCTGGCCCTCCGCTACAAAGTAACCGCCACTGCGCCTGCGCGCCGATGGCCTTGACTGTAGAGTTCCTTGTAGCGGAGGGGCTTAGCGGAGTGGGAAACACGGTCTACTAAAACTCGCTAATATTTCTGCTAAATTTACCGGGGAAATTTTCCTGCGAACTTTAGCGTCAAACTTGCCCGCTAAATTTACTGGGAGAATAGGGAGTTTTCGTTGCCCCCTCCGCTAAGCTTTCCGCAACGAAGAAGTTGCTACTGCGCCTGCGCGCCGATAGCCTTGACTGTGGAGTTCCCGCTATCGTTGCGGGTTGCGGAGGGCCTTGCGGGACGGCGAAAACGATCTACGAAAACTCCCTAATGTTTCTGCGAAATATAGCGGGGAAATTTAGCTAAACTTTTCCTGGTAAAGTTAGCGGGGAAGCTTAATTGGTGTTGAGGTCACCTGAAGTCAATTTCAATGCTAACTATAGCGGGAAACGTTTCCTGCTAAATAGAGCGGAGAAATTCACCGCTAAAATTAGCGAAAAAATTTTCCCACTAAATTTCGAGCTAAAAATTGCTCATAATAGGGAGTTTTCGTGGACCGCGTTTCCCCCACCGTTCAGCCTTCCGCAACGAAGAAGCCGCTACTGAGAAATGCGCGCCGGTGGCCTTGACTGTGCGGGACGGCGAAAATGATCTACGAAAACTCCGTCATGCAATGCGCGCGGTTACGCCGACGCCGACGGCGACGCCTCTCAACCAGGAAACTGGCGCCTAAGAGCTGCGCTCCAAAACAATTTCATTCGACATTTCGCCTCCCATGCGAGAGGAGCTCACCGGCCAAAGCTCACGGACAAAATCTCACCGGACATAAGCTCATCCGACAAAAGCCTACAAAAGCTTTTCAAAAACTTGGACAAAAACTCACCACCTTGAGTTCTTTTTTTTTCCCTTTTTTTGCTACCCAGGACATAAGCTCATCCGACAAAAGCCTACAAAAGCTTTTCAAAAACTTGGACAAAAACTCACTTTGTTGTTGTTCTTTTTTTTCCCTTTTTTTGCTACCCAGGCAAAATACTGGTTGGGCTAAAGTGTGGAGTGCGGATGCGATGAACACTGTACCAATTTTAGAACTGGTACCCCATCCAATGTTCGGTGTGGACAGGCAAAAAAGCGACGATTTGGGACCAATATTAATGTCATCGAAACTGGGCGGAGCTGATAAGACCAAGCTTGGATGACTCAATGTATGCCAGAACCGTCTGGAATTCGTTTACGAGGGGTTCAAGGTACACCGAGATCTACCAAGACTGCTGGAGGCAGTAGGGAAGTGCCTACGCTATTAACCAACCAATAAACAAACTCGTTCCTACTCTAGTCAACAAAGTGTGTGCGTGTCACATTAAATTTAGCGTTGCTTTTTATTGTCGCACGCATGCACCTATGTTGTCCGCGCGCGTGTTAATTAAGACCAACATGAAATTTTCGTCTGGCGACCTGATGTCTTGGTCTGTGAAAAAAATAGCTGACCTTTTATCCGGTAAGCTTCTGTTCGGTGAGCTCTGTCCGTTGAGCTTTTGGTCGGTGAGCGTATTTCTGAGATTCGTGGGAGGCATCTTCAGTATAGTTACAAAGCAAATGCAAGGTTCAACCTACGTCAGCGTTATTTATCAGGAATGTTCGTATACGCTTCCTGGATAGGGCCGCGGTTTTGTCGCACACGGAATTGTCCCTGTGGACGAACCACGATTCTATACTCCGTCTTACCCTATGATGGACTAGGGCCCGAAGGCTGGTGGACATGCACTGCCTCAGAAAAGCTGGCATCTGCATTGCGAAAGAGTGCGCGAAAGAAATTCTGATACGCCGAGCACGAAGAGCACTAATCTTACGCCAATGCTTCCCTGGTGTTATAGTACGCTATTTTATATTCGTGACGTAAAGGTACAGAGCGCGACACTGTTAGCGCGAACAAGTGATCGCCGGTTTTTCCAGTTTTTCTCTTTGAAACCAAGTGATGTCATCCAAGTTATCGTTTCGACGGAAAGAGCTCATTTAGTTCTATAATGTCAGCGATAAAATTTCGTGCTCTCTAACATTATTTAGAAGTAAAATGCAAAAATGCGCCGATGTCGTGTTCACGCTAACAGTGTCGCGATGTGTACATTTAGCTACATAAAGTTTCATGCCACATTTCGTAAATAAATCAACTGCTTGCAGAAGTTTCAGAGCGCGCAGGCAACATTGACATAAAGTCGTTTCACCTTACCCGTAACAATCCAATCCGATCCAATCTCGGTGTCGAAAACATATCTGCACCGGTACCTTCCTTCCGCA
The DNA here is from genome assembly GCF_016920785.2 of Ixodes scapularis. Classification (NCBI taxonomy): domain Eukaryota; kingdom Metazoa; phylum Arthropoda; class Arachnida; order Ixodida; family Ixodidae; genus Ixodes; species Ixodes scapularis. The sequence continues at coordinate 569,011 of NW_024610028.1, read as the reverse complement.
CGCGGTCCATACATATGCTCCCGTGTCGATCACTCGATACTATACTCATCTTTGTTTCTTAAGGGACATGGTTCTGATCCCGGGTTCTGTTCGCCACATCGCTGCCAGGCGGTATTTAATTCATTCAGTAGTTTTCAGTAGTGGAAAGCAGACGGAGCCGCCACGAAAGCTCGATATGCAGCAAAAACTTTCCTCCACATGACGCGTCTTGGCGTACTAATACGTACGACGGAGCAAATATACCCCGTGGTTTCTAACAGGCTCGTTATTGGACACGCCGGCCTGTAGCATTTGGCTTTATTCCATAGCTACAGGTATGGACTACAGGTATGAACACTTATAGCAGTTTTCGCGGCCCCCATTTATCCTCAATCGCTAATGTCTTGGCGGCCACAGAGTCAGAAGAATGACCTATTGTCCACGCAGGGTCCACAAGTTTAGTCTTCAGTCACGTCGCGTGGGATGTGTACGTGAATTCATGCTTGTTCTTTTAGTCTGGTCTTTCTCCTCCGTCCGGTTTCACCAATGTAGGACGCCGGCGATCACTGCATGGAATCTTTTAGATAACGCCTCTCTGGACGTTCGCGGGGTTGGGTCCTTTGGTTTGCAAGCGGAATTCCCAAGAAATTTGTATGGTTTTTTGTAAACAGTTCGAATGCCAAGGGGCCTCGAAGCGCGGCTCAGAGGTTCGGAAACTTCTTTGACGAAGGGGATGCACATTATATCCTTATCTCTTTCTGTTTCATACGGTTGCAAATTTCAGGGAGTTTTAGCATAGCGCACGTTAAAGCTTTGCGTATGCAAAAAATAGCGTCGTCGCCACAGCGCATAAGCCGAACGATAACCACGTTTTGAGCTTTGCGTGTCCTATTTTAGCGTACGCTCTTTTTGTGCAAATTGCGTACACACGCAAAACGTCTTTGCGCTTCTTCAAGGTGGATCCGTGGTAAGGAGTTGGCTAAGCCAAGGCGAGCACAGTTAAGAAATGGCGGCTCCCAAGACCATGTCTGAAGCAGCTTTGGCGGCTTCGTGAGCGCCACGTCGGCAGCATGCTCGCCGCCGACGACTGCAATTTTCAATACGGGACGACAACGCACCAATTGGTTTGGCAAGGATCACCGGCAACTTGATGCTTGCGACACGCGAAAATGTATCGCCTAAGGTACGATACTTCCGAAAGTCAGTACACGCACGAGACCTCTCTTGCCGAGGTGACGCAAGCGGACACGACCAGTCGACCGCTCGCGTCGCATTCTCATGTTTAAGCAAATCTAAAATGTTACTCTGTCTCAAATTACAGCATTTCGTGTGTGAAATAAAACTTGTGATTGTATCTTGGTGGCGTTGCAAGCGCCAGATGTTTGGGCTTTTGCTTCGCGGCTGAGAAACGCTATTCCAAAATGTAAGAATTAAATAGCGCAGAGGTTAGTTTCCGATAAAGAAGGAGGATTTGTAGTGTGTTCAAACACCACTTATATGGAAAAGGCAGGAGTAGCCATCCCGAAAATCTTTAAAAAGTTACAAGACATTAACATAAAAAAAGTAAAAGTTAAAGTACTTCAACTTTGCTCCAGACATGTCCCCGTCCCCCCCCCCCCCCCCCCCCCCCATGGCTAACCTGAAAAAACAAATTACTACTGCCAAAAAAGAATTTTTGGATATGTCTTTCACGGCAAAGACGCACAAAATAGAATGTCCATTCCGAGTCGTTGTCACAGAAAAAGGTTCATGGCAAGGAGCAATCTCACGGTTCATTTTCAATAACTTATCTGCTCTTCGACTTGAAGATCCTTTTCTGATTCATAATTCAGAAGAAATTATACATTTTCTAAAAAATAACAACCAACAAGTAAGATATGGTTTCTCCCTTGACGTGGAAGATTTGTTCTATTCCATATACCTCATGACCATCTGTTCGAAGCCGTTAGAGATTGTATTGAGCACAATGGTACAGTTTCTTTCCAAAACAACTCTGGCTTACACCTGGATTCATTCATGGAACTGCTGACATACTACCTTGCATCCACAGTCGTCACTTTCGACAACAGTCACTACCTGCAAAAGAAGGGAATCTGCATCGGTTCCTGCGTAGCTCCTGTGCTATGCGACATCTTCTTGTCTCAGTGCGATCGAGCCATCGCTCAGCAAATAACCAACGACCAGGTACCAAAAGTATACAGGTACGTTGACGACTATTTCGTGCTTCTAAGCAAAAAACCAGGTGAAAAAGAGGAGACGCAAATCAACAACATCCGAGCAATCTTTACGCAAAATTCTCAAGGGCTAAAGTTTACCTACGAGCTACCTACAGACTTCTTCCTACAATTTCTCGATCTACAACTGAAATTCCAGGAATACCACTCGTGTTGGATGTATAAACCAAGGTCGAAGAAAAGATTACTTCAATATGAGTCTTCGCATTCAAAGCTCATAAAGACGGCAATCATCAACAACTGTCTCAAAGCGGCCCTCAAGAAATCGTGCGAACACAAGGCGGGACAGAGCTTTGAAGACCGATTACAACGGCTTGCGACTTCTGGCTATTCAAATACCATCTTGTCTGAGGCAGTTGAAAGAATGATCCGCCCTCGAAAGGGAAAGGAAAATACCAAACCCCCAAGACAGCGTCCTGCAGTGATACCCTATATTCACCAGGTGTCGCATACCCTGAAAAAGGTGGCGTCTACATATAGCATCCCTGTCACATTTTCTGCACCTAACAAGCTCAAGAAGCTGCGTCCAAAGATCCGCAAGATCGAGAAGTACCGTGCACCGTCAAACACAAGCAATTATATGTACCTAGCCAAAGCCAGGTAATTTATGAAATACCGTTCACTTGTGGCAAGATATACGTCGGGCAGACAGGCCGCTGCGTCAACACCAGGTTGCGGGAACACGCCTCCTCACTCAATCAACTCCAGCGGGACATCTCGCAGTACATTTTAAGAGGCTGTAAATGCCAACCTATCCTGACAAAAACGAAAATCCTACGACGGTTCCGCGATAAGACTTCACGAGAAATTTACGAGGCCTTAAACATCAAAGACAAGGAAGACGCCTGTGTGAGTGCACCTTCAGTGGCTTTAACTGAAAAAGAATTAACTTACCTTCGGTGGCCAACTTGAGGTTGATTCAGCGGGAATTTCTAGTCTTCTCAACTTCTTCTTTCTTTAAGCTACAGCCTTTTCTTAATTTCAATATATTCCCAGGAATTAATTTAGTTACGCAGCTCCCCTTTCTTTCATTTTCTTCTCTTTTCTTTTATTCATTCTTGTATATACCTTTCACTTTTTCCTTTTATTATAAATCTTCTTTCTTCCTTTTTCGGCGTATTTCTATGCTGCTTCCTTCTCTTCTTTTCTATTAAAACGCCAGTTGTAAGTTAGCGCTTGTCTTGTCTACATGTTCTGTCCTTTGTCCTTTGTCTAACCTTTGCGCTATTTAATTTTTACATCATGCATATCCAACTAGCCCACCTCAATATCTTAGTGCTATTCCAAAACTCTTTTGCGTAGCGTGCGCTAATTAGAGCGCTAAATTTAGCGCCAGCGTGCGCTGAAATTGCGTACGTTATTCTAAAACTCGCTTTTGTTTCATTTGGTTGTTGAACTCGTCAACAAAACTCTTTGGGTAGTGACAATTCTTTGAAGCTTCCTGTAAATTAGCCATCTCCTTTTCGCCATAAAGACCGTTAGATGGCAAAATAATTGGTCTGACTGCAAACGATCGCATTACAGATTTCTCGTGTTGCCCTGGGTGATGAGACAAAAAAGAAAAAAAATACCCGTTTTACATTGTTTGCGGTACACATTCGTTTCAATCCTGTGGTTCGGTTCGCCTGTCCCCAGTAGGCATACATCCAGAAAGGGCAAATTCCCATGCTGTTCTGCCTCGCACGTATACTGCATCGAGGGGTGAACACTGTTTAACTCTCGGTGAAAATAGTTAGCACGAGCTCTATCTAAAATGACGAAAGTGTCATCCACGTGTCAGCGGTAAAATTTGACAGAAAATGCAACTTTTGTTTAGCCCTTTCTCTTCAATATGCTCCATAACAAGATTGGCAACACTCACAAAAAGATCGAGGTACATCTATAGCATTCCTTATGAGTTGTGAATGCGAAAGCATGCAAGCCGCTCGGCCGCCCCTTTTTCGTCTGCTGCGTATTTTTCGTCTTCGGTTAGCGCCTGTGCTCCCCTGGTGACCGCGCTGATGGACACGCAGCGCCATGGGGTGAGTGGTCGTGGAAACTGACAAGCGCAGCGGCCAATGGGAGCCCCGTCGACGCGCGCCAGCCAATGGAACCGAGGGAAACTAGGTTCCGTCTCCGCGCTTCAAACTGATGGCGTCAGCTCGCTCCATGAGACAGTTAATGCACTTGCATTAATAACCGGGCTTTGCACCGGACACCCGTTCACCCGATGATACATCTTTCCACGTCATTTGTTGCCACTTAGGTACCACTTTTGATGTATGGGCAGCATAGGACGCTAAACACACCGGTCGGAGACGCGCTCCATGGCACCATACTACTATATAAGAAAAGGAAAACAAAGTAGCCACGACAAAAAAAAAATATAATGCAAAGTCAGAAATAAATTTCTACTCTCTCCGACAATATATAGTGGACAGTGTTACTGTGAAGGCAAATAGCAAATTAGTACCTTCTTAGTGGTTGTGGCGTACCATTCCACTTGAACGGTCCTATTAGGGGGAACGCTGACACCTGTGGCGACGGTGAACGTCTTGAGTTTCGTCTCAGAGTCTGTTTTGGCAGTTTCTTTGTCGTACTTAAGTCCGACGCTGCCACTCAGCCCGAGTGTTTCTTTGAATGTCACACCTCCCGACACCTCAAGGCCAAGGCTGAATCCTTGTTTCACCGTGTAAGATGATTTTTCTTTGCGAATAGTAGAATGTGTGACGGTATACGTTTGACTTGCATCCGCTTGATTGTCATAGAGATTGGCGTACAGAAGAGTGCGGGTACTGCTGCTTGTTTTTGCCTCACCAATCTTTACACGGCCCCTTTCGACTTTTACCTGAAATCTTTGAAAGAAAAGGCACGATTAAAATGATGCAATTGTAGTCATTCACAAGGTAAAAACGACATCCTGTAGCAGGTCAGAAAACGCCAAATTTGGCACAAGCTTGGCGATCTCAGGGGCCTCGCTTGGGCCTTGTACGGCTTTGGTCAAAGGCGATGTTAACGCGAGACCATTTTAGAGCGCAGCTCTTAGGCGCCCGTTTCCGGCTTCAACGACGTCGCCGTCGCCGTCGGCGTAACCGCGCGTTGCATTATGAGACGTTTCCGATAATAACGTCACACGTGACGTCACGTGTTACGTCATGAGGGTCGCGAGTGACGTCACGAAGGTGACTCGTAAAGGTCACAAGGAAGGTCACGATCCTCACAGTGAAGGTCACGCGAAGGTCACGATCTTCACGGCGTCTTCACGAGTGACGTCACGAGGGAGGAGGAGGTGGAGGGAGGAGAATGAGAAGGAACATTGAGGAGGGGAGGAAGGGAGGAGGAGGGAAGAAGAAGGGGAGGGGAGAAGCAGGAATAGGGGAGGAGGACGGGAGGAGGAGAGGGTACGGAGGAGGTGCATACCCTCCTCTCCGTGCCCTCCCCTCCTTCTCCTCAAGAGCTGCGCTCTAATTCGGCTTTACAGGGTGTTGTAAACGTCTTTCTTTTTTTTTTTCTTCGGAGTTTACATGGCTTTTTTCTGGCTCGCCACATAACTCCGGCCCAAGTGCCAGACTTGAACTAAAAGTCGCCACATATCAACCGAAAAACCAGCAGTGAAGCCAAAATCTGGCACTGATATGGCATTCTGGGCCCAAAGTTCCAGAAAAAAAAATTAAAGACGTTTACAATTCTCTGTAATGCCGAATTAGAGAGCAGCTCTTGAGGAGGATAAGGGGAAGGTAAGGGGGGAGGGTATGCCCCCCTTCCCCTCCGTACCCTGCCCTCTTCGTCTCCCGCTCCCCTCCCACTTAGCAAGGAAATTTTCACATAATGCAAAGCGCGGTTACGCCCGCTTGCATTATTCCCAAATTGCAACGTGCGGGGTTACGCCGACGCCGACGACGACGGCGACGCCGCTCACGCCGGAAACGGGCGCCTAGGAGCTGCGCTCTAAAACAAAACACCAGAAGTTAAGCCTCTGCCACTTGTTGTCGATGTAGGGCCAAAGATTCCAGATGACAGCCGAACTGCCGAGAATGAAGTCTAAAGGCCCGTTCACACTTGCGACCTCTTGGAACCGAGTGCCCTGGAACCTCTTAATATCTCTTACGACGAGAGGACACACTGGCGCCATCTACTGGGCAGCAGTAAAAACTGGGCGGTCTGGCATGTTTTCTATTTCTCTCGCGCAATATCCTTTCTTTCTTGGCTCGAAAAACTTGTCAACGTCATAAACGATCCTTTCTGATAGGTATGACGCACATTTGATCTCGGGAATTCCGCAAAACCTTGGCTCTTGTGAAATGCGGTTCCAGGGTCACCGGATAGATGGCGCCAGTATGCCAGTGTATCCTCTCGTCCTAAGCAATTTTAAGAGGTTTCAACAGGTCTCGTCTCTCTCGGTCGTACTCCGTTGCAAGTGTGTCAACGGGTCTTCACTCGTGCACTTGTTTGGAGAATTGATGTCAAGAAACGCAGACTCCGGCCAAAGAAGGTCATTTTGGCTCTACCTTTACTTTAGGGCTTTAAGGCCTAAGTGGTCGGGACAAAAACAAAATTTCGGACCAAAGAACTGTGCTACCTAAGGTAGGGAGGAGATTCAGTTGTCCCGCTTCCTGTCCGAGCTTCTTACCCTCGACTATGCTTCGGCATTTCGTGCACCTCGAGCAGGCGCACGCAGCCAAAGCACGGTGGAAGGCCCGAAGCCCGTACTAGAGGCCGGATATTCGGAAGAGACACGCTTGCTATTTTCACTTTGTCAGAAACTGTATACGTTTTCGAACTAAGGAAGGGATTAATAAACCGTTGATCAATTAACGTGCAGGTATCATACTCTCGCTAGCAATACAGTGTTGGGCAAGAGCAAACTGGGGTGCGTTTCACCGTGGGAATATCAGCACGGAATAATTTTCTAATCGGTAACTGCTTAATCTCGTTTTTCAGCGGTCTGTAGCAACACAGCGTGTTCTGAGGTGCACGTCTCCCAGTCTTTAAAGGGGCACTGACACATCAAAATCATATTTTTTTTTATTATCCGAAACGATTGAAAACGATGCCGGGACATTACCCTCAAAATTTGAGATTTGGGAATTCAGTATTCGTGAAGTAAAAAAAACAATTTCCAAATGCCGAATTCGAAGTTCCCGCGCGATCGGCGCCGGTGCCTTGACGTCAAAAATTGAGGAGACCTGAGAGTCGACTTCCTTTCACCACTCCCTGCTGTTGCCATGGCGACCCAAAGCGAGGAGGAAAGGAGTGAGCGGCGGCGCGGACCGGTTTTGAGCGGTGTCGCCTGTTTTCCGTTGGAGGATACAAATCCAGGAGACGACACCACAACGAACTCCCGATTTTTGGTATTTCAAAAAGAAGGGCCGTAGTGCGTTCGCAATTGCGTTAAAAAACATGTTTTAGGATTGCCGTAATTAAATGTTCTAGAGATGTCGCCTACAAAGCTTCTAAATTTCCTGATTTTTGACGTCACCGATCAAAAGAAGCGAGGAGGCGAGAGGCGGGAAAATCAAACGCCCAAAATAAAAAGGCGCGCGCGCGCGCGGGAAAATTTTTTTTCGCGATGCGTTTTTTTTTACGTGTTTATGACTGCAACTTGCATCGTTTTAGACAATAAAAATAAATACGACCTTTGGGGTGTCAGTGCCCCTTTAAGCTCTTTCTGCCGCCTTTCTTTCGTCCAGCCGACTGATTCTTTCCCGTAATCTATTATCTATCTCCATTCTAGGGAGCTCTAGTATATATATATATATATATATATATATATATATATATATATATATATATATATATATATTATATATATATATATGTCGGGCGGTGTTCGAAGTTGCCGGAAAAGAATTTGAGACGCCCGGCCCGGAGCTTAGGTGAAAGGCATCTCTTCTTTTTATTTTTGTCGCACCGGCTCCCGAGATCCACTGACCGAGCCAGAGCGAGAGTCTGCACGAGCAACTCGCGCTCGCTGTGCTCGGTTCTGTGGCGCGATCATTGTTTTGATTTAGAGCGTGAAATATTTATTTTTGTGTGAGCCAGGTATTAAAAGCTGCGACTTTACATATATATATATCTTGTTGCTCCAGTAAAGGGGTATTCACACGAAGGAGAACTCCGCGGCCGGATGTCGTGACGTCAACAACCCGGGAAACTCCGTCCCCGGCTCCGCCGCGCGCACCTGCGGAGCTCTCATGCTAAAAGTACGAAGCCTCCGCGGCTCCGCCACGGAGGAGAACGGGAGAACGGCGCCGCGAGGCGTCAGAAAGGGATGACGTATGTCTCACGTGATGCGCGCTCCGCGGAGGAAAGGAGCGGATTTCTCTTTCGTGTGGATACCCCACGAAGGAGAAATCCGCTCCTTTCCTCCGCGGAGCGCGCATCACGTGAGACATACGTCATCCCTTTTTGACGCCTCGCGGCGCCATTCTCCCGTTCTCCTCCGTGGCGGAGGCGCGGAGGCTTCGTGCTGGCAGCACGAAAGCTCCGCAGGTGCACGCGGCGGAGCCGGTGACGGAGTTTGCCGGGTTGTTGACGTCACGACATCCGTCCGCGGAGTTCTCCTTCGTGTGGATACCCCTTTAAAGGCACGTTCACACTCTTGCGACCGAGTACGACTGAGAGAGGCGAGATCTCTTACAACTTCTTAAATGTTTCTAGAATGAGGGAACACACTGACATTGTGGCGCCATCTATGCGGTGACTCTAGAACTGCATTTCACAAAAGCGAAGGTTTTGCGGGATTTCCGAGGTCAAATGTGCGTAATACCCATAGAAAGGCTCGTTTATAACATTGACAAAAGCTTTTCGAGCCAAAAAAGAAAGGATATTGCGCGAGAAATAAAAAAAAAAAATATGCCGGACCGCCGAGTTTACACTGCTTCCCAATAGATGGCGCCAGTGTGTTTTCTGGTTTAAGAAGCTTTAAGGAACCCAGGTTTAAGAGGTCGCAAGCAGTCGCAAGAGTGTGAACGGGCCTTAAGGTACAAAAATCGTATGCCTGGATTTTGCGGCCGAATCCCCCAATGTGAATATCAGATAGGAGCAAAACGACCTGTTCTTACACTATATGGATAACACCGTGTTGCAAAAACAAGTTCTAAAAAAAGACTTGACGTAGAAGAAAAATGCACTAATGTACTTCAAATTCCGTGAGAGTTAAGGCTGAGTTTTAGTTACTTTTTAGTAGAGAAGAGTTTTTTCATTTCTTGATGCTCCGACTTCGTATCAGTCCACGACACAACGACACCGTAGACTTTTTGAAACACATCAACAAACTTCTTCATTGCTTCCTCGAGAGTGAAGACCTTCGCTGTGTCCTCTGCAGAAGAGAGAATCAAAGCATTTAAGCAGGCCGAAGTGTTCTTATTAATAAATCTCCCAAATGTTTCCTAATATAGAATACCTTTATCCAGGAAAGAAGGGAAAATAAAAATAAATTAAATTCATTATTCATACCAGAAAGTAATGTCGGGCCGGTTGCTGACCATTCATGGTAAAAGCAACCCGAATAGAAACTAGGACAAAGGTAGCCAAATGGCATGAGCAAGCGACACGGATCTACATTTAAAACAGAAACCCATCATCAAGAAAGCTAGTTGACGCGTATTATATAAAAAAGAAGGAATCCCCTTGTGTAAGCCGAACTTCTATAGTTCCGCTGAAAACCGAGATGACATTCTTTAAAATACATTTTACATTCTTTGTCATTTTTTTCCCGGTGTTCGTTTTGTTAGTGGGGTCTCGAGCTCGGAAATGAGAATTAAATAATAATGTCATTATACCATGTACTATAGTCAGCGACAGGTTAAGAAATGTAGGACGTGTTATATTATGTTTACGGCGTCGTGATTTGTCTTTTGGAGTTGTTATCAATTAACGTCACAAATTCCATAGGTTGCGAAGCGATATTGACATGATCTGCACTCGACACGTCCTGCGTTCCTGATGTTGACAATGACCTTAGGAATGTATAACGCTTATTTGTATTAGAAGTGATGTGTGCGTATCTATTTTATTTTCTGAATAAACTTCAGTTGTCAGCACATAGTTCTGTCCTTTATTATCTTTTTTTACTTCTTTTTTATTCGCGGAGCGTTTATGAATATTTTCGAATACTACACTGCGCTTAACCCTAGATGCGAGTGCTACGAGACAGAGTCCAATGAAGAAGGATCTAAAACGCAACGTCACGGCGTTTGTCTTTCTTCTCTGCGTATGTCACTCCCCGCTAAACCAGTAAAGCGTGGTGGATATGCCGTGACGATGCGCTTTTCCTTACTCGTGTGGTCATGTCTATCACAATAGCCTCCTCTATACTGGCAAAGCCTGGCAGATCGTCACGAGACGCGGCCGCCGAAAGTGAAAAGGTAGAGCGGCAGACAAGATTCACGTAACGGGCGCCCCGCTGCGGCGAGACGCCGGAACACACTTGTCCCGAGCGACGGAATGTCCGCTCCTGCTTCTCGCGTTCCTAGGGCTACCGCTTCTTTTCTCGTTGGGTTTGAAAACCATGTTTCGGGTCCTCGCCGCTGCAAAAGCTGTGCGCTAGATACCAGACTCTGAGAAATGCTCTGTGCTACTAAATCCTCTGCGCGCTCCAAATCTGCGACCGGGCACTCTGTGGCTCCGTCATCGAACTGACAGGCTTTGTGAGTATAGAGGAGGCTATGGTATCAGGTATGCTTTGACTGTTCCCTCACCGATGCTAAAACAAAGCATAAAATATAAGCAAGCCCGTTTAACATCACGTTAAGTATCCAATAGGGCTGCGTAACGTAACGGTACAGCCGCCTAAATCCTAACATGTTTACAGAACTTCACAATTAACCTTGATGAAATAAAAAAAAAAAAAACTTTCCGAAGAAAAAACAATCTTGCTTGGGATTCGCAAATTTGTCAAAGAACTTCCAAGCTCCTTGCGGACACCAGCAGGGTGCTGCGAGAGTACAGCCACTTCGTGTGGGTGTTCACATATAACACTCCGTAGGGCACGATGAAACTAGTTGTCAAGTACGTCACTGACATCTTAAGAAACATAAGGCGTAGCAAGTTCTGGGTGCGCTGTTATTGCCCAAAGGCCAATGAGGTTGCGGCATAAAAATACAAGAGCGTTGGACGACAAACCACGAATCAAGAAGCTTGAAGATAATCGGTCACGCCTAGTGTTTTCTTGGGCTGTCTGTTACTGTACTGTAAAATGTTTCATGATACTTCTTGATTGCAATAGTTGAAGGTGCATCATTAAGTAGATTTGTGCCACTTATTAAAGGCAAAAATAAAAGTTGAATTGAGTTATGAACTTTATTTCGTTGAAATAGTATGCGAATGAAAAATGAAAAGAAGCCTTGACTCATCTTCAACTTTCGAAGCCTGAAATTGATAAAGATACATGTTTTAATGGCAACTGAATATTTAAAAGTAAACACTTCGGTGGGGTTCGGAATAACAATTATTATAAAAGAGAAACTAACCAAAAAATAATACGGAGTCCGCGTCTACGCCAGCATCACTATGACGTCAAAAAGAATAGCGTGCAGGGTTGCGCGCTGGCAGAACACGTCCTGAAAGAGGGCCATACAATCGGATTCAACTGTTCTATTCTTGCCACGGAAAGAAACTGGCGAAGACGCCGTTTATTAGAGTCCTGGTACATTCAGAACACCGAAAATAACGTTAACCGGTCAGCTCGGACACTTCCAAGCGCCTATGTGTCCGGTTTCCGGTGCGTCACGCGAGGCGCTACGAACCATAAAACACGTTCAGAAACAACGGCCGCTTTAAAGGAGCCAACAACACCGGGCAATTTGCAAAAAGACGACAAGGACGAAAACAGTCACCCGCGAACAAGGGGCTGAACTGGCCTTGAAACGACGGGTTTCGTCTTATTTGTTGTGGTTAGAGTTTTTCCTTTTACATTAAGAACTGAATATTATATATACAATTTTAAGGATATGACAGAAACTTAATGTTTATGAGATTAATACTTCGCATATATAAGTGTCATGTCCAGAATATAAGTTTTGTATTCTAATAACAAACTTACAAAGCGTAGATGGCTTCTTGTTTTAAATAAAGTTTGCATACCTTCAGTAATTTTTGTATGAAATTCCTTTAGATGTTGAAGTGGCCCTCCAATGATTTTGAACTGGCTTGATGTTTTCGCGGAAACGGACCTCATTGAACGTAGGAACATGGAGGAGAAATGTCTTTCAAGGAATTCGAACTATATTGGGAGTTATGAGCGAATTGCAACTACAAGAAAAAAGCAAAAAATATTTTGGCGGTAACGCAGTTGGGAAAACTAGGTGATTGGAGGTTTGGAGCGAGGCAGCTGTCCAAATGGTTGCGAGTTAGGCTCATGGCTGCCACGCCGAGGACGTGTTCGCATGGTCGCCTAAAGCCCCTTGCATCGTCGTAACTTCAGGCCCGGACCATGATCGGCGTTAGGAATGGACCTGGGCTGTTTATACTTCGGTGTCGGCAAAGCCAACGCGCGCTGGCGTAGAACGCTGTTTCTCGTCCACTACGCCACGCCCCGTCATAACATTCCGCACGATGAGATCAAATCAGCAATCCGGGCCGGGGAGTTGCACTGTGATAGGTTCGAAAAAAAAAAAGAAACAAGAAGGAAATGCTTGGAATAATAAGTGCAAATAAGCATTTCTTCTTTTGAGTGTGGGAGAAACAATTCAATGAAATGACTGCTCTTATTTCAAAACGTTACCATATTGCACTAAGCCCTATGGCCTAGGGAACAGTCAGACTCACAATTCAGTTGCATGCATTCATTTGGTTTCAAAGCGAGTTTCGGTTTGCTTCAATTCGCTTGGTGCCGATTTCGAAACTATTCAATCCTGCGATAATGAAACCCAATTCTTTATTGGGACAAGAAGACGGGACGGCAAAAGCGGACATAAAAAAACAGGACTGTCCCGGCCATAACGGGACGTCTGGTAACACTAAATTTAAAGCATTCGAAAATAATACTAGGCTACTCCACTTGACACTCCATATCATCCGTGCGCAACCGATCCTACCGAATACATTTTGTTCGCACGTTTTGCACGCGAAGTGCTTACTATGCATTACTGCGCTTAGGTTTATACGCTGCTTTAACGCCATACCCACCTGGCGGCTGAACCGTAATCGCAAAGCGGTTGCGAACGCGGTTGCGAACGCGGTTGCGAACGCGGTTGCTCAAAAAAGCAGTACAAATTCACGCACATTTAACGATGAGGACGAGTGGATCCGCTTCGCGGTTGAAATTCAAGCGCCATTATGAATTCAGCATAAAAGTAGTTGATTCGACTTACGAAAGCTGCAGTAAACAGAATGAGGCAACACAGCAGTGTTTGGACAGTCATGGTTGTACTGAGTCCGGTCAGAGTTGGACACCCAAGGTTGAAACCCCGATGCGCCAATGGAACTCAGTCGGTGCACCTGCAATATATTTATAGAGTATCGAGACAACGTCGACTATGAAGATGCGGCGTTTTAAGTTTTCATATCGCCCTGCGACCCACCCGCATACTCTTAGGTAACAGCAAATGCGCCGTAGGGAGAGTTTTGTATTTCCGTTCACCTCACTTTAAATCCGCCTCGGTTCAATGAATCGTGTGCCGAGTTATTCGACTTTTGTGTTTTTGTGCTCTGAAGATTACGCAAGTTTTAGTGTAGAGGAAAAGGCGACTGGCGTAGTCAACCGACGCAGTCGCTTTCGTTCAATGCGATTAAATGAAAGCGGATATTATAACTTGAAACGTCTCTTGTTTTAAAACATTCTTTCGGCAACCCCTTCTGAAAAAATTCTGCTCAGTCCCACGAAACGAATTCGCAAACGCGAGAGAGTAATAAGTGTGTAAACTGAGAAGGCAGAACAGAACTCCGAATGTCCCCCCAGGGTATCAAACCCGCGACCTGGATATTGTGAGCTAGACACTCAGTCATACAGCCGACTGCAAAGCGTGTGGAGAGGTAGTTAACAAATACGATAACATTGGGCGTTCACCGACGGACACCGCGGAGCGTGAAAGAGGCGCCAACGGGTGCTTCCGACACCCGGTGTGCGGGGGCTCGTGAAGCCGAGGCGCAATCGGACGCTTGCTCTGGCCTGTGTCTGCAATTCTTCAGGGATTACATATTGATTTCAACAGAGAACGTACTTTCTAAAGAAGTACTTTTGGCAAGTATCCAGTGCCTCTCTTCATATTGTCGACGCTTCATTGGACAATTTGACCCAGATCGCTCAACCGCTAACCCTGCTCTTCAATAAAAACAAAACAAAGCAAACAGTTTTTTTATCTCGCACAATGAATATCTTTCCCACATTTGAAGGCTGAACTTGCGTTATGTCCCATCCTCGACCATTTTGACGACTCAGCATCTACAGAAATTCGCGCGGACGACAGTGGCCACGGCATTCAGCCGTCTTTGCGCAATACCAACCCAACCAAGAGCACACCATAGCCTATGCCAGCAGGCTGTTTTCCTCGGCGGAGCGCAACAACACAATTTTAGAAAGGGAATGTCTAGCCGTCGTACGGTCAATTGCCAAATTTGTTGCACACATTAAACTGAGACGCCAGGAAACAAGGGACAGCGCTTAGCGAGGGACGCATAAGCCAAGAGGGCTCGTTCCGCTAAAACCAAGGGCTGTGTGAGGGAACGAGAGGTTCGTGTCAATTTAATCAGCCGAGCATGACCTTCATAGAAGAAACTTCGAAATCTCATCGCATCTCGAGGTAGTCTGCAGAGTAGCGTGACAGAAACAACCTGTTTTCCCCTCCTCCTCCCCCTCCCTCATGACGTCACTCGTGACGTCACTAGTGGCCCTCGTGACGTCACTTGTGACCCTAGTGACCCTCGTGAAGGCACTCGTGACCCTAGTGACATTCGTGACGTCACTCGTGACCCTCGCGACCCTCGGGACGTCACACGTGACGTCACATGTGACGTAATTATTGAAAACGTCCCATAATGCAATGCGCGATACGCGGACGGCGACGGCGACGTCGCTCAAGCCGGAAATGGGTGGTAAAGAGCTGCGATCTAAAAACTGTGTGATTGCGATTTTGACCACCGCAAGCATCAAAAAGCAAAACGAGTTCCTTGTGTTTGTGCTTGCCGAAGCAGGGCTCGATTGCGTACTTCAAGAAGGCACAAACGCTGCTGGCTTTTTTGCGACCACGCCTTTCATGTAGAAGATGAATGAAGTGTCAGTTTCATGCACATAAACGTTGCAGAGGTCCAACCAAAGCAGGCGGGAGTAAAAGTGATCCGCTACCGGTAGTTTTGGAAATGGGAGATTTTGGCCGAAGTCGAACCCGAGAACCAGGGCAGTCTCATCATCGCTTAGAGGGCGCTTCTGTTCTTTGTGTTCCTCTACAGTATTCTTGTGGATCTCGTACTCCACTGAACCGCCACTTTCTTGGATCTGACGCTCAAACAAAGATCGCGTACATCACTACGAGTTGGGCGAAACGTGAAAGGAACCTTGAGAGTAAAATAGTCACAGAACGTAGAGCGCTCAAGGGAAAGCTCTTCTCCGGTGGCGCTCTGGAAATAATTACCAACAAGTGAGTATAATCCTGCCAGATTGAGCTCAGGGTTTTCGAAGTAGAACAAATCGGAATCGCGACGGCTGTAGCGAGATCGTTTATGTGGAAGGCTCTTGCAAAAAAAGTGATTATCAGGTCTTTTACGTCTTCAGATAGCTTTATTGTCTGCAACGCGTGTTTTCCTCTGCCATCACAGAGCGCACAACCTTCCAGTAGTTTACCTTGCACTTTCTGCACTATTCTATTCGCGATACCGTAAAGCCCAAAAAGAATTGTTTGCTGAGTCTATCCTGCTTGATTTGGTCAGAGGTGTCTTGGTAAATCCACGTACATCTCTTACCTTGATCTGCGATTGTTCGTCTAATTATCAGAATTATAATTATTCATTCTACCTTGAAATTGAATGGTTAGCTTGCGGAAATTTCCTAGCTTTTATAACGTATCAAACTGGTTTCTCTGCTTTTCGCAGGGCACTTTCAAATGACACTTCTTTTTGCATCACAATGTCATCACCTCGAACATTTGTGAAGTGAATAGACTTCCCGGCGACGGGGCTCGTGTATTAACATCCCATTTTATATCAAATCGCTGTCTTCTCAATTCATGCATCATTTACCTTATTTCGCTTCTTTCTACTCACAATTCGTTCCCACCGGCGTGCGTTTCGGCAGCGTTTGCAGCCCTTCGTCTCGGGCTTTGACACTTGAGGGTTCTCACTTTCGATATACACGCCACTGCCTGATTCACACTCCATTATCAATTGAAGAATGTTGAACGAACAGAACGGACAGACAAACGTTAAAGTCGCTTGAAGAGAAGGAAGTCTGCACAAGTCCTGCGGAAGCGTCTGCTAAATCAGTGCTCGGACTCCAGTTCTACGCATACGTCGGATAAAGACGAGTGTAAGCGCAAGTTGTTTCGGAACGTCTGTTTATTTATCACATCTGCTAATGTCGCACCTCAACAGCATCCAAATACTTATTTTAACGTCTACGAGTGCCGCGGTACTAGTAAACGTTAAAAGTAAGCACATCGGCAAAACGACGCGCTTAAAGGGGTATTCACACGAGGGAGAAATCCCGGGGATATCTCCCCGGCACGCGAGCATCACGAGATGAAAACGCGAGGCTTTTGCACATCGCAAAGCCTGACGTTTTCGTCGTGGGATGCGCGTGCCGGGGAGAAATCCCCGGGATTTCTCCCTCGTGTGAATGCCCCTTAACCGCCTGCTAAAAACGCGGTACTGCGCAAAGGTTATACCTGTGGCGCCATCTCTCGGCGAGAGGAGGGAGAGAGGGGGGAGGAGAAGGGAGGAGGAGGGGGAGGAGGAGAAGGTACGGAGGAGGAGGAGGATAACATTCTCTCCGTACCCTCCCCTTCTCCTCCTCAAGTGGTGCGCTCTAATTCGGCATTACACGAAATCGTAAAGGTCTTTCATTTTTTCGTTCTGTGCAATCCTAACTACTTCATTTCAAATTTCTGTCGTTCACGTGTTTTCCGCTCGTGTACATCGATTTTCAACTTGCGACTGAAACTTTGGCACGTATGCCAAAGGTCTGAAGCGAATGGAAGTAGTGGAGTGACCGCAGCAGTATGCGTCCGCAATTGAGGAACCGAGGAAGTCACCATTTACGATGGCTGATGCTAAGAGAGAGGCAATTTAATTCACATTGAACCCGCTCTAAAAAAAAAAGAAGTTTTTACCTCTGATTGGAATGATTGGTAAGTAGTTATAAAGCTATACTTCGGTTTATCTTAAGACCAGACGCAGCCGACCTCACGAGCTGATGGAACCAATCAGGCAGCTCGAAAAGCGCACCATCATAGTCTTCCGCATGCTTTTGTACAGTTGCCATCATCGCTGAAACCATTCAGAAATAGAAAAGGCCAAAAGCTTGCGCTTTGCCTTCGACAAGCTTGTGCGTTGGCATACAGCGAACGCACCTTAGTCAGAGGTATCCTGTTATTTACCTAATAAATTTACTTTGCATTTTTATGTCGCCCTCCTCTTCGCCCTCATGTGGAGCAGCTCAAGATGTTCATAGAATGACGTACTTTAGCATAATGAGACTTGAAGGTTCCTGCCTTCAACAGTTGAGCGCACACCACTTTGCTACCGTCTCTTTTTAGGCTATAGAACTAGTACCGAAATTCTTGGATCTAACTTAGTAGCTGCGTTTTATGGCGGAATTGCATTATTTCCAAGGCTACCTCAGATTTCTTGAGCATCCGTGGGCGTCGGCCGTAGCCTAGCAACGTGCAAGGTGAGAGATTTGGCCCAGCTGGACCAGCTGCTAAACTACAGCGCAATTTCGTGTCATCGCAAAAAACATGGGAAAGAAAGAGCGACGAAGCGACGTTTCAAAAATATGCGGCGGCCCGTGTCAGGAAAACGAATATTGTACTTGTACATAAGCTGTGTTTCTAGTAGAAATCAAATCGCCTGTGACGGTTTCATAAATAGGTTTAATTACAACTCTAACTCTTTTTTGCTTATATTGCTAGGGAGAAGATGACGAAGCAGAGGCGAAAGTGCGAACTGAGTGCACCTTCAGCTGATGGTCAACGATCTTTCGGTGCAACCCTTCTCACAATTCTTGATTAGATCACCCTTTTAACACTCCTACGGGTCGTGGAGGTTAATACACTTCCCAACATTTTCCAACGAGCCTCGGTATGTTGACTACAATACCATGCTGCCATCTATTCGTGCATTTCAAGTGTGCTACACTCAGAGGTGACTCGCGAGGCATGCTCGACAACTTGCCCGCTTCCAAACTCTACGATATCAGCTGCAGCAACAACTCCGTCACACACAGACTCACGGGGAATCATCTGATGACGTTAGGGACGAATACATTTTCGCTACCCCGCTTCGCAAGTCCGGTAAATATGTGAAACTGCTTCAGAACTACTTTTTCCCGTTTCGCCTTTTCCGCCATCTCTCTTCTACAATTTACGAAGTACCACCAGTCGCACCTCGCTGAGGTCGCCACACGAAGTCACGTGATTATTTTTATGTATGACGTAAAAAATTCTTTCAACAGACCCTACGAGTGAACATGTCGAGGCAAGTGGATCGACCCTTTAACCCCCCCCCCCCCCCCCCCCCCCCCCCCCCGAAGAAATGTGAAAAAAAAACAGCGAAGCGGGGGCGATTGGGCGAATTTCGTGCGCCTTCAACTGGCGGACCATGATCTCGCAGCTTCAAGCCCCCATCATTCCTCATTAAATAATATTTTTAACACTCTCATAATATTTTGATAAAAGCGAGGTAGTGTATTCCAAGGAGCTGTGAAACACCTTCACACATTGGACTAGTAAGTATATCCGAAACGTAACCTCTGAAGCGTAGAGGTTTCTTTAGGGTGTAATTCAGTCCGGAGGTGATTACATATACGAATGAAGAATGCGCCATCGGCAACTTGAAAAGGAGTCTCCCATTGATTTCGTTTCTTGGTTATGCGGCGCCGTCCTAAGACGTCTTAGACAATAAAAAAATATGGATTCTAGAAGTGTCAGTGGCCTCTTTCAGCAGCCACTCAGAACACATAACTTTTCTAGCTTTATGGCGCAGCTGCAGCAAACCCTAGATCGTGATGGGGATTTACCGTCATGCCATTTCACTACTCTCAAAAACAAAAAAACGGAATAGAAATACATTTTTGGCAATTATGTTGTCTCATTTACTGGAAGCCACGAGCATGACAATCCTTCATTTCGAGAAGACGACTCCCGCTGTGCCAGTACCGATGGAAGCGCCGCACTGCAGCTTTCACAAAACAAGAATAAATCATTTCCGGTGGAACTGGCGCCACCTTCTGGAAAACTGGGTTCAAGGATAAAGGCCCATTCACACGGGCACCAAAACCAGAGCTCCCTGTAGTTCAGCCAGGTTTACAGTAGTTTGCAGGAGACAGAAATATTCCCTATTGTTTGCAGGAGAGACAATATTTATTTACAAATCTACATGCGTATACAAACAGGTAGGAGTCGTGGCACACAGGCCACACAGAGACTCTTTACATCTTAGTTATCTAAAAAAAAAATGTGCTTGGACACCATGTTCGCCCAAAATAATTAAGCTGGTGTGCCCACCGTTTCATGAACTCATCTCCCAGTGTCCACTGTTCATTCTCGAGGAAGCCCACGTTCCTTTCTCGCAGTTTTTACCATCGCGAAAAGGGCCCTGGGGCGCCGGTGCTGTCCAACTGGCCTCTTGCGATACTGTCTTAACACCGCTCGTCCTAAAGTTGCCGGAAGGATTGTAAAACGGTCACGCGTACGGCGTATGTCGCTGCACGGTAAAAGGAACGCTGAGAGCCCGCGATACCTTCAGAAAACAAAAAGGTACGCGCAACGACACAGGAGACAAGAACATGCGCATTTGTTTCCGATGCTCAGCCTTGTACAATTTACTCGAATACAGTAATCGCTTACAATTGCGATTGCTCTTGGTTCAGATGTATTGAATTCGATAACAGACCGCACAACAAATGGACACTCGTCGTTTTGCTTAGGAAGTGTCTAATACCAGGCTTCAGCTTGTGCCCAGCCTTGTCGGAGCTAGGCTACCGTATCAAGGGAAGACAAACTAGACACCGGCAGCCGAGGCAACTGCTTCCAGCCAAGGTGTCGTCTGCTAAAAGCGCCACCTTGCTCTTAGCAGACGGCAGATGGAGAAATGGCATCATCAATTGCAGGCTTCAGACGTTGGGCTGCTCAATGCGTCCATTCAGCCAGCTTTTTGTTGCCATGGTCAGACCTTATTGTGCAGAAGGATACTGTCGCGGTTAAGACAAGATTGGTTCAACCGCGTAGGTTTATTCTAGCATAGCAATACAGGTTTGAGTCGTGCCATGTCTGGTCGCGATCTGGTAGAGAGGGTTCTCGCTCGGAAGCGGTGGGCAGAGTCCAGGGTCACCCGGCGGCGGTGGTGATGATGATGATCTCCCGACATATACAGTGTAAGACAAGGTGCCCTTTCTCCCTTTCGGGCGAAAGGGGACCTTGTCTTACACCAAGGGGTTCGAAATGAGGACCTAATGCTGAGGGCTGATTTTCTCCTGTGCCTAATATGGTGATGTACCTTACACGACAGACATCTTTTTAGATTCGAGCATGAGCATGTTCCATTTTATTGAGAATGTGGGCCTAAAGTGTCAATGTGCTGATTTTTGTCATCTCTGTCCGCTCCGTTTTACCCTTGTGATGTACCGCAGGAACCCATATCGTGTTTGGGTTGAGTCGTCTTTCAGGTATTGAATCATTACTTCTGAGTTGGAAATCAAGAATGGGTCATCAAGTTGGAGGACAGACAAATGACGCAGAAGGTACCGCGACATTTCACCCTGCCAAGATCCCTTCTCCCTAGATGTTGAAGACTTATTTTATTCAATACCACACAAAGAATTGTTTGACACCGTCAGCGAATGCATCGACTCCAATGGAGCCCTAGGTTTTCAAAACGCCTGAGGCATACCAGTTGCGTCTTTCCTAAAGCTTTTGAAGTTTTATTTGTGCTCGACGTTTGTCACTTTTTCAGGAGAAACTTACATACAGAAAAAACGAATATGCATCGGGTCATGCGTAGCTCCCATTTTGTGTGACATTTTTCTTTCAAAGTGTGACAGGGGCGTATTCCAGGGTTTGACGTCCTATCCGGTCGCACGCATATTCAGATACGTTGACGACTATCTTGTGCTCATGACAAAAATCCCTGACGCAAACGACATCACCATCATCGAGAACATATTCCTAGGTCAGGGCCAAGGATTGAACTTCACCCACGAGACACCGACTAACAACAACCTCCAGTTTCTAGATACGCGACTCACCTTTCAAAATGACCACGTCCGTTGGATGTATTCACCCAGATCCAAGAAACGAATACTCCAATATGAATCTGCACACTCAAAACTTGTCAAAAGGAGCATTGTGTCTAGTTGTTTGAGCGCTGCCCTGAAAAAGTCTTGCATTCATTCAGCAAGGGAAAGCTTTGACGCGCAAGTATCAAGGCTCAAGGCGTTAGGCTACCCCACCTCCATCCGGTCTGACGTTGTTGAATGCATGATAAAACCAAACAGAACAAGCAAGAGAAGTGGAGAAAGAAGAAGTCGACCGGCGGTCGACCCTTATATACACCGCATCTCTCACAACTTCAAGAGAATTGCCTCTAAATACGAAGTGCCGGTTGTGTTTTCAGGCCCCGACAAGCTTAAAAAGCTCTGCCCCAATGTCAACACCCCACGCACAAAGCCTGGCAAATGCAGTGTTAGGCACGGCAACAAATACGACAACTGTTGCAGCGGGGTAGTGTATCTGATCCCGTTCACCTGTGGGAAGGTATATGTGGGACAGTCGGGAAGATGCATCAACGTAATGCTCAAAGAACATGCGCTATCTCTAAAATCCTCTCCGTCGGGGCATCTCGCTCTACATGTGAGGGACTGTAGATGCGCCCCGCTACTGTCCAGGACAAGGATCCTGAAGAGGTGCCCAGATAAGCGAACTCGAGAAATCCTTGAGGCTGAAGTGATTGCGACCAAAGGAGACGCCTGCATCAGTGCTCCTTCGGTGACTTTGTCATCAAAAGAATTAAAGTTCATGAAATATTTTCCTTAGATATTCTTAATTTGCTTTACCTTCCTCTTTCTTTTTCTTAATATATTTACTGTCATTTCTTTCACTGTTACTTTAATCATGCCCACCATTTCCTATTGTTTTTACTAATTTCCTTTTTTCTTTTTTCTTTTTCAATTCTCAGTCTTTTCAGATTTTTTCACTCCTTTCTCATAAATATTTCTAGCATTTAACGTTAGGGTTCTTTATCTTCCTCATCTTCCAAATTAAAACGTCAGTTGCGAGTAAGCGCTTGTCCTGTGTTGTCTCCCTCTTGTCCTTGTCTTTTGCGCTTTTTAATTTTCGTAATGTTTAACCAACTAGGCCAACAAATCATTTTGCTACCGTCAGCTCTGTGCTGCTCGAACTGGTCACTCGTGAAGTGGTCCTATAAAGACAATCATTGGCACAAAGCAAGAGCGTAAGCAAAAATTAATATATATTTAGCCTCGGGGGGCCCTTGTAGGCCCATCTAGGCTAAATATAGCCTCGGGGCATACAATATAGAGAATTGAAAAAGAAACGCACAGGACATGACAAGGTTAAAAAATATTAGCAGCCCCATTGCATGCTGCTATACACGACTATTTTTTTTGTTGTAAATATTGCACCTATTCGAAAAAGTTATCACACAGTTGTGAAATATAATTTTCAGTGGATGCAATATTATGTGCCTGCATTTCATTCATGAATCATTGATTAAAGAGGGAGTTTTTTTTTTTAATGTTTGAATATAAGCAAATGTAGCAGTTTTAATGTTAGCAATATTGAAACAAACACATTCGGCGGCTTGTACAGCATGTTCTTGGTGATATGGTGAATAATTACAACAAACCTCACGGGCCTGTCAGTCCCGACACCCCAGGAAGCATTTTGAGCGCGGCCACCACGTCATTTAATTTGGCACTTTCATTATATTCAGAGCATTAAGGTGGTGATTACAACTTGGTGGATTAATGTTATGTTTAGCAGGCTGCCACTTTTTATCGTAGTACGCGGTGCCGATCTCACTCAACACTGCAACGTCAAATAAACCCGCATTCCACTGTAATCATATTCACTTCGCAAAGCCTCGAATTTGGCGTCGGCGCAAATCCAACCCTGCTTATCTTGTGGAGCCATTCCTTCCGTCGTGTTTTGTTCCTTGTCCCGGTGGGAATCAAGAATAGTGTTTTGCCACGTCCAGAGCGAGTCGTGCACCCTATAGCGCAGCAGCTCGGCATCGCGACCACAGTGATCTCGACTTCGCGCCGAGGAAGCGCGCCACAAAAGCGCGCCAAGTGATGCAGTGAAATCACTGTCGATCGGAATGTCTTAAACAATTCAAAGGGTGCGTAGCTAAACAAGTTTCAGGAGTTGAGAGTGCAGTCATATTTTCATTTTAGTAAAGTACTGAATATCATATAACGCTTTATAGTTGCTCTGTTGAATTCGGTATTTTCCTTGGCGACGACACTCCGCCCAAGTGCCCCGAAGCCAGCCTTGAGCCAGAGCGGAGCGTCGTCTGCTACAATGTTTTCTGAGCCAGAAATGGCGGCGTGTCGGCTGTGGCCAATCGGAACGCGCACGGCACGATCAATCAATGGCGGTACTTGGTAGAATACATTATATCCAGTGCATTAGTAGAGGGCAGAGGTAGAGGGGCGATTGGGGCTCCATCTCTAGAGAGGTTCAAGAAGCAGACGACGGCGTCGTCGGGTTTCGACTTGAGTGCTTGCTGTGAGTATTGGGAGATGGCACCACCAGCACAATTCTCAGTTACGTTGGCAGTCTGCATTGGGGAAGGGGAGGGAGGGGGGGGGGGGGCGAAAATGTGGAGGTTGTTCTCTTTTTCTATTTTTTCAGGAGCAGAAGTACGCCGCCTTTCTGTTTCTTTGAATGTATCAAAGTGCCTCTCTTTTCAACTGACTTTTTTGTTTCTGAATATGTTCGGTGATGGTCATAGAGTGTTTTGACAGTTTTTGTATTGTATTGTTGTTTTGTGTTGGATTTCCTGTTTGACTGATTTCTCAGCAATACCTCCTGTGCAATGGCCCTTGGGCCCTTTGGGCTTCTGAAATAAATAAATAAATAATATTACTTGAAAAAATCATCCACCAAAAATAAACCTTTGGTGTCAGGATGAGCCCATTATTCAGGCTTTTTGCTTCGGGAGTCTTTGTCCAGCGTTCTTACCGTCTGATATGCTGCAATCTCAGTGGCTGCGGAGTGATAAGGAGATGCTTGTCAGTGATTGCAGGATGGTATCGAAGCGAAACCGACCACGGTCGCATGGCTCGATCCACTGCACTTAAACGCGGTATGAGCTAAGGGGACATGTGTTTTATTTCTGACTTTATTTTTCTATCGCATCGTCAGTCAGATTTTTGTTTACGCGCCATGTTTTATTCGCCACTGCCTTTGGTACTATGCTTTTGGTTACCATTTTAGTGACATAGTTTTGGGCTCAGAACTGTTGACCATCAGCTCTGGGAAGCCAAAAGCGTGATGTGCACTGTGAAATTATGAAAATGAAGTCAAACTATTTTGTTTTTCCGTTTAAGAAGAATGTTGGATTTATCGTGATCGATACAGTTTTAAAAGTTACTACTTTAGTTTCTCTCTG
Organism: Ixodes scapularis; assembly: GCF_016920785.2. Classification (NCBI taxonomy): domain Eukaryota; kingdom Metazoa; phylum Arthropoda; class Arachnida; order Ixodida; family Ixodidae; genus Ixodes; species Ixodes scapularis. The sequence continues at coordinate 544,034 of NW_024610028.1, read as the reverse complement.
GCACGTGACAGACACGATTCAAGCCAGCGTTCTTCTTTGGTTTAGTAACGCTGGTTCACACCAGGGTGAGAAGGGTGCACGCTCGGGTCGATCACAAATAACCATGGGGAGGGTCACCAGGCACTGATGGGAGTATTTAATTTCTAGAGATTATTTATAACTTATAAACAGCGTCCTGCAAATGCCCCTGCAACCACCCACGAACGGAGCGCTGTAGGCAGCGCGAGTGTAATGGCGACAGCTCAGATACCTACTGTACTCGCCGATGGTCAGCATGTAATCCTCCTTTTTGGAGCCGACGTAATATTTGTCGTAGTGCGCAATTATTACTTCTAGTCCTTTCTTTTTGAATTCGATTCTCAGAACTTCTTTATTACTTGAATATTTTGTAACTGTATGAACATTTCTGTTTCCTTAATTGGCAGGTAAGAAATGAGCTCAGCAAGGAAACACGAACGTTCCTTCATCAAAGATAAAACTAACACACAAACTCGTATTCCAGTAGAAGAACAGATCAAACCAAGCTAAAGACAGTGCATTAAAACGATCAATATTTGTCGAAAATATAACGATTTACACTTTCTTTTTTTAATTCACGATACCTTGTAATGATATGCTCCGATAGCAGAAGGAGTGTCTTTACATTTTAATGATTGTTTGCATTCACGAACAAGATGAAATGTCAAATAAAACAAATTGCGAGAGCTTCTTTTTAATGAAGAGAACCATTGCCAATAATAAACTAAGTACACATAAGCTACGTTACTGTTCATCGCAGTCAACCGACAGTATTTTTACTTACTGGTTTTGTTCTACGCGTGGTCCTTAGCCGTAAACGCCACATATACGTTTTTTATTTCTTGGTTCGGGGGTGATTAAAAAAACGAATTGTGTTGTGTGTATCTTCAGAGAGCCTGAAGTTAGTTTGCTTCAACGGGCGACTTCACTCTCAACTGTAGCTGACTAATTTAGGCAGTGCAATACAACCGCTAGCTTAGAGTCTTTAACATGCACCACGCTGTAGTGATGCACAAAATCCTGCCGGTAAGACGCTCATCCAGAGGGAAACGGTCAGGAATAGGGCTTCAACCCAGGATCCCTTAGTTCTGCAGCGGGAGCTTTCAGTCCACGTGCTCCGAGCTGGTGTGCGCTGGCCCACTCGACCACCTATCCCTGTTTTAAAATTTAAATCATTAATTTTCCTTTATTAAATATTATACAGAACACTTCATTTCACAAAATAGTTACACCCTCGGGGGTGATTCTAAAGAGACCTGTAACCTCACTTACAGATCTGTCTGGCGTGAGGGACGTTATCTGTTAGCAGTGTAATCTGCTAACAGATAACTAACTTATTTAGCAGTATAATCTATCATGGGACGTTAAGCCACGTTGTTAGGGGACACTTAGACATCTTTCAACGTACTCGGTTCGCAGGAGTTTGGCGAGATCTGAGGCATTGTTTAAAAATCAGTTCTGGGTTCCCTTTTTTAACAAAGCTATTGATGAACACCAGGCTTGATATGTTTGTACTTGTCTATCCATTATGAACTCGCGTCTTGAAATCCAATCTCGTAGTGTCTATTGGATTTTTCAAAGCCGTTGTCGTGGTGTTCGTTTTCAGACCGACGTTTAATCACTTGGAAGTCAATTGAAGTGTCAGCGCGAAGTGAAGCTTGTTTTCAAATTCTTTATGCTCCGCAGAATGGAACCTTGACATTTACGCCTGAAAGTAACTGCTTTCTTCACGCTCGGCTTGCGGAAGCACGCACACACGTTGAAGCCGCCTAACAAGGGCAGTCTCGGGGCTTGGGGCGGCAATCTCGATGCATGCATATGTTCCTGAGTGACATTGCGCGGAACAATGAACGCCTCCAGTGGCTTGCTGAAGGGAAAAAAATGATAACGCCGTAGTAGAGAGGCTGACGAAGAGCAGGATAATCGCGTTAAGTTAGAATAAAAAAAATAAAAACGGTGACCAGCTGGAAGCAAGCTCGCAAACCAGTGCGCACACGACGAACACTCGGATAGCATAGGCAAGGCCGCCGTTTTTGCTCGATGTTTGTATTTCACCACCTGCGGGTTGAGTTCTGAAAAATAAACTCTTCGAGAATCTCAGTTTGCGCTCTCAATTTTAGGCATGTACGTTTAGGAAATACGTTTAACACAACTTGAAAAATATAGAATTAATTCTAGGGGCTAGGCGTTATGAAGAATGACTTGGAACAGCTGCAGATTGCCAGGCCCCTTTTTGGATTCGGCAACGAACATGCAAATATCGGTCGATTGAATCTAACGGAATAAAATAAATATATTTCCTTCTGACTTCTCCTAGAAACGAAGCCTTTTCTACGTATATGTGAAGTTCTCGACCCTTTCGTCGTTCGCAAATTAAAGTGAACGAATTACACTATATTATACGCTCGTGACCATGGGCATTGAAAAAAAAGGAAATCTCGCTATTCTCCATTTCACACCAAGTCCTGGCACAGCCGTTACTGCGATCTACTGTATCCAATCAAGCGGTGCCAAAAATGCATAGTCACGGCGTCCTTTGTTTTTAAAGTTTGCTTCCAGCGGCTAAACCAAGCACGCACAGTGAATGCTCCGTGATCCTGTGCTCTATTCTGTTCCTGAGTAGTTTAACCGGCGTTAACTTTCGCGGAGAGACGACGACCGCCGTGACGATGCGATTTTGGCGCTGCTTTATTGGCCCCTTGGCTCGCATCATAGGATACGTTAGGAAAAAAGATGTGTATACCTCGTATGGTGCTAAATACGCCAGGAAAACACAGGGACAGAGAAAGAAGTACACAGGACGATGCGTAAGTAAGTTTACTGAAGGAAATATATAAAAATAAGAATAAAACCGCACTGGTGCCAAGATGATGAACTTTCATTGAACACTTGGAAAGCCTGCCGTCACTGTTGGGTGAGCGTACTTGACCGATAAAAGCCTGCTCCCTAACGGATAGGGCAACAGAAGGAGCACCGATACACACATTCGTGCCTGGGCACTTACCATGAATGCCTCATGTGTCTCGCGGTCCAATTTTTAATTTGAATTTTCCCACAATCTTGGTGCTATTGAACTCGGCCTGGTACCCACACATATCACAATATGCAGCTAAGTGGCCAGACAGGGATTGCCTGGTGGCGACAGAGTGTTCTTTGATTCTATCATTAATGCACCTCTTCGCCCGGCAACAAAAATCCTACGGCAAGACAGGGGGACCTCGTAGGTAACCCCTAAGGCACATCGCCGAAACTTGGAGGACTGACGCTTGTCGCACACCCCCTCCAATAAGGAGCAGGCTTTTATCGGTCAAGCAACGCTCACTCAAGAGTGACGGTAGGCATTCCAGGTGTTCAATGAAAGTCCATCCTTTCTGCGGATGTGCGGTTTTATTCTTCCTTTCATATGTTTCCTCCAGTAAAGTTCAGTTGCAAGTTACGCCTCGTCTTATATAATTCTATCTCTCTCCCTGTTCTTTTTTGTGCCGTATTTACCACCATACATAAGTAACTCAACTCGCACTCTTAGTATACGTTGTATTCGGGCCACTTCCGGCCGCCATGATAGGGAGTCTTTTGTTACGTTTCCGCTTCCGCCAGCTTGAAGTGCCGTAATGCATCGCAATCGACTGGGCAACTTTGGTGCAGCAGACCTCCGCAAAATAAAAGATGCGGCGAGCCGCGGACGTCCAATGCGAACAGCCTCTGCCACGCGAGCTTCAATTTCACGCTCAACGATAGGATCGCTTTATTTTGAAATCAAAGATGCACACCTTCGACTCTTCCGGACAACGAAGAGACTTAATCGAACGAATCACACTTGAGTTCTTATGCAAATGCAGATTGAATGAAATTTAAATTAATATTCGCCCAGATATAGCTTTTTATTTTAGCCTCAACGTAGGTTTTCATAACGCAAACGAACTTGGTACTGCTTAAAATATTTAACACATAAAATAGTAGTTTTTATAGTTTTTTTTTTTTAAATCTAGGAGCAGAATCTTTTGTTGACGTTAATTTCCGTGCGCATGCGAGCTTGTGGACAGACGGTTTATGTGGGAGTCCTGAACAAACTCAAACAAAACCTCACGAACAAACTGCAAAAAAAAAAAAAAAAGAAACGTAAATTTTGAGAGTTTGTGTCAGCGGAGGATTTCACAATGGGAGGGATCTTCTTGCATGGAACCGAACCTGGGGTTCGGTTCCATGCATTTTAATTTTAATTTCCATTTTAATTTCAAACTGGCAAAGTTTCGAAGTTCGAGAGCAATTTATTTTTTAACGACGTAATAAAGCGTTTGTGCGTGACACAAATAAAGCAAGACGTGAAGCAGCATGAGCACCATCCTTTTGATGTTATTTTACCCAAGTCGTCAAACACAACAGCATTTGCCTGTGTCTGCCCAAACAGAACAGTTCGACCAAATGCGATATTTCCCCAGGAGTGTCGCCTGATCGTAAAAAGTGGGACGCGAAACTAGTTTTCTTACCTTATCGCCTGAGTTCTATAGAATCTAAAATAGCCTTTAACGTCCTCGTCTGCACCTGTATTTACTTGAATATGGTTAGCGGGATCGCTGCGGTAGGTCGACGGTGTCACAATCACAATAGCTCCATTCGTCGTCGAAAACGTGCCGCTTGATTTTTATGGGAAACGAGCGGCGCAAGGGTACTACACACTGCGACGGCTTTGTCCCAATAACGGTTACTTTACTGCTCGTCGAAAACGCACCGCTCGCTTTTCACGGGGCATGATCAAGCACGAGCGGCACAAACCTTCGCACCCTCCTTCAACCACGTCCGACAGGCGTAGAGTAGTTTTGCTTTGACCAGCTCGGGGGGGGGGACGACACTCACGGCGACACCGCGCAGTCGACAAAGCGATGCTGTTCTGACACCCGCTCTTCGGTGCACGAAAAACGGGTGTGAGACGTGGCCTCACGTTTACGTAAGTTTCCACTGGACCGTAAGGTGGGGCCACAGAATTATCGCCACGGAGGCCAAATGGAATGAGAAGCGTTGCTTTTTCTTGGCACCATTTGGTCCAGAAAAACATATCGATCTACAGGATGTTCCGAGAAAACAATTACAGGGTTTTTTCCATCGCAAAAATAAACTACGCATCGCCGAGCCCTAATTTTTCGCCAAAGGGGGCCCCGGTAAAGGTCGGAACCAGATGTAGGAAGGCTGTAGTTAGGGTGGGCGCAACTCACATCTCGGAGAGCGTTTGCAATTTAATGGCGGCGCCTGAGGAAGAGGATTGGGAAAGGATAAGAGCCAGTGTTGCCTGCACGAGTGTAGACGCCTGCTCTGTTGCAACTCTGCAGCCCCGTGCGCCTTTCCTCCTCTCGCCTCCCATTGCAAGCAACGGACGCCTTGGCGTAGCCTTTCTCGCTTCCTTCTGGCTCCGGGAATAGGTTACCGGCGTTTGAGCCGGAAGTTTCGTCATCTGAAACGAAGCGTCACGTGACTTGACGCTTCCATTTCTTCCGGTGCCGGTCGTAGTTCGTTCAGCTGCATCGAGAGCCCTTCTAAACGTGGTAGCCGTGCTATACTCGCGGTAAAAATGGTTCACTGCTCCACGGTACGTTGTTCTTACGCGAGCCATGAAGAGCGTAAGATGTAGAAAACGGCACGCTGCGCCCGATTGAAGATAAGTTGCTCGCTATAACGGGGTACCCATCCCTTCACGACGTCAAGTCTACTGAGGTATCTCGGGATGATTGCGTTCTATAGAGATTTTTTTCTGCAATGCGCCGGGATAACGAAACATTTGAACCAATTTCTTTGCAAAAAAAAAAAAAAAAGAAGGCAAAAAACAACAACAACAACAAAAAACGAAGTGTTGTTGGGGTCAACAGAAGCAAACCGCATTTGCGTGTCTTCAAGGGCTCCGACTGATAGGCGTGTCTAAATCTGCCCGACTTGAATTGTCCGTTCATCTTGCAGACCGGCGCAAACGATTACGGACTAGGAGCAGTTCTTCTGCAGGAACATGACAGCGTTCTTCGTGCCGTACTGGTCTCCAGTCATACGATAACCGGAGCGGAGTGAAACTAATCAACAACCAGAAAAGAGTGTCTGTCGACTATTTTCGCGCGTTAGAAGTTTGAGATGTACCTTGACTGCGTTTCGTTTTACATTAAAATAGACCGCATGGCTCTCTCGTGGCTCAAAGGGCCTCAAAAACCAGCAGGACGACTCGTTCCATGGGCCCTTTCGGTCCAGCGCTACAGGTACACAATCGAGTAGAAGCGCGGAGTGGCTAACCACGTTGCAGATGCGTTGTCTCGTGCTCCACTTCTCAGTCATAAAATGCCAGTGGATCCCGACTTTGTGGCACTGGCCTATACTGCGCTTATCACACCAAATTCGTGATGGGGAACCCTGGAGAGCAGAGAAGGGCTCCGGGCGGTCCAGCTGCCCAGTGCACTTTGTCAAAACATGATGCACCAGCTGGCACTAGAAAGCGCTCCCGCCGCCGGGAGTCCCAGATACTTGGACTCATACAAGTTGAGCAGCGACGGTATCCTGCAGCGGCACATACAAGAGGCGGACGATGGATCCTGCGGCCCGCCATTCCGGACTGTAATACCTCGTAAACTGCGAAAGTCATTTATTATATATGCATGATCCCTCCTTGGCAGGCCAGAGCAGTGGGAGGAAACCTCACGAAAAGTTATCCCAAATTACAACGTGGCCAGGCATCGGGCAGGATGTAATGAGGTACACATAAAAAGGGTATCGATAGTCCTCCCTAACTGGAGGAACGGTCTTGTAACCTATGTTCCTTTAGAAAGGGAGAAACTTTCGTCCCTGAAGCAGGGGAGCAAATAGTTCCTCCGTCACCTGCAGCTCATTATGGCGGCCCTGAATCGAGCAAATCGAGCTCAATAAGGCTTAACGAGGACGCTACGTCTCTTGTAAGAGACGAGACGAGCAGCAAATAAAAGCGTAACACGAGCTTTCCGCGAACTGTGTTTATTTCCGAAGCCAGATTCCCCTCGCAGGTACAGAAACTTGCGTTTCGAAGGTAGTTACGCAGTCTTCTCGTCGTCAGCACTACGATGTTAAACGGAGACAACCAATACTCAGTTACTTCGCGCCCTTTACGTCTTACCTTTGCTGTTCCTCGAGTCAAAATTCCATCGTCGACCGCACATCACGGAGGAATGGAAAACCAATCCGCGAAACAAAAAGCCGCTCTCAAAAGAACAAACTCTAAGCCGCTCAACTCAAGCAGAGTAATTCAAAGTAGCTAGGCTAGGTGGCGCTAGGTACCGCCCAATTCATGTACTACAAAAATTATTTAATTTTTTTCCGCCACCATTGCACTTCGGGATCCTCTGTATACACGCATGTAGACACATTACGCATACTACAAGCATTAGGTGAACATACATTGAGCGCATACACATACATGGCACATAAAAACATGGATGCAACGGCACACTAACTCGAACACTACAGACGAACTTTGCGTTTCCGTCTTTTATACTGGTCATTTTGAACGCTCGGAGTTTCTCGGTGACTGGCTAAGCAATAAAAAATATTCCCATCATGTTGATTTTTTTCCAGCAATGTCGAACCTCTGAGAGTATTTTGAATGGCTCAGGGGATGAATCTCCTATTAAAAAGTAAACGCTCGATCATGCCGTAATTATTTGAAAGCCAATAAATCAAGCCGCTCCAATGCGGTTCGAAGCCATGAGTTTGTTTCCCGCACGGCGCGTCGTAGCCTGTGTTTCTATTGTAGTGTTTGTTTTTCCATTTGTGCTGTTCGCGCACGGCTGCTATTGCGGTCTTGAATTGCTCTCTCTAGAGCGGATATTCACTCAGCTGGAAGTGATGCTTAACGGCAGAGAAATCGCTTTTCGATCAACTTGAATGCAGTCAAAAGCCGCGACTTTCGTCCTTCGCAAATTAAAGTGAACGGACAAATTAAAGTGAACGTGGGCATTGAAAAGAAGGAAAGTTCGCTATTCTCCTTTTCACACCAAGTCCGAGCACAGCCGTCGCTGCGATCTAATGCAGCCAATCAAGCAGTGCCACAAATGCATAGTCACGGCGCCCGTCATTTTTTTAAAGTTTGCTGTCAGCGGCTAAACCAAAGACGCGCAGTAAATGCACCGTGGTCCTGCGTTCTTTTCTGCTCATGATTATTTGAACCGGAGATACCGTTCGCGGAGAGACGACGACCGCCTAGACGATGCACGTTTGGCGCTGGTTTTTTGGCCCCTCGGCTCGCATTGCAGGATACGCTAGGACATAAAGGTGGAAAATAAAGTATACGTTCTATTCGGGCCACTTCCGGCCGCCATGACAGGGAGCCGAGAACACTTCCGGTTCGGGTGTCGTTTGCATGCTTTTAAAGGGCAACACAACATCTATGTTACGTGTGTTCAGCTATTGTTTTTTCGGAAAATATGCTTTGGACCACGGTGCTTTGGACTAATCATGTTAAATATCTCTGCGCTATACTGGGAAAAATCGTGGGAATTATTAATAAACACAGACATATTCTTCCAACAAATGTAAAGAAGCTTTATATATTTCGTTACTTTATTATCATATGTGTTATTGTAATCTTGTCTGGGGAAATACATTTTTCTCGAATTTAAACACATTACATTTACTGCAGAAAAAGGTGATTAGAATAATTGCAAATGTCCCCTACATACACCCAACACAGTCATTGTTTAAATCATACAAAATTCTGAATATGCAACAGGTTTATGATTATCGATTAACTATGGCGTATAAATATGCGGCTTTTGGGTTCTCAGATATTGTTCTTAAACTTTCTGATTTAAAAAAGAAATCTGACTTTTATTCATGTAGACGTCACCAGCTTTGGCAGAATCCGAAGTGTAGTACCAATTAGGGTAACCAGAGAATCAGTTTCACTTCGCCTGTTTTATTCAATAGCTACTTTGATAGAAATATTGATGTTTTACATCTATCCAAAAACACTATCCTTGAACTGTTCATTTAGCGTTGCACGTTGTCCATTATATGTAATGCTCACGCACTTTGTATATAGATTTTCCTGTGCTCTGTCGTAGCTGCTGAAGGGGGGACCGGTGCTTAGTCTAGCTGCATTTCTGCAGCTTTTTTTTTTTTTTTTTCTCCGGACTCCCATTCACCGCATGTATCTGTGGTGAAAAATAAACTCGTATCGTATCGTATCGTATCTTTCAATACGTTTCCTCTTCCACTGGCTTCCTGAAGTGCCGTAATGCTTCGCAATTGACTGGGCAAGTTTGCTAGGGCAGATCTCCGCGAAATAAAAGATGTAGCGAGCCGCGGCTCTCGAGCGCGAACCGTCTCTGCCACGCGAGCTTCAATTTCACGCTCAACAGGTAGGTTCGCTTAATTTTGAAATCAAAGATGCACTCATCCGACTCTTGTGGAAAAGGAAGATACTTAATCGAATGAATCCCACTTGAGTCCTTATGCAAATGGAGATTAATGGAAACATTATTTAATAATCGCCCGGAGATAACTTTTTACTTTAACCCGAACGCAGGTTTTCATAACACCGAACAACTTGGTACTCCATAAAATATTTAAAACATAAAATAGTTTTATCGTTTAAACTAGAAATTAACGTATATCTCGTGAAATGCGAATTTTAATATTTTTTATTGTACAAACATACTTTTTATGAAGTAGCGCCTGGCATTGCGCTTCTGGTTTTAGTTTTTGTTGAACTTTTAGGTCTACGGGAATCTGTTTTATAACTTTGTTGCTGAGTTACCACGCGAAACACGAGTTACAACACTTTGCCTTTTCATAAAAAAACACTTTTTCAATAAATATGGCAAAATATGCATGCACCAATTTGAAACAGAAGACGTGAACACAAAATTAAACATTTTCTTCTTCCTTCTATAAATGGAGAATGCCACTTGATTGAAAAAAAACTTCAGAAGCCAAGATTGCGTAGAACCATGATTTTAATAATTCCCAAACTTACACTTTATGTTTTCTTTGTTGCAAGCTACATTTTGCGAGATAAATATTGCATTATGCACACACACACACATTTTTTTTTATTGGAAAAAAAGTAAAGAAAAAGTAAGAATCTTGACACACGCCTAAACGGCATATCTTCGTCGCGATGTTGAGCACAGAAGCCACCAGTATTGTCGTTGCGGACTTGGGAGCATCGCTTTAATATGTCGAAAGCGCCCGCCTGCTTCTAACATTTACCCAACAATTCGAGACCTTCCAGAAATCGTCGTTATTTTGTCCTTTAAAGTGCCCGTCACATCCGTTGTGTAGATGTCAGATTCCGGCACGGTGATTTTTCTTAATATGCCATAAGCCTCAAATTGCACGTGCCTGTCGCCTACTACTGTCATTTCGGGGTTGACCAGGGCGAGGTAAGTCACTGGAATGACAAACACGGTGGTGTCTTTCAAGGGGGTCGCGAGCCCCATAGCAAAATACCCACTGATGGTCACTTTGCGGCGCCACACATAATCCTGAAAATAACAAGAGCAGCGTAACAAAATAACAAGAGCAGTCAATAAAGCATGAATAATCAGTTGGTCGCGTCATTACAAAATACGTCAGTATCTCGAAAAGAACCTGGCCATTTTCAACCGGCGTTGGGTGTTACAGTAATGCTCAAGGAGGTTTTTCCCGTAAAAGTGAGGTACATCAAATATGAGCGTCTTAATTTTATAAAAATACTTGGTGTACTGGAGGTCTTCCAGTCTTAGTCAAAATATGCAATGGCATAGCAACACACGCAGTGATAATATCGTTACATTTTTTCCAAGACATAGCAAACAAGAGCTTACCTATTTCGAAATATTAGTTTTTCAATTAAAACTGCTTCAAACGCTTACCTCACAACATTCATATTGATCACGCGTTACCTCTCTTACAAACAACTGGAAACAAATTTTTATTGTGAAATATTACCCAGAGCAGCTAAATCGCGTTTCGCACAGATAGCGTCAACAACAATTATTCGCTTTGATTAAAACATATTAGACTTCTATACAGGAAAGTATCACAAAGGGAAAACTGATAATAAGGGGCTCAACAAAGTTGATCAGACAAACATATAAGAGGGGTAAAACAAAGCGGCTATGATGAAACAAAACAACAACCTACAAAACAACTCAGAATGTTTAGTGCAACTAATTGATATCGTCAACATTTATGAGGCAGAACGTGCATTTCCACTTTCCCCGAAAATAGAAAGTTGGCAGTGGCACCATGGATAGAAATCGCAAATCACGTACTTTTTGGGTGGTGGTGGCGTACCACTCCACTTGAACGGTCCTGTTAGGAGGAACGGTGACACCCGTGGCGACCGAAAACGTCTTGAGCGTCGTTTTAGAGTCTGTCTTGGCAGTTTCTCTTTCGGTCTTAATTCCAACGCTGCCACTCACTCCTAGTGTTTCTTCGAATGTCAGACCTCCCGACAACACAAGGCCGAGGCTGAATCCTAGTTTAACCGTGTAAGATGATTTTTCTTTGCGACTGGTAGAATGCGTGACGGTATACGTTTGACTTGCATTCGCTTCATTGTCATAGAGGTTTGCGTAGAGAAGAGTGCTGATCTTCTCCTTTGGTTTTGGCTCACCAATTGTTATCGGGCCGCTTTGGACACTTACCTGAAATCTTTGAAACAAAAGACATATCTAAAACAATTCAATTACAGTCATTGACAAGGTAAAAACGGCCCCATGTAGCACGTCAGAGAAACGCAGAACTTGGCACAAGCGTGGCAATCTTAGGAGCCTATAGTTTCGGCCTTGTACGGTTTTAGTCGAAGGCGTTAGTGAACGCCTGACCAATTTCCTTTGAAGTTTCTATGGCTTTTTTCTCGCTCGCCATATAATTGCTGCCCAAGTACCAGACCTGAGCCAAACGATGTGCACATATGAACCGAAGTCAAAATTCTAGCATTTGTTTGAATATTTAAGCCCAAAGTTGCATGATAAAGACCGAATAACAAGAAGTGAATCCTATATGCCTGCCAATTGTTTTGCGATTTAGAGCCAAAGATGTCAGATGACAGCCAAATTACCGACAGTAAAGCACAACTTGTGCACTTGTTTGGAGATTTAGGGCCGAGAAATCCAGACTCTAGCCAGAGAAGGTGAAGTTTGGCTCTTCTTATGCTACTTTGCGCTTGTAAAGCCCTAGTTGTCCAGACAAAAACATAATTTTGGCCTAAGGAACTGCGTTACCCAGAGTAGGAGAAAGAGCTTCAGTTGTCCCGCCTCCAGTGCGAGCTTCCTACCCTCGACTATGCTTCGGATTTTCGTGGTCCTCGAGCACGCGCACGCAGTCAAAGCACGGTGAAAGGCGTTAGGCACTTACTGGGGGCCGCGCGCATTCGGAAAACGCGCCCTGCTATTTTCACTTTGTCAGTGACCATATACATTTTTAAACTAACGCAGCAATGAATAAACCGTCGATCAGTAATCGCGCGATTAGCTGGCCAAGAGGGAAGCGCGCATGGCAATATCACACTCTCTGGCAATACGCGGGGGGGGGGGGGGGGGGGGGGGGAGGCAAGACAAAGCTGGTGTTCCTTACGCCGTAGGAATATCGGCACGCAAATCGTTTTATCGGTATATGTTAAATTTTTAAGTCTATAACAGTCAAACGTTCTCTGAGTTACACATCTGTCTCTTCCTGCTGACTCTCCCCATTCCAGGGATCTTTTTTTTTCCAGTAAAATATTATCTCGCCTCATATTAGGGAGCTTTAACATATTTTTTTTTTGTTGTTGGCTTCAGTGGAAAATAAAAATCAGGTGCTTCTATTTTGTGGCCGAATCACTCGATCTGAATATCATATAGGAAAAACCCGACTGCTGTTTTGCTATGTTGATAACACCGTGTTGCAAAACCGGAATAAAAAAAAATGAAAAAGGTTCGAGGACACCTAAGCATGAATTTGTTATGAGCTGTGAATTCGAAAGCATGAATGTCATTCTTCCGCTCTCTTAGGTCGTCTGCGGCGCATTGGCGTAGACGGCCACGTTTAGGAAGAGCTCGGCCGTGCGACCTCTACGGAGTCTGCCCGGGCGGGCTCTGGCTCCGCCGCCACCGCTCCCTCCCTTTACCGGCGGCCGCGCCGCTGCGAGCGCTGCGCCGCAATAGAAAGGGCTTCTCTGGTGGATTCTTTTTTAAGCTTACGATGTACGAGAGCCAATGGGAGCCTCGTTCCTTGATGACGCGCGCCTGCCAATGGGAGCATAATCCGTCAGAAATCGACTTCAATCGGGAAAATGGATTTTAGGTGCCGTTTGGCCAACGTTAGGCGTGGTTTCAAAGCTGATGATGTCGGTTCGCTCCATAGAACAGTTAATGCTTTCGCATTAAAATATATTATGTAGAATAAAAATTTCGTAATATACTTCCAATTGTGCGAAAGTTAAGCCTGAGTTTCAGTTACTTTTGAGTTGCGAAGAGATCTTTCATTTCCTGGCGCTTCGACCACAAATCAGTCCACTTCACTTGAGTTTTGTAGACTCTTCTAAAAACGTCAACGAACTTCTTCAACGCATCCTCGAGATTGAAGACTTTCGGTGTGTTCTCTGCAGAGAGAAGCAAAGCGAGCAAGCAGGTCGAGGTGGTCAGGTTTAAATTGCTCACAAATGTGTCTTAATATAAAAATTCCATTATCAACTAAAGAAAAAAAAAATGAAACTCAATATTCACACCAGAAAATAATGTTGGTCAGGATGGTGAACGCTCCTGCCAAAGACAACGCGAACAGAAACGAGGACGAAGGGATACAAACGGCAGGAGCAAGCGACTCGGCTCTGCATTTAAAACAGACCCAGCATCAAGAAGGCTAGTTGACGCATATTATAGCGGGCTATATTTTTTATTCGAAAGAGATTTTTTTTTTAAAAAGCGTCTTTACTGCTACCTGAATGCCGTTTTCGCTATAGGTTTCTTGAGCTTGGCGGATACTCGAAGGGCGAACAACCGTCACAGTTTGGTGAGTAACTAACTAAGCTCGTTAATTTACTTTTTCATTGGTGCAAATAAACTTATGGTTCCAATTAGAAACTTACTGAGCGTTATTGAAAACCACTGAATCAACTCTTTTTAGAACGACTTGAAGCTCGTGGGAAAGTCGGGGGCGCGCCAAAATTACCACTCGCACAGCAGGCGCAAAGCAAGCAGTGGCGGAACGCGATAACGAACTAATCATCTGCGTTCTGCCACTGCTAGCTTTGCTCCCGCTTCACGAGTGGTAACTTTGGCTCGCCCCCGACTTTCCCACAAGCTTCAAGTCGTTCGAAAAAGAGTTGATTCAGTGGTTTTTGATGAGCTCAGTAAGTTTCTAATCGAAATCATAACTATATTTGCACTAATTAAATGATAATTGACGCATTTTAGTTAATTACTCTCCAGACAGTGACGGTTGTTTGCCCCTCGAACGTCTGCCGAGCTTACAAAACATAGTGAAGACGGCAATAACCTAGCAATAAATACGCCTCTTTTTTTCTTTTTTGAAAAAAGACTTTTGGAATAAGAAAATATCACCCGGTATAAAAATAGAAGGAGTCCCTTTGTGTAAGCCAACCTTCAATACTTCTGCTAAAAAACGAGTTGGCATTTTTTTTTTTTTTTGCATTTTGATTTTTTTTTTGTTATTTTTTTCCGGTGCCTATTTTGTTAGCGTGGTCTCGAGTTCGGAAATGAGAATTGCATAATAATGTCATTATACCATGTACTATTCGGCGACAGCTTAAAAAAACGCACGGCGTGACTGCTTGCCCCTTGATTCGCTCTTCCGCGTTCTTATCAGCTAGCGTCGCAAATCTTATTGGTTGGAAAGCGACGTTAACGTGTTCTGCACTCGCCAAGTCATGCGTTCGTTGACAAGGACCTTAGGAATGTGCACGCTCATCCGGAATAGAAGTGCCGTGTTTGTATTTCTTTCTTTTTTTTCAGAATAAACTTTGAGTTGTCAGCGGACAATTCGTTCTGTCTCTTTTTCTTTTTTACTTTTTTATTCGCGCCTGGCGTATGAACGTTTCTAAATACTGCACTGCATTTCGCCGTAGGTGAAAGTGCAGCCGATACTACGAGACCGAGTCCAATCAAGACGCACCTAAAACTCAATGTCACGGTGTTTGTCTTTCGTGTCGGTTGTCACAGAATTCAATAACTATTTGTCCTGTCGCGGACGCCAGTCTGTCAAAGGTTCGGATGTTAAAGATCCCATTTAAACAAACAAATTTGGAATTTGACTTGGAACGCTGACTCGGCTCTCCCCCTCCAAAATCTGTATGACAACCTCTATTTGACAACCTCGATGTGACAAACTGGCGCGGACGCCAGTTTGTCACAGGTCCAAGTCAAATTCCAAATTTGTTTGTTTAAATGGAATCTTTAACATCCGAACCTGTGACATCGGTACATGTTAATCCCCGCCAAACTAATAAAGCGCCGTGAATGTGCCTTGACCATGTGCTTTTTCTTACTCTTCTGTGAAGGGTAAGGATGTGTAGGGATTTGGCGGCCAAGTGTACAGCCTACTAAGCTGGCTTGTTCCTTCGTTATAGCGTCATCTTTATCTGCCTCGTGCCGTCGCCCTTTCCACCCCCCGTCAAGCTCAGCTCGAGCCTGGCTCCGGTTGGTCGACTTTAGAATCACACAAGAAGTGACATCTGGTGGACAAGACGTCTCAGTGCTCAAAAGGACTGTCGTCCATCACAGACGAGGGATTAGCGACCAAGTGTACACCCTACTATGTTGGCTTGTTCCTTTAAATGAACAGAACTTAAATCTTCCTTTTGTTTCAAAATATTCTTCAAGTTTTTGTGTCCGCAAATCCCTGCAAATCCGTGTGAATATTTGTGATTCCTTTGTACTGTCGTGGGGGTTGATTAGGGCACGTACACAGTTGGTATTGGATGTTTTGTTCCGCGAAAAAGTAATCGTGCCTTTAGTTCGCAGCGCCATGCTTTGAGCGTCAAATCAGTGTGTTCCAGCGCGAAAATCCTGCTTCTGTGATTATGCATTGCGCAACTGTTGCTTTGCGCGGGAGATGTTGAGGCTAATCCGGGACCTGACAAGATGGATCTGGTCCTAGAGTCATTTCAGGGTGGCATTGCTTCGAACGAAAAGAACCAGAGAGAAACTACAGCTACTCTAGCGGCCATTAACGCAGGAATTACAGACATATCACGGCATGTGTCGTATCTTGAAGAATCTCTTCGCGAGGTTACTCACTTAAAAGAGGAAGTGAAATCTCTAAATCTGACGGTTTCTAACCTTAAAACAGAGATCAAAGGCAACACCACCAGGCAACACAGAATGGAACATGTAATTAGTGTCGTTCACGACTTGAATAATCGTCTTCGTAGAAATAACCTAATAATGAAAGGCCTACCTGAACAAGAACACAAAACCTGGAACGACACAGAGAAAAACGTTCAAATGTTGTTCTCAACCCATCTAAACATCACCTCCGGTGAAATCGAGCGCGCGCACCGGATTGGGCGGCCTAGGGCTGGGACAAATAGGCCGAGAGTTATAAAATTTCTAAGTTACAAAAGCAAGTGCAAGGTCTTAAGCAATGCTTCCAGGTTGAAAAACCTGATTTCCCCTAAAGTCTGGATTGAAGAGGATTTTTCGCCCAGTGTGCAGCTTGCCCGCAAAAAACTTCGTGACTATGCAAAGAAAACCGAGGTACAAATAGATTCCGACTATCATACGATGAGCTTACATTGAACGATGTTGTTTACTCCTACGATGCAAACAGTGATAAGGTTATCCCAGTTTCCCGAGGCAATAGGATAGACCACCGCCCATGACCTCAGAATAAATATAAAACCAACTCTTGCCCCACTACGCAGATTGGCCCGCTCTCTTTCCTGGTAGCCAACTTCCGCAGTCTATTGCCGAAGCAAGAAGACTTGATGGCTTGTATTGACTCTTGTTTTGTTGATGTTGTTTTGGGAACGGAAACCTGGCTTACTTCGAATATTCCGAAATCAGAGCTGTCTCTCGCTAACTCGTTTACTATTTATCGCAAAGATCGAACTGGTACCAGGGGAGGCGGAGATATGGCAGCTGTCAGAAACACCATTCCATCCTCTTTGCTTTCCTTTCATAGCTCTCTCGAAATTTTATGGATTACCGTTTAACTATCTTTTCAGACGTGTTTAATCGGGGTGTGTTACAGGCCCCCTAGCTCCTCCAGCCGACTTTATTGAAAATATAAATACAGTTATGAACGAAGTTCATTCTAAATATCCTCACTGCCCTCTCATATTAGCTGGCGATTTTAACTACCCGGTATTGATTGAGCTGCATGTACAGTGCCCGATGAATGCCCCCCCAAAAGTGAGTGTCGGAAATTGTTGGGAGTGGCAGACTACCTTAGTATGCAGGAAATGATTACCACGCCTACTCTTGAAGAAGCAGTTGTAGATTTAATTTTCACCACCCATCCGGTGCATGCATCTGTACGCGTCATCAACAAAATTAGTTATCATTGTATTATCCACTGCGCTTTTGCCCTGACTGTAAACAAACGGGACCACATTAACAAAGACATTTTTGATTATAAGAGAGTTGACACGGAAACTTTGTATTCTGTATTAAGTGAATTTTCTCGTACATTGCTGAGTGGGTTTGATGAACGGTGTCTAAACGACAATTGGATCCTTTCGGGATAAGTAACTGGAGGCTCAGGCTGTATGTGCACCCACTAGAAAAATCGCCCCTAGCCTGCACAAGCCGTGGTTTACGACGAGAATTAAACGCTATCTACAAAAAAAGAAAAGAAAAGAAACGTCTGTATATTTGTGCCGTGCTTTCACACAGTCAGCACAATTGGACCATTTATCATGCTCACTAAGTATTCTACAAAAACATAATAAAAAATGCCAAGCAACGTTTTTTCGATGACGCTGTCTCAAACATGCTTCGATCTGGCGCAAAAAACCATTTGATAGTAGTAAATCCAAAGCCAACTCCAGTATTACCTTGTATTATTTGTGACGACGGATCAGTACAAACTTCACATCAATTAGCTGTTGGTTTTAATACTTTTTTAGCAGTGTTTTTACTGAGAAAAACATGTTTCCACATCCTACTTTTATTTCCTCACTTACCGAAAATATAGTGAACGATATTGTCATTTCTAGTTACGGAGTTGAGTGTGCCATTGTTCGCTTGCCAACTAACTCTAGCCCAGGTCCCAACGGAAAATCAACTAAGCTTTTAAAATTAACCAAACACACATCTGGAGATCTACTGCGCAGGCTGTTCCAACGATCCCTCTCCACTGGTCAACTACCTGATGACTGGAAACTCGCTCATGTCATTCCAATTTTCAAAGCCGGAGATAAAAAATAATTTCAATAACTACAGACCCATATCGCTCTCTTCCGTTTCATGTAAAATCTTAGAACATATACTTTCATCACAGATTATGACCTACTTATCTTCAAGCAGCCTTATTTTTTCAAATCATCATGGGTTTCAACGCGGTCATTCCTGTGAAACACAACTATTTGAATTGATTACTGACCTTCACATTGCTGTTCACTCGTCTTGTAATACCGATGCTATTCCTATTGATTTTTCTAAAGATTTTGATCGGGTTCCCCATAACAGACTAATATACAAATCAGAAACTATGAATATAAACGCTTTCGTTATTCAATGGATAACTGCTTTTTTCAACAAACAGCTTTCAATCTTCTTTAATTAACAAGTGTGTCTCCTTCCCTTTGCCGGTGAAGTCTGGCGTCCCTCAGGGCTCTGTCCTCGGTCCGGTATTGTTTCTTTTATATATACATGACCTTCACCCTAACATTCAATCTACCATACGTCTCTTCGCGGACGATTGGGTCATTTATCGGGTCATTTCTAACCCCTTGGATTTTCGCATACTCCAACGGGACCTTGACATTGTCCAGCAATGGTGTACCACATGGTTAATGCAAATAAACATTAACAAAACTAAAGCTGTCACTTTTACAACGAAATTACAAACCACTTATCACGCGTACATGATTGGAAAGGACCGCATTGAAAACGTTACGTCGATTAAATACCTCGGCGTCCACCCAACAGCTAACTTGTCATTGAGCCTTCATATTGAACATGTAATCCGCAAAGCTTCCAGAACTCTTGGTTTTCTTAAACGCTCTTTATTTCAAGCCAACAAAGAAACTAAACTCCTCGCCTATACTACCCTCGTCAGGTCACAGTTGGAATATGCATCCATCATATGGCACCCTCATCAGCTTTACTTAACCAACCATATTGAGGCACTTCAAAATAAAGCTGCAAGATTTATAACCCGCGACTTCTCCCGTACTTCCAGTGTGTCTAACATAAAACGCAACCTCAACTTAACCCAACTGCAGTACAGAAGATGTATTGCTCATATGTCATTTTTCCACAAGCTCTATCATGGATCACCTCCGTATAGGACCTCATTCATTCAGCCTGCTCATCGTGTTTCGTCTCGCGTTGATCACACTTTAAAGTATCGCCCATCTTTGCCCGCACTAACTTGTTCTAGAATTCCCCTCTGGTTCTTGCCATCTCCGAATAGAACAGCCTGCCCAGAGAAATCGCGTTAATCACTTCACCCGATATTTTCATTAGTTCTTTAAGTAATATGTACCAACCTATGTAGTGTTGGTTTGTGTCATGTATTCATCTAGTGTTCTTGTTATTTATATTGTTTTTTTTTATTTTTCACTTACCCAATTGTATTAAACTTTGTGCTCCCCCCCCCCTACGTAATGCCCGTTTGGGCCTTTAGGGTAAATAAATAAATAAATCTGTATCACCTGTGCTTTGACTTTGCTCTGACATACGCTGAAAAAGAGTACCATATAAGCAAGCTCGTTTAACATTACGTTGTGTATTAATCGGGGCTGAGTGACGTAATGTTACACCCACCTGAATCTTAATATGTTTACAAGAATTCATGACTTATCTAAATAAAGAAAAATATTAGAAAAGTTTAGGCTCAAATACACGCTGTGAAAGTGGTTGGAGAGCAAAGCTGTGGTATCCCCTGCAACGATTGCCCACTGCACTGCCGACCCTTTTTATGGCAAACGCCACCAAGTGGTGCTACAGTCTTTGACGTCCCAGAGAACTACCAGTTCAGAAGAAGACTGGGCGGAGGCCATCTTAACACCGCTGCCTGAAATGTAGATGAAACGTTCAACCTCCCATTCTCCAGCTGAACTCTTTAAGAACGAAGGAGTGCGAGATCTGTTCAAATGTTTCGGGTATTCTTGTAAAACAACTTGCGTCCTCCAAGATGTAATATTGTATAGTCGAAAGCCCTCGTTAAATCTCCAACTTTGTTGTCCGTGTATTATCTATGCTTTTTAGCACTGGTGACATAAGGAAGCTCAATAGGCTTGCAAAGACGGCGCGACCGGAAGTCGCCTCGGACGCAAGCGGCAGTTCATGTTTTTAAACAGTAAAAGGGTCTATACCAAATGATTGAAGAAAGAAAAGTAAATGCACTGCACCAAAACATTTTTTTTTATATCTGAAAGACTTGGTACGCTGCCGTTACCGCGGCAGCTTATGCAACCGCAATTTTTACCGAGAAGCGTATGTGGGGAGCACTACGTGCTTAACGTTGTTAGCGGGGCTAGTGACGTCACCCCGACTTTGGCCTCTGTCGTTGCCACGGAAGCTTATGCAACCGCGTTGTTTCCCGAGAAAAGCATGCGGGAAGCGATACGTGTTTGTCATCGTTCGCGTGCGCCTTCATGATCTATCGTGTGCATTTCACACTTGTTTTGTGGTTTACTTATTGAAAAAAAAAAGTGTCAATGATAGATGATAAGGAGCGCTAGAACGGTGATAAAACGCGGGCGATGGTTTTCTGCCAACCATACCGTCAACAGACAAAAAAAAAAAAAGAAAAAAGCGATTAACGTGTTATATACAGCTTCGCTGTAAAGAATCTTGTTTGGTATTTTAAAATTGCCAAGAAACTTTGAAGCTCTTTTCTGACAGCAGCAAGGTGATGCGAACTTCCATCGTCTTCGGGTACAGGCGTTCACTCTAATTGCCCCCCCCCCCCCCCAAAAAAAAAAAAAGAAGAATATGACACTATTTAGGATGTGATGAAGCTATAATTATAATGCAACTAAATGCAAAGATGCAAGCGAGCTGGACAAGAATGATGAAAATAATCCCTGGAGAAGGGGAACAAGAGGGACAAAGGACAAACACGAATCTCCAAACACAGCTAGGTGACTGGTGCGCGACCGAAAAAATCCGCCTGGTCCGGGTATTCGGACCAGGCGGTTTTTCGGTCGCGCACCAGTCACCTAGCTGTGTTTGGAGATTCGTGTTTGTCCTTTGTCCCTCTTGTTCCCCTTCTCCAGGGATTATTTTCATCATTCTTGTCCAGCTCGCTTGCATCTTTGCATTTAGTTGCATTATAATTATAACCTTAAATTGCAAGCTTCACCTTTGTTGGTGTTAGACTGGTGGCTGCTGATAAAACCCGTTTGCTCTACTGACGTCTAACCCATGGTTAGCTCACTTGGTAGAGCGCTCCACCTGTAATGGAGAGGTCCCGGGTTCGATACCCGGACCAGGCGGATTTTTTCGGTCGCGCACCAGTCACCTAGCTGTGTTTGGAGATTCGTGTTTGTCCTTTGTCCCTCTTGTTCCCCTTCTCCAGGGATTATTTTCATCACTTCATCATTGATGAAGCTAGTAGTCAAGCTATATGTTACTGACACCTTAAGAAACAAAGGGCGTAGCTGGTTCTTAGAGTATTGTAATTGCTCAGCAGCCCATGAGGTTGCGGCATTAGAATATAAGAACAATGGAGGAAGAATTACGTATCAAAACGCGTCAACATAAGAGGTCACGCCCAGCGTTGTTTAGGCTGTCAGTGACTAACGTGTTAAATTTTCGGCATAATAAAGTTTGCGCGAGATTTTCATTATTTTTCTTGATTAAAATAGTCGAAGGTACGTCGTTACGTATATTGCTTCCACTCTTTACACGCATAAAAATCGCAGTTTCATTGCGATTGAACATTATCTCGGCGGAATCATCGCCTCATCAACTGTCACGAATAACAGATGATGAGGGGACGAATGAACAGAAACTAGACTTTTAATTTGGCCGAACTTGTTCCGAAAACAAAAATACAAAGAGGTAGCGTCGCAGGCGTCGAAGGTCACCGGAGTAGCACGATCGAGCGCAAGGTTTGCGAGCTTACGAGAACGTCAAGTTGAAAGAATAAATAAAAGAGGAGTCCGTTCTTTGGAACCGAACCTTGCGCCTGCGCGCGATAGCCAAGCATGGTAACAATTCGACAGCGCACGCGCTCACTCTGCGACGCGCGTGGCAATATGTAAATAGATTATAATAATAATATTGAAAAAAAAATAACTCACCTTCACCTTTCCAAGCCTGAAATTGATAAAAAAGATAGTGTAGTGGCAACTGAATAATATATATTACATTTTACACGCATGGCAGAAATTTAACGTTTCTGCGAGTAATAATGCGCCCATATAAGTGACATATCCAGAATATAAGCTTTCTTTGTGATAATAAACTTAACAAAAATATGTGGAATGCTTTATTTTTTTAAATAAATGTTGCCTACCGTAACACATGTGCAATGTATTTGCCAAGTTGATGTTAAAGTATTCGTCATATTGTCATATTCGATTTGTCATATTCGATTTGATGAATGTTTTTGTAACTATTTTGTGAAATAATGGTTTTGAAAGACCAGGAATGTGCGTTTTGAAATGAATGTTGCAAGGCGTCGGTTCTTCATGTTTGTTTTGTTTACTTCCTCCACCAAACAGAGCCTTTTTCAAAAGGCCACCAGGCAACATTGACTGTCGTTATTACTTGGGCACGAAACATGGAACTGAATCCGAGTCTTCGCCAAACACTGACCCAGCAATCGTTCTCGATACGGCCAGAGCTGAGTCAACGCCAAACGATAATGGAACCATCATGTTGAATACGTGCTCAGCATATGTGCCTAAATAATGGCTGTCTCGAAGAATCGGGTCATTCTCCCGAGCAAACTTTGGGTCCGAAAAAAGGCTTATGCTCCGACATTATTTTAGATATTAATATTTTGTTGATTATTAGGTGAACCATTTGTGATCTTGATAAAAAAACATGGCTGTGCTCCCAGATGTTTCATTTTTTTATTAATAAACAGTATATTGCAGAATGTACCCCACTAAAATAAATAACGGCATTCTAAAATATTATTTTTTTCTCTCGCGCTTATGACAAGATAAATATTGAAAATTTTGGAGTGATTTAGATCTGCAATATCATGCTCTGAATATATACAGTCAGTTTTGTTTTGAGGCAAAGAAGTATTTTGGTGAAATCTGATATTTTGCAAACAAATGAAAAAGGTGCCAAATGTTGTGTCTGAAAACCAAGAAATGTAATCACTAAGAATAATAAGTTTTTTTTATTAGCACATGCACGTTATGTTACACAGTTAGATATATTTG
Source organism: Ixodes scapularis (assembly GCF_016920785.2). Lineage (NCBI taxonomy): Eukaryota > Metazoa > Arthropoda > Arachnida > Ixodida > Ixodidae > Ixodes > Ixodes scapularis. Next base: position 520,510 of record NW_024610028.1, on the reverse strand, counting down.
CATAAACTAAAAAAGTAGTGTAGAGCCGGAGCAGATATACAATCACTATTCTTTTAAATCTCTATAAAACCCTGGTACAATTTTTTTTATTGACGTGGGCGGCGGGGAGAACTTGAATAATTGCACTTGGGGATCATCAAAGCGCTAATATTGTTGTTAAACATTTTTTTCTTCTGGGTCGTTTATTTCATATTTATAACCGTTTGACTGAGCGTGCTGATGCACAACGTAAGAACAGCTTTAACAAATCTGATTTTGATTGCCAGGGTCGCTCCTCCAAACTGTAGAGCTACAGGCCTATAAAAGTCAGCCAAGTATAAAACTGACGAAGAAGACAAACCCCATTAACAAAGAAGACGGACACAGCAGATGGGCCCTATCTATGGTCAAAACGGGAAATGATATATTAAATATTCAATAAAACAAGCAAACAGAAGTAAGGCGTGAAAAACAGTAAATAAATAAGCTGGCAGGAGAGAGGTCAAAACTTAACTGGTGAACGCAGACTAATAATGAACACCAAAACGTAAACCTTGTGAAGAAATCAGACGGATGAAAGGATTTATCAAAAACCAGACGGAGGTACACTATCCACCCGAGAAGACGGTCAAACCAAGTGTAAGGAAGGCTGTCTGCGTCAGAACGTCGGTTGATGCCTTTTTTTAGAGCGTCGGTCTCTTCTGCTTCACAGTGCCGGTTGATGTCCTCTGCTTTTAAGCGTCGGTTGTCTACCGTCTGCCTAACACTCAGAAATAAAGGGAGGGGGAAGGGGGGGGGGTGTAGTATTTACACCTCTTGTCCCATATAATTCCCAAAAACTACCTCTTGACGTTCAGTCCCCTGACGTAGAAGAGACGATACCAATTTTTAGGAGCGGCTTGAGAGATGTGTGATATAACTTACCAACAGCTAATCCATGTAACAAAGACGGCAAAAAAAAAATCCGGGCTTTTGCAGCGGGGTCAACAAAAGTGTTTGCAGCAGTGTTTTTCTGTAGTCTTTAATGGGTACATTAGCTATTTTAATAAGTTGAATCACACCACTATGAAGCCGCTTGTGAAAGGTAGTATGGTCGGATCGACGTCAGTGGACTGAACGTCGAATAGTAGTTTTTGGGGTGCGATATATGGTACCAAGGTGTGAAAATGGTACACCCCCTTTTTTTGAAAGTGCAAAGCGTCAGTTGATACCGACTGCTTCAGAGCGTTACTTAATACTGTTCGCTTCAGAGTGCCGGTTGATGCACTCTGCTTTAACGAGTCGTTTGATACTGTCTGCTTCAGAGCGCCGGTAGCAAGTGCGGATAAATTTTCAAGCACGGAAGCATGATTGTGTGCGTTGTTTGCGTGGTATAGCTTAGCATAAAGCACACTTGTTTGTATTTATACGCAACAATTTAGAACCATTTACTATAGTTGAGAGGTTTTAATTTATCACAATACTCCTGCCTTTATTTAATGGCTTGTAAAGTACCCTATTAATTTTTTTAGCTTCTCGATCGTTTCTGTTTTGTTTTGAATCCAAATAAAAAAATATTTTGGAGAAAAATACAAACAAATTTGTAGCGGCATCTGTTTTTAGAAATAAAGCCGAGCGCAGTATGCCCGAGTGTTTACACCATCATTTAATTGTATGCGCAGCTCTGTATTACATAGTGCACTTTAAAATACAGTTGGCACTTACCGTTCTCATATGAGATTGCTTATTGATCCCGAGCGCGCACGGAACTACGTCGTTTAAGACTATAGACGCTTTGCACACGCGCCAGATTGAGCCGCCATAGCTGACCTTCTCCTGTTTTACCGAGATGCCGAGCCACCGAAGCGGGCGTTTATGAGCCTCCAAAGAGGTCTATGATGAAGAAAAGGACGCAGTAGCACCTAAAGTCGCAATAACCTGTTCTGCTGTGGTAATGATGACGTGAAGCGAACGGAATAAGAGGAAACAAAAACTGAAGGTCGCTTATGGCGGCGCCCATGCACAGCTGCTGCAAAGCCTCTATAGTCCGTTGCAACCAAAGAACGAAGGGCGAGGGTAAGACGGGCCGGGGAGGAGGAAGCAGACGGAACGCTGAAGAGAGAAGGAGGTTTCCCTCTCTCTTCTCCAGCGTTCCATCTGCTTCCTCCTCCCCGGCCCGTCTTACCCTCGCCCTTCGTTCTTAGGTTGCAGCGCCATCGGCAGGTGCCACTGATCAATCCTTAACCCGACTGACACGCCTCGTGACTGACCCGTCACACGACTGACCCGTGAAGCGACTGACTCGTGACTCGACGGACTTATGACACTACTGACATTTCGAGCAAAATAAAAATGTTTAACTGAACTCTCCGCTGCAATTGAATAGTTTTAAAACTGTAGGAAGGCATATTTATTTGGTCAATCCTCCTTGTTTCATATCAATAAATTAAAGAAAGTGGGACATTAGTTATGCGTGACACCACTGAAACTTAAGAGCGTATGAAATCGTTTCTACTTAGTCTTTGACCTATAAGAACGAAACGTTTTGGCCGAAGCGATCATCGGTTTTGGTAAGGCCGCCATGAAAGGGGGTTTCAGTAGTGGGCTTGGTTACGTACTGAATACCGTGGACAAAGCCGCTTATATTATTCATATCTTCGTTACACCATTGATATTGTAGTCGGTTGCAGCCGTTTCTTGTTACTAATTATGAGAACATAAATACTTTGGCAACACTGAACAAAGTGCTCATTTCATAAACGATGACTCACAATTTCTACGTCTTTTTTTAAAATCAGGTAGCTAAGAAATCAGTTTGCTAGAACTAAATTAGAAGGCTTTGAAACTTGTGTGATAGTTAACAGATTCAGCCTAATTTCCGTCATTACCCACAGGAGAGATTCCAAAATCAATCTGCTCCAAATATGTGCCGACTAAAAATAATCGAAAATATTTGTTCTTATGAACCTAGAGCGTCATGTTGTCCCAACAATGAATACAAAATGATCACAGCGAACAATTATTAAAGCCAAAGATCAATTACACCAATGTTTGACTTTTCGGAAGAATGACCCAATTAGCGAAGCAGCTACGTGAATACGCTACACTGTTGAAAAGTGTCCGTTGTCCGTGACCAGAAACGGCCCTTTTCTGCGTACTGCATGATGGACGCATTGTCGCCCTATAATAAACATTTAAACGCGATACCTTAACATTCCTTCGCATGGTCTTCTTTATTGTATTCATGGTCTAATATTTGTCTCATTCTAGAATCTTATGAAAGATTCAATGCAAGCGGGTCGTTCTATTTTATTCACTTAGGCAAGATGATTGAAACCTATGGTTGTGCGAATATTTAAGTTGAAAATCAAATCAAGTAGCGGTGCGAAAAGAATGCAATTTTATTTAAATAAGGGAAGAACATAAAAAACGAGGACAGAGACGACATGTTGTATGTTCTTCCCTTCTTTATATTTTACCCCTACCAGCACGATCTTCATTCTAAGAATGCAATTTTATTTTAAAATGTCTGCCACTGAAGTTGTGGATTACCAAATACTTTTATTTTTTCCCCAATGAAGATATGCAGTCAAATGCTCGCAATAACTAAAGTATAACAACGCTCTAACATCTTAAGCATTAAAAAAATATTAAAACGCTACTCCCCTTCACACTCTATATCTCCCGGGCGCTACTGACCGAGTACCGAATACAATTTTTCTAGCACGTTTCGCGCACGAAGGTTTTACAATGAACTACTGAGGCGCCTTTAAGGCCGCATTCACACTGGCGACTGAGCCGCATTCGCAAAGCGGCTGCGAACCCGGTTGCTTAAAGAAGCTGTAGAAATTTACGTGCATTTGATGATGACGACCAGCGAATCCGCTTCGCGGTTGCGATTCGAACACCATTATGAATGCAGCATAAATGTTGTTGATTCGACTTACGAAAGCTGCAGTAAGTAGAATGAAGCCATACAGCAGCATTTGGACAATCATTGTACTGCGTCCGGTCAAAGCTTGACACCCACGGCAGAAACCCCGATGCGGCAATGAAACTGAATCGGTGCACCCACAATACATTTATAGAGACTGGAGACATTGTCTACAATTCAGATTTGACATGGTAAGGCTTAATATCATCCTTCGACCCTCCCTCGTAGCCTTGCGTAACACCAAATGCGTCGTACAGAGAGTTTCATATTTCAGTTCAGCTCACTTAAAATCTGCCCCTGCTCAATAAATCATGAGCCGAAAGTTATTAGTATTTTTTTTTTTAATTCGCGCTCTCAAATTTACAAGAAAAATATTTTAATGTAGAGGAAAAAACCACTGACGTAGACAACCGAAGCGGATATTTTAACTTTTAACATTTATTTTTCGAAACATTCTTTTCGACAGTCCTTCCAGGGTAATTCTGCTCTGGTATACGAAACGAATACTTCTGCCTAGAGTCCTCGCCTGCTCGAGAAAATAACAACGACATAGATGCATTTTGGCATCGCACTATTAATGAGGAAACGCTAAGAACTTTCGGCTGCCTTATGGAAAAAGAAACGTGGGATGACGTTTACGCTGAGTGCAACCCTAGATATACCTATAAAATATTCCCGATCAAAGTCCAACAGTACAATAATGCAGCTTTTCCTCTTCAGGAACGTAGAGTGAAATGTAAAAAGAAAAATGAGAAAGCCTTGGATGACTAGAGACCTGTATGTGGAAGAATAAGGCAGAAAAATGCCAAGTATCATGCCTTTATTCGGCGTCGTGATCGGCGGCTGCTTATGGATTTCAAGAAATGCAGAAACAAACTGAATACCGACCTTAAAAAAGCGAAATGCGAATACTATGAAAAAGAACTTCCAGGTATACACAATTACCATAGAAAAGTGTGGGACACGGTAAACAAACTCACGAAAAGAGAGCAGGCCCAATGTAATCTGAAAGAAATACCAATAGATGATAAGCGTGACACTGGGAAAAAACTTAAAGATAAAATGATTCTATATTTTATTAGCACGAGTGCGTACACTGGGAGGGCTTCCAAGGTGACTGTATTGACGCAGGAAATCAAATTGGGCCGATTATGCTTACTCCAACGACACTATTTGAAATTCATAAAATAATCAGAAACCTAAAAAATGACGCCGCCGCTGGAATAGTTGAAATAATAACCCAACCTATGAAGTACACTGTGACCATAGTTCAGTTCTATCGAATACAGTAAATAAGGTGCTTGAGTCTGGTGATTTCCCTGACGAGCTAAAAATAGCCACGGTTACTCCAGTGTGTAAAGGAGGTGGTAAGTCAAACATTAATAACTACAGACCTTCTTCAGTTCTTCCAGTTTTTTCTAAAATATCTGAGCGTGTGATTGCTGATAGATTAACACCTTTTTTCGAGAAGCATAGTATAATAACGCAGTCCCAATACGGCTTTCAAAAGCAAAAAAATCGGCGGAGCTAGCGGTTCTTAACATAAAGGATAAAATAGCTGAAAATATTGAGAACAAATTATTTACTCTTGGTCTGTTTTTAGATTTAAGTAAACCTTTTGATACTAAGAACAGATATGACTATAGATTACAATAAAACATTTTATGCGTTCAAAAAACAGTGCCATAGCTTTCTCGTGGGCAGTGGTATCAGCTTCTCAGTTGCGTAATATGTAGGCTTATTATTTTTATGTACATATATTTGACTGCAAATGTGGCTCTGGACATATATTCGATCATTCTTCATTGCTAAACGAAATGACGGCCATCAGTCCTATTTTATGCTGTCTCCTTCTTCTCTCTTTTTTTTTTTTTCTTTTCGTGAAAAAACTTTTTATTTTATGTTTATATTAGTGATATGATGCTTCTATGTCATACGACGTTACATTTGTTCTACGCTTCGAATCATGCTTGTTGTGCAACATGGGATTTTGCTAGTTGCTTTATTGTGCTGTTTTATTTTATTTTATTTTACAATTCACACTGTTGAATGTTGAAGTAATCGTTTCATTGTGCCTTCTTTTTTATTTTTACTGAGTATACCAATCGCTGAATGTATTCACTGCACTGTTGACTGTTGAACTGTTGGGGGGCAGGGACTCTGTCAGATTTCACGCCTTTATCTCTGCCCCCTGGGCGGAAAAACCCGCTGAACAAGTAAAGAAAAAAAAATACGCATGTGCGGGAGAGTTGTTAGCGTTTAAATTGAAAAGGCAGAACAAAACTTTCTAAACGTCCTCAAGGGGAATGAAACCCACGACGTGAAGATTGTTATCCTGACACGTAACCATTCAGCCGACGGGGAGGTGTGTGGAGCGGTGATTAATAAATACGATAGCGTTTCGTTCATCAGCCGACACCGCGAAGCGTGCAAGCGGCAGAGGTGGCAGTAATGCAATTACTGTAATTGAATTACTGTAATTAAATTACATCTGAGAGTAATTTGCAATGTATCTCATTACGTTTTGATGCAGGAAATTTCGCAATGTAATGCATTACCCTACTGGCGGTAATTGGACTTATATTCGTAATTTCTTCTGCGGGGCCCAGCAGGAAGATGGACTTTGTCGACACGTGTGGGAGAGGCTTGCAGCACGAAGAGCAAGCGGCACCGGAAGCGACGTCGAGTACGACTCGTACCTGCTGAGCGAAGACGGATTTCTACGCTACATCCCCCAGGCAGACGATGACAGCGATGGATCGCCTTTCCGAATCGTGATACCTCGGAAGCTGCGCAAATCATTCATCAGGTACTTCCATGATTCAGCATTAGCGGGTCACACAGCGGCAGTAAGACTTACGATAAGTTATGCCGTGTTGCGACTTCGCCAGGAATCAGGCAGGACGTACTGAAGTATGCTCGCAGTTGTCCAGTGTGTCAGAAGGCGAAACCTCGCGGAGGCCAACCACCAGGATTAATGCAGCCAATCGTTAACCAGTCGCCTTGGCAGATTGTCGCATGTGATGCCATGGGACCGGTTCCACGCAGTCCTCGAGGAAATCCGTACCTACCTGTTGTGACTGACCACTTCACCAAGTGGGTCGAACTGTTCCCCTTACGGAAGCTTCTTTCGCAGCGGATCTGGGACTGCCTTCTGTCCGTCTTCACCAGATTCGGCTTTCCTGCAGAGCTCATCATGGACGGTGCTTCGCCCTTTCGAAGTACGATCTTCGTCGACACCTGCGCTGCGCTTGGGATACGGCACAAGCTGACTTCGCCGTATCATCCGCAAGCCAACATCACGGAGAGGATCAACCGCAACCTCAAAATGATTATAACGCAATTAATTGCAAAGGTGCAAGCGAGCTGGACAAGAATGACGAACCGGACGAAATGACGAACCGGACCAGGCGGATTTTTTCGGTCGCTCACCAGTCACCTAGCTGTGTTTGGAGATTTATGTTTGTCCTTTGTCCCCCTTGTTCCCCTTCTCCAGGGATTATTTTCCTCAAAATGATGTTGATTTCCCACACAGCCCGCCACAAAGACTGGGATGCCAAACTCGACGAGATGGCATTTGCAACGTGCACCACGGTCAACCGATCGACTGGTTTCACGCCTGCTTGTCTCAACTTTGGTAAGGAGCTAACCTTCCCAATGGAAAATTTATTTTTATACACAGATGTTGCGCAGAATGGACGCCCATACGCGCAGTTCGCCCAGGACGTCCATCACCGACTCTCGTCGGCCGTTCGTGAAGCACGAGAGAACCTCGACATCGCTCGTCTTCAACAGGCCGCCCAGTACGACAAGGGCCGCCGCAACGTGCACTTTCAGGTTGGAGACCTGGTACTTCGTCGGACACATCCCCTCAGCGATTTGTCGAAAGGCTTCGCAGCATCCCCAGCCAACCGTTGGGATGGACCCTTTCGTATAACGGAAACAGTTTCCCCGCTGAGCTACCGCCTAGCACGACTGCATGGTACACTGCAGTACGGCCCAATTCATGTCTCTGAACTAAAGCGCTACTTCGAGCCAGCAGTTATTTCGCAGGTCCCGGACTTCCCGGCTCCCAGCCAGCCCTTGGACCACGGAACCACACCCAGGCGGTACAACCTGCGTCCTCGGTGACTCAACAACCGTTCTATTCATATCCTTTTGTGGCTGGCTGCGTCTCTTCGCGGAGAGGGGGGGAGAGGATCCATCTCCTTCCCGCGGGTCTGCCCTTTGTTTTCTCAAAGGGATCGTTTTGTTCGCGAGTGCCTCCGAACTTGTTTGACGTATCACAACCAGACCCGTTAATTCGTCTTTTTTCTACGTGTGCCCGTTCTGTATTTCTTACGCAGGATCGTCACTTCCACCAAGAGCGGGCCCGTCACGCTCTCCATTTTAGGCGCTTGGCGGCACGCTTCGCGCCGCGCCGCGAGAGTGTCTCCGTCGCAACCTGGACCGTGCTAGTGGAGGACCGACCGGTGGGCTGGGCGTCAGCGCTACGCTGGAGGGAACAGCCCCGGCCCGAGCGCGGCGCGCTGTTACGTTTCCGGCGGTTCGGCGACGGAACGGCTGCCGAAGGAACAGACTCTCTCTCTGCTGGAAGCACGATCTGTCTTTATTACAAAAGGAAGCTCGCTTTTAAGGATCCTGCATCCAATCAGGAACGGACAAAAAGAAAGAAATGCAGTATCGCGCCGCACCAACTAATCTTATCGGAAGCGAAGCGTAGGCATAGCACCGCCATTGTTACAGCGCCCCCGGAGACCGTCCTCGAGCCCTTCCGGGGCAATACTCTGGAGGACCGGCACCCACACGAGCCCGCGGCTGTATACAACGAGGCGGAGCGCGGCCTGCTGTGCCCCGTCTGCGGAGTGCCGGAACTGCACCGCCCCACCCACCTGGCGGGCGCCTTGCACCAAGCCCGCGTCGTCGCGGACTGGGCTCGCTGAGCCGCGCCACCTCCTGCTGCACCTCCGGCAGTCCCCCGCCCGTTGGAAGTCGCAGAGGCCATCCGGGTGCTCCGCCAACTCCGCCCGGATCTGCTCCGCGACCCGGCCCACGAGGAGGCCATCTTAGACCTCGACCTCTAAGGGGGGAAAGGTGTGGGGCGCTCGGCCCGCCACACGGCGGCCAAACCGGCGACTAGCGGATGGGGGGGGGGGGGGGGGGGGGGCTCCCGGTGCCCACGGCATACCCACGGGCTTAAAAGGGGTGGCCTGTGCGGCCGACGGCAGTTGCTGCCCCGAGTCTTGGCCAGGTCGGGATCCCCGAGTCATGGTAATAAACCCCGCTTGACCCCACGGAACGAGTCGTCTGATTGATCACCTGCGGCGGACGGCGGAAGTCGAACGCTACACTTCTTGGGTTTTCAGCATGCTTGTTTTTATTTTCACGAAAATGAACACACAAAAAAAGCAGTTGCAGTTCTTGCATTTACAAAGAATGCAGAGTTTAAAAAAAAAAAAAGCGAAAAAGAAACGACACATATAGTTTTCGTTTGTGGGAGCTGGTTCGCGTGATGGTCAGACTAGAAGGTCATGTCATCTACATATTACTGGGTTCGTGTTGCTGTGACCAGAAATAGGCTTCCCAAGACATCGCTTTTGTCCCCTTTGAAGATTATCTTGCCCTGAAATTTACAAAACGAAGACAGTGTCGTGTTGGGCACCGGCGCGAGCCAACGACGCTAGACAGAGGCACGCTCAGATCGCAGAGACCAACCAAAAAGCCTCCCTTCCTTTATTCGTCTGCCTTCAATATATCTACCTGGGGGCCTGACAGCAGGCCGCGATCTTTCTCGAACATGACATCATCATTAGTCGTTCCGATCAGGCTTCGTACTCTGACTTCGGCGCATCCGCCCGCTGGCGGACACGAAACACCGTGAGACTTGAGGCGGCTGCATCCTGTCGGTAGCACCTTACACAGCCCACAGGAATACTTTACAGCAAGGCAATCCGATATCAGGCGCATTCAGGATCAACCGCAAGCGCAGTAAGTATTTCGGGAAAACGCGAACCCACAACACAGACAGACCCAAAGTCATTCTATTCGGTTCGGAGGGCATGTTGGTTCGCCTTATCTCTCTTGTGTTTTGCCCACTGGCTGGGTGTAGGGTTGACGGCTGTTGCTTTTGATTTGCAAATACAGAGTACGTTGCTTCTGTTTGTTTAGCTTCCCAATGTCAGTCGGTTCCGGTTGTGGGTCTGGGTCGGGAAAAAGGGTTGTATACGTACGGTCTAGGCGTTCGCCTGGCTGGTTGAAGGGTTGACGGTGGTAGGTTGTCTGTTGGGGTATTGCAGTAAAACAATGACTCTATGTAGAAATTTATTTTGCTGCTCTGTTTTGAGAGGGTGTTGTGCTGTCCGGTTTTTGTCCCGCATCTTGCTGCCTTTAGAAATAAGGGCTTTAAACTGCGAAAAATTATCGCGTCCCGATCTAGAAACAAACTTTGATTTCAAGTCTAGGAATGGCGATAACATCGCGGTGGCCTCTAGACTCTGGCCTTCTAATTCAAAAACGCCTTCCGCCAATGTCGAGGCAACGTCAGATCTTCGAAAACCTTTGTAGGTAAGTTCTTTCATTGTTTATAGAACTGACGGAATTTTGCTTAGCAAGTGTTTTTTCCCTATCGTATAAACAGACTATTCATGTTCCATAAGTCAACACAGAAACATTCACGCTGTCAAAAATCTGGTGCAATCGAATATTTGTACCGCGCTGGTCGCGCTATAAATGTTCAATCTCGTGCCTGCTGTTTCTTCACAGTACGAACACCTCACGTTCATTTGCCATGAATAATTTGTGTTGCTGTTTTGTTTTAGAAGAGACATCAAGGTGCCTTTAACGAGTACGAGGGCCGGAGGGAAAAGAGGAATATGGACAACGGTTCATCCACTGACTCTCCAAATCCGAAACAGCCAAAGCTTGACGGCTACGTGAGAAAAGACAAATCCGCTTCTAAGCAAAATATTGATCTGGCGATCACGAAGGTTGTATCGGGCTCGTTCTAGTGTTTCTTACTCGTGGAGCATGAGGACTTTGTTGGATTTATAAACACATTGCAGCCAGGCGTCAAAATACTTTCCAGCAAGGTAGTGGCAGACAGGATTGGTGTTATGTACATAAGTATGAAGACAAAACCATGATCTCTTCTGCTAGACGTCAGCACTACGTGGTGCACTGCAGATTGTTGGACTTTGTTTAGCCGGTAGGCCCTACTGCTCTAATTCGTCATTTCGTCGACTGGCTTGATGGGATCAGCGTGTTACTTATTTGATGAGGCATATTTATTTCAGAAGTTTTCTTGGCCTAACAGCCCACTGGATAGAATATGGGTGCAGAGACGATCTGCGGTGTTGGCATGCATGCGCCTGACCGGTCATCACACGAACGACTTGCTTGCAGCGGCAATACGCGCTGTCTTCACAGACTACCCATTCTCAACAAAGTGTGCACAGCGGTCACAGACAATACGACTAACTTCGGGAAGGCATTCAGGTACGGGATTTGCCTAATTGTGCTACTGCGGAAATTCGGGCTGGATTGCACATAACATGTCGATTTTTTGCAGTATATTTAACAAGCCGAAGCCCACGAAGATGACGACGTAGATATGGTGAACCTGGGCCTGACTCTGCAAACGCGTCTGGAATCGGACGCCTGTCTTGAAGGAAGTGAAGCACGCCTTCCAAAGTATGACCGCTGTGCTGCCCGCACTCTCAACCATGGTGGCCACAGTCGACGCAGATTATGCTCTCGAAGACGTACAATACAAACGCGACTGCACGAGCGTCATCGTAAAATGCAAAGCGTTGTGGAACAAATAGCATCACTCCAGCATCTCCTTAATATAGTGAAAAGCCACCTTGGACGGTTTCTCCTTGTACCGTATTCGACACGATGGAATTGCATCTACCGAGAATTGGAGCAAATTCGAGGACTAGGAAGCGGCATCAACACGCTTCTAGATGACCTGAACCTTTCAAGGATCGCCGTTGAAGACTTGGCCTTTGTTTAAGAGTTCACGTCGGCAAGTCAAATTTGATGTATTAATATCATCGTATGGGCTGGCTATTACTCTTGTTCCCCATTTCCTTCATTGAGTGTGTTTAGTTCTTGGGTAATTTACTGCGTTTCCATGATATGTTTTAGATTTTGAAACCAGTGGTACAGTCCCTGGACATTCTGCAGGGTATATGTAAATGGGAGTTCTGCTCCCGACGCTAAGGTCGCTGCAACGTGCTCTATATAAGAGGTGGGAGCTGCAGTTCTGCAGGGCCCTTCTTGATGGTCTAAAAACCGGTGTTGCAAAAAGGTACCTTCAGAACTATGTTTCCTTTTATCTACAATGTGACTGATCCCTTCGCTTGTATCTCGAAGTGACTGTACTGAATATCCTGCCTGTTTTTGTACACGCTCAGAATGGTATAATTATAAAACCGAAATGAATCACGTGTGCATTGAGTAACCTACTAACGTCGTGGTGAGTAGGCCGCACATCATTTGCTGAATGCCAGCGAGAGCAATCACCTCGTGTGTGTGTCTTCCACGGCGATCATCAAACAAATTCTTTCAGCTTCTCAAAACAACTTCAAGAACCGGACAACATGATTGCGGCCGCGACACATTCGAAGTTCAAGCTGACATGGCGGGCAGACAAGGAACTGAAGGCTAAAAAAGTGGACACTGGTGCAGCGCCGTATTATGCATCATTTCCCACACAAGAACGCGAGAAAATCGAGCTAAACTCGGAAGTTCAGGATCCAGTCGACGCTATTTTGAACATCAGGTGGTCAGAAGCCCGTTTTCCTGTGGCTGAAAAGTTTCAGCGTTGGACGCAGAGCGAGACGGCAGACTTCTCCGCTTTCGAGAGCTCTCCGAGTATAAAATAACTCTTCGTCCGTTTTAACACTCAACTACAGTCGTCGGCGCCCGCTGAGAGATTGTTCAGCATGGCCAGAGACACACGCTACTTCAAAAGAGGATCTCTCTCCGACAAAAGTTTTGAAGCTCAAGTGCTCCTTACTAGCTAGAGACTAGAACTCCCTGTAACAGGGAGTTCTAGTCAGCTCTCCTTGACAGTAAGTAGCATTTTAATAAAAGTTGGTGTGAAATTAAATTGTGAATATATGAAATAGTAATTTGAAATGAATTTAATTACTTTTTGCCGTAATTTGCGATTAAAATTGATTAAGTTTGTGTTGCAGTAATTTGTAATGCAATTGAATTACTTTTCAGAGTTCTTAAACAAAGTAATTAGTAATGTAATTTCATTACAAAAAATAGTAATTTGACCTGCTCTGCACACCACGTACCCAATACATTTTGGTCTCTTTCTGTAAAACAACAACAGCAAAAACCATAATATACGCACACCTCTTTTATTTTTTTACTGTTTTTTTTCTTGCTTTTCAGAATTTCCTTATATGTTGGGTAAATTAAAAAGTCACATGTTATTTAGAATTTTGTTTATTTATCTGCTTTGGGGTTTTAGTCCCCCTGGCTTCAATAAACGAAATACCGAAAGTACTGCATGGAGAATTTTTAATGTTTATTGGGCCAAAGTAAACATTGGGACTTTTTTTTCGGTCTTTATTCATTGAAAGACTGTATTAATCCTCTTGATTACGGTTCATTCATCCACTTGCTCAAAAATAAATTTAGCCAATCTCGCAGTGCGCTGCGTTAATTTTTTCTCACTGGTAGAAAGGTGATAGCTCTGAGCAACGGTTGCTGTAAACTGCCCTGAAGCTTGGAGAGAGACAGAAGATCCGTTCCTTGTGATGTGTTCATGTTTAACCTCGCTTACGGAGATGTACTTCCAGGCTAGTTGATTGCCTGGCTTTTCAAACAACGCTGCAACGTTTCCCTTCAAGGTGATGTCTAATACCCACGGCACCACCTAAAAAGTAAAAAAAAAAAAAAAAAAAAGATTAAAAACAACAACATCGATAATTTCGACTGACTCGTCAGTTTAAGAACCCCGATCAAGCCACCATGGCGCAAAATGTTTGCTTGATCTTAAACTATGGTCCATTTCAACTAAAACCGGACGCAGCCGATGCGGCCAATCACGCCCCGCCAAAAGTGCACCGTCACGGCGCTCGTTGTTTTTGTAGGTACGCTAACACCGACTAAATCAATCGCACACAAAAAACAAAAAAGAGAGGACCACGGCACAATTTCGGTACGTGATTGGTTTAGTCGGGTACAGAAAACGAACAAAGACAATCAACCTTACTCACCGGACGTGACTTACACCTATTTAACCGCTGACTACCAACGTCCTCGATTAGAATGATCACGTGGCAAGTTGTAATCACAGCTAAGTAAGCACTCGGTATTCACCAATCATGTTTAGGGCCTAGTCACCCCGAGAGACTCAAAAGGCGACTGAAATGACTTATAGCCCCTTCCCGTGGCAAATGCCGAGCGCTCCGCGCTAGCGGTCGTCGAGCGGTCGGCCTCCGTGAGGGATCAATCACGTGATCCATCCCAGTGGCACGCGCTGCGGAGCAAATCGAGCGTAACGTTCCCAACGTCGCCGCTTCCAGAGCGTCTGCTCTCGCTTTCGAACAGTTTCGGTTCCCATCGCTATCTTGCCGAAAGCATGAAGTTCTGATCGGAACTTTATGCTTTGACAAAGAAAGAAAAAAAGAAAATCGATTTTTCACTACTTGATTAACGGTGACTCCGACATTAAGACAGAATTTATTTTTCCTTACAGTTATATAGGCCCGATGAAGACAACTAGAAGTACTTGTACGAGCGATCGTCATCTCCAAAAGCGACTTCCCTCTGCGGAGTATTTGACGTGTTGTCTTCTAATTATTCCAATTACATTAAACATACCTATCCAAACGACATACCAATCTACCTCTTCATCCGAATAGGCGCGCACAACGCCTTCGACGTAACGCGATATCTTGGGCCTCTTCGCTGGCCAGGCAAACGACTCGGCAAACGCTTCGCCGAGAACGGCTGCCTCGTCGTCACTCGATCTGGAGCTAAGCTGGTATCTTCGTCGCTGTCACTGCGTTTTATTATACCTCCTGAATTTCATTGCAACGATGTCATCGCCGCAGTTTGCTCGGCGAGTCGGTCATGACGAGGGGAACGAAAGCCAGCACAGCAAGACAGCCCACCCAGCAATCGAAACAAAAAAGCCGCGAAACTCCTTCACTCCCCCGCGGGAATGTCGATAACGAAACTGAAACGTTGCGAGTGACGACTACAAATCGTACTCCTCCGAAAAAGGCTGCGCGGAGAACTACTCCGGACCGCTCGACGCGCTCCGCCACTTTTCCACGGAGCGGTTGGAGCCGCTCGGCGAGCGCCCCACTGGCTCCAGATCTACGAGCGGCACACGGAGAGATTGCCCGCATAGAGGGAAACAAGAATCCGCTCGGCAAGTGCGTGCCGAGCGCTCGCTATTTGCCAGAGGAAGGGGTTATTAGGGGATAGGGATAGTTTATCCGAGGTTAAGATTGTGACTCGGCTCAGTGCTAAGGCTCAAAAATCAAATCAAATCGAATCAAAATGCGTTATTTTTCTCCATGGCTCCTATCAACGCTGACCGCCAGCGTTAACGAAGCACTTACTGTCTTGGCACGTCGGGGGACACATCTAGAAAGGCTTCGAGCAGCAGATATTGTGAAAAAGACGACGGAAAGCCCTTCTTTGCGGGCGCTTCATATTTGTTTTTAGCTAGCATTTGTACGGATATTTCTGCTTTTTTATGGTGTCATCCCACAAGCCCTTCGCTAACGTTGATATGCCTCTAGACATATCCATCTTCAACAGTCCCGATGCGTCCATAAATGTATTATTATTATTATTAATAGTATTATTATTTTTATGTCTCTTGACCTTACGGACGAACCAAGTTCAACTTTTTTCTCCTGTCTCGGTCCGTTTGACATTAACGATATTTTTATTAATGATTTATATTGATCAGTACTACTGAAGTGAACATTTACTGTAGGGTGATTCCAAGTCAGTTCATGAAATGATGGTCCGGGTCATAATTTAGATATTTTTGTTAAAAATATATATGAAAGCCATGTTCTTGGGAGGAACATTCAGCTAGATATGAACGCCATAACAATTGTTTTCGCTGAGATATAAAATAGAGAAGCTTGAGGCGTGGAAATTGAGAAGATTTCACAATGCTACTTTGCACAGTCGTCATTTCCTTATCGAACCTTTCACGGCACTATAACTTTTTTAATAGGTTTTACAAAAGTGATACAACACATACACAAACAATTAAAGATATCCATAAAATATTTCAATGCAAACAAAAATATCAAACATGGCACAAAAACGCGTTTTAGAGACATATTCACAATTTTTTTTGCAAATAACCCATATTTCATAATACTTCACAAAACATATCAAAATGCGCGTATTTAAATATTCTTTACGAATATAGAAAGATAGTATACCTACCCTTAAATATATTTTTGTTATCAACGCGGAAATGCGGCTGATTTCTCAAAATGTGGCAAGATTGGGCGTCGATATTTAAAATACTCCATCTTTTCTTTTCTTTAAACTCCCCTTGGCACTTTGCAGTGACTTGAACTAACCTGTGATGGCAAAAGATTGAGTAACATATGACCTCCAAGCGGGAAATGCTACGACAAACCTTCACTCGCAGCGAGCCGACGTCTTCGTCTTACCGGCTTTGCCGCACAGCACCAAACGTTTTGAGCGTTAGTTATGGCATGTATTTTATATTATTAAAATTCTTTTTTTATAAGCGGTGAGTATTAGTGACGTGAAAAGGAACTTTGAGCTGGAATACCATTAATTAGCTTACAATTCACAGGAATAAAACGGCCCCACTCTGCAAATTCGCTACCTATGCATCATACATAAGCTTAAAACTCTCAGTTGCGCGAACGGCCATGTATACATCTGGCCTCTCGGCATATGATGACTTTCACAGATGAGTTTCCTGGATTCCTTTGACAGGTTTTACGGTGGCCCACTTTGCTTGCTTTACCGCACGAAACTCTCGAACTCGAAGACAGTTGTGAGCACTGCGCAGAGTGGTTTGACGCGTTTTGCGAAGTGCTGAAGGCATGTAGTTCCCACCAGGAACGCAAGCGATTGTACGTGCTTCTGCCACCAATCATCCTGAAGAAAACAAGATTGCGTCTGGTGTCGGAAGCGACTGCCTACATGATTGATCAAACATGAAAACTGAAGCGCAAAGGTGGTGTTTGGGCAACCCCTGATCCCTACATGGGGAAAAAGGCGAATGCCGAAGACGTGAGGGTTGCAATTGAGTACTACACACGCGACGACCTCGCATGCTCTGTTAAAAGCCCCAACAAAAAGGACGTCGTCAAAGCCATGATCAACGACATGTTCAAAGTCGTAAAAAGGTTTATGACCCGCTCTATTAAGGCAGCTTACCAGCTGTTTAGGAAGGACCATCCCCATCCCGAACTAGGCATCTCCAAATTTTATTCCCCACGGCCAAAACGGGTAAAAAAAAAAAGTCCCGAGCACGAGGTGTGCACATGCATATATTGCGTCAATTATCAGTTTCTTTTAACGGCAATAACAAATGCCCCAAAGAAGACATTTACTGAAGACGACCCCAAGCTCATCTACCTCTTCTGCGCTCCACAGAACGATTGCTTTCTGCGCCGTTGCGAAAAGTGCCCAAAAACGCAGAGCATCTCGCTGCAGTCGCTTCATCTCGACGAAGACGAAGAGATCTGTTTCGCGTTATGGGACGCTGGCGAACTCGTCAAAAAGGTTATGGACACTTCTGCCTTTCTGCGGCAGTAGGAGAGCGAAAAGTATATGAGGCATTCTTACATCCTTGACCTTGAACGAAGCCTGATACATCACACAAGAACCGCCTTACCACCCAAGGCAGTGATGTTCCACTTCGATTTTTCGGAAAAATGGACAGTACTCTTTCCAACCGAAGTGCAGAGTTTTCATTGAAAAAAAACTCAAGTGTCTCTCTTCACAAGTGTGGTTACGTCCACGCAAGGCACGCAAAGCTTTGCCGTTGTCACCGATGGCACACGACACATGACACAGCTCACGCTCTTCTAGCCACATAGGCCATAAAAGAGTATGTTAATGTTCATTTCTCAGTCTTTTTTGAAATAACTCTTGTATCAGACGGAGCGGCGGCGCATTTCAAGAATCGCTTCCAATTCCACGAATTGTCTCGGAAGCCGCACTCTTCGGCAAGATGGATCTTTTCAGCCACTGGACACGGAGAAAGCGCTTGTGATGAAGTAGGTGGAAGAACAACGCTCACCAAGTTGAGATCTTCGCTCAACTCAACGATTGCCACCGCTAAAGACTTTGTGGAAGTGCTACGTAAAAAAGTAACAAACGTCTTCATGTTCCACCTGTCTGTGGAACGGGTTCGAGAGTTTCGTGCGGTAAAGCAAGCAGAGTGGACCACCATAAAACCTGTGAGAGGAATCCAGGCTTCTCATCTGTGGAAGTCATCATATGCCGAGAGGCCGGATGTATACATGGCCACTCGCATAACTGAGAGTTTTAAGCTTATCTATGCATAGTTAACGAATTCGCACAGTGGGGCAGTTTTGTTCCTGTGAATTGTAAGCTAATTAATGGTATTCCAGCTCAAAGTCCATTTTCGCGTCACTAATACTCAGCCCTTATGAAAAAAAGAATTTTAATAATATAAAATACATGCCATAACTAACGCTCAAAACGTTTGGTGCTGCGCGGCAAAGCCGCCTTGACGAAGACGTCGACTCGCTCCGAGTGAAGGTTTGTCGTAGCTTTTCCCGCTTGGAGCTCGTATGTTACTCAATCTTTTGCCATAAAAGGTTAGTTCAAGTCACTGTAAAGTGCCACGGGGAGTTAAAAAAAAATAAAAGATGGAGTTTTTTTTAAATATGGACGCCCAATCTTGCCACATTTTGAGAAATCAGCCGCATTTCCGCGTTAATAACAAAAAGACAATTAAGGGTGGGCATATAATTTTTTACATATCTGTAAAGAATATTTAAATACCCGTATTTTGATATGTTTTGTGAACTATTATGAAAGATGGTTTATTTGAAAAAAAATTGTGAATATGTCTCTAAAACGCGTTTTTATGCCATGTTTGATATTTTTGTTTGCATAGAAATATTGTATTGATATTTTTAATTTTTTATCTATGTGTTGTATAACCTTTGTAAAACATATTAAAAAAGTTATGGTGCCGTGAAAGGTTCGATAAGGAAATGACGACTGTGCAAATTAGCATTGTGAAATCTTCTCAATTTCCACGCCTCAAGCTTCTCTATTTTATATCTCAGCGAAAACAATTGTTATGGCGTTCATATCTAGCTGAATGTTCCTCCCAAAAACATGGCTTTTATACATATTTTTAACAAAAATATCTAAATTATGACCCGGACCATCATTGCATGAATTGACGTGGAATCACCCTGTAGTCTTCTAGTATCTTAACTTTTTCTTTCTTGACCGACTATGTTACTAATTCTACCAGGCACGTAGCCAGGGGGGAGGCCCATGGGGCCCGCCCCCCCCCCCCCCCCGAAATCTTCCATTTTGCTGGGACCTCCTCTCCCCCCTTCTCCTCATACAACATTTTGTCATGGGTGGCCCCCCCCCCCCCCCCCCCCTCCCCCCCGAAACAAAATCCAGCTACGTGCCTGAATTCTACCTAAAAGGGTTTAGTCACACAAGCTCTTGTCGGCTTTGATGAACCAGACTGCTTCGTGATGAATATAGCTCTCGAAAATAAATGTGTATTGAATTATTACTATTATTATTAGTAATAATACTATCCTTAGTAGTTGTGGTGGTAGTAGTAGTAGTAGTAGAAGTTGTAGTTGTTGTAGTTGAACAAGCAGGTATTTGAACCCCATTTTACTAACGCTTGCGCTGCGAAACTCGGGTACTTGGGGCACAAACCCACCCCTGCCAGTTTTGATCTGGATGGGTCGTGTATGGGAGCGCACGGCCAGTTGAGCGCGCGACACGAGAGCGCACAACCAGTTGAGCGAACACCGCACAAATGTGTGGTGTGTGCGCGGCTCCACATGCAGACAGAAGAAAATTGTGCGACTTTTCGGATCGGAGGATTTGCTTTTATCGATTGATTGAATATGTCTTTCATAAAAAAAAAATAAATAAATAAATCAGGTACGACTCTTTCTAACCAATTCTTCACTCACATCGAAGAGAGGAAGGGGCCGAGGAGTGGGGGTGGCGTACACGGGTACAGGGAATGTCTCCAGTTGGGTGGAGCAGAGAGTCTAAGATTTCTTCGCGGTGCTGCGGTGCGCCTCTGGAATATACTAGAAATAGTTTACTTTTTGCTATATTTGGTCTATTCTTGGCAGTATTTAAGCTCCGATCTATTAGGTGGCTATTTAGACGTCTCTCACATAATTGAAAATACTATTGTGACGTCCATGATTGTAATGAAGAAAGCTCACCGCTAAAAAACTCAGCAAAAAACTCATCGAAGGAAAATTGAGGGCAATTTTATTGGATGCCGAGCTTTCCAGGCTTTTGACGGATACAGAGAAACCTTAATATTGTCATTTGTGACAATATGAATGGTTGACATGTGACACTTGGCACGAGAGCTCCTTTCTCAAAATTGATCTTAAAAACCCCAGAATACGGGGAAGCATATATTTGGTATATTCTTGGCAGTATTTACGATGCTTCTTTCCTTTTGAACGTTTTAAAATAATTTAAAATAAAATTAGTGAGGTCGGTGGTGAACTTTATCAATTCAAATCAAAGAACTAATGAAGCTAGATGGCTGCAATGCCTTTTTTCTGCTGAAATGGGCAAAACAAATATTCATGTTTTCTTCTTTTTTTTTTCTGCTGTCAGCTTTTTGCAACACTTCTTGGTTTGCCACAAGCAAAAGTTTCGTCGACTCATTTCGCAATGTCTTTCCTGAATGCCGCGGCGAAAATCCGCGCTAATTTCACATAAAACACGCGATGTCCGAACAAGAGGTCGGTCGGGTCGGGCCACTCGCGCTGGGCTGGTGGTGCGCTCTCGTGACGGGCGCTCTAATGACACGCGAGATAATTTCACTGCATTCTCGTGTCGCGTGCGCTAAGGTCGTGGCGCTCTAATGTCGGCGCTCTTGTGTCGTGCGCTCTAATGTTGTGCAGCCGTCGTGAATCACTACTACGTGATGCATGTTAAAAATTCGAGGCAAACGGTTGTACTGTACTAGCTGAATTTTTCTTTGCAGCTGAAACACCTACGCCCACATAGGCTGACTAACTTAGGGGCTTACACAAAATGATTTCCCTCGTTGCGTGCGCGAGCCAAAACCGCAGAGGCGTTAAGGTATGTTGGTTGATATCTGGAACTAGCGGATTTAACTGTCGCGGTGACCGGGAAGAAAATATAAATAAATAATGAACATATAAAAAAGGGAATGTACACGCATATAGCTCATTTTTGGGGAAAAGTTTCCAACTCTAAGAATTTTTTTTTTTAATTAGGCTCAGAGAGTTTGGCCTTATATTTAAATTTGACAACTTTAGCGGCTGGTAGAATGATAATTTATTTTCCGTGATAAAACTGGACACAGCCCGACGCCTTTTTGACCATCTAAAATGCAAAAAGAAAGCAATCAGAAAAAACAAAACCTTTAAGACCTTGCTTCGGGCTGTGCTATTACGCATGGAACCATACAGGAGAAGTAAAGCCCCAGGAGTAATATGAAATCTCTGGCTCTTTTTAATTTGACCGATGCAAGTATTTGATTTGAAGATAAATTATTTTAAAATGAGATTTATATAAATGCGCTGTACCTCAAAAAGAAGCAAAAAATCAAACTAATAAAAGGTACCAAAATACGACAAATCAGGCTCGGTCTCTCAAGCTGGCGCACCATACTATGGGCCACTACTCTCTGTTTATATATCCCAGTTATGATCTTCATCTTGGTGGCTCCTTCTCCATCCCCCAATGTACCTCCGAAAAGGATGACTCGCCTGCTTCCTGCTCCTGACTACCGCAGGGTCTAGTAGCTCCGTAGTCGCTGATTTTTCACTTAGCTTGGGATTACGTAGACGCGCTATTAACTTTTAAACAGCGCTAGTTAGTCACGATGGTGAATACGGCTGATTGAGTTCAGTTCCGATTAACTGAAATATGTTGGCGAAGAAAAGACACACTGAGAACGTTAACACATTTTCCGGGCAATAATGAACGCCACAGAAATAGTCACGTCCTTCAGATAGTCATGGCTTTAGCAAATTAAAATGCAGTTGTGAAGTCATTAGCTCTGCACCCGTACCTGTAACTTCACACCGAAACATGGCTGTGGTCCCTCTGCACTCGAGAACCAGCAATTATGTCGGGAAATATTAGTGACGCGAATAGGACCCACACATTATCCACGTCGAATGCATTCCCACTGCGCATTCGCATTCAGTCGAATTTTTCTTTTTTTTTTTTTTATAATGCTAATTTTGGACTAACGTTTCTTTTTTTTTTTTTACGTTGAGAGTTGTGTGACGCTTGAGTTTAGCTACCCAGTATGGTTAAACTGTATCTCTCCAAATTTTCTTAAGCTTTCTGCACGTAGGTTAATCATTTGTGCTCTGATTGGCTGTGTCTTTGATAACCATAGTAAGAGGAAAGTAAAATATTTATTTACATTTTTTTTTTCTGCAGACACCGGTAACTTAGAAATCTGTGCATATCTGTCATCCTTCTCGGCGGACTCCTCTTGGAGTCGAGTGCCCTTGCACGACATGTGTGGCAGCCTCTTCATGGTATGCTGGAACCGCTTTTTGGGAGTGTTTAATTCCCACGCCTAGACAGCTGCTTCCTGCTTATCAGTGACCGCAAAATAGCGTCCTAGAATGGGATTTGTAATGACACCCAACAAGTGATAACCACTGGGAGCCCGGTCAGGCCATACCCATGCCTGATCGAAGGTCTGACTGGTCGCACGATGTGTGACAAAGACGGCCAAACCCGACCAGGTGCCGGTCAATCATAGCGTCGTGCGCATTCGCGTGAAGGCGTGATCCGCCAGTGTCTCATCGGACTCCGCTGTCTTCTTGGCAGGCTGTACGACCAGTCAAACGTTTGGTCGCGCATAGATATGGCTTGATCGGGCCTCCAGTGCCTATCATCTGTTGGGTGGAATAAAACAAAATTACCTACGAGGACACTATTTTTGGCCATTAATAAAATGGAAGCAGCTGTTCGAGCCTGGGTGTCAGGTGCTCCCAAAAAGTGGCTCCGGCAGGGCGTGGAAAGGCTGCCACAGAGGTGGAGCAAGAGAAATCGCGGCTAGACGGGGAAGTCTGTCGAGAGGATGGACATATTATTGGGCACATACGAGTAAGTGACCGGTATCTGCAGCAAAGCAAATTATAAATTGTTAATCAATATAGTTCGCCCCTTGTACACGCTTCGTAAACAAACAAAATATTAACCGGTCAGTAACGTAAAATACGATAATACATCCAGGAGGATTAAGTTCGAACATGGCGTCTTATGACATAATTACCCCGAAACTCCTTTTTTTTTTTTTCCTTTGCTTTTAATGGGAAAAAATGCCGTTGTGCAAATTTTATAGCGATCACTTCTTAGAAGGGTGGTCCAATAAGCAATGCCGCTAGACCTATAGCGTGTTCGCATTGTAACATTTAAACGGTTGGTTCATTATAGATGTCGAATTCTACGCACCACTTTTGCTTCGTTGACAAACCACTTGGCTTCAATGGTGGATAAAGGGGGTATTTCTACCTCTTGTTTAATCCATTGCTTCGTTGTGCGTGTTTCGACCGTTGTGGATCCAGTACTCGACTTCACTGATGTTGAAAATTCTGAGCTGAATTGATATACCAGTGGAACGTTTACACTGAACGTGAGTTTAGCAGTGAACTCTAGTCCCTTGTCTACGGTCCAGATGTACTCGTCTTCGTGCTCTACTTGCTCTGATATCTGAGCCTTACCTACCTCATCAGTCTGGTTGTTGTGAAAAATCTGTACATAAACAGCAGAAATCTGTAGCGACTGTACTTGAGCCTTGCCGTAAGTCACCGGGCCGACTTCAATCGTCACAGGTGGGTTCCTGCATTGAAGAATAGGCGCATTTCTCGGCAGCTTGATCCCTTTAGGGACATGGTTATAGTTTTTTTATTATTCTAGTGAAGGTTGATCTCTGTAGCAAAGTCAAAGCAATTAAGTATTATTCCAAATTATTTATCATTGACTATATTATCCTTTATGACGTAAAAGGATTCATACATTTTTTTCAAGCAACAGAAAAGAACACCCACATTACGATGCAGATTACATGGTAAAAACTGCGTCCTTCAGTTTATTCTGCTGCTGTCGCCTAAAGCTTTCATCGCCACGCAGCCTGCGCTACAAAAACTGAAGCCAAATATTGTTTAGAGCACAATTGTGATCGCGGTTGAGATCTTGGGATGATTAATACAGACATACAATTTTAGTTTGTAGCTCATAGCGATGCAGTGAAAACCTACATTCACTGTCAGCTTGAGAAGCGCGGGCCGTGGTTTATGATCACGATTCTTGCTTCGTGATTTGCCCTTCGGCGTTCTTATCGGCTAATGCTGAAATCTCATTGGCTGTAGCGCGATATTTGGATGCTGCGAACTCGTTACGCTCAGCGTTTCTTATACTGTCAGTTACAATACTGCTTCCTGTGACTTTGCTTGAACGCGTTGCAAGCACCGTACACATGAGCTGACAGTAGAAAGTTTTAGTACTGCGTATATGAGAAAAAGCAAGCGCTGTGCGTTTGCGTTAGGGTCGCAAGATCCACACTGCCCATACTCTATACCAGGGGTGACCAAACTGTCGTTCGTAAGCCGCCTCTGGCTCTTTGGGGGACTAAGTGCGGCTCGCGGCTCCCTGGTAAGAGTGCCCTTCTTCCCTTCCTGTGTCCCTAGGGCAAACAAAGTTCTAAAATAGAAAGAAAAACTCAGTCTTTGCAGCTTTGTACTACACTACGCACATACAGCTGCACAAACTTTTTGACACACCGATGTGTCCGGTGTCCATGTTTCCTTTATTGTTCGAGAAAGAATTTCGAACCGTATACGCATAACGGTGTGAGGAGTGTCTGGTGAAGGACTATGCCAGGCGCACGTGCCGCGCACGTGCCGCGGGAGTACAAACACGGAATGGGAAAGCCATTCCGTGAAGGCCATAAAGCAAGCAAGCAGCGAGCTTGGGGCAGAAGAATATTCGTACTCCCTGGAGAACCTCTTCAAAGAGGAGTCAACTTGCGCCACCACATTCAGCCATAGTGCTACCGAAGGCGATGGAGACTCTGCAAAGACACCGGGAGTGTATGCTCCTATAAAGAAATTGTTGGAGATCTTTGGGCCAATCTTCACCAAAACTCCCGGCTGTTCTGGTGGCCAAAAAGTCCGGAGGCTTTCGCCTGGCCATAGACTACCGGCCGCTCAACGCACGCACCAGGGTGCCAGTGTATCCAATGCCCCGAACCGACTGGCTGCTGGCACAACTCGGGAGATCGGAGTGGTTCTCAAGCTTTGACCTTTCGCAGGGTTTTTTCCAAATCCCTATGCGCGAGGACGACTTTCCGAAGACGGCGTTCATATGCCACCAGGGCACCTTCGAGTTTACAAGGATGCCGTTTGGTGTTGCAGGTGGTCCAGCCTCCTTTCAGACGCTGATGGACAAAGTCCTGAATGGAATCAACCACCAATTTGCTATGACATTTATGGACGATGTACTTGTGTATTCAGAGACCCTGGACAGCCATGTTGCACATGTCCGAGAAGTCCTGGAGCGCATCAGATCAGCAGGACTCACCACGAACCCCGACAAGGTTCAGGTGTGCTGCCAGTCGCTGAAGTTTTTGGGCCATGTAATAAGCCCTGGACAATGTAGGCCGGACGAGGGGAAGGTGTTGGCGGTGCTCGACTACCCCCGACCTACCACAGTCAAGCAGCTGCAAGCCTTCCTGGGTTTGGTTGGCTATTACCGGAACTTTATCAAACAGTTCTCCATTATTGCCCGCCCCCTCACCGATCTCTTGAGAAATGACCGAAAGTGGATCTGGAATCACCAGCAGGAGCATGCCTTCACCCTGCTCAAGGATGCACTGGCTCACGATGCGGTGATGAGTTTGCCAGACCTGAATCGGCCCTTCGTCGTCGAAACAGATGCCAGCGGAGTTGGCATAGCTGCAGTGCTTCTACAGCAAGGCCCCGACCAACTGCAACCGGTGTCCTTCATCAGCAGGGTGCTTACTGAATCTGAGCGACGTTACACCGTCCAGGAGTGGGAGTGTCTCGCAGTGGTCTGGGCAGTAGACAAGTTCAGACCTTACCTCGAGTTTACCGAGTTTGAAATCCACTGCGACCACTCCTCACTATCCTGGATGTTCAGCACCGGCCAGGCCTCCCCAAGAGTCAAGCGTTGGGTGCTTCGACTCCAGGGCTTCAACTGCAAAATCAAGCACCGGAGAGGGCTTGCGAATATCCCAGCAGATGCCCTCAGTAGGGCACGCTGTTTCCCATCTGTGCACCAGAGTCGGAGCCTCAGATCACCTTTGAGGCAGCTGCAGCAGTGTCCCTGATCGACGATGTCACCTGCTTGAGCGACAGAGCAAGATTAATTGACGAGCAAAAGCAGGACACTCTTTTGTCGAGGCTCCTGAGTGTTAAAGAAGGCATGAAGCTTCCTGATGATGACCCTGACCGGCGCCTACTGGCGGACTTGGCGGAAACAACCGAAGTAGAAGCCAACGGCCTCCTCGTTCAACTACGCGGGGAAAGAAAGGTGCCCTGGCTCCCTACCCATCTTCGCCAATTGGCACTTAAGATGTCACATGACCATCCCACAAGAGCTCACGCACGTTTTTTCAAAACTCTAAAACGCGTCTCTTCCCGCTTTGTCTGGTTGGGAATGAGAGCTGACGTCGCCAGGCACGTTCGTTGCTGTCAAGTGTGCCAACGCACTAAAGCCCGCCGCCAGAAGCCACAAGGGCTTATGAGCAGCCAGTGGGCCACTGCACCGATGGAGGAGCTAAGTGTGGACATTGTAGGACCTCTGCCCACCACACCTAGACGCAACAAACACCTTTTGGTGATAATCGACAAATTCACAAAGTTTATCGAACTTTTTCCTTTACGAACAGCAACCAGCAAAACCATTATAGAGTGCATGGTGCATGTTTTCTGCCGACACGGCACACCTGTTTCCATCTCCAGTGACAACGGCAAGCCATTCGTCAGTAAACTGTGGCGAGGTCTCCTAAGCCACTGGGGGATCGCCGACCGCCACACTGTGCCATACAGGCCATCAGGACAAATGGTAGAGAGGCACAATGGCACGGTGAAGGAGAGCCTTAGAGCATATTGTTCTACCCACAGAGACTGGGACCAGCACTTTCCTGAAATCGCTTTCGCGATGCGCACGGCAGAAAGCGTCGTCACCGGATTCACCCCAGCCTTCCTTTGCTACGGCCGAGAGCTTCGCACCCCGTGGGAAGTGGCGGGACTCAAGGATGACAGGGAGCCACCAGCTTCAGAATGTCATGCTTTTGCGGCGGAAGTCAATCGGCGCCTGCACGACGCACTCGATTTCGCTCGGGATCACCAAGAGAAAGCAAGGCAGGCCCAAAAAACTTATTACGACCGGCACCGGAAGCCTGCAACAATACGTCAAGGTGACCTTGTCCTTCTTGACGCCCACACATTGAGCGATGCGGCCAAAGGCATTACTGCGAAGCTTGCTCCACGCCGCACGGGGCCCTTCCGTGTGGTCCAGTGCCTGGGTGCTAACGACTTTGTGCTTAAGGACCCAGTTACTGGGCGAAACCGACACGTGGCTAACGCGGACCAGCTGAGACCGTACCACGAGCCAGTTCCAGATATACTCCCGTCTGGTTCACGTCTCAAGAGGGGGAGACCTGTGAGGAGTGTCTGGCGAAGGACTATGCCAGGCGCACGTGCCGCGCACGTGCCGCGAGAGTACAAACACGGAATGGGAAAGACGACGAGGACGGACCGGGGGAACGTGCAGTTAGGTTCTGGGATTTAGGACGGACAGTAAAGGTTCCATCCTAACAACGGACATCAGGAGACAGTGACTGGATAACGAACCATACATTTATTTTTGCCTAGCGGTTGAGAAACATTATGATGCCTGGTGTTATTTGTTGTAGCCGACGATTATACTTGTACTCTTTGAAAAGGACTGTTCTCTCCATATTGTTCCTTGTTAAAAATAAGCCCCCTTCCCCCCCCCCCCCCGCCCCTCCACACACACACACCCCTCCTTTTGTTTTTTTCTTGTCGGCTCTCTAAACTTTTGTAGTTTTATCCGCGGTTTTAACCTAATTCCAGTCTGGCCACCCCTGCTTTATACTCACGCAACGCCACGAGCTTTACATACGTACGCTCACTATCCATGGTTGCTTGCAGCGGTCCTTTGCGTTCCCGTCTCGTTGGCATCATCGCACGCGGGACGGCGCGGGACTTAGATTGGCTGGACAAAATACTGGTTTCAGATTGCTTGCAGCAGTTTGCATGGAAACATCTAGATGGCGCTGCGTGTGCTTGCGTATGCACCGCATGCAATGGTAAAACAAAATGGCTAGGTGGCGTAAGCTACCGCCCGACCCAAAGGGCTCAGGCGTATTCATCCATCCATCCATCCTATGCGTTTGCATTCCGCTGTACTAAAAGCGCTGGTTTGACGCGCTCCGCAGCGTTTCGCTGAGGGCTTGCGTGCTCGTACTCAATGCGAACATAAGGGTCTTTGCGCTACTCTCAAACTCAGTGTCCTCGACTAGTACACACATTAGAGCCACAATTTAAAATTAGACTTCAGTTATAAGCAAACACAAACAATAGCTGCTAGGTAGCAAGGCAATAGTGTGGTGTACTGCAAGATTCAATCAGTAATGAATAATGTAAAATTTTACACCAAAATACGACACAAATCGACCGGTCAATTGAATAACGGCGAAGAACCGATGCAGTCTTTCTTAGAAGGAATTTGGGAAGTTAATGTTTGTTTGTGGCTTTCAACGTCGTATCTCCAAGGCCTCCGGCTAGCGGTGAGCGATTTACACTGCGCTTGACTTTATTCGATCAAAGTATTTTTACTTGCGAAATCAATTATTAATTGCAGGGTTTCGTGGCTTACGCCTATTGCCTTGGACGAAATAAACTGGGAATGCAGTCACTGCGCGGGCCGATTAAATCTTTGATACCGGGAAATTCTGCACGGCTGTTCTCTTTTAGCAGTAATAAAAAGAGGTTGCCGTTGAATCTTGTTACGCCAATAATGTTATTATTTAATGACTGGACGTTCGTTATTCGAGCCAGAAATGTAGTATATAACATACTTAAAAAGGTCTTGTTCGGGATGGGGGCCTCGTGTTTTGTTATCACCAAAGACATCATAAGTTACCAGCCTTTCATTGTTAGTGCAATTTAGCAGGAGGAATTTGTAAACGATATCTTCGAGATCAATGAGACGGCCGCCGCCTAGAAAGAAAAGAAGTATATTGCACGTTTAGACTTCCAGGGCCCAAGAGTGGGAAGGGTGCTAAATGTGCGGAAAGTTCGACTTTTAAAACAAAGTAAAAAGGTAAATAAATTTTTTAGAGTACAAATCTTAGGCGCCCGTTTCCAACTTGAGTGGCGTCGCCTTCGCCGTCGGCGTCGGCGTAACCGCGCGCTGGATTATGGGTAAATTTGCTCGCTCAATATAGCTGACAAATTTCCCGCTAAATTTAGCGGAAAACTTTCCTCGCCATATTCAGCGAAAAAACTTCCACCACTAAATTTAACGGGAAAGTCTTTCCGCTAAATTAAGCGAAAACACTTTCCCGCGAAGTTTAGCGGAAAAAATTTCCCCGCTAAAACTAGCGGAAAAAATTCCCCGCTAAATTTAGCAAACAAAATTCCCCGCTAAAATTAGCGGAAAAAATTACCCGCCAAATTTAGGGGACACAATTCCCCGCCAAATTTAGCGGACAAAATTCCCCGATAAATTTAGTGAAAAATTTCCCCGCCAAATTTAGTGGAAAATGTTCCCCGTCAAACTTAGCGGAAGATTTTCCCCGCTAAATTTAGCGGATACTTTTCCCCTAAATGGGAGGTAAGGAGGAGGGGCATACCCTCTTTGTATCTTTCCCTCCTCCCCCTCAAGAGCTGCGCTCTAATTCGGCATTACATGAGATTGTAAACGTCTTTCATTTTTTTAGAACCTGAAAAGAAGCCCCGTAGTCCTCAAAGCGGCAATTGAAAAACAACAAACATAGAAGGTTTTTTTAAAAGTTAAAAATTTGGCTTCAGCAAAATTTCGGATGCCACGAAAAACCGAAGTTTGAGTTTGCTGCGTAGATAAGCAGCGACTGCACAGGGACATCAGACATAACAATTTATTCTATTACTTCTTAAGTCAAGGTAATTGAAAACTTTCCCCTTAACATTCAGTTCTCCGTCACTAGCCTCCTACTATTGATTTCTTCAGTGCCCATGGCCTAGACATATGGTTCCAATTGGTAACTTACTGAGCGTCATCGAAAACCACTATATCAACTCTTTTTAGATCGACTTGAGGCTCGTGGGGAACTCAGTGGCGCGCCACAGTTTCTACTCGTCAAGCGGGCACCAAGCTAGCAGCGGCGGAACGCGATAATGATCTAATCATCCGCCGAAGCCAGTGGCCGGGACGGTCTAATTGGTTAACGCATCGCCCCGCATAGGCGGAGGTTGCGGGTTCTATCCCCACTCCTGGCCCAATTTTTTGCCAGCTCACTTTCCCTTTTGCTTCCCCTAACATTAATGCAATAAATTCAATGATCACTCTCTCCCCTCTGCGTTAACAACATTACTACGGCTGCACTTGTCAATCTTCACTATATATACCAGGAAATTCTGTATATATATATATATATATATATCTGCTGGTTGCATATATTCATATATATGCAACCAGCCTCTGCCGCGTTGCGCGAGAAAAGCACAGCAGAGCTTGGTTGCACTATTTCTCTGCCGGGCGCGGTGCCGTCGGGGCTGACAAGCGATTGCAAACCGAAACCTAAAAACCCGTCGAATTTGTGCGGTTCTTCAGAAAGCCGTAAAATGCTTCGCGTGCCTTCTATCGTTCTGCAATTTGTTGATAGAGTGTTTTTCGATGGTGCTGAGCATCAAAAAAGTTAATTACGCGAAAATATTTAACAATCCAATTATCCCGGACTTCAATAATTTTCCTAAATAGGCACCTGGCCCACGACCAAAAACGACATAAGCTTTTTTTGTTGCGACGCGTAGTTTTCGCAATATCGAGTTTGTCCACTTTTCGTGAAACACCCTGTATATAGGGTGTTTTTTTATGCTTAACACATTTGTTTAAAAATAGCCGCTTGTGGTGTAGAGTTATATGGCCAGGGGGACATAATACGTATAGGGGGCTAATCGTAACGATCAGTCGGCTAATTAATTAAAATTCGTTAATTAACCTTTTAATTAATTAAAATATACATATAGTTCCAATTAGAAATTTGCTCAGCGTCATCGAAAACCACTAAATCAGTCATTTTCAGAAAGACTTTGAGCACGTGAGAAGCGTAGTATTGCACTAAAGTTTCCACTGGTGGAGCAGGTACAAGGCTGGGGCTAGATAAAAGACGGAAATATTGCGCGGGCGCCTTACCGCAACCGCTAGCGTATAAATATATATATATATATAACCGACAAATCTATTGAAATGTTGAACCCTAACTCTGCCCCTTGCTTTGATGGCATATCATCACCAAGGGTTTTGTCTGTAACCAAAGAAATTGTTATAGTTTTCGTAATTTTAGCTCGCTTATACCAGGCATCTCTTTTAACCTCTGATATTCCTTCTGACTGGAAACATGGGAACGCCATACATTTGCTAAAATATGGTTGCCGAGATCTTCTATCGAACTTCATACATATATCCCTTACCAGCATACCTTGTAAAATTGTAAAGCACATATTATTTACTCTCACGTAATAAACTTCCTAGTTCAAAATAACCTGCTCCATCCAAGTCAGCATGTTTTCCGAAAAAATCTGATGCAACTTTCAACTTTTTTTTTTTCATCTGACCTCCATAAAACTTTCACCAAGTCACTTTCTACTCGTGCCACTTTCATAGATGTTTCCAAGGCTTTCGACACTGTACCTCATCAGCGTTTACTACTGAAACTTTCCCAACTTAATATTGAAGACAGTATAATCGACTGGATACCTTCATTACTAATGAATCGTCAGAAATCTCTTAGTATTAACAATGCTCATTTTCTACCTCTGCCAGTTTAATTATGAGTCCCACACGGAAGTGTTTTAGGTACCTTACTTTTTTATAAAATTGTAATATACATCAACGATCTGATATATTCTGTTGCTTCATCCATATGCCTTAAATAGTTCATTGTCATATGTTTTAGTAATCTTCATCATCAGCAACTGATAGAATTTTACCTCGAAAACAAAATCCTCAAGGGAATGGGGGAGGTAATGTATCAAGTTTTTTAATAGCTGCGAACAATACTAAAATATAGAAAAACAAACATAAAACAATTCACAGTAAGCTTTTTCTCTTTCGAAAAATTTCTTGTTAGAGCTCTTCACAAACATTGGTAGTTCGAAAACCAGTTTCGTGGCAGTAATGAATGATAACATATCTGTAAAGTGCGTGTCTGAATAGTGTGTACTTACATTGTTGGATGGGGATCTGTATAAAAGAGGAAGCACGCTGAGGTGAAAATTTGAACGCCGGACAGGGACATCGCTTGATTTTAGAACAAAACGGCATATTCTATAAGCTAATCACTTTTACAGTTCAAGCCGGAAGTAGAAATATATCGTCATATTTGTGTGTCTCTGTGGGTTTGGTAGAATGAGCGCAGTGTTTTTTTATGTTGAACACTACGCTTTTAGATCAAATAGTAAACTGGCGCAGAGCTTTAGCGTTACTTCATGACGCACTTTCATGCCAGAATATTAGCTTTATTCGATAAACAGGGTGTTTTATTTATTTCGAGCAGATTAATTAGGTCAAATTGTAAAATAAACACAAAGGGGCGTTGTGCAGGTGTGTTACACGGCCAGGGGGGAGGCATTATTTAGGCTTCTAATTTTCCATGCAAGTCGGATGATGGCCTAAAATGTGTTAATTACCATTTTAAGATAGTGTAACTAAGCACATGGTTACAATTAAAATATCAATGGGCGTTATCGAAAACCAATTAATGAGTTTACTTTAGAACGACTCGAAGCGCGTGGCAAACTCGGAAATGCACCAAAGTTACACCACTCGTGCAGAACCCTCAAATCTAGCGGCGGGGAAGCGCGGATGATTATGAAACGAGGGTTCTCTGTTCAGAGGTATTTGAAGAATATTATCTATAATTAAAACCATAAAATACACCACTAAAATTTAGCTGATACTAGTTTTTTCATGAGCATGAACACTTTCGGTTTTGAAGTTGGTAAGTACTGTTTAATTGTAAAGTTGATAGCTACGACTATGTCTGTGATGACCATCAGTTGTGTGCGGCATGCAGCAAACTTTGCTACCGGAAGCGTCAGACAAATATCAAATTCCTGTTATAGCTGTGGCGGCATTTCGTACATTTTGTTACCCCATTATCCTGTTCGTTGTAACGAGAACAGATTGTTCAGAACTGCAATCTCACTGTATAGAAATGGTCAAGCCGCGTAACCTCTTAACAAAGACAGTTAAAAGATACTCTCCACAAAAGGTGGCAGAATCGTTTTTTTCAGCAGCTGGTGTACACTATTTACTAAGTTTTGCACTCACCAACGCGAGAAGAAGGAGGTGAAGCTGAAGGCTATGCGCCATGTTACTTGTTCACAAAATTATGGACTTCCAGGGTGCTTTCTTCCCTTTGGGTACCTTACATGCTTCGATGTAACTACCTTTTATGCCGGGAAAAGCTTTGAAATATACGACAGCGAACATAAAAAAAATACAGGGCGTCAAAGAAATGTATTATATAAGAAAAGGTTGTAGCTTCCTTCCGACACGAAGATGTTAAACTAGACGCCACAATACATTTCTTTGAAAAACATCTGGTGCCCCCGCCGTCTGCTTAAGACATTGTGAAATTCCGATGTACGGCACGCGAGATTATCCCGGAATCGAAGAAGAAGTTGACGTTGGTTTAACCCTTCGTGATTTTAGAACGCAGAGAAGGCAGTAGGAAAGCAGGACAGAGTATATAATTGCCATTTGCGTTCGCTTTATTTTTTTATTTCTTGTGTAGGTTATGAGGTTTTAAAGATAAGTGATAATAAAACCTGCCGCTTCCAGGAAATACGACGTGTGTCACTAGGCACATGCATGCATCGGAACAGCCCTACGATTCCCCTTGCCGCGAGGTCTGCTGGGATTCTCTGGAGAGGTCTACTGAGTATTCTCTTCACACCACACTTTCAAAGAGAAGTCACACTTACAGGCTGCTAAGCCCGGCAATCTTGACGGGGAGGAATACACGTTGCAAAATCACAGGAAAAGCTCACCGTCAACTCGGGATTGGCAGCCACCGGCTCAGTTATGGCCGCCTATGATTACCCCTTATTTATTTATTTATTTATTTATTGACCACACCGTTAGGGCCCGAAGTCAATATAGAGGGGGAGAGCAGGTACCAAAAGATGAAAGGAAAAAATGAAAGACGTTTACAACACTCTGTAACACGGCATTAGAGAGCGGCTCTTGAGGAGGAGGAAAGATGGGTACTGAGGGGAGGGTATACCCTAACTCCCTCCTCATCCCCCCTGGTAGTCGTCCCCTCCGCCCTCTTTCACCTACTCCTCCATCCTCCTCCTCCCCCTTCCCCCTCCCCCCTCCCGCGCGGTGCATTACGCGAAACGTCCCATAATGCAACGGGCGCGTAACCGCGGTGCATTATGGGACGTTTCCCATCATGCACCACGAGGTTACGCCGACGGCGACGCCGACGCGTCACGCCGACGCGCTCACAGATGGCGACAAACTTTCCAGCTATCATAGAAGAATGGATAGTTGGGCGAGTTGGCGCGAAAAAAAGACGAGGACGAAGAAGAAACGCACGTGACGAGTGCAGCTCACATC
The DNA here is from genome assembly GCF_016920785.2 of Ixodes scapularis. NCBI lineage: Eukaryota > Metazoa > Arthropoda > Arachnida > Ixodida > Ixodidae > Ixodes > Ixodes scapularis. Next base: position 485,487 of record NW_024610028.1, on the reverse strand, counting down.
ACGTGCGCGTATTTATGCAGCGTCCAGTCTGAATCAGTATAGACAATTGCAAGCATGGCGCCACAAGTGGTGCCCCATGCGTGCAAGCGCGTGTAACACGCGGGTGAACGTAGCTGTCGCAAGCTATAATCGCACGGGTGTGCCTGCTCGAGCAGAAACATGGCGGCGGCCAGTCGCCCAGCTTGCAATTGTCTACACATGACGATCTTCGCAATTACGTGTGCACGAGAGCGCGTGAGTTGGGGGGGGGGGAGGGGGGGGGGGGGCGGGGGCACTGGGTGGGTCCTTGCGCTCGCGCCGTTATGGCTTTCGCTGTGGTGCCTGTTTGGTGTAAAATGGATTATTAGCGGCAAGATGTTTAGGTGTTGCCCTCCCATGGTTACCTCTCGTGACGTCATTACCTTCTGAACAACAACTTTGGTGGTGTTTGTAATTAGCATGGTGGAAGCTGGAAATCAATGCGCTTTAAACCAACACAAACAACACCGTCGAAAATCGAAGTTCTTACATTACTCTTATTTCTGTCGATGAGAAATCCTTTGCCCAGGTCAGAGTCAGCATTCGGCCAATCGTGGAAGGCCGACCACTGCGACACTCTCGATCACTCAGGTCGCCAGTAGGCTGTACGAGGCACTGATCGGCGACCTATGGCCGATCACTTAATTGTTTCAATCTTATTTTCGCATTTCACGGTTTAGAGGTTGTTTTCAACCTCTTAAACATATAATTGTATATAGTTCAAATTCATTACATTTGTTTAACTTTTACTATTTTTTGTTTTGATCAACTCTGTTTTAGTCCTATTAGTCTAACAATTTTTGTAGACGAACTTCATGGTGTAATTAATATAGTTTCATCTCGATACCCCACGCTTCCTTTATCTCTGCTTGGCGATTTTAACATTCCGAACACGTATATCATGGAACACTGAACCGCCCAGTATACACGTTTGCAAGTCCGGTCTTAGGGCGCTGCCATCTTTCTCAGTGGGGTGCGCTCTTAGGCGCGGCCATAATCCGATTACGACACCTTAGCAAGGCTTCGTAATCGGGTTATGGCTCCTCCAAGCGCACCCCAGCGAAGCAAGATGGCAGCGCCCTGAAGCCATACTTGCAAACGTGTATACGCCCCGTCTCCTCTTTAGCCAATAAATTCTTGAACTTGTGCTCTGTATTTTCCTGTACACAGCTTATTAAGCAACCTACAAGGACAACACAATCTGTCGCGAACACCCTTGATCTTGTTTTGACATCCCAGCCTGATCTTGTCTCCGAGATTAGTTACTGGCCTGGCTTAAGCGATCACTGTTTGGTTACTTTCCAGATTAGCTTGTCGCGACCAAAGAATCTTAAAAAAATATTTGTACTATACAAAAGCAAATTTTGAAGCAATTAATTATGAACTGTCCATTTTTCTTGATAATGTTTGAATGGTTTGGATAATCGCACTGTACGAAGAAATTGGGACATTTTTTGAGGCTAAAGTGAATGATTTAACGAATAAATCCATTCCCATTTTCACCATCATATCTAATAGTGATGTTCCGTGGTATAGCCGTAACCTAAAACGTTTATCAAACAAAAAGAAGCGCTTATATAGATTAGCTAAACTATCTGGTAACGGTGCCCACTGGACGGCTTACAAGCATGCCTCCGACGAATATGTAGCTGCACTAAAAATGCTAGGGAAGAATTTCTTCAAAGCACTTTGCCATCAATGTTAATAAACGGCATTATAAAAATTTGGTGTGTTATACAACCAACAGATGAGGTCACGATCAATTTAGTTGACAGCATTGGAAACGTAATTCCTTCTAGCCAGTGTGCAGTGGTGCTGAATGAAATGTTTTCATGCAACTTTTCTGTAACTTCAGGTGTCCCGATACCCGATACTCATGGCTTTGACTGCCTTGTCATGTCTCCCATACTCATTGAACCTACTGGTGTAGAGAGCCTCATTAGGTCACTTAAACCTTCTTCGTCTCCTGGATGCGATTCAATTAATCCCAAGTTTTTGAAAAGTGCAAGTGTCTATTCTTCTGTTATATGTTCTAAGATTTTTCAGCAGTCGCTTGACAACGGTTATGTTCTTGGTAAATGGAAGGTCGGGAAGTGATTCCATTCCATAAATCAGGTAGCAAGTCTTCTCCTTCCAATTACCGACCCATTTCACTAACCAGCATTCCTTGTAAACTTCTTAAACACATTCTGTTTTCGCATCTCGTTACATTTCTTGAATCGAACTGCTTTTTCACACCTTCACAGCATGGCTTCCGCAAAACTTACTCCTCTGAAACTCAGTTGGTATCCTTTACGCATAAACTAAACCTAATTCTTGACCATTCCTCATTTGCCGATCGCATTTTTTTAGATTTCTCTAAAGCATTTAACAAGGTATGCCGGAAACATTTACTATATAAACTACATCAACTTAACCTTGATCACAAACATCTCGCATGAATCGAATGTTTTCTTCTGAACCGTTCACAGTGTGTTTCAGCTAACAACTCTAACTCGCAGCCAACTGGTGTTCCCTCCGGTGTGCCACAGGGTTCTGTTCTTGGTCCTTTTTCCTTATGTACATAAACGATCTACCTTTTTTGCGTTTCTTCTAAGATTCTCTTCTTTGCCGATGACTGCGTGGTATTTCGTGAAATAGCTTGTGAAGATGATATAACTAACCTTTAGTCGGACATTAATGCCATCTCTGAACGGTGCAAACCGTGATATATGGACCTAAACGTTAATGAATGCAAATATATGCGGGTATCTAGAAAAGCAAATAGTAAAACATATAAAATAGCGCAACAGAAAGACAAGGACAAGAAGTATACAGGACAGGCGCTGTATACTTCTTGTCCTTGTCTTTCTGTTGCGCTATTTTAGATGTTTTACTAAGATGAACCAACTAGCCCAACAACGTACCCTACTAAAAGCAAATAGTTTTCCCACCTACTTTCTAAATCAGCGTGCCCTTGATTCCGTCACTACTTACTGTTGCGACCGAGGAGTTCCTGAGGCAGCCTCAGGCAGGGCCAGGCGAAGACACGGATCGCAAACTGACTCCAGGAAGGAACATCAGCAGGAGACGGGAGGGTCTCTCACGATTAACTCTGTTTAATTACATATATACAGAAGTTTCTACATCGTCGGAGAGCACAGAATGGGCAGCGAAAAGGTCCTTATATAATAAAATTGGTGTTCTGGAGCTGCCGTGCCATTGGTTGGTTCGTGCCGCATTCCAAAGTTGGCCTCGACGTCAGCCTCTTCCTCTCGGCCCCGATGCTCGGTCGTTGTTCTTCTCCGAATTGAGGGCGACTAGGAGGGTCTCGCGTATGGTAGACACAACAGACTGTCCATCTGTTCAGGGTCGGATTCTGCCTGGCGTTCTCGTAGAATGCAGACGCCTCCGTGGAATGCAGACGCCGTAGACAGAACATGCCGGCGGCAACGTTCTCGGGGAAGGCATACGCAAGGCAGGCGCCATAGACAAAGCACACCGACGGGAACGTCGGTTCTGATGCCCTTGAGCCCAAGAAAAACGCTTCTCCGGTTTCGGTCGAACGTGCGAAAAGGGTTCGGATCGCACGCCAACCTTCTCGACGTTCGCTTGGTCGTCGTCCGCACCGGAATGCAAGGTCGATTTTCACAAACACAGGGAGATCGAGACGGGTCATAACAGCACCAACAACGGCTCAGACGGGTGGTTTCCGATTTAAACAAGACGGTCGGACGGGCTCAAAGAGAGGGCGAAGGAAGAGACGCGGCCCCGGCCAAGGCCGATCGCAACATTACAAATACCTTGGTATTCATATCACAGCCGATCTCACCTGTACCGATCACATCTCTTATGTTATTAACAACGCTAACAGAATGCATGGATAAATCCAACGTAACTTCACAAAAGCCCCTTCGTCCATAAAACTTTTGTTATATAAAACACTAATCCGTTCAAAACTTGAATATGCTTCATCTGTGTGGGATCCTTACCAAGAAAACTTAATAGGTTCACTTGAAACGGTTCAAAATAGTTCAGTTCGTTTTATCCTATCTAACTATAACAGAACTGCCAGCATAAGCTCAATGAAATCTAGCCTCAACCTACCAACTTTAGCATATCACCATAAATTATTTCGACTATGTCTATTTCACAAGCTCTTTCATCACCCCTATCTGCGCCACGATCTTATTTTACCTCCCCAGTATACCTCATCCAGGTTGGATCATGCTTTTAAGGTTGGAATTCCACTCTGAAAAACTAACGCTTTCTTCAGTCCTTTTTCCCACGCACATCAGGTGAGTGGAATCGCCTTCCCGCACCTACGGCAGCCATCGAAGACCACAATCTTTTCAAGAACGCCTTAGCTATTATTGTATGATTAGGAGCCTCTTATATGTCAATACTGGTAGCTGCGCAATGTTGCACTATCTTATGAAATGTAATCCACTCCACTCTCTAATGCCTCAGGCCTTCAGGGTAAATAAATAAACAAACAAATAAATAAATAAATAAACAAGAAAACGTTTCTTTCTTAGAACGCCCCGGCTAAAAATAGAATTATTTCTTCTCCTTTTTCAACACCAGCCACTTCGTTCACCTTTTCTTTCTCGTTGTATATAAACCCGTCCTTTGTGAGTTAGCGCCTATCCTATCCACTTCTTCGTCTGTTCTTGTCTTAGCATTACATGTAATTTAGTATGTATAGCCAACTAGCACGCCAGAATATTTTATTATATGATAGCTGTGAAGGCTATACGTATCGTAAGTTTTATACAGAGGAATTTTCAACAGGCTTCAAGACACCACATAGAATCAAGCCATACCCCTGTCACCCTGATACCTTCGCTTATTTATGTTTGTCAAAAACCATTGACAAATGGAATTGTTTGCCGATACATGTGTTCAAGGAAAATATTTAGTCTGTCCTCCGGCGCAGAGCCGTATATGTAGAGAGTTTGGCCATTCGTTGGGAAGTGTAGGAGACAAATGAGGAGGCTCCATTGGCTGAAAGCGGGCTGGGCGTGTTCCAGGGCGTCTTCAGAATTTCGAATGTGACCAACCAGAAGCCGGAAATAATACCCTTGCGGTGGTCGCGAGAAACAAACCTGATAACTGCATTAGAGTAACTCTCAATGACTGCAAATATGGTACACGTGATGTTTCAATCACGATCATCCAAAATGATGATGGAGGAGTGCGACTAGCGGAACGATCGACATAATCCGTACGCCAAGCACCGAGGGCCGGGAATCTGCCGTCCGAGCGGTCACACTCTGTCCGAGCAAAACAGATTTGAGCGGCGCATTCGTCTCTTACATCTTTCTGCGTGATCATGATCAAAACAACACGTGCGCCCTATTTTCAACCACGAAGAGTTACTACATTTCACTCTTACGCGCTTATTAAAACCATTTACGAACATATACCTTCGTGGATGAAGAAAGAATAAACAATTAAAACAGGGACAACACAACTACATCTTTCATTGTGTTGTCCCTGTTTTAATTGTTTATTCTTTCTTCATCCATGACTTAAACCAACACGCTCTTCTACTAAGTATACCTTCGATCAGAACTGTTTCTCGCTACCACCGCTAGGGGATTCTTTTCGGCTTCTGGTTGGTCAAGAGAGCATGCCAAGCCCTCTTTCCGAGTCTGGTGCACGCCCTGGCTCTGCCCGCACCTCCCATTGACCAAACTCTCTACATATACGGCTCTGCTCCGGTGGTCAGTGGTGTTTTTCATATTATACTACAGTCTTCATAGATATAGAGTGAATATTTATATTACACGTGTAGCTAAAAAATACGGGCAACACTCCACAATAGTGCGTCACGGCGATGCAAGTTTTTCTAAAAGTAAAAATGCTCCGTTTAGATGTAGGTGTTAATGGCAAACTACAATCAAAAGGCTACATTTTATGCTGAAATGTGACCTGGGCGCTTGACAGCGTAGCCATTAGTCACGAGACGTTCGTTGACGTGGAACATCTCACCTTCCACTACGTTACCAGTAGGCTTCAGACATAAGCATGGCAGACGTATTCTACAAGCCATTTATAGATACGTGGATTGCACCTATCTAATTGCGCATCGGTGTATGTTGTCAACTTTGGCGATGGGAACCAAAAACCATAATCATATTACAAAGCTTGTTCACTTTGTTTTGTTAGCTGAAGGGCATGCTGCCTTGTTTTAAATATTATCTGGACCTCCAGATAGCTCTTATATGATATACCAAAGTAAAATGGCAGAAGAAAGGCAGAAACACCATGAATCATACCCAGGGTCTTTTGTTTTCAGCTAAAATCCCGATATTTCCAATTTTTGCACCCGAAACGAGTTTGATAAAAACCCGGCTAGCCCGATTTTTACGAGAAAACCCACTTTCCTTGGAGCCGAAAACCACCTGAAAGTCTGGAAATTAGTAGACATTCTAAAATCACTTTTACATGTGTCCCCAAAGTTGCTAGTTCGAAGAACACATATATTTTCTCGTTTGCGTTACCACCGACACATTTTCGTTTCAGACGAGCCTAAATTGTACCTGGAGGCTGGAAGCATTCCGTGGAAGCTCAGTACTGACCCTGTGATCATTTGGCATCAGGCTATTGCGCGATACCCTAGCAAACAAATATCGCGGCGGCAATGTTTGAAGTTATAAAAGGGCCTGCGCTATTTCAAGAGGAAATTAAATTTTTTTATAACGGATTTGAATTGCTCTTTTGCCACCATGACCTCAGGTCATTCGTGGGGAAATAAAAACTGGGCAGTACGGTGGGGGTGAAATGTTAAAAAGTGGTGCCTGAGCCGGGCCGTAAGCCATCCATATAGACTTCATGTAGAAGTAAAAACAAAAATGTGGGAGACAAGAAATATTATGTGAGCTCAAACACTATGCTTCTGCGTATTGTTTGTAGATTGTTTGAATTTTTTAGTCTTAGTAAAAATACTAACACACTCAAACCGACAAGCTATAGTTAATTTTATGTGAACTAGCTGATTTTGTTTCTAAATATAAGCCGCCAAGACACGAATTCCGGAATGACTCCTTGAAAAGCCCGATTTTCCCCGGATTTTCAGGTGTAAGAATAGCGCCCGAGTTCTACTCCCCCATTTTTCAAAAATAGGAAACGCGAAAATGAAGGCCCTCAACACACCCTATTGAGATCGCGCCAAGTAACTTTGTGCCGGTGTGCGAGAGTGGAGGAAAAGAACATGAATATATATGGACAAAAGTTATAAATCATCAGCAGTGATGCCCAAAGCCTGTTTCAATATTGTTATCACTTCGGCAGCGTCACCGAAGCATGACGATACTGTTATCTACTGTTTGTTTGTTTTATTAACTGTTTTGCCATTGGCCCGTGGCAGCGCTATATATACTTCCACGCCTACCCGGATCAAAGCGTTCTTACCCTGGTAGCCTGCCTGCCTGTTTGTTCTTCGCGGTTCTGTCCTACCGCGAGATGACAAAGTGACAACAAATATTAAGATAGTTTTTAATCTGGGGGGAGGAATATATATAAAAAAATGAAGATAAAAAGCAATGACGACAATAATCCCTGGAGAAGGAGAACAAGAGGGACAAATGTCACAAATGCAAATGTCAAAAGAAGAAAAATGTGGAGAATAACATAAAGGACGATTTCCACAAGAAAAAAGTTTTGCGCAACGTTTATGAACTGCGCAAAATATAATTGTTGAAAGATTTCGTTGTCAGACAAAAAAATTCTTCATGCGCTTGAAACACGTCAGTTTCTTTGAAATAACAATGGTCTATTACGTACACTCCCTCGCGGATTGCTGTTATGAAAACTGTATTTTCTAATCTGGCCCTTTCGATGTCTGGCTCTACGATTCTACTTTAATCAATCGGCTGTTTGCGCGATTAAGCAATGTATATTTTAATCCGGTGCCGGTAATGTTTTCACTTGCTTGATTTTATCAGGCATTTTCCCCCACAATCTCACCAGAATTCGCCAGATGACATGGTGTACTAACTGGCATGCAAACCTTTCCTAAATGCCACCAAATGAAAAAAAAAGTTTTTGGTCATACTTTTATTCTTTGGCAACACAGAACTATATTCTGTTTTACCTCTTGTTCCCCTTTTCCGGGGATTATTATCGTCAATGTTGTCCAGCTCGCTTGCACCTTTGCACTTAATTGCATTATAATTTCGTTTTCAATAATCTTTTTTTTTCATATTTCTGCCAGACAGCGAAGGGTTGGAACGATCTGTCCACCGACGCCGTGCTCCACTCCAACCCCGCCCCTTTCAAGGGATTCATCAAAGAAATGTTTTGATGTTTCGTACTAACCTCATGTAATACCCCTTATTTGGGGCATTTGAGGTTTAATAAATAAACAAAATAAATAAAAATTAAAAATACAATAAATTTTATGCCAACGCTATGATGGTTCACAAGAGCACCGCGGTACACCCTAAGCAGTAAGAACTCGAATGGGATGGAACTTGAGACAGCGGAATGCAAGCCCGGTGCGATAGCCGCTGCGCCACACCTCTTTTGTTTTCTTTATTGTGAGAAAAACACACATCAGGACTGAAAGATACACCACGTGCCCACGCTTAGGGCCGTTTTCAGTGTTAAAACTCCTTCATGTCTATTAAAGCATCTAACGGACCGATCCACTCGGGTGAGGTCTGACTACGTTCCAATACATTGTGGATCTGTAGCACAAGTTCTACTAAAATAAGTATGCCAAGTTAGGGCGTACTTCAACACGCCATACAGCAATAAGTGATATTCACAGTCTATACAAGCCTAAGGCCATAAACAAATCGTATGAAACATTTACACCCGTTTCTACAGGGAGAAAGCGGATGGCGCAATGATCAATGCACACGTATTTTTTGAGCGTGTGCTGTAAAACATCCTTCAAAATATAGCATCCCAACAATGCAAGAACGCGTGTTCAATTGTTTGTGGCAGCCGGCACAGCAGGCAATGTACGTTGTTCAGGCTTATGTCGCGGCTGGTTTCTTGTCAGGCTTCTTTTAAACCTCTAAAGATTAATGATCTGGTGATGTCTTGGAGGTTCCTTGCGGTTTTTTTGGCGTCTTGTAGGAAGACTAAAAGCTCGACCGTGTTTGGGCTATAGCAGGGTTGGTAGATGGAAAAGTGACTCCGACACAAAACTGGTATTCAAATTTCACCAGATTTGACGAAATTGTCTTCAAAATTTTTGCTTACAATTCTTATCCAGAGGAAAATTTTTGGAGAAAAAAAAGTAAATTAATTCAGTCAGGTTTAGGTACAGTGCTAATCACACTTGTCTATAACGCGCGAGCGTGCGGCTTTCTCCGGGGAGCGCTAGACTGGTGGCATTCGCGAAAACTAAGCTAGTCACGTGGCGCAACATAGAACGGCCCGCTCGAGGGGTGTCCTGCCACTCTATCAGCTGTCGGCGAACGCGAAAGACTGCTCGCACGCTTTTTAAAAATATCATTGCTCGTACAATAAACAAACTAAAGCATGAAGGCGTATCAACGATGTCGTCATAAAAAAACAAAAATATATCATAAAGCACTTTACTTTTATCGCTTATCAAGCTGATAGAGTGGGAAGGACACCCCTTGAGCGGGCCGTTCTATGTTGCGCCACGTGACTAGTTTAGTTTCCGCGAATGCCACCAGTCTAGCGCTCCCCGGAGAAAGCCGCACGCTCGCGCGTTATAGACAAGTGTGATTAGCACTGTACATATACACATTTCTCAAAGTGCTCGATGTGACCAAGTCACTGTGAAACAAATCGGACCAGTGGACTGTGGATATCACAAAGGAAAAAAAACCCAAGACTAAAGACAAACACGACAGATCCATGGAAATGTGTGGCCTATAATCTCAGATTTTCAATGTCTCACCTATCAAACTACACATACACCTTTTAGTGTATATGTCGCTTTCATCCGCGCTCTCGGACATTTTGTAATTCTTAATATTCACCATCTCGTTTGCTACCTTACTTTCAGTTCATTAATGCTTTAATGCACGTTGCAATGTCTTCTGAGAAGAAGAAAAATATTTTGCGCAACGCTTACGAACTGCGCAAAATATAATTGTTGAAATTTTCGTTGTCTGACAAAAATCCTTCATGCGCTTGGAACACGTCAGTTTCTATGAAATAACAATGGTCCATTATGTACACTTCCTCGCTGATTGCTGTTATGAAAACTGTATATTCTGATCTGGCCCTTTCGATGTCTGGCTCTACGGTTCTGCTTTAATCAATCGGCTGTTTGCGCGATTAAGCAATGCCTATTTTAGTCTGGCGCCGGTAGTGGTCTCAGTTGCTTGATTCCATCACGCATTTTCTCCCACATTTTACCAGATTTCGCCAGATGACATGGTCTACTAACTGGGAAGCGAACGTTTACATAGTGCCATCAAAAAAAAATTTGGTCATACTTTTGTGCTTTGGCAAAACTGTGCTATGGTCTTTTGCAGATTCAGAATAAGAGTACAAGCCTCCCTCCAACAATACCCTCTGCTTGCTACGATTGCTGGCTTCTTTTTCTCCAACGTGCCCGCTGCTAATTTGGAAAGTGTAGAGGGCTTTGTGGGAGGAAGTTCACCTGCGAGTCACAAACTGCTGCAGACTCTAGTAGTCTCGCGAGCGTCGCCTTTCCAAGCTATAAATCCATGTTGTCAATTTGGTTTAAACAGCCTTTCCGCCTCCATCACCTCTCGCGGCATCAATGTACACCACTCACCAGACTTTTACGGAACACGCGAAGTGCGGTTTATACCATGGTAGTGGTATTCCGGTTGCAGCTGAGCTACGGTTGCGTGACGTAGATGACGTGGCCCTAAAGAAACCATCCCGAATTCACAAAGATTGTGAATGGCACGGACAAGAAGGAGGAGATGAACGCAGCGCTGTGCTGTGTTCATATCCTCTGTTCCCATATTCTTCACGATCTCGTTTTAATAATCGTCTACCAGCTGGTCCAATAATCAGCACTTGTCAACAAACTATGCTACTATTAATTGCTATACATTTACACTGTGCTTATAGTTAAATCCTACACTCGTTTATTAGTGATAAAAAAACAACTAGGGTGCAAGATAGCTAGTACATTCTAAACAAGATTAATTTATTCAAGACTTATTTTCTAAATGATGACACAAACGCAGAGACGTTTCAAACACAGCTGAGATTTAGTGGACCAAAAAATTCATACGCGTCCCAAAGAGGAAACCTGGGGGAACACTCAAAGGCACTCTTTACAATTCCTCTTTTCCTTGCCACCACTTTAAAAAGGTAGTTGCTTCGTCGAGCTTATAGCGTCATAATGTTCACAACCCCTAACAAACCCAAGGACAATAAACGCAAAGGAGCAATCAACTAATGTCTGGGTAAATTTGATTGAACAAACAACAAAGAATGCCCTTGATATTTCCACCAAGGAAATAAAAAAATATCATGCGCAACATCATGATTCCAAAAACAGACGGACATCACGTAGGTTTCCAAAATAACTGTATGCAAAGAAACCTCTTCCAATCCATTTCAAAACAAAAGGAAGGCATTCAACAGTTTTCTAGGTTTCCTCATTGTTATTGATTTTTTCAGTATATACACTTATGGGTATTTTCTTTAGTCAAAGCTATTTCACTAGTCTTTCATAAGGGCACACAGTAATTACATGAGATCATTCGTTTTAGCACAGCTGAATACAGATCGTTAATGCAAGTGTTCGTCCTAAACGTTTAATAAAAATAAGAATCGGCACTTGTAAATGTCAAAATTTATAAAATAATTGTGTGCCGTTTATAGTTTTTCACTGAAATAGCTTTGAAGAAAAGATATTACCACAGGTTTAAGATGAAAGAATCAATTACAATAATAAAGCATGGAAATGTGTTTGAAAAAACTTCGCTATGTTTTCACTTTATGTCGTTCTGTTCTTGGAAGCTTGAGGTTGTCAACGAGTATTTTTTATTCCGTAGGTTATAGGCTCAAGGCCTGTTCTTGTTTTTTAAAGCAGTATTTTTTATCATGTTTCCACAGGGGTTAGTAGGTTCCTTCTTTTTATCCTCTGCCCCAGGGCATGTTATGGGTTGTCTCGAGTTGTGGAGACTACAAGATAAAATGACCGCGCGATGACAAAAAAATCCTGGTGGTCGCGCCTCGAGGAAAGAAGGTGAACTAGCAGCAACAGATGGTATGAGGACTAGCGTTCTATGGCCGCTGCTATGCGATCCAGCTTGTTGTTTTTCCGTGTTGAGCAGTACTCGAATGAGGTTCACATTTACGTGTTTCTAATTACTACACGTTCTTGTCGTTGCATTCATTATATTGGCCAGTGTTCTTTGTGCCTGTCAAATACTATTGTCAAATGCCTCAAAAGGCTCACATAATGGTAACTATAAACAAGCGCACAGGCAGCATATGTACAGCAACGGTGTGCAGTTCTCCACCAAGATCACACTGTGACAGATATCCCGCCACTAAAATCTCGTCTGCGTTCCCTCATTGCTAGTTAAATTTCTTATTTCGCAAAGTGCAATTAAAATCTTTTGGTTGTCGGTTGATCATTTCAGCCTCTATCGACTACGACAGGTAGAAGGCTGTAGGGTCCGTGAACAAATTCAATTTGTGAAATGGCTGTGATCAGAAGTGTACTTGTGGAAGGAGATTCTTAAAGTTTTCCAGTCTCTTCTTTTGTTTGTCGCCAAGTTAGGAGATGCGTTTCTAGCGTTTTTCGAAAGTCAATCTTCAAGACAATGTCAAAACTGTTACAAGTTCAAGCAAGCGAAATTCACAAAATGAGGTAACTGTTTCCTCATTTGTTAACAAAAACACTTAACTTTTATTCACATTTCATTTGAAGACACTGCCATGACAGAATATATAAACAACTGCTGCTGAAATTCATGTGGCTTGGCTTTTTTAAAAGTTTACATATTTAGGCATTTTTTCAGTTGTTTTCTTCATCATGAATATATTCTTGGACCAGAACATTACTTAAACAGAAGATGGAGTGGTTCTCGAAAAGGACGAGTTAGAGGCGAATTTTATAGTATTATTATCCCGGGAACTTGAGTACCACATTCGGTTTGCTTGAAGATGTAACTAAAGGCGAAAAAACACTAAACTCCGTCCAGTCGTTACGTCATAGTAGGATCTTTCGGCCGCCGTGCGTTTGTCGCTCGTGTGGGCACCGCGTGCAATTCCAAGCTTGCCAGGTATATTCCTTCGCACTGACCCCAGTCGTGCCGTCGTGTTCTGACCTCTTTAAATTTAGCAAAAGTGCGCGTGCATAGTTTTGAGATACGCAAGAGTGGAGACTCCAAAAACTCTTAATATGACGGCAGCCACTGTGCGCCATAATGAAAAATAAACTCACATTCTTGATTCGGAATGTGGAATAAAGGCTATTTAAGTGTTTTTCCTCAAATAAAGAACCGCTTTAGTTTTCCTTTAATAGCAAACTGCACCGTTGTAGAGGAACTTACATTGCCCCAGGCTTCCATTGTTATTGACTGTGCAATGACAGTGCAGCCAACAACTTCCAATCCTAAAGTGAAGTAGCGACATCTGGTGTCGGAGATTTAACTCTATGAACAGTGTTGAATAGTGAGAAATAGTCATGTTCCAAGCCCAAGAAGCAGTGTCTGGCTTTCGCTGGCATAATGCTTTTTCTGTAGTAGCCCCTCATGGGGGGGGGGGGGGGGGGGGGGGGGAAATGAACGGGCTGGCGGCAGGGTGTCGAACCGGAACCGAACCGAACCGAAAACCGGAACAGAACCGTTATTTTTAGCCGAACCGGAACTGAACCGAAATCTTCGCCGCCATCTTGGAACTGAACCGGAACGGAACCGGAAAAAATATAACGGTAACCGGTTCAAAACGGTTAACGGTAATTTTTTCTTTGTTAGTATTACAAATTTATTATTTGGGAATAAAAAATTGGCACCTGAATTCCTCTAAGTATTGATCAAATCGTCATATACAGAATTCCAATGTATAATAAATCCTGGTTTTTTGCGGCGCTTTCTTATTGGCACTATGAATAGCCATGTGTCACATCGTCACGTGACGTCATATTGTCAAGACATGCTGTCAAGTAATGTCACATCACGTGACCCCGTGGCGTCACGTGACTCACCGCGTAAAGTCGATTCAAATTGAGGACGTCGCTAGATCTATTAACGTTGTTGATACCGTGACGTCACATGACATCACAACTTCGCACTGAGAGTCCCGTGACACCATGATGTGCCCGATTGTCATGATCCCGAGTCAAATGCTCTGGTTCATGACAACCAGTATCGCCAAACATTCGGGTAACGGCTCGTGTTCAACTCAAAGATTATGATGGGCCCGAGTCCCACTAGAGCTAGAAGCAGAAGCAAACGAAAGCGACAAGCCTCAGACACATGCAGCATGTTCGCGATGGTACCTTTATACGGCTTTGAGTTGTTCGGTGCTCGCAAAGTTAGCAGGAGTGTTTACAAGCCTGCAAATGGTACCATCGTGTGCATGATACTCGTGTTTGAGCATAGCCTTCTTTGTTCTACAAAGCCTGTCAAATCGCGAAATACTCTGGTTTAAGGCTAGCCGCTGTCGTTTGCTTCTGTTTGTCGCTTTAGTGGGGCTCGGGCATTATAGCCCAACTAAAACTATATCTGAAGATTAGCCCATGCTTCGCTTTGCCAACCCTGCTTATGGCTATGATAAACACCGACGCTGCATATATTAGGATCAGATCACGTGGCTGATAGTTCTAATTGCGAGTTGAGGAGGGGAAAGCTGTTTCATTTCTTTCTTTCGACTGTCTCTCATTTCTCGGAGGAACAAACTAATGGATGCTTTTGCAAGTTATCAACGTCAGGGATTACAACTTGGCGGTATTTGTTGAACTGAAGGTAAAAAAAATGCTGCACGGCCCATTTTACATGTATGCACACCATTGAGGCTCCCAAACATGTTTTCGTTATTGCTGAACTGCCTCAGTAAGTTGTACCGAGAATAGAAGTGTTAAAGGGTCTAAATGTGACGTATTAGTCCGACGTTACATGGAACTATTAGTGTGTACGTGAGGGATAGCTGAAAAGAAAGATCCTAGTGGCCTCACGCCGGGGACAGCCGAACGTTGGCAGCCGCTCTAAGTCTCACAGGAGTGTCGTTCTCAAGTTCTCCAAGTTTCGACCGTCCTGTATTTTGTTTAACCTTCACAGTTTGGTGCAAAGTAAAAGCAAGGAAGAATTACTGTTAACGAGTGACACAAATATAATTGTCGAGTGAACACCACTCAATACGGAGCAGGCAATCCCTGAGGAATAAAAAGTCTCTCGAGCAACTAAAAAAAAAGGGAGTGGGGAGGGGGTAGTTTTAAAGCATACTGTGTCGTAAAGATTCCTCTACCGCGCACTTTCGGCGCAGACTAGAAAGCGTGGCCTGGAAACGATAGTGACAGATCGGTAGTTGGTACAACTTTTATTTGTAAAAACACTCTTGCCAGAAAGAACGTTTTCGCCGCGCCAGATACTCGCGCCGTGTCTAACGACGATGCACCAACAAGAAAAATGTGTGCCTCTCAAATACATAGCTTGCACTGAGCGCGAAAATTTTGCAGCGTGCATTTTGCCCCATCGGATTTTATATTCTCAGCAAGAACAACTCGCAATGACAACCAGTATCTAGTGCGATTACGTCACGTGCAAACCATGTTAAATACTTCAGCTTTCTGGTGAAGTGCGACGTTCGCAACACTAGCAGTAGACGTCCAAGGTGTAAAGTTGTGTAGTATCTATAGCAGTCTCGCGATGATATACGGCAGCCTAATGAAATGTTGCAGCACATGACTGATAAAGAACGGAGTCGTGAAGTAAGGTCCCAAAACAAGTGCACGTAAAACCTAAGATAACATTAGTAGTATCTCGCGACGTTTCTAGCTGAGGCAAGCTGATGCCCAAAAGTGACTTATATTAGGATTCTAAAAATCTTCATTTGCCCTGCGAGGAATCTATGTTTAATTAGGAATATCATTTTATGCATTTCTATCCATCTCTTTTTGCAGTAAAGCGTTGTGTAAGGGATTATTTAGAAAAAATTGCGTGTCATCTCCTTATTTCTGCACATTTCGTGTATTTGCCTTGCGATATATCATGTGACCACAGTGTTTTTTGGCATACCCTACAACCCAGTATTTTACACTGCAAAACAGCTAACAAAAGCACGTTGCCGAAGACTCAACAGCTGGCGTCTTTTCGAGTATCGTCCTTCCGTGTCGGTCTCAGTCGGTTATGTGAACTTCATAAAGTCAAATTTATCGATGATAATACAAATATACTTAATTCCTGTCTGAAGATTCGGCAGCATAAATAGAAGATCCTCACCTCAAAGATATATAAGTAAATGCACTTTTAAATTATCTGAAAGATGTTCTGCAAATCTTTTTCGGCGCTTTTATCCTCTATAGACACGTTATAGGTGATTTGGAAAAGCTTTAAATAATGTTGTTGTTTTTTTATTTTGAAGCTAATTTAAATAACTATATGTGTTCCTCACGCATATATAACTTCTCAAATATATAGAAGTTTATTATTGCGTTTTTTATGTGTTTTATTATCGCCTTTTTTTACTGGAACGAATGATGGAACTATGACGATTGCACACTGCATTAAACTCTCTGCACACTTAAACTCTCAGAAAGTGTCCAATTAAGTAGCTTCCGAATTGAGTAGAGCATGAAATCCCACTTTGTTCTATTTGACAAAAATCATCAATTAGAGAGGGTGATGCTTATTTGCAAATTAAATTGACCGGCATTTTGTCAAGAGCAAACCTCAGAACCAGGCTATGCCAGTTTATCCAATATAGAAAATGCTCGCATGGGTAAGCACTGTTTTAGGTCAGATTCGATCTCAGTACGAAGGTGCTCATAGGTTAGAGTGAACAACTTCAGCCACTCCTTTTCGCATGATTCGTCGCCCGCATCATGGTGCTGAGAGCAAACAATGCTAGTTAGAAAAAACAAGCATTGCGATTGTCGCTTAGTGTTTTTATAAAATATAGAGTGGAAGGACTTGTCCCGTGACTTTCGTGACATTTTTAAAATTATATTGCCTTAAGATCAGTCGTCTCGTCGTCATATATATATTGTGAAACGTATTCCGTAAAACACATTTTATGGTATATATGGCGACGAGGTGCCCATTTCATGATTTTATTCACTGTAATTAATTTCTTAGCTCAAGGGCAAAACCACGATTCAACATCTAATACTGCGATACAAAGTTGTACCTGTCACGGGTATTTTAGGCAACCTACTTCACTTCGCGAAAACATTTCGATTCAGGTACAATGTATGTGACTCTGGTAAACGAAGGGAGGTTGAGTCGTCTAAACACGACGTTTGGTATGTTAATGGAGATTTTCCTTTCTTGTTGTGTAGGTATAAATAACAGAATTTTATAATTTTTGTACCTGAAAATAAAACTGGATTGAACAAACGATAAAAAAAAGAAAACTATATACTGTAAACGACTTATTTTTCGTGGGCTCAATATTTCGCGATTTAGGTCAAAGCTGAAGTTTTGGAATAATTCGTGGGTTGTAATTTTCTCGACGCGGTGGAATCTCACTATAAATTTCAATCTGTTTACATTTTACCGAAATTGTTCGCGGGACCCATTTTTCGCGAATTGTAGGCGATTCGCGAAATTCTCAAAAATAGGTCCTCGCAAAAATCAGATTGTTTACAGCAGTTAGTTTCATGGCCTAAATAGTGCCTATTGACAGAACAACGCAGAAAATATATTCTCAATTTAGCGGTTCAAACCGGTTCGAACCGGTTCGAACCGGTTTGAACCGTTATTTTTGCGCCCCGGAACTGAACCGGAACTGAACCGAAAGCCGTGAACCCGAACCCGAACCGAACCGATAAAAATATCGGTTCGACACTCTGGCTGGCGGTGATTTATTTTGTAAGGCTACAGTTGGCATCACTTCTGGGCTGGCATGCCATTTCTGTATCATTCAAGAAAAGCTGTTTGCCTCCAGTAATGTTATAGGTTCACGGTGGTAAGAGGAGCAAAAGTATTGCATTATAACTTTCTATTTGAGGAAAAAAAAATCTTATTTTAAGGCAGCAACCATCGCACATTGTACTGGTTTTGCAGTTCAAATGTTTTTGTTCAGGTGCCGTACTTTCCGAATTTCAAATGCTCTTAAAAGACTCCTTGATGTTTCTAAAACAAGATTCCATTTTCTAGTTAACTGACCTATCAAGATTCGCAGGCACATTCCATTGTTACGTGCACATTATACTTTTTCGTGCGGTCATATTAAAGTGTTTTAAGGGCGGCAATATTTTTTTTTCCTGCTTTCGTAGCCCGGTAGAAACGTTTGTTCTGAGCGGGTGACATCATAATCTGCTATTAACATATATTCAACCTGCTTTGTTTTGCCTTGGTCTAATGTGGGTCATGTGGGAATTTTTCTGACAACATTTTGGCGGTCATTGTGTTCAGGTTTAGGCGAGACGGAACTTGAGTAAGTCAAGTCGTCAAAGAGATAGGACTTCGGCTGATTCAAAAATCATACGAACTAAGCCTCAAAAGGCACAGGGTAACGTGGCGTTTGGCTCAATAAACAGCTAAACTTTTAAAAAAATATGTGCTATTCCCGCATAATGTGATAGCTGTTCAATAAAAAAAAAATTGACATCTAATTTATGTCGTGCATGCATGAGTAGGCCGGGACAACACGAGGACACATTGGACTGGAATTTCACCAAAAGAAAAATTTAACTGGTTTTCGTCTTACGGGGGCTCTGAGCTGGACACTTGGCGAAAACGTCCGCGATGAATTCGGCGGCGGTGATTAGCCAGTGCCGGGCTTGACCTTGACTCCGCGCAATCAGAGCGGTCGAATCCTTCGTCGACTTTTTCGCCAAATGTCCAGATTAGGGACCCGGGGGATGCCAGGATACACCCTGTCTCTGTAATGATTTGCGATGCAGGGGAAAAAAAGGAGAAAAATAACAGATTTTTGGCGGTGCGAAGAGAATATGGAGGAGTCGCCAGTAGCGTTCGAAGCAAGCGGACGAGCCGCTAGCGTTGGCTACTATTTTCTTGGGTTGTCAAGCTCGGGTCGGCTGTGTCCCGTTCCTGAATTCCTCGATTCCACCAGGTTTGAACCGGTCGGCTTAAGGCCCGTTCACACTCTTGCGAACGAGTACGACTGAGAGACGAGATCTCTTAAAACTTCTTAAATGTTTTTAGAATGAGGGAACACACTGGCATTGTGGCGCCATCTATGCGGTGACCCTGGAACTGCATTTCACAAGAGCGAAGGTTTTTCGGGATTTCCGAGGTCAAATGTGCGTAATACCGATAGAAAGGCTCGTTTATAACATTGACAAACGTTTTTCGAGCCAAGAAAGAAAGGATAATGCGCGAGAAATAAAAAAAAAAATATGCCGGACCACCGAGTTTACACTGCTTCCCAATAGATGGCGCCAGTGTGTTCTCTGGTTTAAGAAGTTGTAAGGAACCCAGGTTTAAGAGGTCGCAAGAGTGTAAACGGGCCTTAAGTCCCGTCCTTGAGATCGACTCTGCCCGGCTTGGATCATCGCGCTCGTCATCGACGCCTTGGTCCGAAGGGTACCAGCGGGCCGGTCATTATTCTCCCACGATCCGATTACCGACGATCCACCCGCTATATTCCATCGTGACTATGCAGAGTGACGACTATTTTTGTTGACCGTGTATATCTTTATTTCCAAAAGAAAGATTAATTTCATTCATGCGAAGCTTTTGTTCCCCCCTGTCGTTTCTGCTCCTCTTCTTTTTACAGTAAAGTACGTTTTGAGTTCTCACACTGGCTCTGTTTCCTATAATATTCTGTCACCGTCCCGAACAAAACCGACAGTAACATAAAAGTTACTCATTTATAAGTGGAACATTGTTCCCCAGATAGGTTAATCATTTATAAGTGGAACATTGTTCCCATAAAACCTATCGTTTTTAAGTGGAACACTGGTCGATTCCGAATGTCATAACAATATGCGGAACAGTGCTTCGTGTATGTTTCGGCGTATCTGGAACGACGTTCTACTGAAATTTGGGGAACATTTTGCCAAAAGGATCCGCTTAAGAAGCGGATCTTACGTGGAACCGTATTAAGAGTGTAAGAACCACTGACCAGCACATTTGGTGCGCCTTGCAACTGTTTATTTTCAAACGTGTATACTTGAAATCGAGCACGCGGATGCAGTTTCGCGAAATGTTTTGTCCCTTTTTTCGCTACTTTGTAGTGAAAATGCTTTAAAAATTGAACAAGAACGGCTGCCGCGTATTTCTTACGTCTTATATCGTATGTTCGTGGTCGGCGCGTTGCTTTGCGAGCTTGCAACCTATCGTAATCTCCCATATATTTCGTTCAAATTATTGCTTATCGCGATTAACCTACTTGTCGCCAGGGTTTTTATGGCGTTTTCAGCGTTTTCACTTTCAGCTGGCGGCTTTTGAAAAAAATGTAGAGCCCATCCAGTTCACGTGAAAATGGAGGACCAGCGAAGCTGTTATCTTTACGACAACATTAAGACGACTGTATGACATTTATACGATTTACATATCATTGCAATGAAGACACGTACACGACTTCGTTGTTTAATTGGCGTTATTTAATTCTTAGTGACTAAAGCGTTTATTGACTTATGGTCACTATGAAAAACCGTCTTTGGCTGTATTTTGACTTCGGATACGTTCTTGCTAAACGTGAGCTCGATCGACGTTCTGTTGTTCGTCGTTGCTGTACGTATACGCAATGGTATACAACTATTTTAGGTTTTACTGCGATTTGGGTTCTTTTTCAGCAATGCTGATAAAGAGCCAAAGTCTCTTTCCAAGCGAAAAACAAGAGGGTTAGATGGGCACGTTCTGCCCTCAGCCTCCTCAACTTGCACTCGTAGCTGAGATAAGTCGGTGACCGTGGATCGGAACAAGGGATAAGTACCTGGTCATCTAAGAATGTCAAGGAAGGCTGAACCACGGGGGTCGCCCCCTTTTTTATTTATACTTCCCTTGACCAATCGGAACGAAGGAACGCCGCTCAAAAGGGAGTCTTTTGGTAACACCATGGAGACATTATTTTCCAGATCATAGCACGTAACAGCTTCATGTAAATACCCTTGATTTCTGGTGATCCCATTAAAGGCAATCCCGTGATTGCGGACAGCAAGAACGTAAGTCCAATCAAGCATTTCGCGCATCCTCTATTAAACAGAGGATGCGCGAAATGTTTGATTTTGTAACAATATACGGCGTTGAATGGGAGCTATCTTAGGACTGAGCATGTGCGAGGTAGTCTTTAGGCCTTCATTGATGATAGCTTCAATCGGTAGAAAGCTCCAAGTTCTTTGAATAAAAACAATACTTCCCGATGTTTCTTCTTTTTTTTGCAGGCGTTGCGGAGGGTTTAGATAGGTTAGAGCTGGCTTCCACGTCTGCAGAACAGATGTGCCGTAATTCCCACCGGCAAGCGACGATTCGCCCTATGCTATCAGAAAGACTGCATTCCGATGTATAGAAAGACACTACGTTTCACGAAGAAAACTGTTGCGTTCCTTCAAAATAATTAAGATTTCGATATCGAGTAGGACAAAAGAAAGGCGCAAGCGAAATGGAGTTGTCGTCGCCGATGTTCCTTTACTCTGCACCCACAGTGTAGCGTCGCCTGTTTGCCGCTGCAGGAATCAAGATTTGAGCTAGTACAGAGATGAACCTAAACAAGAGATATGTGCAAACGTGAGGTTAGATAAAACAGACATAAGAATCCCGTTTAGTAAAAGGCCCTGCAAGCATATTTAAGCATCTACCTTTTTTGCGGTTGCTACGTCTCTTGGATTTCGGGCAAGCCAGCGGTCACGTAGAGAGTAAGTAAATAGCAGTGCGTAATATTATACCGGACGGCGTGGAAAACTCCTCCACCGACGAGGGCGACCCGCGTTGCCGAAAGTGCGCAATATGTGACGTCTTTGGTCCTGGGCTTACTACTGGTCAGGGCCGCTAAAAGCTTCTTTTTAGTCGAAATACAAAATATAAGTGCCGTGAACCGTTTCAATTATTTATAAAAGTAGATTTTCTTCAGTATTTTGGATTAGAGAACAAACAAATGCACTGTATAGAGTACGGAAACAAGGAAGGACCCGTCGACATAGCCGCCACCAAGCGGTGGAAAAGGCGGCGCATACTACGAAGGTGTAGTGGGATCAGGCCCCGACGAACGGCGAGCGTATAAAGGTCCCGGATGTACGCTGCGGCGCTGCGGTCGTATGGACTGGAAGATACGACAGGTTCCGAGCGCTCCGAGGGCCTTGGGCGAGCAGCTTTGCCTTGCGGTTTGGCCCCTTGGCTGTATGGCCGCGCGAAGTGGCTCCCGTTCTGAACTGATCGTTACCCCGTGTTTGCTGTCGTTTGTGGTCAATGAAGTGTCATGCCAAATTGGTGTTTAATCGCGAAGCAAATGCAATGCCAGGCGCTTTGGCTGCCCTCTTCATACAGCCTACCCAGCACATGCTTAGTGGCGCCCTCTCGAGCCGTCGGCACGGAGTGCGACAGCCGTAAGCGCTCGCTGAGCTCACTATAGGTTACAGCCACTCTGGCGACCAAGGACGTCATGAAGGAGGTTATTTTTTGCTTGTTTATGTAATTTTAATTAGCTTATAACTTTAAAAAAAGCGAAATTCGAGAAAAGAAGAGTTTCATTACGTTACTACGTTCAGTGCGCTCAGGTTTGGTGCAAATTAAGAACCAGTAAAAAACTCCTTGCAGCGCCCCTTTAAGTGGAGTTGAGAGTAAACAGACACGTTATATAAGAGGTTATTGGGGGCGAGCTAAAACTCGACGAAAGTGTACACACGTACGGCGAGGACACGTCGTTTAAATTCTCGTCTCATAAACTTTTAATCAATATGTATACAAACAAGCTCCAACCAATGTTTTATTACGTCGTCTAAGGCTAATATTTTGAGTTCTCCATACATGCGTTTAAACCTTCATTAGAATGTGGCTCGTACTTCTTTAAGAGGTGTTGTTCTTAAATCTTATTTACTGATGCAAAATCACGTGCTTGCATATTGCTGACACACAATTTGTGCCGGGTTGCGTTTGATCTCCTTTTTTATATAAAGGTTGTTCTAAAGTTTTACAGATAATAAGATCCGAATAGCAACACAAATGCGTTCTATGGAGGCGAGGTATATCACCAGAAGCCAATATTATTGAGGATTAATCGTCACTGTAGGTTGAATCATAAAAGAGAATGGCTAATAAACGTTTTAATGAGCGAAAATAAACACTTGGTTCCAATTGGAAACTTGCTTAACATCGTCTAAACCACGAAATGAGTCAATTGTATAAATACATACAGCACGTGGAAAGCGCGGAGATGCACTAAATTTACCACTCGTGCAACCGGCGCAAGGCTGTCGATGCGAAAGCACGGATGATACTTTGAATAAATACGACTATTATATTATCACTGAGGTCGCCCAGGTTAATGGGCGACCTCAGTGATAATATATCACTGAGGTTGCCCTCAGCGATATATTATGATATGATCAAGCAGAGGCTCGTGGGCTTTTAGGGCGATAAGGCGCCCTAAAAGCCCACGAGCCTGTGCCAGAGTGGATAACCAATACTTGATGTGCTAATCAAAGTGCGAAGGTTTCAATTTTCGCCATCAAAGAAATGTAGGTATTAATTGAACAAATAACTGAGGTTGGAAGAGGCACCTGTGTGTACTGCTCCCAATGCACCAATGTTAAAAAAAGTAGGTAACTCCGAAGTGTTCCGGCCTAAGGGTTTTCGCATCGCTGGATTGAGTCCCGGTCGAAGCGGCCTCAATCTGACGGAGCACCATTGCGGGGAAGCCAGTGTGTTACCGAGATTTCGGTTGCACGACAAAACTTTCCCAGGTGGCCGCCGGGGGGCGCCAGATGCCATTTCTTTGTTTCGCACAGAATACCCCGAAATTTGACATTGACGCCGTTCTGGCTCATGTCGCGACTGGGTTTTTGTATGGCTTCTTTTAAACCTCTATAGATTATGATTAGGTATGCTGCGTAATAGGTTTTTTACGGTTTCTTTGGTTTCTCGAAGAACGAGTAAAGCTTGGGTTTTAGGGCTATATCAGCGTTGCCAGAGGGGAACGTGATCGTGACACAAAATTGGAATCCAAATTTCTCAAAATTTCTACGAACTCTTCCTCAAAACTCTTATTCAGAATTATTATTCCGAACAGTTATTTTAGTAAAGAAACGTATATAAGTTCAGTCAGTTTTAGGTATATATACACACTTCTAAACGTGCTCAACGACAGCAAGCTACGGTTAAACAAATCGGGCCCGTGGACCGTGGACGCCACAATGACAAAAACCCCAAGACTTCCGGAAAAAAAAAAAAACGACAAATACACTGAAATGATTAATTTTTTAGTTTCACGTTTTATATGTTTCACTTTTGAAACCAGACATACATCTTTTAGTGTATCTGTCGTTTTTATCCGCACTCTCGGCGTTTTCGGATTGCCTAATATTCACCAGCTCGTTTGCGCCCTCACCTTCAGCCTGTTAATGCCACAATACGTTATGAAATGTCATCTGAAAGAAAGAAAAAGATTTTTCGTAACGTGTATGAACTGCGCAAAATAGCGTTGTCTAAATCTTTGGTTGTCAGACGAAAAATCCTTCATGCGCTTGAAACATGTAAGTCTCACTGAAAGGACAATGGTTCATTATGTATACTCCCTGGCAGATGGCTGTTATGAAAACTATATTTCTTGCTTTGGCCTCTTTGATGTGTGTCTCTATGGTTCTACTTCAATTGATCGGCTGCTTGCACCATTAAGTGATGTCTATTTTAGTGCAGTGGCGATAGTGTTTTCGGTTGTTTTATGTCATCAGGCATTTTCCCCTAGACCTCACCTAGTTTTGCCAGTTGACATGGTCCACTAACCAGGACATAAATGTCTCCAGAATGCCACCTAATAAAAAAAATATTTGTCAAAAATTTTAACATTTGGCAACGCTGGCTCTGACGTGATGCAGGTTCAGAGTAAGAGTACAAACCCCCTCCAACAAGGCCCTCTGCTTCCTATGATTGGTGATTTCTTTTCTACAACGTTCCCTCTTGTTAAGTAGAAAGAGTGGCGGGCTTTGTGATAGGAATCTCGCCTGAGAGTCACAAACTGCTACAGACTGTAGTAGACTCGGCACTGTAGCCTTTCGAAGGTCAAAATTCACGTTTGTCGAGCTGAAAGAAACAGCCTTTCGGCCTACGTCGTCTCTTGCAGCATCAGTGTACACCACTCACCAGAAGTTTACGGAGCACGCAAGCTGCGGTTTATATCATGGTAGCGGTATCCTGGTTGCAACAGAGCAACGGAGCAGTCGTAAGGTTGTTGGCCCGGACCTCGATGGGAACCCTGGGTGTGTCTACCGAAGGGGACCGGGGGACATTGGAACGATGCTGGTTCCTGAAGGGCTGGCTGTAGGTGGGTGGGACTCAGGAGAGGGACGACCAGACAGCTTAATGTTTGATTAAAAACAAAAAAGCTTCACTTTAACTTTCCCTGAGTACACGATACAGTCACACAACTGGGAATTACTGGCCTCACGGGCTTACGATGGCGAGACACGAAGTCAAGTGTCCTAGCGCGCACGGTCAGGGCAACGGCTAAGTAGCCGGCGAACAAGGGCTGCCGCGTATGGCAGGTAACAAGGCAAACCGCGGGAAAAGAACAGTCAGGGGCTCGCAAGCCCGTTCAAACTCGGTGCTCACACGCTTGGTCAGGGTTTAAGACACTGCGCCGGAACCCGCCCTGTCCCATAAGGCTTTGATTCGAAACCCCTTGGGTACAGGCCCCGACGCAGTCTCGACCAATCGCACCAGAGGTCATTGCTGTTGCGGAGGGGAGAACTAAGATCGGGCCCTGGGGATGAAAGTCTAAGCCCTGATATGCCTATGTTCGAAGGAAGATCAAGCGGTTCTCCATTTCGGCGAGAATCGTCGAAACGTGCTTCACTAGAAAGCATTCCTCACCACGGAGCGCGGGCAGGAACCTCAACGCAAACGAAAGGCGCGCCCGTCACATTTGGGCGACCTGAAAGGCGTGAGAATCCCACGATGCTGGGTCCGCGCCGGCGCGTATACTCCAGCTGCGCCCGGTGGCTTTCAAGTCAAAGCCAGGAAACATTGGAACATGACCCGAAGTTGTCGACTAAGTCGCTCGAGCTCGAGGCTCGGCCGAATTCACGAAATGGCGCGGCAGCCGCTGACAGCGGCGCTCCGGTGCCCCCAGCGCCCGCGTAGATTTGTGCGCCCGGAGGCCCCCCGCCCCGGGTGAGAGGCCCTCCGGCAATGACCCGCCGCGAGAGAGGCACAGCTCCGCCCGTGGCGGAGAAGTACAACGCATTGGGATGACAAACACATTCTTTCAAAAAAGCGCCGTCCTGGCGGCGCGCAAAAATGCGACCACTTCTACAAACGGTTTCGTGACGTGGCTGACGTAGCACTGAACAAATCACCCCAAAGAGCCAGGTCAAAGAGCCGTTATTCCGCTTCCTATTTTGGATAACGCTCCTGTGAGAAAAGATACAGCTCGCCTGTTTCGTGTGTTTATTGAGCCCTGTGCTTAATTTCCACATCGCTTCCAAGTCGTACCAGGGCAACGTGCTCATGACTGTAGGACCTCAGCTTCGCTCGCACACAACGTGAAGCAAACTATACACAGCAACTCGAGGCTCGGACGTCGCGCCGCTGACATAGCGCTGCTGTCGGCACGGCAAGCGAAAACGCTTCACTTTGCGCCTTTCTCCTTTCTGCGCACGCACGATGCCCACGCATGATGGGGGAAAACGCGGACATTTATGTAAACAGCAAAGTTTTTTTAGGTTGTTTTTTTAAGGTTGTTTTTTAAGGTTGTTTTGAAAGAAAGCACTTCTTTCAAGCTAAGAAGATTATCATGTAATCCATTTTTATGGTCCGAGTTTGACCCTACAAATGCAATTTTAATCTCCTTCGAAACAAGCCATATTTCCTCCAAGTTCGCAATATTCAAGACGGAATCCTTATTCTTTTGCCTTTATCGATGGTGGTCCTGCAGCGTCATCACACGAGACATACACGAGAAAACATTTCAGCATTTGTGGTACAAACAGTTGTAAAAGACAAGGCATTCCCGTCATTATTGGACTTTCCAAAAAGCTAGTTTTTGCCCAATTTCGTCCTGGCTTGAAGTTTTCGCATTTTATGTAATATAACCTTTTCTAATGGATATCTAGTTCGGAGGCAATAAACAGGATATGCTATTAATGCACGTTTTCTCACGAAAGATACTGTAAAAACCTCCGAGCTCATATGTTTTCGTCGTTGTGCCAATGAATAGCATCCTAACTCTGTAATCATATTAGTGACACTCTCAAAACAGAGGTACCGCGTTAAGACGAAACGAGCTGCACGATGCATAATACTCTCTAGTGCAACAATACGGTGTTTCTGTGAAGGGTCCCAGATGGTTCAGGCGCACTCCAATACGGGTCGTACATAGTTAAGGTAGGCAAGCTCCTTTGTGGTTTTAGGGAACTTTTTTTTTTTTTTTAATTTCGGTTCAAGATCCAAGTGCTCGGTCCGCCTTCATTACAACATCGTCAATATGAACGTTCCAGGTGCAGTCAGCTGATAGCGTGGCGCTAAGATATTTACCTGCTTGAGTCATGGGTACAACTTTCTGATTCAACTTATAAAAAGTTGAACTTTTGTGTGTGATTCCCATCGTCCGTCATATACGTGTAGATGTCACGATCATCTGAAAGCAATCGTACATTCGAATTCAAACCATCATTATTATATTTTCCAATATAAAAAGGGACGGTCCTGAACAGAGCCTTGCGGTTGGCCATATGTAAATTCAATGAAATGACAACTTTCACCCTTCAAAGTAACACATTGACCAAGTGATGATTGTTATGCTTTTATAGATTTAAGCATGAAGGTGTTTGGGTATATTAGCTCTATGATACTGTGCCAAATGTTTTTTTTGTTTTTTTTTAACCTACGAACACATAATCAATCTGTCTACGTACGTCAACATTCGCAACCAAATTGTGATTTAGCTCTGTGAGTTGTGTAGTGCAGAAATATCCATTTCGAAACCCGTGTTGGGACTCAAAAATTGTTTTATCGCTGTTAAGGTGATTCAGGATCTTGTAGTATAAAACATGCTCCAATAATTTACAACATATGAGACGTTAGGGAAATCGGCGTGTAATTTGTAATTACACATTCGGCCCTTTTCTCATGCATAGGCATCACGTGTGCCACTTTCCAGTCGTCTCGCAAAGAAGCATCATTCAGCGACTGGTTATATATTACAAAAAGGTATGGAGCAATTGCGTCTGCATAGCGTTTCTGTATTCTCGTTGATATACCATATGGACATAATGGTTTAGTTTCATCAAGATTTTTTAGAGGTCAGAAAACACCTCCTACACCAAGTTCAGTTGGTGTATTACGCTAAGGAGTTTGAGATAGGTTTTATTATCTGTAGCTTAAAAACTGATTGAAAATATTTATGGGACGCTTCTGCTTTTTGCTGATCGCCGGTAATTGTTTTGTTGCTAACAACGACATCTGCTTTACCTAGCGGATCATCCCCGCAGCGCCCGATATATTCCCAAAATTATTTTTAATAGCTTTTATCCCCTCCTATAGCCGTTGTAAGTAAGCATCGTTTAATGCTAGAGCATTGACTGTCTCATTGAGCGAAGCTGGTCGAGCAGGCGAAAACGACAACTGAATTGCTTTGGCTGGGCGTTTTTTGTAGAGGCGAAAGGCCACTTAAATCCCCATTGGCTGGGAAAACTTTCTCAGGGAGGTTGAAGAAAGTGAATGAATGACTTTTAATGACTTTGGGTGGGAATCGAACCCGGGTCTCTGGGGTGCGGGGCGAGCACTCCACGGAGGCTCTTTTTTTGTTTGTCTCTATTGCGTGTTATGACATTTGTACAATGGAGATATACAAAGGAGGGGTTAAAAAAACGAAAGACGTTTACAATTCTCTGTAACGCCGGTTAGAACGCAGCTCTTGAGGAGGAGGATGGAAGGGTACTGAGGGATAGGTGGCTCCTTGAGGTCACGTGACCTCAGGAGGGAGGGTCTAGTGACATCAGGGGGTCACGTGGCATTAGGGGGTCACGTGACCCCCTCGGGCGGTCACGTGACCTTGGAGGGGTGAACGTGACCTCGCGGTTACGCCGACGCCTCTCAAGCCGGAAACGGGCCCCTAAGAGCTGCGCTCTAAAACGCGTCAGCCGTAACTTGGCTACCGTGGCTTCAATAGAATTCTTTCAGACACACCAAAGCATCAAGAATGAGCAACTGATCTGTTTGTTCGGGCTGTGCGCGGAACACTTTCTCATATGCAGGAAACACTTTCAAAATAATTTTCGCGCACCGAGCGGACTGTTCCACCAGCGTGATACTCTTGTTTTTCATAGACTGTGAAGACCGAGCAGTAGTACCATGTCATAAGGTACACCATTTACTTTCTCTATTGATAAAAATCGTATGCCCTTGGCAGTTATCAGGAAATCTTTCTGGAGTGTGCGCTGGAGTATATCCCACAAATACACAGCGTCCCAGCAGTAAACAAGTACCTGTTCTACAGTTTTTGGCTTGCTTAAAAAACAATGTGTTCGCCATGGGACGAATATTCCTTTTTTCTCTAACTATGGCTTTACGGGTAGGACGCCACAAGGAAGTTTAAAAAAAGGATTTAGTATTTTGCTTTACCGGCATGTTCTTCACTCTTTTTAAGACATCAAGGCCGGGCCGCTCGCCTTATAGGAAACGATAAAGCGGCACAGACAGCAGATCATCACCCAATAGCGCGATACAATTTTTTCTGTGACACGGAACTAAGATTCTTTCCGTGACACGGCCTAAGAAAGCAGAGTGTTGCATTTGCTGGACAAAAACATCGGAATATGTAGAAGTTGAGTCTGGTGTCCCCCAGGGCTCTGTCCTGGGTCCTCCTCTTTTTCTGCACAACATAAAGAATATCATCATTGAAATAGATTAAAATATAAGGTTATTTGTAGACGGTTGCACTATTCATAAATTAATGACCAATTTAGCTATGTTTTATATTTAGAACGTCATATATAGAAAAACGTATGTGTTACCTGGAAGATGAAATTAGATGTAAAAAAATACGTACACGTCAAATTTACGCAGAAAAGAAAATGCGGTTAATTCCGCCTGCGCATATTAAATATAAAATAATTAAAGTTAGCTCAAGTGTGAAGGAACGCGCACTCGGTGAGATCAGGTGCGCGTGCGGTGTACTGGATCTTTATACAACCGCGTTCGCAACCGCTTTGCGAACGCTGATCCGCTTCCAGAGTGAATTAGCGGTTAGGGCGGACTTCAACATGCCATACAGCCATACGTGATATCCACAATCTATACAAGTCTAAGGGCATAAACAAATCGTATGTAACATCTACACCCTTCTCTACAGGGAAAAAGCGGATGGCGCAATGGTCAGTGGACAGTCGTCGTCACATGTGAGATTAAAGGTTTAACCTTTAATCTCTTATGCATGGTGCATGGTGCACCATGCATAAGAGATTGCCCCCTCTTAAACGACACATACACCTTTTAGTGTATATGTCGCTTTCACCCGCACTCTCGGACATTTTGTAATGCTTAATATTCACCATCTCGTTTGCTACCTTACTTTCAGTTCATAAATGGCACAATGCACGTTGCAATGTCTTCAGAAAAGAAGAAAAATATTTTGCGCAACGTTTATGAACTGCGCAAAATATAACTTTTGAAATATTTCGTTGTCAGACGAAAAATCCTTCATGCGCTTGAAACATGTCAGTTTCTATGAAATAACAATGGTCCATTATGTACACTCCCTCGCGGATTGCTGTTATGAAAACTGTATATTCTGATCTGGCCCTTTCGATGTCTGGCTCTACGGTTTTACTATAATCAATCGGCTGTTTGCGCGATTAAGCAATGCCTATTTTAGTCTGGTGCCGGTAATGTTTTCACTTGCTTGATTTCATCAGGCATTTTCCCCACATCTCACTAGATTTCGCCAGATGACATGTTCTACTAACTCGCATGCGAACGTTTCCTGAATGCCACCAAATAAAAAAAGTGTTGGCCATTGTTAAGTAACGAAGGATTTTATTAGAAATAAGTAAGATTTGTTTTAGAAAAGTCTATCTTTCTACAGTTACGTCGGCATTTTGTTTTTTATCTGCCTATGTTTGTGTCTGCATTTTTGGGCGTCTTCCGCCCCCACGCGCGGGGGGCTTTGTGCAGCCACGGGGCTGGGTGGGGAAGAGTCGGACCCCGGTCGTTAACAAACGGATTGGGTTTCGGTTTGGGGCGCTGGAACACCCCTGTCTTGGGCTTCTGTCCGCCCTTGTGGCTTTTAAGCGAGCATGCTTGTGTCCGGTGTATTTCGCCGCTTAGTGTAGAAACTTCGCTTTTAATCGACGCAATAACTTAACTTAATGGCGCCAGCCAGACGGCGAAGAAAGCATGTAGTGACTCTACAAAGAAGTTGGGTTTGACCGTTAAGGCGTCGGAGGGGGATCACGTTGACAGCTCGCTGATCAGTGGGTAAGAGTGTACCACGTGACAATGGGCAAACTTGAAGTGACTGGTCCGTCTCTGGAGGGAAAGGAGGCCCCTACGAGTATAGAAGAGGGCTGCCGAGAGGATTCTCGGGGGATTCGGCATTTGAGATCAGGCAGATTCGGCTCTTGAGACTGGGGGACTAAAGTATAGGTTTTAATTTCGGGAGTTTTGTAATGTAAATTACTGTTGACTTGTCGTTTTGTTTTGAAATAAACGTGGCCACACTGTTCATCGTAATTCAACCAACGTCGTAATGTGTCCAGCGGGATCGAACAACTTTTAGTGTTTTGTTTCTTATTCGACTTCTCGGGGGACTTGCATCGGGCGAACATCATCATCGGTCGTCACCATCTTGATCGGCACCCCCTCTCCCTCGGAAAGTTGACTGCCATACCTTTATTTTCTCTCAACAATGTTGCAGGTTCAGAATAAGAGTACAAGCCTCACGCCAACAATAATACAATCTGCTTGCTATGATTGCTGGTTTCTTTTTCTCCAACGTGCCCGCGGCTAATGTGGAAAGAGTAGAAAGCTTTGTGGGAAAAGCTTCACCAGCGAGTCACAAACTGCTACAGACGCTAGTAGTCTCGGAAGCGTCGCCTCTCCAGGCTGCAAATCCATATTGTCAACTCGGTTTAAAAAGCCTTTCGGCCTCCGTCGCCTCCTAGCGGCATCAATGCACACCACTCACCAGACTTTTACGGAACACGCGAACTGCGGTTTATACCATGGTAGCGGTATTCCGGTTGCAGCTGATCTACGGTTGCGTGACGTAGCTGACGTGGCCCTAAAGAAACCATCCCGATTTCACAAAGATTGTGAATGGCACGGACAAGAAGGAGGAGATTAACACAGCGCGGTGTTGTGTTCATATTCTCTGTTCCCATATTCTTCATGATCTCTTTTTAATAACTGCCTACAAACTGGTCCAATAATCAGCACTTGTCAACAAAGTATGCTGCTATTTATTACTATGCATTAACATTGTGCTTATATTTAAATCCTACAGTCATTTATTAGTGAAAGAACGAGGGTGCAAGCTAGCTAGTACAGGCTCAACAACATTAACTTATTCAAGACGGGTTTTTGAGTGATGACACAAATGCTGAGAAGTGTTGAAAATACCTCGGGTTTAGTGGACAAAAAATGAATGGGCGTCCCAAAAGAAAAAAAAAAAACGTGGTCGAAGACTTAAAGACACCCTTTACAATTTGTCTTTTGGATACCACCACTTTAAAAAAGGAGTTGCTTCGTCGATTTTATAGCGTTATGCTGTTCACAACCCCTAACAAACCCAAAGGCAATGAACGCAAAAAGGCAATCAACTAATGGCTGGGTTAAACGATTAAACAAACAACAAAGAATTCCCTTCGGGTTTTCACCGAGGAAATAAAACATGTCATGCTCAACATGATGATTTCAAAAACAGACGGACATCACCCCTGTTTCTAAAATGACTGTATGCAAAGAAACTTCTTCCATTCGATTGCAAAACACAAGGAAGGCATTCAACAGTTCTCTAGGTTTCATCACTGTTATTGTTTTTTTTAGTGTACACTTGTGGTCATTATCTTTTGTCAAAACTATTTCAGAAGCGTTTCTTAACGGCACACAGTTATTACATGAGATCATGTGTTTTGGCACAGCTGAATACAGATCTTTATTTTCTGCAACGTTTTTACTCAGTTAAATCGGTCTTTAATGCAGGGTTTTGTCATAAACATTTAATAAAATAAGAATCGGCATTTGGAAATGTTAAATTTATGAAATAATTGTGTGCATTTTATAGTTCTTTACTGAAATAGCTTTGAAGAAAGAAATGATTACACGTTTAAACTGAAAGAATCAATAACAATAATAAAGCATAGAAATGTGTTGAATAAAACTTCGGCTATGTTTAGGCTTTATGTCGTTCTGTTCTTGGGAGCTTGAGGTTGTGTATGATGATTTTTATTCCGTAGGTTATAGGCTCAAGGCCTTTTTTTTGTATTTTAAATCAGTATTTTTTTATCAGATTTACAGAAAGGTCGGTAGGTTGCTTCTTTTTATCCTCTGCCCTTGGGCATGTTAGGGGTCGTCTCGAGTTGTGGACAGTGCAAGCTGAAATAACCGCGCGATGACCACAAGATTCTGGTGGTTGTGCCTCGACAAAAGAAGGTGAACTAGCAGCAACAGATGGTATGAGGACTAGCGTGCCATGGCCGCTGCCATGCGACCCAGGTTGTTGTTTGTCCGTGTTTAGCTGTGCTGAAATGTCGTTCACGGTTGCGTGTTTCTACCTACTGCCCATGCTTGTCGTTGCTTCCACTATATCAGCCTGTGTTTTTTGTCCCTGTCAAATAATATTGTCAAATGCCTCAACAGGCTCACATAATGGTAACAATAAACAAGCCCACAGGCAGCACATGTACAGCAACGGTGTGCAGTTCTCCGTCATGAAAACACTGAGTCAGATATCCCGCCACTCTCGTTGCTAGTTAAATTGTTTGTGTCGCGCAGTGCCATTAAATTCTTTTGGTTGTCGATTGGTCATTTCAGCCTCTCTGGACTACGACAGTATAGTAAAAGGCTGTAGGGACAGGATCAAATTTAATTTGTGAAATCGCTGTGATCAGAAGAGTACTTATGGAAGGAGATTCTTCGAGTTTCTCTCCCTCTTCTATTGTTTGTCGCCAAGTTAGGAGACCCTTTTCTCCATTAAGATTCAACTGTGCCGCATTATCATATAAATTTACAGTAATGAGTTTCTTCAAAAGTCAATCTTCAAGGCAATGTCAAAATTGTTACAAGTTCAAGCAATCAAAATTCACGAAATGAGGCAACTTTCTGTGGGGTAAAAAACACCCGATGTTTATTAACATTTTATTTGAGGGCACTGGTACGACAGAATATATCAACCACTTCTGCTGAAATTCATGTGGTTTGGGGTCTTTACAAGTTTACACATTTAGGCATTTTTTCAATTGTTTTCTTTATCATGAATATATTCTTGGACCAGAACATTATTTAAACAGAAGATGGAGTGTTCTTAAAAAGGACGAGTTAGAGGACGAGTTAGAGGCGAATTTTATAGTATTTTTATCCCGTGAACTTGAATACCACATTCGGTTTGCCTGAAGATGTAACTAAAGGCGAAAAAACACTGAACACCGTCCAGTCGTTACGTCATAGTAGGATCTCTCGGCCGCCGTGCGTTTGACGCTCGTGTTTGGACCGCGTGCAATTCCAAGCTTGCCAGGTATATTCCCTCGCACTGACCCCAGTCGTGACGTCGTGTTCTGACCTCTTTAAAATTAGCAAAAGTGCGCGTGCATAGTTTTGAGATATGCGAGAGTGGAGACTCCAAAAATTCCTAATATGAAGGCAGCCTCTGTGCGCCATAATGAAAAATAAACTCGACATTCTTGATTCGGAATGTGGAATAAAGGCGATTTTAGTGTTTTTCCCTAAATGGAGAACCGCTTTCGCTTTTCTTTAATAGCAAACTGCACCGTTCTAGAGGAACTTACATTGCCCCAGGCTTCCATTGTTATTAACTGTGCAATGACAGTGCAGCCAACAACTTCCAATCCTAAAGTGAAGTAGCGACATCTGGTGTCGGAGATTTAACTCTATGAACAATGTTGAATAGTGAGAATCAGTCATGTTCCAAGCCCAAGAAGCAGTGTCTGGCTTTCGCTGGCATCATGTTTTTTCTGTAGTAACCCTCTATGGCATGAACGGGCTGGCGGTGTTCTATTTTGTAAGGCTACAGTGCGCATCACTTCTGGGTTGGCATGCTATTTTTGTATCATCCAAGAAAAGCTGTTTTCCTGCAGTAATTTTATAGTCTCTCGGTGTTAAGAGGAGCAGAAGGATTGCGTTATAACTGTAGTCATCGCACATTGTAGTGATTGTGTGCTTCAAATGTTTTTGTTCAGGTGCCAACGTTTTCAAATGTGATATGCTCTTAAAATGCTCCTTTAGGTTTCTAAAACAAGACTTGAATTTCTTGTAAACTCACCTATTGCAGGCACATTCCACTGTTAGGAGCACCTCATACTTTTCATGCAGTAATATCAAAGTGTTTAAAGTGCGACATTATTTTTTATCCTGGTTTTGTAGTTTGATAGAAACATTTGTTGTGATCTGGGGACATCAGGAGGTGATATTAACTTAAATTCAACCTGTTTTATTTCCCTTGGTCTCATGAGTGAATTTTTCAGACAACCGCGTGCTATTGTTGAGGCTTAGGGCTTACGGAAATTGAATAAGCCAAGTCGTCAAAGAGGATCGCGTCACTCAGAGACAAAACGAACTACGGCGCAGGAGGCACAGGACATGACGACTGGCTCAATAAAAACCTAAGCTTTTAAAAAACAATCTGTTGCTCCTGCAGAATCTGCTAGCTGCTGTATTCAAAACGTTTAGTTGATATTCTAATTTACTTAATCCTTGCATGAGTAGGCCGAGATAGGAAGAGAACACACTAGAGTTGTATTGCATCTAGCCACACTAAACTGAAGAATGTACGACCCAAGGGTTTAATCTGAACGCTTGGCAAAAACGCCCGCGAAGAGTTTGGCGACAGTGATTTGCCGGTGCCGTGATTGCCTTGGCGCTGACCAGTCACAGCGGTAGACTTCTTTGCCGACATTTTTGCCAAATGTGACACGACGTGTCCAGGACACGTCTTGTCACATAAAAGCTACCCGTTTATAAGTGCACCATGGTTCCATATAAAGTCTAAACTTTTATACGTGGAAAATTGTTCCTCATAAAAACAATCGTCGATAAGTGAAACATCGTTCCATTCAGAGTGACATAAAATATGTGGAACAATGTTTCGCATATTTTCTGCGCATCCGAACACCGTTTCACCACGAATAAGTGGAGCTTTTTTGCAAAAACGTTTCCCTTACTAATTGGATCTTATGTGGAACAATATTTAGAGTGTTAGAACCGCTGTCCAGGATGTTTGGTACGCCTTGCAACATTTTAATTCCAAACGTAAATAATTGAAATCTAGCAAGCGAATGCACTTTCGTTAAAATGTTGTCTTTTTTCTCTCTACTTCCGTGTGGACAAATTTTTTAAATATAGCGTCTTATGTCGAGTGTTCGTCGTCGACACACTGGTTTGCGAGCTTGCACACAAATGGTCATGTGTCATATATTTCGTTCAAATCATTACTTATCGCGATGATCCTGCTTGTTGCCAGCCTCTATTATGACGTTGTCGGCGTTTCTAATTTCAGCAGGCGGGGTTTAAAAAAATCCATGATTCCCGGTGCTCTTATAAATGCTTTCGAATGATCGCGGACAGGACGCACGGAAGTCATGATCCCAGATGATAAACGACGCGCAAAATGCTGGGAATTCTCGTAACAGTCTGTGGCGCTGAATGGGAGCTATTTTAGGACTGAGTTCCATGTGCGAAGCGGCCTTTAGGCCTTTACTGGCGAAAGCATCAATCGGTAGAAAGATCAAAGTTCTTGTAATAAAAACAGCATCCCCAATGTTTTTTTTTTGTTGTTTTTTTTGCAGACGTTGCCAAGGGTTTTAATCGGTTACAGCTGGCTTCCACGTCTGCAGAACAGACGTGCCGGAATTCCCGCCGGCCAGCGACGATTTGCCCTATGCTAGCAGAAATACTGCTTTCCGATGTCGGTTTCTAAAGATGTCGGCGACGTTTTACAAACTACCTTCTGTGTTGCTTCGCAATAATTAAAATTTTGTATCTCGAGTACGGAAAAAAAGGCGCAAGCGAAATGGAGTGTGGGTCGCCGATGTTCCTTTACTCTGCAGCCGCAGTGTAGCGCCGCTTGTTTGCCGCTGAAGGGATGAAGATTTTAAGCCATTACAGAGATGGTACCTAAGCAAGAGATGTGAGCGAACGTGGGGTTGGATGAAACCGACATAACAATCCTGTTCTTTAAGAGGAGTTGAGATTAAACAGACACGTCGCCTAAGAGGTTAAAGGGCGCGAACTAAAACAGGACGAAAAAATCAACTTCCACCAGCTCGCCTGTGCACTCACTGTTTTTTCATGTATACCAAATAGCCCCAACTTGAATTTTATTACGTCGTCTAATACGTATCTGTTAGTTCTTCGTACCTGCGTTTAAAGTTTTCAATAAAATGTGACTCCCACTCCTCTTAGATATTTCACAAACCTTGTTTACTGATGCAAAATCAGGTGCTTGCATATCTCTGACACGCAATTTGTATCGGGTTGCGTCGATTCTCCTTCTTTATATACAGGTTGTTATAAATGTTTACAATTAATAAAAGTCGAACAGCAACACAAATCCGTTCTATGGAGGTGAGGCATATTTCACCAGAAGTCAATATTACAGAGGACTAATCGTCACTATAGGTCGAACAATAAAAGGAAATAGCTAATTAACGTTTTAATTAGCGAAATTGAATATCTGGATCCAATCTGAAACTAGCTCAGCATCATTGAAACCATTAAATCAATTAATTGTAAAAATACATTTTGCACGTAGAACTCGCGGAGATGCACTAAATTTACCACTCGTACAACAAGCACAAGGCTGGGGGTGGGCAAACGCGAATGATACCTTTAATCAACATGATTTTTATATAATTACTGGGGTCACCTAGCTGTCCCCGAAAAAGACGCCCTAAAAGCACACGAGCATGTGCAGGAGTGTGTAACAAAGCTTCACGCACTAACCCAAATGCGAAGGTTTTAACTTTCGCCAACAAAGGACTGGAGGTATTGTTTTAACACCACAGGTTTCGGACGAGCGACCTGTGTGTACTGCTGATATTGCACTAATAAAAAAGACCTAGGGGAGTGCGAGATTTTTCGGCCTAAGGATCCTCACTTGGCGGGTTTGTATCCCGGCCGAGGTGCCCTCAATTTTACGGACCACCATTGCGGGGAAGCCACTGTCTCACCGAAATTTCGGTTGCACGATAAAACAATCCCAGGTGGCCGCTGGGGTGCGCCAGTTGTCGTTTTTATGTTTCGCACAGAATATCCCGAAGTTTGACATTGACGCAGTTCTGGCTCATCTCGCCACTGGGTTCTTGTATGGCTTCTTTTAAACCTCTATAGATTATGATTAGGTATGCTGCGTAATAGGTTTTTTACGGTTTCTTCGGTTTCTCGTAGAACGACTAAAGCTTGACCGTTTTAGGGCTATAGCAGCATTGCCAGATGGGAACGTGATCGTGACACAAAAATTAGAATCTAAATTTCTCAAAATTTCTACGAACTCTTCTTCAAAACTCTGATTCAAAACTATTATTCAGAACAGTTATTTTACTAAAGAAACGTATATAAGTTCAGTCAGTTTGAGGTATACATACACAGTTCTAAACGTGCTCAACGACAGCAAGCTACGGTTAAACAAATCGGGCCCGTGGACTGTGGACGTCACAATGACGAACACCCCAAGACTTCCGGGGACAAAAAGGACAAATACACTGAAGAGTTTGATCTTTTAGTCTCACAATTTAAATGTATCACTTCTGAAACCGGACATACACCTTTTAGTGTATGTGTCGTTTTTATCCGCACTCTCGGGGTTTTCGGATTGCCTAATATTCACCAGCTCGTTTGCGCCCTCACTTTCAGCCTGTTAATGCCACAATACATGATGAAATGTCATCTGAAAGAAAGAAAAATATTTCTCGTAACGTGTATGAGCTGCGCAAAATAGCGTTGTCTAAATCTTTGGTTGTCAGACGAAAAATCCTTCATGCGCTTGAAACATGTAAGTCTCACTGAAAGGACAATGGTTCATTATGTATACTCCCTGGCAGATGGCTGTTATGAAAACTACATTTCCTGCTTTGGCCTCTTTGATGTGTGGCTCTATGGTTCTACTTCAATCGATCGGCTGCTTGCGCCATTAAGTGATGTCTACTTCAGTGCGGTGGCAGTAGTCTTTTCAGTTGCTTTATGTCATCAGGCATTTTCCCCCAGACCTCACCCAGTTTTGCCAGGTGACATGGCCCACTAACCAAAACACAAACGTCTCCAGAATGCCACCAAATAAAAAATATATATATATATTTTAGTAAGGTACGTTGTTGGGCTAGTTGGTTCATCTTAGTAAAACATATAAAATAGCGCAACAGAAACAAGGACAAGAAGTAAACAGCGCCTGTCCTGTTTACTTCTTGTCCTTGTTCTGTTGCGCTATTTTATATGATATATATATTTGTCAAGGATTTTAATATGTGGCAACGCTGGCTATGACGTGATGCAGGCTTGGGCCATTAAACGATGTCTACTTTAATGCGGTGGCGTTAGTGATTTCAGTTGCTTGATGTCATCAGTCATTTTCCCTTAGATTTCACCAAATTTCGCCAGGTAACATGTTCCACCATCCAGAACACAAAAATCTCCAGAATGCCGCAAAACTAAAATAACAATTGGTGAAGAATTTTATTATCTGGCAACACTGGGCTGTGCCGCATTGAATGTTTAGCACAAAAGTACAAGCTCCCCTCCAACGAGACCCTCGGCTCGCTATGATTGGTTGATTATTTTTCTCTAAATGTTTCTTGAGCTCACACAGAAAAGTAGAGGGCTTTGTGAGAGGTACTTCTCCTGTGATTCCCAAGCTGCTACAGACTGTAGTAGTCTCGGGATTGTCGCTTTTCCAAAGTATGAATCCATGTTTGTCGAGTTGGAGGAAACAGCCTTTCGGCCTGCATCGTCTCTCTCGGAACCAGTGCACACCTCTTATCAAACGTTTACGGAACCCGCGAACTTCGGGTTATCCTGTGGTAGCAGCCTGCTGTTTGTAGGTGAGCAACGGCTTTGTGACGTAGCTGGCGTAGCACTGAACAAACCATCCCGAAGGGCTACATCAAGAGGCCATTTTGTTCTGCTTTGTCTATTGAATAACGCTGCCATGAGAAAGACATACAGTTCGCGTGCTTCGTGTGTTTGCTGAGCTCTGTACATAATTTCCACATCGCTTCCAAGTCGTACCAGGGCAGGGTGTAAGATAGACAGGTGGGGAAACGGCCCATAGAAACCTACCGCAGCGCCGTGACCGGATTGTGTACTCGTCTGCTTGCGAGTACCCCCGATTTGCGACAGATGGGGCTGCGGCGAGAAGAAAAAAATTGGAATCGAATTTGCAAGGAACTCTATGGGAGAGTGCGCAAAATAAACCGAGAGCACGACAGTCCTCCATTGAAAATCCACGAGAAATCATCTACTTCAGTTTAGCCGGTCGCCACCGTTCGCTCACCCGGAATGAGAGTTCGTGGTGCTCCACATAGATGGCGCCACAGAAAAAGTGAAAACCGAAGGGTACACAATCCGGGCGCTCATTTGGCTTTCGTTTCCCCACCTGTCTATCTTACACCCTGCACCAGGGCAACATGCTCATGACTGTAGAACCTCGGCTTCACTCGCACATAACGTGAAGCAAACTGTACACACCAACTCGAGGATCAGACGTCTCGCCGCTGATATAGCGCTGCTGTCGGCGCGGCAAGCGGAAACGCTTCATTTTGCGCCTTTCTCACTTCTGCGCACGCGCAATGCCCACGCATGATGTGGGAAAACGCGGGCTTTTATGTAAGCAGCAAGGCGGCTGTCATTCCCTTCCCTTTTTAACACTGTTTCAGAAGTAAACACTCCTTTCATGCCAAGAAAATTATCGTATAATTCATTTTTATGGTCCGAGTTTGACCCTACAAATGCAATTTTAATCGCCTTTGAAACGAGCCATACTACGTTATAGTTTGCAATATTCAAGCCGGTATCCTTATTTTTTGTTCCTTATTCATGGTGGTCCTGCAGCGCATTCAGGCATTATTAGAAGGGATGATAAACATTCGATACATTTCAGCATCTGCGGCACAAGCAATTTGTTAAGACAAGTCATTCGAGTCCCTAAAGGATTTTACAAAAACGAATTTTCGCCTAATTTCGTTCTGGTGCGAAGATCCCTTTTTATGCATGTGATATTTTTTTTTTATATGTAATTCCGTGGTGAAAATAGGATAAATCATTAATGCGTGTTGTAGTATGATGGTTACTGTATAAAAGCTTCAATGGCAAATGTTTTCGTCGTTGTGCCGATGGTCGTACATAGTAAGGTAGGGCGAGCTCCTTAAGAGTTCTAGCGGACTTTGTTACAGAGTTCAATTGCTCTTCCTGCCTTCATTGCAAAGTCGTCAGTATGAAATTTCTAGGTACAGTCAGCTGATGACGTGACAGTTAGATATTTAACTGCTTGGGTCTTTGGTACAACCTCAGTTTTCAGCTTATAAGAAGTTTCAATTTTCTTTCACGGGAAGAACTAACATGGACACATTTTACAGCGAAACTGTATATAACTCTTTGGTCAGATTTGTCGTGTCGGCTTTCTCAAGGAAAAGAAAAAATCCTTCAGCGACTGAAGCGATAGTGATAAGGCACTCCTGATTACAATGCGAAGCACATAGCCATCACCGTATCCGCTTCTCGGTAAAGATTACTGTTGCGCAAGCTGGCTCGGTGACGGCTGATTGCGACGTTGGGTGTAAGGCACTAGCCTTTCATACGTGAAAAAACTTTGGTGCAGTGCATTTCATTTTTTCTTTTATTCAATCTTTTGGTATAGTCCAGATGGCCAATGTTGAAGGTGATACCACAGCTTCGCTGGCCCATCACGTTCGCAGCGTGGAATGGAGGCCCGACGTTTTTTTTTACTTTGTGCTCCGTCTTCCAGTTTTTGCTCCATTGCTTTATTCGATTCTGGTCAGCCTGTAAGCCTGTGGGACTTGTATCGTCTGCTATACATGTGTAAACGACACAATCATCTTCAAACAATCATACTTTCGAAATCAGACCATAATAAATGTCATTAGCAAATATAAAATTAACAACGGTTCCAAAAATAGAGCCTTGAGGAACGCCAGATGTAACCACAATAAAATTAGGTTGTCATCATTCAAAGTTACACATTAACGAGATGGTGATAGATATGCTTTTATCTACTTAAGTATGACGGCGTTAAGGTTTAGGAGCTTTAATTTGTGTAATAACACTGAGAGTGATAGTGTGTCAAATGCTTTTTTTTTAAATCTAAAACACACAGTCACTCTGTCTGCCTCCAACATTCGTAACCAAATCGTGAGTTAGCTCGGTCAGTTATGTAGTGGAGGAATACCGCTTTCGAAACCCCTCTAATTCCTAAAAACAAAAATGGTGAAATTTAAAGTGATTTATGATGTTTGAGTATAAAATATGGTTCAGTATTTCACAATATATTAGACATTAGTGAAAACGGTTTGTTATTTACAAGTTGTCTTTTAGAGGGCCTAATAGATAAATTATAAATTACAGGCCGTTTTCACTAACATCTAATATATTGTGAAATACTGAACCATATTTTATTCGAGTGCACAGGCACCATGTGCGCAAATTTTCGGTCGTCTGGAAAAGAAGCATCGTTTGACGATTTATTATATATTGTAAAAAAGCATGGTGCAGTTGCGTCTGCACAACGCTTTATTATTGTCGCCGAGATCCCATCTGGGCCTAACGTCTCAGTTTCATCAATAATTGTTAGAAGCCGCAACACCCCTCCTACGCCAAGTTAAATTGGTGGAATTACGCTGAACGAGCTCGAGCATCTAGCATAGGTTACATTATCACTAAGCATAAAAACTGACTCAAAATATGTATTGAAGGCTTCTGTTTTTTCCTAATCATCGGTAATTGTTCCGTTACTAACCACGACAACTGCTATACCTCGCCTGATCATTGCCGCAGCGCCTCATATTTCCAAAACCGTTTGTTTGTAATTTTTATCCCGTCCTTCAGCCGTTGTAATTAATCTTCTTCTGCTTGCCTTGTTGTAATCATATACTGAAACGCGACTTCTTTTAGCTTATGTATGCTTTATGCCGAGCTGTTTTTTTTATACCGCGTGCACACACGCTTTCGCTTATTTTTCAAACAGAGCAGGCTACCGGTGATTCACGGTTTCTTTTTCTTTTCTTTTTTTAGATCCGATTAGTTTGTGCAAGGAATGTATATTTTTGTTAAAGTGAGAAGTATCTGTTTAAATAAAATCACTGCAGCATACATACTCATTGTTTCCGCTAGACATTCAAACGAGATACAATGATAATGTAGCTCGGAACACATCCCTTCATAATCTCCAATTCGTAAAACAGCACCTTTCTATTTGTACTAACTTTTTTTGCCGGAAACCCGGAAGCCAAGGGTCGAAACAACAGCACTGTGGTCATTTATACCAGGAATGACATAGGTTTTTTTTTAAAAAAACAGTTAGGTAATTACAAAAGAACAAGTCAAGTGTGTTTGAGTTGAGTGCAGGTCAAAAAACGTGTTGCGTAAAAGCAAAGCTGTCCACCATGCACTTAAGGTCAAGTTTCAACCGACTCATTGTTCTCCATATACAGTGTTCATTGCTCCGTGTCTTATCTGGTAGATTAAAATCTCCACTAATCATGACACGATCATTAAAAACTGCTAGATACTAGGTCGTGAAGCATATCATTAGTATAAAGATCAGAGTTAGAGGGTGTGTAGAACAATCCCTCAATGAAATGATTATTATCATGCAAAGCAACACTATACCACAGGAATTAAACAGTATTACCTAGGACATGTAGTTGATAGCTTCCAGGGAGATACGCACCAATATGACCCCCCCCCCCCCCTTTTTTTGTGAAAGCCCCTCTTCCTCTTCTTTATAGGCGTTAAATGAGCTAGGGAATAAAATAACTCGTAATCTGATATAGAACCATCTAACAATGACTGTTCCAAGGACTATATCAGTTTGCACAGAGGTAATCAATCCTGACAAATCTTCTAATTTATTCTTTACACTTGTGCAGCTCAATACCATCACTATTACATTTCTCCCAACAATATTCCATGTAGAATTTTGGCGTCAAGTATGCTTCAAAGCGACAACCTCCTCGTTTTCAGCATCGGAAGTGAACAAGCTAC
The DNA here is from genome assembly GCF_016920785.2 of Ixodes scapularis. Lineage (NCBI taxonomy): Eukaryota > Metazoa > Arthropoda > Arachnida > Ixodida > Ixodidae > Ixodes > Ixodes scapularis. The sequence continues at coordinate 440,836 of NW_024610028.1, read as the reverse complement.
TATTGATTAAAAGTTTCTGATAAGTTAAATATTCCATATTGTTTCGATCCTACTTTTAGTTTTCCCCTATGCCCAAAGATGACGACGATTTCCCGTACTTCCATAAAGTAGTCATCAGAAGAAAAAAAAGAAAACAGTGCCTTTTAGCTTGTACGCGCTCCGCATGACTTCAGTTTTTGCGTTACGAAAAGGAAATCTTATAAGTACATGCCGAGTTTTTCCTTCTTGTTTCCCAAGGCGAATTTTTTTTTTTTAATAGAAAATACCTTTACACTTAGTCATTTAAAAAAAAATGCCTATGATCACATTTTTGTTTTGGCTGAGCGTGGGTATCAAACACGCTCTAATTCGGTACGTACACTATTAGATTAGTTTGTTCGTTGTTATTATCTAAGCTATCAATTCTGGCGCTCAAATTCAAGCTTTGGTTACCCCCGAGGGGCTAAATAAATCTTCTCACACGTTTCACGCTTGGGAACAAAATCCAAAATTGTTTCTACTTTAGTATCAATAGATGAGAGCCTCACATTAGTTTGCGTAATTTACTGCTCTAATATCTCTTTGATTGTGTTTAGGCTAAGTTCAGGGTCTTTTGGCAATCGAGGATGGCCTTCATCTGCTCTTTGTCAGAGAACCAGGATATTGCTCTGCATCACCGCTAAGTAAAATGATAAGCATACATAGCGAATAAAAACAAGCAGCAACACACTCACAAAACCCTCCCGGGCGGGCTGCACCACAAGGCCAACATAATTGCTTTTTACTTTAGAATAGCAAATGTTTTTTACCAATCTGGAATGCGAGCATGAGCTAGTAAGCGCGTGGCCGCATGCCTTAGGTGCTATCTTGAGGCGTCGAAGACAGCTTCGATCGATGTCGATGACAATCGGACTTCGCGCGGAAACACCAGTGGAACCAACAAAGACATAGTTTAATATGCATAAGCCGAGAATATAATTCTATTAAATGCATGAAGATCTATATAAATATATGTTGGACTCAGTGACTCGTACGACTACTACACCAACTCATGTTTATAAACAAAGTCGCGCGCCCCTTGCGGCACAAATGGCGCCCGCGCCTGCGCGATAGCGTGTAGGCAGAAAACCACGGTGTCCTATGCAAAAAAAAAAAAAAAAAAAAACAATTGAGGCGTTGTTGCCACAGTGTGGTTTCGCGGTCTTCACGTTTTCTGCCTGGTTATCAATGCGTGTGCGTTACCAAAGAGATGTCTGACTATCTGAGTGGCCCAAGTGGGGCAGAAAAAGTGCGATACAGAGCGAAGTTCTGCCTATGTAGTGCTACGCCTGGCGACCCGTGCTGCGTGCACGCCACAGAATGGACCCTATCGAGTCGAAGGTAGCCAGGTGTCACTATCGTGGACATCACATTGTATCTTTTGCTTACGCCGAGTCAAGTTATCCCGGAAACCCTGAAGATCTACAAGTCCTTGGAGGCTTACAATTTGTTTCAGGTAAGCACAGCGGCAGTGTAGAGTCCTCGCCAAATCCAGCTGGTGCCAGTCGAGCGCAACTTCGAGTCAGGGGCTCAGACTGGGGACGAGGAATGCGTTATTTTATTCCGTGCTACGAAGTGGGATTTGTAATATTTGCGTCGAAAAACAGCAAATCTAGACAAGTGTGCGCGGCATTTTCGTACATCTGGGGCTATGATGTTTCTGTTACCCGGCCCGCGTTTCGTGGTCGCTGTAACCCCTACCGCTGGGAATTACGTCTTTGGTCTTCGTTTTGTTCGTTTTTTCCCCTTAATTTCTTCCAGGTTTGAAACAGCACTTGCTGTACCGCTGCGAGTTTTACACGCACAGGCGCGGTCTTTGATCTTGACTTGCATTCCTTCTTTTTGTATTTACGTTTCTCGGAGCCATTTGAGTCGGGAACGTTCTGCATTTAGCGCCCATCTGTAGGGTTAAAGTGCCCCCAGCGATTCAAAACAATTTGGTAGTTCGTGCAGCTTCTCATTCTCAGAGATATTGCTTACTTGATCGCGCATTGCGCTCCTGGTGCACTGTACAGACCGTGATTCTCAGTCTGCCAAGTTTAGGGTGACCAAAGTCACCAGGCTTGATCTGAAATGAACCGTAAAACTCGACGCCTGCACGTATCAATCTAAACTTTTCGTGAAAGGTGTATTTCACACGTCGGTTTTTCTTGTAAAATTATAAAGCGTAGCTCTCTTGCTGTAAAAACTAGGGCCAAGAAACCTGTCTGGATCTACGGTGAGCGACCACGCAGACGACAGGGCTCCAGTAGTGAGGTGTGTTTGGCGTTCGCAGTGATAGATGGTGCTACCTCCTTATCGCGACAGCTCTCGATTACCGTGGTTTATTAAAGTGAACACACTCTTTTTCAGATACACCTTTGGCTAAAATATAAACGCGAAAAATAAGAGCAAAACTAAAAAAAAAAAACGCGTCTGTATAACAACGGCACGTTTGCTGCCACCGGATTCCGTCTGCGTGTCGCCTGCTTTCATTCGCTGGCCGGCTACACCTTCGAATGCTGCTCCCGACGCCATCTATCAATGCAAACGCCGAACACTCCCCGCCACTCAACCTGGTCTCTTGCGTAACCACCCGCTTTAGACCCTGGCAAGTTTCTTAGCTTTATTTTTTAGAGAAAGACAGCTACGCTTTGTAATTTTACAAGAAAAATCCGACCTGTGAAATACAAAGTTCGACGTGAGCGCGTTGGTGAAGTTAAATATAAACAGAAAGCATGAACATAGGGACGGACAAAACACCTTTGACGAAATATTAAGATTGCTACGTGCAGGCGTCGATTTTTACGGTCCATTTTAGGTCCAGCCTGTTGACTTGGGTCACCTTACATTTCTCCTACAGCTGAAAGGCCGTGATCAATATTTTTCAAGCTGCCGAAAAGTGTGCTTGTGTGAAGAACCCACTGAGGTGGCATTCTGTGCGCGTAAAGTTAAAAATAAAGAACCAACGTTATATGTGCGGTGCGTCATGCAACACACAAACCCTGCACATGTGCATACTACGCAGGCACAACATGCTTGCCAAACACTTGCCAGTGCACGGCTTGTCTCGATATTTTCCTCAAACATAGGCTGCCATAGCCAGTATGGTCATTGCAAAATAACTGGTAATCTAAAAACATTATACTATTTGTAAAGATTTCGTCAAAAACACATGTATTGGCCTTGCACTGTTTTCAAGACCACGCGGAGGACGTCCGACGCAGCCAGCCTGACGGACACAACGCGCGCTTCTATCGTGCAAATGTGAGACCGTTGAAAAGGGCAACTGGCCTGCTTCATAATGCTTGGGTGTGCTTCGACAACCCGTTAGGAAGGGCACACTTTGGCCATTGCACATCTAAAAGTGGCTATGTTGGGTGTGATAGTAAATAGATACAAAACATACCAGCGATGGAGCATACCTATTTCGTGGCACTCCTGGTCCATGCACAAGGTTGGGAGGTGAATGACGAGGGCTCTTGAGACATTCTTGAAGTGTGCTCAACACTAAAGAATACTGCTGCAATGTATATCTAAACCTCACCCAGAATGGAAAAAAAGTATTGTTTATTTATATCTGATGCTTGGGATCAATGTTAACAGTGCTAAGGTTGCGAAGTGATTTAATTCACATGGTTGCCTCTTAATTTTTAGTGCTATCACTTTTTTTTTAAAGATAGAGCATTACAACTTCTGAGTAGAGCTCTGAATAAACACGGTTTATGGAGAATATCCACTCATGATTAAGAAATAAATTGAAAGAGCAAAGAAAGACGTGGCTGTGCGATGCTAAATATCCAGGTATTCCACCACTATCCACAAAAAAAGTGTGGATAGGGGTCAGGTGCAAATATGGCGTACTGCTGGTGCGCACTGATTCTGATCCGAGCTTCCACATTAGAAGGCGATGTTTAACGTCGTGAATGCCAACCATTACTTGCGTAATAGGTAATAATAATAAAAAATAAATGTCATAATTCAACAATTCTGACGGGACTATGCAAACCATAGTACACTGCGTACTCAACGAGATCAAGCAATTTAAAATGAATCGGACCAGTATACTATAACCGTACTAATGAAAAAAAAAAAAAAAACCAGGGCAACGGGCAAAAACGACGGACACTGAGAGGTTTCACCCTTTAGTCTCACATTTTAAATGCCTCATCATTTAGCGACACATACACCCTTTAGTCTATGTGTTATTTTACCAGCACTCTCGAGGTGTTTGTAATGCTTAATATTCACCAGCTCGTTTGCGACCTTATTTTCAGTTAATAATGTACTATGCATGTTGCACTGTCGTCTGAAAAAAAGAAAGTGGTTTTGCGCAATCTTTATAAACTCCGCAAAATATCATTGTTGAAAGATTTGGTTGTCCGAAAAAAATCCTCGAAACCCTTGAAACATGTAATTTTGGATAAAGTAACAATGGGTCATTGTGTATACTCCCTGGCTGATTGATGTTATGACAACTGTATTTCCTGATCTAGCCTCTTCGATGTCTGGTTCTTCGGTTCTACTTCAATCGATTGGCGGCTTGCGCCATTAAGCGATGCCTGTTTTAATGCTGTGCCGGCGATGTTTTCAGTTGCTTGATGTCATTGGGCATTTTCCCCCAGATATCACCAGATTTTGTCAGGTGACATGGTCCACTAACCAGGAAACAAACATCTACAAAATGCCACAAAATAAAAAAAAACACAAATAAATGTCAATGATATTATCATTTGGTGACACTGGGGTATGGGCTGTTGCAGATTTAGCATAACAGTACAATCCCCCCAATAACGGGACCCTCTGATCACTAAGGTTTGCGTTTTTTTTCTTTCTACATCGTTGCCTCTGCTAAAGTAGAAATGGTAGAGGGCTTTGTGAGAGGAATTTCTTATGCGATTCACGAACTGCTACAGACTCTAGTAGGCTCGGGATTGTCCTGATATTTTAAGGCATCAAAGGTGTACACAACACACCAGACGTTTACAAAACACGCGAACTGCGGTTTATACTATGATAGCGGTGTCCTGGTTGTAGTTAAGCAAAGGCTTTGTGACGTAGCTGAAGTAGCACTCAACAAACCATCCTGAAGTGCTACGTCAAAGAGCCGCTGTTCCGCGTCCTATAATAGATAACGCTGCCATGAGAAAAACATACATTTCGCGTGCTTCGTATAAGTTCGGAGAGCTTTGTGCATATTTTCCACATCGCTTCCAAGTTGCACCAGGGCAACATGCTCATAGCTGTATCGCCTCGGTTTCGCTCGCAGATAACGTAAAATAAACTGTATACACCAACTCGAGTGTCACACGTCGCGCCGCTGATATAATGCAGCTGTCGGCAGGGCGAGTGCACATGCTTCATTCGCGCGAATCTGATTTCTGTGCACGCACACCGAAATGCTGCGGCAATCCAAGGCAGCAATCTGGGCTCCGCACACGCGCAGTATGGAACTAGCAACGATAACGCAGACTGCTTGCGTTGGGTGGTATACAAAATGCTGAAACTCACTTCTAAACGCAAGCACTAAACATTTGCGTTAGTGTCGCGGCCATACGATCCACTGTTTAGCATAGTTCGGTACGACTTGCAAAATGTTAATTCCAAACGTACATACTTGAAATAGAGCAGACGAATGCACTTTGGCGAAAAGTTATGTCCCTTTTTTCTTTACTCAGTAGCGGTGAAATTTTAGAAATAGAGTAAGAACGACTGCCGTGCATTTATATCGAATGTTTGTTGTCGGCACACTGGATTGCGATTGCGCCCAAGTGGACATCTGTCATATATTTCGTTCAAACCATTACTTATCGCGATTGTCCTGCTTGTTGCCAGCCTCTATAATGACGTTGTCGGCGTTTTTACCTTCAGCATGGGGCTTTTCAAAAAGTCCTAGACTTCTGGTGCTCCCATCAAAGCTTTGTTGTTACCAGAGACGCAGGTAACGAAATACCGATCGCTCGTTTCGCCAACGGTAGGGGCGCGCATGAATACTAGAGTAACTGTATAGGCTCTGCTTGCGGAGCATAAACAGTTACTCTAATGAATACTAGCGACGACATCGACTCTTGTACTCCCCGGTATCGCACCGGTTTTGTACAGGAGTTTGCTGGATCTCTATGAAAGGGACCCTCCAGCGATATTTGGGCTTTTGCCTTTTTTATATTATTACCTCATAATGGCTTTGGGCTACTCAGAAAACAAGTGCCACAAGCTATTAGCGCGTCATATTTTAATCAGGTAACAAAAAACCGCTGAGCGTCTTGTGGCGCCACAGTGTGTGGAAAACGCGCGGCTGATGGCGTTATTGGTATACCATTTCATGATTGGCAATATTGGCTTAAGCCGTGCGATTTTTATTATGCAAGTAAACCATCGTCATTCCTTAATTTTTTTTTTTTTTAAGTGAGAAAGATAGATTAGGGGGAAAAGTTGTTTTAAATGTGCAGAGGCAAGAGAAAAAAAAAAAAGAAGAAAACATTACACGCCCGCTTCGCTGTGGCGGAATCAGTCAACCCAGCGAACTGGAGCGCGGCGCACTAGCGTATTAAAAGTGTACTTAAACGAAATTTTATGCTCATTTTATTGCTTGGGTATAAATATACCCTGTAGCATCAGCACCAAAAGACACGCCGCTGCCCTGTCTTTCGTCTTTAAACGCAAGAAATGCATTTCTAAAATGAATAAAATGATTTTCCCTTTGCATCTGGTGATTGGGGTGCCGAAGCTTTGTTCGGGGATCGTGACCTGTTGCTCCTCCCGCAGTGGCGCCTCCCTCGGCAGGACACTGCACTCCCTAGCCGTCAACGCAATCACGTTGCCTCGCGCGGCCCGCGATAATTGTTTTGGTACCGCTTAGTTGTTTCCGTGTTTATTCATCACGTTTGCGTGCAGGATGCCGCGCTATTGCGTGGCAGAGGGCTGCGGCAGCAGCGTGTTGAACTGCGAGACGCCGACACGCGGGTTTCCGAACGATGAGAAATTCCGAAGCGTGTGGATTCGTCTTGCGCATCCGTTGTTTTCTGGGGCGCCGTACAAAATCGATCGCCTGTACGGTGACCATTTTCTCGATGATGACTACGAAGGGCGACCAATTGTTTTCAGGAGCCTCGGTCTTCCTACAAAGAATATTTGGTTGCTACCAGGGGTCGTGCCGACTATTGTTTATTCCAAGAAAACTAGAAGAGCTAAGCGAACAACGCAAAATCGAACCAAACTGGTAAGAGAGCACACTGTTAATAAAACTGGCGCATACCTCCAAGTTGGGCAATCATTATTAAATGCGAGGCATTTCTTGGCGTTCAGATTTTGCGGGCGCACGGTCGGTCTGTCGGATGGTTCGTACGGTTCTAGCCGGATGGCTAGAACCATACGATGGACCTCTCAGTTTTGACTGTAACAAAAGTTTTGACTGTAACAACTGTAACTGTAACAAGAGAGGAAAGTTGCCCCAACCCACATTGACGCTGTGATAAAGTTGCATACCACGAAGGACTTTAGGCGCAATTATTTGCCGCTAACAGATTGACTGAGCCCGAGTTGGAAATAAAACGCTTACGCGGATTTTACTTTGGATTCCCGCGTCGCATCGTAGTAACGTCTTGAATGTTAAGGCCCCGCTTCAACCACTCGGTGCACCTTAAACTTCGAACACCAGCAAACAGAAGGCAACCATTAAAACGGCGCAAAGGCCATTCCTCAGATGAAGATATTGATCAAAATGGCTAGACTGAATATCGGAAAAAGTCTGTTACGCACAGAAATAGCGCTTCGATCCTGCGCTTTTCTTTTGGGCGGGACTGGTCTAGGCGTTGGCAAAGAACACACAGAAACAACGATCACCGCGACGATGTCCTTTGGCGCGGCTTGATTAGTTTCTTTGGATCCTAGCTTCGGCTGCGTTCGGACTTCAAGGGAAGCGGATTATAGACCGTTTTTTTTTGTGTGTGTGTGTTACGGTTCCCATACGACGTACTTCAGTTAGGCGACAAATTTTTTTTTCAGTAGAAATATAATTAACAAGTAAATCCATAAAAAAAGAACTATCGGCACGTACAGCTTGCATTCTAGCGACTTCCAATAGGCAAATAAAGTGATCTGCTATTTTGCTCAAAATCAGCTGCTTCGAAGTCAACATGGCTTACGTCACGAAAAAAAAAGTGGTCTATATTTTTGCAAAAATCACCTTCTGCGCGCTTCCATCTGAGTCAGCTGGGCTGTGGTAGGCCTTCTGAGCATGCGCTGTAGCTCTCTTGTGCGGTACATGAGACGCTGCGCATGCGTCCACAGTTCCGTGAGTCCGCACTTATCATCCGGGTGATAAGCCCTTGACAGGTGTATAGACCTTTCCAACACTCGCGCTCTGGGCGCTGACATCTTTGTCTACTGGCCTGCGGAACGCGTTCTGAGAGTGCGCAGTATCTTCCACGATGTGTTTTAAGATCACAGCCGGTGCGCATTCGGAGCCGCTGCCTTGTCTACCGTTGAAAACGTTAGTAATCAGCTGAAACTTTCCATTGTGTCGTAACAATACGTACATGAGCAAACGGTATTCTTCAAGTAGATTTTTTTTTTTAGAACTGACTTGTGTGCATTTTATTTATTACTATTTAACTCCGCAAGCTATATAAGACGCGAGAAACCGGGCCAAAGAGCGTTGGTTACGACTTATGAGAACCTCCGATCCGCTGACCAAAGATCTCAACATGTTCGTAGCAGTACTCTTTCTGCCGGTCGTAGCCGGGAACCTCTTTATGGAAAGCAGCCTTCATAGCTTTCCGAAAATAACTGAAAGAAGCGGATATGTAAAAACCTACATGATATTTGACCCCTGCAATATGAACAAACGTAAGACAATTTTTTTTTAAATTTAAGCACGTAGAACGAACAGTGTTTAATCGGCAGCTCTGCGGTTGGTTCTAGCGTCACGTCGGGCATTATGTCTCCGGTAGCACACATCATAGCGCCGATATCGGCGTCGAATTTGAAAGATTGGGCCAGTATCTAGGGGACTGAACGTTTTTCTTTTATGATGACTTTCGTTTTTGCAGTCGAGGATTGCGCTGTGATCATTCTCGGTTCACTTTCAAGCTGAGACTACAACCAAAGTTACAATCGCAAGCAAGAACGCGCTCCTGGCTTTGAGACATGGGTTTCTAGCGCGAGAACTCGGGAAGAGCCTTTCAAATCTATGGTCTCGTGCTCTCATACTTCCGGCACTGGCTGCAGTCTCCACTAAGGTGTGAACAGAATATATACACCATTCACCCTTAAGCTGAGACTAGAAGCTTTGCCTTCAGCGCTATCTCGCTGGCTTCCACAGTGCTTTGGTTGCGCAAGTCTGCGTGTTCACATTTGTGTTAGTAAGGGGAGAAAGCTCGCGCTGAATACCGAGCTTCTAGCCCACGCTTGAGGGGCTCTGCAATCCTATTCGAGCGTCTACATTTTTTGCGGTTTCTACGTCTCTTCTGGTTCGTGCAACCTAGCGGGCACGGAGAGATAAACTAAATATCAGTGCGTCATATTTTAACCGGACGACGTGAAAGCCTCCTCCACCTATATGCAGTGACGGACGCAGGTATGTCTTGAGGGGGGGGGGGGGGGGGGGGGAGGGTGAGGTGCTGGTCAACGTATCATATGTTTAGGACCTGCCAACCCCTTTCCAGTTTCCACGCCCAAAATTTTTACAGATGCAGAACTCAAGAGGGGGGTCAGGACATCGGGACCCCCCCTCTGAATCCACCCCTCCCTATATCAGGGCGCCCCGTGGTACTGAACGCGCGCGGCATGTGACGACATCGTGACGTTGTTGGTATTGGTGGGCTCATGCCTTACGACTGGTCAGGACCGCTAAAAACTTTTTTTTAGTAGAAATATAAAATGTAAGTGGCCGGAACCATTTCAAGTATTTATAAAACTAGTTTTTGTTCAGTATTTTAGATAAGAAAAGAAACAAATGTAGTTTAGAAAGTACGGAAACAAGAAATGACATGCCGACATACCCGCCACCAAGCGGTGAAAGAGGCGGCGCAAGCGCCCGTCGTATGATTCCGAAGCACGCTCGCTTCGGGATATCGGAGGCCATGCTTGGCGGATCCTAGCAGACGACGCAGAACGCCGGCGGCATATTTTGTAAAAACCGAAAGTACGAATTTGTCTCCTCGCAAAAGCACGATGAGTGTCTGTTGGGACGCAGCGTATGGGAAGAAGTCACATGAGAGTCTCAAACTCAACTCGTTTTTATTTCCTAGTTCTGCCCCGTTCCGGGGCACCTTTCTATCCTCGGCCTCACATCCTTCCTCTGTCTTCCACTCCATTCCTACATTCCTCAGTCACCGTGATCCGCCGGTAAACACTTTACCGCGGGCAAGGGAAATCGTCCGGCGCGGAAAAAGGGGAAACAGAGGACCAAGGACGTCTTGAGGAGGTTATCTTTTTGCTTGTTTTTGTCATTTTGAGGTGCGTATAACTTTTCAAAAACAGCGAATTTCTAGAAAATAAAAGGTTTACTGAGTTACTACGTTCCATGGGCTAAACTTTATGCAAATTAAAAACCAGTAAAAAGTCGTTGGAAGGCCCATTTCAGGGTGAACTCGTACAGGCCGGTCCAATACTCGCCTTCTGTGTGCTGCCATCTTTATTTATTGCGCTGTGGAACGCCTTCTGAGCATGTACTGTAGCTCTCTTGTGCGGTACATCACACGCTGCACATACGTCCACAGCCCCGTGACTCCGCGTGTAAGCCCCGGATGATAACCGCTGGAAAGGTCTATAAACCTTTCCAATACTCGCCGTCTGGGGGCTGACATTTTTGTCTGCTGGGTTGTGGAATCCCTTACGAGCACGAACTGTAGCTCTCCTGTGCGGTACATGAGACGCAGCGCATGCGTCCACAGCCCCGTGACTCCGCGTGTAAGCCCCGGATGATAACCGCTGGAAAGGTCTATAAACCTTTCCAATACTCGCCGTCTGGGGGCTGACAATTTTGTCTACTGCGCTGTGGAACCCCTTCCGAGTACGCGCTGTAGCTCTCTTGTGCGGTACAGCAGACGCTGCACATACATCCACAGCCCCGTGACTCCGCATGTAAGGCCCGGATGATAAGCGCTGGAAAGGTCTATAGACCTTTCCAATACTCGCCGTCTGGGTGCTGACATTTTTGTCTGCAGGGATGTGGAACCCCTTCCGAGCACGACCTGTAGCTCTCCTGTGCGGTACATGAGACGCTACCCATGCGTCCACAGCCCCGTGACTCCGCATGTAAGACCCGGATGATAACCGCTAGAAAGGTCTATAGACCATTCCAATACTCGCCGTCTCGGCGCTGACATTTTTGTCTGCTGGGCTGTGGAACCCCTTCCGAGTACGCGCTGTAGCTCTCTTGTGCGGTACAGCAGACGCTGCACATACGTCCACAGCCCCGTGACTCCGCATGTAAGGCCCGGATGATAAGCGCTGGAAAGGTCTATAGACCTTTCCAATACTCGCCGTCTGGGCGCTGAAATTTTTGTCTGCAGGGATGTGGAACCTCTTCCGAGCACGACCTGTAGCTCTCCTGTGCGGCACATGAGACGCTGCGCATGCGTCCACAGCCCCGTGACTCCGCATGTAAGGCCCGGATGATAACCGCTGGAAAGGTCTATAGACCTTTCCAATGCTCGCCGTCTGGGCACTGACATTTTTGTCTGCTGGGCTGTGGAACCCTTTCCGAGTACGCGCTGTAGCTCTCTTGTGCGCTACATCAGACGCTGCACATACGTCCACAGCCCCGTGACTCCGCAATTAAGGCCCGGATGATAAGCGCTGGAAAGGTCTATTGACCTTTCCAACACTGGCCGACTGGGCGCTGATATTTTTGTCTACTGGGCTGTGGAACTCCTTCCGAGCACGAGCTGTAGCTCTCTTGTGCGGTACATCAGACGCTGCACATGCGTCCACAGCCCCGTGATTCCGTATGTAAGGCACGGATGATAAGAGCTGGAAAGGTCTATGGACCTTTCCGATACTCACCGTCTGGGCACTGACATTTTTGTCTGCTGGGCAGTGGAACCCCTTCCGAGCACGAACTGCAGCTCTCTTGTGCGGTACATTAGACGCTGCGCATGCGTCCACAGCCATGTGACTCCCCATTTAAGGCCCGGATGATAAGCGCTGGAAAGGTCTATAAACCTCTCTCCAATATTCACCGTCTGGGAGCTGACGTTTTTGTCTGCTGGGCAGCAGAACCCCTTCCAAGTACGCGCTGTAGCTCTCTTGTGCGGTACATCAGACGCTGCGCATGCGTCCACAGCCCCGTGACTCCGCATTTAAGGCCCGGATGATAAGCGCTGGAAAGGTCTATAGACCTTTCCAATACTCGCCGTCTGGGCGCTAAGATTTTTGTCTCCTGGGTTGTGGAACGTCTTCCGAGCACACGCTGTAGCTCTCTTGTGCGGTACATCAGACGCTGCGCATGCGTCCACAGCCCCTTGACTCCCCATTTAAGGCCCGGATGATAAGCGCTGGAAAGGTCTATAGACCTTTCAAACAAACTCGCCGTCTGGGCGCTAAGATTTTTGTCTCCTGGGCTGTGGAACGTCTTCCGAGCACACGCTGTAGCTCTCTTGTGCGGTATATCAGACGCTGCGCATGCGTCCACAGCCACGTGACTCCCCATTTAAGGCCCGGATGATAAGCGCTGGAAAGGTCTATGGACCTCTCCAATATTCACCGTCTGGGAGCTGACGTTTTTGTCTGCTGGGACAGCGAGTATTGGAAAGGTCTATAGACCTTTCGAATACTCGCCTCTTACCGGCGAGTATTCCACTGGCACCTCTTACCATTTGTGGCGTAAGCGATCACTGTGGCGCATCGCTGGCTGCTCCACCTGCCGTTTCGGGCACAGTCGATTTTTTTTTTTTTGCAACATTGATAAGCGACGTTTGCTTCACGCTTCTCTTTTTGCAGCTGGCAACCGAACAGTGAGCTGTGCCCAGTTAAAAATGGAAGGAAATAACGAGACCGGTGATTATTTGATAACTCCTGACACAAATTTCTCTGTGAGGTGTGACATGGACACCAATGGTGGCGGATGGACAGTAAGTTTCACCACTTATTTGAGGTATCCCGATTCACAGCGAAGACGAAGTGCTATTGTGTTCTTTCTTTTGAGGAAAAAAGGTTATTAATGGGCCGGTACGAAAATTTCGACATCACAAGAAGCGGTAGCGCACTAGGTTTATTTCAGTTATCTTAGTAAAAGAAAGTAAGTCAAAGCCTCCTATCTCAATCTAGAATAGTACACCACTTCTACCGTGCAGTCGCAAACTAAACATTTTGAGTACTTCGGAACCCGCACCCGCGATGATGATTACGAAAGCAACCTCGCTTTAGAGGATTCCTGCAGTTACAGGGAATGAGCTGTTTGTTCTAATATTTGCTCAATATAATCAACCTTGTCGTCCGTTAATTTGCCTTCTGAACTATGCCATGACCCATATTAGATATATTAGGCCATTCTGTAGGCCGGATATGTTAAGTCTCTCACAGTCTGGGTATGTGCATTATGTTTGCTAAATACTTTTCTATAGCAAATCTCTGAGTACATTTGTCAACTATTACAGCCCCACGCTTTGATACTTCAGTGTTATGTCGGTTCTTAAAATGACAAATGATAATGTACTGTTAAAAAGTACTATAATATATTGGCGTCTCTGTTGAAGCATATTTTTATTTCCCTTTAATAACGAGTACATTTCTTTGGGTGTGGAAGAGGGTGGTTGTACCAGTTCACAAATCTGGGAGCACTATGTCCGTCAACAATTACGAACCAATTGCGTTTCTCTCTGTTCTTTATAAAAAGTTTCTTTTTTTTTAAAGGTGTTTTTGTTAACCTCAGTTTCCGTGTTAAGCCTACAATAAATTTAAATCATCACAGATTTTTCGCGGACGATCCGCTCTAACTAATCTTGTAACTTTCTTCTTTTTTTTTAGGTTCGCATTGCTTAAAATTGTTTAACGTGGCCACCTTGGTGTCGTTTATCTTGATTGCATTTGTGATTATTTTTCTAGCTACCTGATTGATCGCTCGAATAGTGTTCCCTGGTAATGATGCAGGTCATATCACTATGTGTTAAATGCCGGAGTTTCACAAGGGTCGTATTCGGGCCTTTGCTTTCCAAAATGTTTGTAGACGACTTTGTCTCTACTAAGATGCTTCAGTTGCCTGATGACGTAAACGTTTATCGTACTATTCGCACGTCTGTTTACTGAAATATTGCAAAAAGGCGTTAATACAATTCCCCTTCAGTGTCGCATAAACTGGCGACCTTTTAATCCTGCAAAAACTGGGCTTGTTTTTTTTTTTCACACAAAAGATTAATACCATTGTTCATTCTTACAGATTATATGACTCTTGTAGCTTACAGAAATGAAGTGTTTATTAACAACGCGTTGTATAAAATAAGGGTGAGGTGGCATAGGTCCCTCCGCCATGCTGTCTAAGGCCCGTCTCGAGTGTTCTGCTCCCCCCCCCCCCCCTCATATCCCTTTGTCGTCTTTCTCACAGATTACTGCATCTCTGTCTCGTAATGGAGTTGGTACCAGTCGACATCTCTCTTCGTTCGCCTACTTGTCGACGAAGTTTGTGTCCCTGAAGCGAGCCGGTTTTCTTTTCGTTCTTCGGCTTCTGCGAAGCGCTATGCTGTTTCCCCTGCACTGGCCACCGTCGTCGTCATGGACGATGATGTCTGCTGTGGTGCTCTTGCTACAACGATAACAGGACTACACTTTCCGCTGTGTTGATACCTGAAAAATATATCTTCTCCAGTGTGAAGTTCAGGCAGTGGTTTGACATTTTTGTCGTATTGTTGTCGTTGTTTCATTTGTTTGTCTCTCAACAACTGTTGGATCTCTGTGTGATTTGTTTCCGTGCTTTGAAGCAGCGAAGTATGCGGAGGAATTTATGTCCTTGTGTGCCTATTCATAAGCAATTGACTGGAAATCCCAGGAATCCATCTCGGGGTGTGTTGCGCCACTCCAGTAGAGCGTCGTAATAGTCTGTAGTTATATAGCTCAATTTGTTCATGAGCTAGCTTTTTGGTTTCTTGTACCGTTGTCTCAGCCATTCCATTGGATTTGGGGCAGTAGGGGCTGGATGTCACGTGGGAGATTCTTCGGCGCTGCAGAAAGTCCTTAAAGTCTGCGCTGTCGAAGGGTGGGCCTTTGTCTGAAACGATTTTGACTGGCAGCCCATGCACAGCAAACGTTGTTAGGCAGCACTTGTCACGTGATTGACAAGTGTCCTCTCAAGCTGACGAGTTTCATAGTAGAACGAGTAGTAGTCCACTATCACAATGTAGTAGTGACCGTTGTATTGGAAGAGGTCTATTCCAACAACTTGCCATAGTGCGGTTGGCACAGGGAGGTTAATGAGAGGCTCTTTCTGTTGTCATGGCTTGTCTTTGCACACTATGGAACTGTCTACTTTATACTCGATGTCCTTCTCCATAATAAACCAGTAGAGAATTTTATTGACACAATGCAGTGTCTTCTCTACACCGCTGTGTGCACTGTGCAACTCTGCTAGTATTTTACTGTTAAGTTGTTCCGGAATGATCAGTCTATTTGACCTGGACAGCAAGTCATTCTCTTCATGTATCTCATCTCTGTATGACAAATACTGCTTATTTGCTACGTCTTTTGTTGACTGTCCACTCACCTGTTGCACACTGTAGCATGGTGGTCATATATTTGTCTTTATTTGTCGCTTTCCGACATTCTTGAAGGGTTTCGTCTTTGCTTGAGAGACACTCCAAGATGTTCATCTCGAAAGCTTCTGACACTTCTTCCATCGATGAATTTCTACAAAGAGTGTCGGCAATGTATAACTATCCTCCTGAAGTGCACTTTACTTGAAGTTCATATTTTTGAATGGTCAATCTCGTCCTCTTTAGCCTGAGGGCATTGGTTGAGAGGCTTTCGGAAGATAGCCTCCAACGGATTGAGACCTGGCTCTATGACAACCCTATGTCCGAAGATGTATTGGTGGAGTCGACTGCATCCGTGTACGATCGATAACCATTCCTTCTCGATTTGTGCATAGTTCTTCTGAGCTTCATTCAAGCACCTTGAAGAATGGGTCACTGGTTGTCCCTCCTTGAGCAATACTGCGCCTGTTCTTCTGAAGCTTGTTTCCACTGACAGCGTTACTTGCCTTTTTTTGTCGTAGAACCGTAGCGTGGGTGCAACCGTCAAAGCCGCCCGAAGGGCTGTGAAACCTTTCTTTTGTTCTTTTGTCCATGATCAGGCTGTCTCCTTCTCTAGGAGTTGCCACAGCGACACACTCACGTCCGACATGATAGGGATGAACCTTCCCAAGTTGTTTACCACTCCTAGGGAGCTCTTCAGTTCGCCCACATTGTTCGGTCTTAGTAGAGCAAGGATGCCTTTCACTTTATTCGGATCAATCAAGAGTCCCTATGCTGAGAACTTGTGACCCAGGTACCTGACTTGTATCATGCTAAACTTGCACTTCTTCTTATTTAGTCGTAGGATGATCTCTCGTCACCTTTCTAGTACCGCCTGAAGCCTACGGTCATGTTTCTCAGTTGTCTTTTCCCAGATGAGGATGTTGTTTATCATGATATCCACTCCGTCTAAGCCTTCAAATACCAAATGCATTGTCTTCTGGAACACCTCGAGAGCAGACGATATGCCAAAAGGCGTTCGCAGGGATCTGTACCTCCCTAATGGTGTCGCGAACGTACACAAGTGCGAGCTGGGAGTCTGGAACGTGAGTTGCCAACACCCTGTAGCTGCGTCTAGCGTCGAGAAGTACTCGGCTTCTTCCAATCATGTGGCAATGTCCTCTAAACCAGGCATACAGTAGGTCTCCCGAATGAGCACCTTGTTGCGCTCTTGAAAATCAAGGCAGAGTCGGAGTTTGTCTTTCTTTTGTAGAACCAAAACAGGGTGAACCCACACCGTTGGTTCGTTACTGGCTCAACCACTTTTTGTTGCACAGGATCTTCCAAGTGTCTCTTGAGCTTGTTCCTGACGGCGACCGGGACTACACGTGGTTGCTGGATCACGCCTTGTGCATCTGGCTTGAGTTGCATGTAGTATTTGACGGCTTTTATTAATGCAAAAACATTAACTGTCCCGTGGAGCCAGCTGACGTCATCAGTTTGAAGCGCGAAAACGGCACCTTAAATCCTTTCTTCAAGTGAAGCCATCACACAGCTATGAAACCACGCGAAACACCTAGACAACGGCACCTAGTTTCACCGATCACAAACGAATGAAGTAAAGCTGATGGATGTCGCCTTCGATCCCATTCGCTGGCACGCGTCGACGACGCTTCTATTGGCCGCTGCATACGTCAGTTTCCACGATCGCCGCCCCATGGCGCTGCGTGTCTGCGCCGCGAGCGTGCCTGTAACACGAGGGCGAGGAGAGCTGGAAGAGCACGCGCAGGGCCGACGCAAATATGCCGCAAATGAAACACGGGAACAGAAGAACGGCACGCATGCTTTCGCATTCACAACTCATAAGAAGTGCTTAGGTGTACCTCGAGCTTTTTTCTCCCTGTCCTTGAAACATATCTTCACGCTGTTTGTGGGAACCCATCGTGTTCCTTCCCACCACATCGTGCGCTGCTGACGCCATGTGGAGATAGCATCGAAGGGGCGTCGCCGAGGTGGACAATCTCGTGCCCACAGCGGCGCTGCCTGAGGATGACGAGGCTAGAAAAGGGACGAAGAGACGACTGTTACGGCTCTCGGATGTGCGGGACGAACGAGGACGGCTGCCTGGCTTCTTGAGCGCGGGGCTTTGATTGCCGCCGCTAGCCGGCGACCTGCCCGGAGCTGCGGCCCCCCCGTGGAAGACGACTCCCTGGCTTCTAGACTGCGGGGCCTGGATTGCCGCTGCAAGCCGGGGACCTTCCCGGAGCCCCTTGATGCTGCTGTGCCGCGTCGAAACCAACGCGGGCACTTGCCCAGAACCACAGCTTCCCATGGACGACGTTTGCGCGCCTCTAGACCATCGGGAAGCCGACCCATGACGACGTTTGCGCGCTGTCCGCCGACTACCCGGACATTGACGTGAGGCTTGCCTAGTAAGCATTACGTTGGGTTAATAAACAGTTAGCCCAGAGCGTGTGACGTGTCCACCCGAGGAAGGGGCGTTAAAGAACCGCCCACATGTTTCACCACCTGGCTGCAGCACTTTTCCACCAGATGCCACACACTTGATCAAGATCAGTTTTTCCGTAATGGTATCACTAATCCTGGTGGGTACTCCCCGTTGGACGATGTAGAATTTCACTTCGGTACTCCTGTTACCGTTTGGGACTGACAGGATGATGCGGCCTTCTGCTTTGCTGATGTGTCCAAAAAAAAAAATACGCCAGTTCTAGTAGTGAGAACTTGCGGCTTCTGAGTCGTGACACGTGTAAGTTGCATCGCAGACATGACAGAACAGTTCGCTCCAGTGTTGATCCTGCAGTCGAATTGCTTCCTTGCGATATTAACACCTGTGCTCAAGAACTCTTCGTCACCGTCACTATTGTGTACCCTGCAGACGAAGTTTCATCGTCCGAGTCGAGATCGGGTGTCTTGCACCGCTCTACTTGGCGTACATTTCTTCGTGGCGTACCTTCTGCGTTGGTTGACTTGAGTGGTGTGCGACACGCACGTGCAAAGTATAGTTTCCGACCACAGCTAGCATTTCGCACCCTTTGCTGGGCAAACTTCGCTTGTGTGTTTAAGGTATCCATACTGAGAGAATGCTTCCAAATGTAATCCATGTACTACGGTGGGTGTCGCACGAGCTTGAATATATTTGAACTTCTGGGCTTCGCGTTCTTTGGTTCTATATATTTAATCACTTAATCCAGCGTTGGGTTTTCTGTAATTATGCACTGTTGTAGTCGCTTGTTGATCATTCCGAGGATGATCCGACTCCGTAACATGCGGAAGTGTATCTCACCAAACTTACATTGGGTTGCGAGTGTACGTAGGTCGGTAAGCCCGTCGTTGAACCGTTTACTGCTCGCTGGTTCCGTGTTCCAAACACGAAATTCCTGTAGCTGACGTTGTTTGCTGTCTTGCAATGCCTCTCGAACACCAGCACGAGCTTTTCGACACGCATCTCGTCCCCTGGGTTCTCAAACCTGAAAGTTTTGTAAACCCGTCCTGCGTCTTCTCCGACGGTCACGAGAGATGTTGCGGCCTGCACCTCGGCGTCTTGTGACTTGAGTCCAGTGGCGGTTGAAAACAAGTTTAACTCATCCCCACCAGGTTTTTACGACTCTTCAAAGTCGGGAGACATGTCGAGTGGCCTAGGGGGTGGTAGCAGGCTGGCGAGGACTCCTCCCGACGTTGGAATCGTCAAAGTTGGATTCCCGTTCAATGACTGTGTGATCTAAGGAGTCCGCACCGTTTGAGAGTTGTCACTCGCTTTCACTGCTTAGAGCTACTCACACTTGGAACTGGCTGGCCTTAGGTTTCTTCGCTTCTTACACCATGTTGTTTACACGAATAAAGTGTTTATTTACAAGACATTGGAAATAAGGGTGAGGGGGCATAACTCCGTCCGCCATACTGTACAAGGCCCGTCTCGTGATTTCAATCTCCCTTGTTCCCTCGTTGTCTTCCTCACAGTTTACTGACTCTTTGTTTCATTATGAATTCGTACCAGTTTTGTTGATACGCGCGTTGAAAATTGTTAATGACTCTACGTTTACTAGGTAAAATTCCACGTGCCACTCGTGTATTATACAGTTACCTTAGAATACTGCGCCTATTTAGCTCGCTAGTTTTAACAAGGTTATATTTTTCTTCTACTGTGAGGAACTCCCTAGAAGTTCATCAAACGCTTAGGTTAGAGTCCCGGCAATCAGGCTTTGCAAGAGTTGTGTATGATCGCCAGATTAGACTGTAATTTTTAACAGAGGATGCGTTTATGGGCTGCATTTCACGCGAAAAGTGTAACTTTCGAGTTTGAAGAAAGAACGTTAAACGCAGGTCAAGGCAATATAAATATTCATAAATCATATCAGCAAGACCTACGCATCCAACGAATACAGAGGGCTCACTTAGTAGTAATCATAAGTTATACGTATACAAAACTAGGAACAATTAATCGCCAACAATGAAATGCACAGAAGGACTTAGTAGGAAACGAACTTCGGACAATGTAATCCGCAGTCCGACGTCTTGGTACGGCGTCAGAAACAATGAGGGGAATTAGAGCGCAAGCAGCCGGACTAGGTCTGGCTCGTCGCGGACGATTGCCTGCATTAGCAAGTGACTGTCCGCGGCGAGTGATACCTAGGCCGACATACTTTGTACGCAGGGGGCCACTGGGGGCGAGCCCTATATAGTTCAGCATGAAACTTAGTCCGCAGACGACCACTAGTGGTGAGTCATACTCACTCTAGCTTAATTAGTCAGCAGACGCCTTCCGGCGTTGATCATACGTATATCAGAAACAACTAATCAAGACCATCTTGGCGAGCAGTGGAATATAACTTTATCGTCTTCTCCTACTAGTCAATGTACATCTCGTGCTGGCATATCCCGATACACCCCCTTTCTTTACTGAGCGAGAAGGAATGCCGGGCTTGAGGGATCGCGGGATCTGCTTAATGTTCGTGACTAATCCCAGATGACGGGATGGTTGCCTCAACCGCGCTGAGGTGCGAACAGGAATGAAGGTCCAGTGTTCTTGCTGCCGCAGCGTCACGCGTGGTTCAGCTGCAGATGAAGTTGTCGGTGTTAGCTCTTGCGTGCTGAGCTCAGCGTGCGGCAGTATACGAGGGTTGAGGCGTCGCCGTGTCAGTCGGAATGGCGGGCTCGGGCCGCCAGTGCTCGCTGAATGTTGGTTGCCTCGGTGAGAACCCTATCAACCGTCGTTGGGGGGTTACGGACGAGGCCCCTGAAGATGTCGTCCCTTACGCCGCGCATTAAGGCTGAACTGCATGTAAGCGATTTACCGATCGACGATAGGAGCGACGGCGACAGCGACGAGAGTCAGCGACGAGCGACGAAGATTTCTCACTGTCGTTCGTCGCGTCGCTTGGTTTTTGAATTTCTAGAAAACTTCGCTCGTTGCCTTCGTCGTTTGTTCCCGTCGCTTTCATGCGGTTCGCCTCGTCGCGCTACTTACCGAGTGACAGCGGAGCGGGTTGCCGTCGCTTGTCTCGTCGCTTGCCAAATCGCTTACATGTGATTTAAACTTTAGGACTTGTAGCTTCTTTGCTTCTGTGGCCTGAGGGTCGACGCGGAAACTCAGGCGCAGGGCCTCTTCTACGAAGCTAGTGACTGTCTCATTCGAGCCTCGAGGTTTTGAGCGCAGCAGTTATTCGGCACTCTCCCATGGATGTTGATTTGAAAATGTCCGTCGGAGACTCCCTTTGAGCAGCTCTCAAAAAGTGATCGTCGTTTTGTGGTTTTCGTATCAGTGTCGCGCCGTTCCCTCAAGAGAAAAATACCTGTTCTGCTGGCACTGGTCCGGCTTCCATCCATTATGACGAGCCACTCGTTCGTACAGCTGGATCCAGTCGTCAACGTCTTCACAAATATCACCGCGGAATGAAACAGCTGTCCGAGGGGCATCGGGCAGGTAGACGACGGGGGCGGCGGCAGGGGTTTGGGACGATTGGTTGCTCATCGTCGGATTCGTCGACTGGTCGGTCTTCTTCAACAGTTGAACAAATTCCGGGGAAAAACTTTGAACACGGCGGCTTCCCTTGGCCACGGTCATTTCCACCGTCGGTCTTCTTGAGCCGGGGACTGGGCTTGCACTGCGCGGCCTCGGAGGGGAACAATTCAGGGGCGCGTTACCCGCACCTCCGTTAAAATGTCACGAATGACAAACGATGAAGCAGCGAGTAACTGGAAAAACTAAATCTTTATTAAGGGGCCAACTTGTGCCCCCCCCCCCCCCCCACCCTCCCCCAAACAACAAAGAAAAAATAGAGGTATAGGCGTCGCGGGCATCGAAGGCGGCGTAGCAGCTGTATCGAACGCCGGAGAAACACTGACCCTGGTCACCACGCGGATCCCCTTGCGTATACACGCGTTGTCTCCTAGAACTATCGGTGTAGAAGTTTCGGTGCGTACACAGTAAAAGTTTTTACACCTTTAAGGGTGTAAAAGGGGTGGTTTCGGAACTTAACCTTCGGCTACACCCTTTTCACACCCTAAAATCTAGGTACACACTAAACTTTTTTACACCCCTTAGGGGTGTAAAGCACTTGTCCCAGGACGAGCACCCTTTGAGGGTGCAAACGAGCACCCCTCTGCCAAAGCACCCTATAGGGGTGTGAAGTAGTATAGGGTGCAAGGTGCAATGCACCCCAGTCCAAGGGTGCTGATGCTGATTTTAATGGGTGCTCGAGGATGATTCATTCTAATCGAAATAAACTTTTGTAAAACAAAACTTTTCTCACTTACACAGATGATCTCGTTACAGATGAGCACTTAGCCAAGCCGACACTTTGTACAGGCAGGCTGGCACTAAAAGTGGACAATTATCTAAAATTAGTTGATAAACTTTTCCAATTACTGGTTCGACAGCTGTTACGAAATTGAAGACAATCACTTCCTTAAATCAGTCATTTTTTTATAAATCCTGAAATGAGCACACAGACCAAAAAAAAAGGAGAAAATATCATTTCACCAACGGCAGCGGTATTGTAGTGGTCCAGAAAGTATTGTATCCCACAACCCGTTTTGTGTGCAACGATCTTTCACAATCGTTTTTTTCTGAGGTTTGTGCTCATTTCACGAAAAATACGCTGGTCTGAGAAGGTGACTGCCCCCATTTTCACAATATGTGCTGGTGCTATCGAACCAGTAACTAAAAAGCTAATTCATGAATTTTATGCAATAAGTCCACTTTTAACTGTCATCTTGACTGTATAAAAAGTCTGCCAGGACAACTATAACTCAACTGTAAAAAGATAATTTGCATAAAACAAAAGTTTTATTTTACAAGAATCTGTTCCGATGAGAATGAATCACCCTGTATCTCAGCACCTGTCAAACAGGGTTCAGTATGCCAAGCATGGCAACCAGAAAACCACGAAGTATGCAGACCAGATAAGTGAAGAAATAAGGAGATGCAAAAGTGCAGTGCCAGCACAGGACCTTGTTACAGAAACTGGATTCCTGATTTGATGTGTGCAATGCATCGGCACATATGCTACTTGAAGCAGCCGTGCATAGATGCACTGTCCAATAATGAAGGCAAGATGTGCATGGCAGAAAAGGTTATATTTCAATGTGAAGCTTATGTGCAAACGGAAGTTACAGGAAAATCTTGAGTAATTTAAGTTTTACTTCCGACAAAATTTGGAAGGAAAATAAGAAAATATCACAGAATTTGTTCCATGCCTAAAGCTTCTGAATTTATTAATTGCTCGATGGTCTTAATACTCGTATATTTGAATAGATCAGTGGGAGACATTCTCAAACATCATTTTAAAGAAGGAGTCTGCCACCAATCTCAATGTGTCATCAAGTGTCCAATTGTCAAACTGCCAACACTGAAGTGTGATATGCATCACATGCATAATCAGCACTTGCTCATGCAAGCTAAGCAATGTGAGAAAGTGTATGGTACAAACATAAACAAGGAGCTTAGCTTGTTCAATTCCGATACTTGGCCCTTGCATCCTGCTCTGGCTCGTCGGACATTTCCCTTGCATATGAGGTGGTTACGAGTTGTCATACTTGGCATGCCGTAGTACCTTTACACTTTCGCCCAAGGCATGGCGAGTGGCATCAACTGCATACAAACAGCATGTGATTGAGCTGCAAGTAAATACAATTTGTTATAAAATGAGTAAAAAACTAAAAGAAAAACTAAATTAATAACGATTTATTGAGCTATTATGTGACCACAAAAAAAAAATAATGAGGTATGTCCTCCACACACATATCCAAATACAATACTTGAGGCATTCTATCAAATATCACAGCATATATAGGCCTACATGCTAGTAAAAATCGAGACAAAATTAAGGGGTTTGAGTCAATAAAAGCCAAACTAAATGAATAATAATTTATTGAATTATTATGTGAGCACGACAAAATAACCAGCTATGTCCTCCATACAAATAACCAAATATATTTTCTTTAAATATCACAGTGCAGGCCTAAGATGCTAGCAAAAATAAGAAAAAAAGAACAAAAATCAATACAGATTACCTCAGTACATCACAATGGTTCTTGATAAAATGACTAGAACAGAAGATCAATTTAGACGCCTTCCGTTTCGAGTGTATACTTTTTGTTCCCTTGCACATGAGACTTTCATTTAGGACCCTAAAGTTGCATAAAAATCAAGCTACACTTTTTTTAGTTTAGGGCTTAAAACATTAAAACAAGCTACCATATTTTCCAGACTATACTTCACAATCAGCTGTATAATGCGCAAGGATAAGTTTCGGCTAAAAAGAAAAAGTATTTTCTTAGATAGTCCGCACTCGGTGTATAGTCCTCGGGGAAAACTTCAGGCTGGAGAACTCCACAAAAGAGATATCTGCGGATGAATGTCAGGGGGCTTTCTGTAATCTGCTCGTCAGGCAATCGCAGAATTCCTCAAGATTAAGCTTGACCTAAGTTGGTTGCTTGCGGGCTCCCAAGCAAACAACATGTCAGATGCGAGGTATCGAAAGCCTGGGAAACAGACTGACGGTAAGAGGTTGTCTTGATTACTTTATCCCAGCGTAAAATATCCAAAACACGGCAATCTGGCCTAACCAGTTTTGTAATAATGAACAATCTTGAGACAAAAATAGTAGAGTCCACACCTGTAGAAAGACTGTACGGTGTAAAATATCAACTTTTAGACATGTATAGTTTGTGCACTATAGTCTGGAAAGTATAGTACATTTATTTTAGTTTCGAGTTAGAAGGTTAAATGGGTGCTGTACTGAATTTTGACTTCACAAAACAAGGCACCAGAAGCACACAGAGAGATGCTACAGACCCCAAAACATCACTCATGCTGCAGTATCTCAACTGGATGGGCATATTTTCGAAAAAGGGAAGAAGAGAATACAAATGTCGCAAGCTTTGTTAATCATGCTCATATTTTCCAAAAAGTACTGCCATCCGTACAAGATACCGTCATATGAGTTATGTTCTAAGGTTTGCAGCATCCCACCTAGTGCTTCGCCCTGGTTTCGTGCATACAAATCTCGGTTCAGCATCCCTTTGGTACTAGAACGGTTGTTTGTCGGCCTCATTGATTCCACGCTCTTGCGACCTTGTTCAGGAATTTCATCAGAACTGGCCTCGGAGTAGTGCTGCTGAGGCCGACAAACAACCATTCTAGTACAGCAACTGTGTTTGCTGCCTTTTTCGAGTATGTATATTAAAAAGCCAGTAAGCCACCATGATGGCAGCGATGTCGTCCTCTGCATTCTTCACGGACAAAAACCGCTGCCTATTGACAGCGAGGTACAAAAAGTCAGCCCCCTCGGCGTCATTGCCAGAGTACACGACGCACGGCATTGCCGGGATGTCTTGCTCCTGTGTTAGCAAACAAAATCAATGCAATGTAAGGCAGGAACCATGCGTGATAGTCTTCTCTAAATCATCACAGTTAGTATATCACTATCTACCAGCGAGCTGGTCCAGTGTTATTTGCTATGGTCACTTGATCTATGTTAAATACGTAATACCCCCACCCTCTGCAGGCCTGATTACACTTGTACAGAATGCAACTTAGGCAAGTGGCAGTAAATCATGCTTTCCCAGCACTGAAAAATATGCAAGATCATCAGTGCGACAGGGACACCTGCATTATCTCTGCGATTAGTAAAATTTCGGCAATGCTAGCCAGAAGTCTGGTTCCACATAGAGACGTAAACGTTGCTTTGGCTTGCTCATTGCAAAAATGCCAGAATCAGTCAACAGGAGTCCACATTCTCCTTGTGTGATCTCCTGATCTGCAATTACTTCACCTCTCATGTACATTTGGGCCAAAATATTTTGCTTTAGATGGTTAGAAATTTTGTGGAAACTGCTTTTGGCCATGATATTTCCAACCATCAGTGTGTCAGGAAAGACAGCCACTGGATCCTTTGTACCTTTCTAGAAGAGTGTGCCGTGCAGTGATTAGAAAGCTTGTTTGACGAAGTTGTAGTCAAACATGTGAAGCAGTGCCATCAGCATCGTATTGGCTCCCCTGAGACCATGCGACTCCTAAACATCACCTCCAACTGCATAACTTTGCTAAACTCTGATCTAGATGAAGGCTAAACTATGTACAAGCATGGAACATGGCTCTAGCTGTTGTGCAAGAAAGGTGCTAGTTTGTAATGTACCGCTTGCTTGGCTGCCATTAAAAAAAAATTGAAAACTTTAATAAGATGAATACATTCACAATTGCATATGTGCCCCAATGTTGCCTAAACATTTGCTTAGAAAGATTGTGCGCAAGGGAGTTCATAAAAGCGCTAGGTTACATTTAGCAACCTATGCTAGAAAAGATAGTTGAGAGCTTACCTCCTCTCCAACAAACAGATGTGACAGTGCCATGGTTTCCTTGACATTGTAAACCACGATCATCGTAGCCGCTACTGCCAAGATGTCTGAAAAATAGTAGCACAGTTCCAGTATAAGGTTAGTAGAAATTCTCTACAGTTTTCATGCCCTTGGCGCCGTGGAGGGCTCGCCTTCCACGGCGCTTGCCTACATGATTTGCAAGGTCCATCGAAGTTGGAGCTTCGGGTACTAAAAGGAGTGTGGAGCTGGATGTAGTGCTGTACAAGCATACTTCTTGTAAGCGTCTAAAGCGCACTGGCGAAGACTCTTGGCTCCTGCCGGTATCAGGGGCAGCAGAAGACGACCAAGACCATGCTAATGTTCCGAGTATGCCTGCTTACAGCGCCCGGCGAGACGAAAGCACAAATTGGCGAGCATTTGTTGCATTAGTCCCACAACCACCTGTTGCACAAAATTAAGGAGCTTGGTTCTAAGCAAAGTTTCCTGCAATCACACAGGTGTAATTGCAGCCACTGCACAGCTGTGACAACTGCTAAGTGTGCCTTTACTGCTGAGAGCTACTGCGGTGCGCCCCCTGTTCCACCGCTTCATGGCGGGTGTGTTGATGATTTGATGTTTTCGTTGCTTAATGATTCCATACTTTATAATTATAACTTCAGATGTTCCTTGTTTATCTGCAATATTAAATAAAAAGTACCTTAATAAATAACTGGTGCAGCTCCCTGATTATAATATTCATTTTGCTTTAAAAAAGACAAAGCGGCGGGTCTGACCCATCGTAGTTGCTTCATGAGGCATCGCCAATGCGTCGCAAGTCACGTGCATTCGACATTATGTGACGCCACTGCAGCACAAGCTGGTTCTGCCTTGTTCAATTAAAACATAATGCACTAGTAACATAATTCTCTCCTTATTGCCTAGGTTGCCCAAACCACCAATACAGGGATTCTAAGGATTCCTTTTATTTGAAGAAGCTGAAATGGAAGGTCATAAAATGCAACAAAAAAAATGCTCCTTCATCGTCTTTTGCCCAGTACAAACTGACATGTCTAGCTAATTGCTTCAGGGAGCCCGACATTACAACGCACAAAATGAAAGCAACTGCATGGCAACTCCATCGGTAGTGGATTATTCTGTCTGTCTTGTTTTTCTGTATTATTGTTCTGTCGTGTGTGCATTCAATTTTGTTATCCTCTGCCTGCATTCCCCCAGGGCAGTTTCTCAGCCGCTAATACATATTATAGCTTTTTAGATCCAATTAATTTGAAGGATATGAACCTGAGCTTTCCCAGTGCCACAGAGGCATTGCCAGCGCCTGTCCTACTCAAAAGATAACGAAAGCCCATCCCCCTCTCCGCTCCCCCCCCTCCCCAAAGTCTTCCATTTTGCTGAGGCCTCTTGTCCCCCATCCCTCTCATACAGCATTTTGTCATGGGCGCCGCGGAATCAAGATTTTGGCTACGTGCCTGGCTTGCACCCATTTTTTTGTTTGTTCATTACTGTAGGATTTAACTGTAAGCACAGTGTTAATGCAGAGTAAAAGATAGCAGCATACTCTTGTTGGCTAGTGCTGATGATTGGACCAGTTGGTAGACAATTATTAAAAATAAATTGTGAAGAATATGGGAACAGAGCATACGGACATGACACAGCACTGTGTTCATCTCCTCCTCCTTGTCTGTGCGACTCCCATTCTTTGTTTCTGATAATAATTCATTTGTAATGATTTTCCGTTTGGTGTCATCTGTATGGGGGTTCACTGTAACGACCCACCTGCCATTGCATTCACTTTGGGGGCAGCTCCCTCTTCCTTATGGTGCCATCGTAGAGGAAGTGCAGGGTGGGCGTCACTCTCACTCTTGTGGTGCAGTTCTCCAGGTTCCCATAGGTTGCAAGCTGCCAGCCAAGCTGAGTCAGGCCAGCCAGCCCTGCGGGAAATGTCAATGCCACTCTTTTAGACGTAGACACCCACGTTTTGAGTGTACCTGAAAAAGCTTCAACAGAGAGGAAACGCAATATTTAGCCCTTTTTGAATGCATCTTTTTCTTTTGCTGGGAACATACATAACACCACACACTAGTGTACATTCAGTGGTGTGGCTTAATTTATGATGAGCATTTTGTTTATATAACTTGAAGCATTTGGCGAAAACGTACAATATCGTGGGTCGGACATAAATTGTTCCTGTGAACTATCCTACACATTTACACATTACCTGATCTCATGAAAGCAACAGAGCAGGGAAGGCTGTACTGCATGAATTACACATGATTTATAACCAATTGAAAGTTGTTATTTTTTTATTTATTACTATTGGTGATTATTTTTTGACAGAAAGAATAACTGGGCGAGTCGGTACGTTGGTAGTCTTTCAACACCATCGAATATTCAGGATCTTTTCGCATTTTTTCATACTTTTGCTTTTTCTAGCTGCTCTGCTTTTGAAGCGGCTTTCGCTGCCCCGTAAAAAACGCGACATTCAAACTCACTTTATTTACATCGCACAATCGTATACTTCAAAAGCGTGCCGCTTCGGCATACGCGAAATGACCGCGCGTTTCTGCGGCACAGGCATTATAAGCATAGGCAAGAAATCATGCTGCTCGCTCTTGTAACGTTTCTTCTCGCTCCCGTTTTACGAAACGAATCGGTGGCGAGCGGCTGTTGAGACCACACGGCAGAACTAGCATGACCTGTGATTGCTTGAACTGCCCTCAGACTGCACTTGAACGCTCCGCAAAATGCGTCATCGGACGAACGTCGTAGAACGGCGCCCAGAACAGCCTCTCGGCTCCGCCGCACACGAATCTTTCTCACCCTGCGGAGCAAGCCATAGGTTTTGAACAACATACGCTCTTTTTAATTAACGAAATAACACCGGCCAGAAGCATCGTTAAAATCAAGCATAGCTTAGCAAGCACATGGTACACGACAAAGTTTCAAAACAGCGACGCAGTTCGCAAAAACAGAAGTGCTCACCGGCGTTTGCAGCAGTGTTGATGGACTGTCCGCAACTTGCGTTGGTAAGACGCAGCGTCTCCCAGCTCTCAGTCATCCCTTGCTACGCTTGAACACGTTATTCGTAAGGAAGATATCTAAAATATCGGCTGAAACGTAAAAAGGAAGCGATCCTCGAAGCCTGCCTAACTTCCAACGGCTGCCAACGGTAGCTGAGTGCAATAGCGATGGGCCTTGCGCAGTCTTCAAAAGGCTCTTCTTTTTTTTTTTGAAAACGAAACTAAGCAAATAAGTATTATATTACTATTAATAGTGTCACTATAATGTTGTAGAAAGTTAACAAAAATTTAGCATATCTTAGGTTTTATCTAAGTTTTAGGTTTTCTTTTTAAACACGAAACCGAAACTATAGCTCAAGCACGTTTCGTTTGTCGTATTCATTTCCGTGCGTGCGTGCGTGTGTGCGTGCATGCTCCCGTGCTCGTGTGCGCGTGTGAATACGTCCGCGTGGTTGTTTGTGCGTGCGTCAGCGTCTGTGTGCGTTTGCGCGTGTACAGGCTTGCGCACGCGCGTGCGCACGTGTATGTGTGTGTGCGCGCGCGCAAGCATATCTGTTTATGCATTCTATTGAACTACGCTAGCAAGAAGGCCAATAGACCGATCTCACCAAGCGTTCCACGCATGCGTGACGCCGCCATAGCTGTAGTTTGTAGGAGGCAGACGCCAATTCACGAGATAGCTCATGCCGCCTCGTGCTCTGCTCGCGCAGACCTCTAGCAGGGTTGTCGCGTGTGCAGAAAGACTACAGCTCCCACGATGCATGTCGGCAGCGGTGGCGTACTCAAACTAGCTGTGGGATCGGTCTATTGAATGTCCCTGGGCACTGCAAAAAACAATAAATGATTTTATTTTTATTGTTATTATTGAACTATGCCAGCGTGAAATCCAGTGATTCTTCTTTAACTCTGCAGTAAATACTAGTTCATTGATTGATTGATTGAGCTTTATTTTTGCTGGTCGTAATTTGAAATAGATGCCGATCGGATTTTCGGAGTGTACAGATTTTGGTTGATTAGCCATAAATAAAAATAAAATGAATAAAAAAATATACTGTGGTTCATCAATTCATTTAATGTACGCTGAGCCTAGTTATATAAACTGAAGACGACATACAGATATCTATCGCTTCCTTTTTTTTTCTATATTATGCTGTTAAAAATAAAGAACACCCTTGACCCAAAAACTGAGCACCGTTCCAACACCCTTCCAGCTCTCAGCACCCCTCACAATGAATCGGAAGGGTGCTCGCGCAAAAGCACCCTCGCGCTCGTCGTGAGGGGTGCTAACCCTGCAAGAAAAAGGGTGCTAGACGGCTAAGTGAAGGGTGCAAACCCCCTGCTGCACCCCTAAAGGGTGCTGTAGCACCCTTAAAGGGTGTAAAAAAGTTAAGTGTGTATACACCCTCATAATTTTACCGAAAGGGGTGCTGTTTTGTGTTACATCCTACATTTAGTGAAGGTTGTGAGAAGGGTCTAAAAGAGGGTGCTAAATAAATAATATGAAATGGTTTTGGAAAGCTTATATATGGCTCTGTCCATAATGTACAAGTAAGATTTCTTTTTGAAAGGCAACAGTTGTTAGCAGTCTAATTTTTATAATGCCAGTTGTAATTCATGCAAATAGCTGATAATAAAGCGTCTCTTTTGCATACAATTTTTATGTTTGCAAACAAGATTTTATATATGAGTTCATATTTAATTTTCTTACGAATCACTCCATGCTCAGAAATTGGAAACTAGGGTGAAATGCTCAATACTAGCATTTTTTACAAATATTTATATATGGAAGTGTACAGTAAGAAAATCAGTTAGTCTCGAGTTTATATCTGACAACATTCAATCAAAATATAGTGAAAATGTTTGACAAATATCCATGACATGCCGCTAAAACCTGTCACATGACCATGTCAACCTGGGTAAACTATCCATTTGAGAATATGATGACATGCACAAGAACTCACACGAATAAAGAGGAAAAACCCATTATAAACCAGTCCGAGACATCCCACACAAAAATGGTCTATGGTCGTCTATGGAAACTTCAATGGCAGGCTATCACCCCCTGTATCTTTGCAAGGTCGGCCTTAGAAATTTATAAATACAGTTACAGCCAGCTATAGAAAAGTTTAGGGCCCTGTGTCTGAAGACTGGGAACCAATCAATTTTATTTTCTCGTCTATAGAAAATTCTATGATTCCGACTCTAAAGACTGGGAACCAATACATTTTCTCTACCCACCTATAGGAAATCCTATGGCCCTGGGTCTAAAGTCTCAGGGCTATGTTTCAATAACAACAATAAGAATAATAATAATCAATAAGTTAGTGTTTTAACAGTGTCCAGGGACATCCAATTGGTCTTCTTGCTGGCGCAGCGCAATAGAACGCCCAGACAGACGCTTGCGCGCTCGCAGTCACACACATACACGCGCGCATGCACGTACACACGGATGCACACGCGCAAACGCACGCCCGCGCGCAGGCGCACACGCACGCACAAGCAGAGACGCACACACACATGCGCGCGGACGCATCCACACTCGCGCGTACAAACACGCACACACACGCCAACAAATACGGCGAAGGAAACGTTGCTTTAGCTAGTTTCGGTTTCGGTTTACACAAAAGAAACAACCTAACGTTTAAAGAAACCCCAAGATTTACTCACTTTTTGTAATGTTTTACATTATTATTGGAGTGAAATTCTTATTGTTACTAATATAATATTAATTTGCTTAGTATCGTTCAAAAAATGAATAAATAAATAAAAAGGAAAAGAGACTCTTGAAGACTGCGCAAGACCATTGCTAATGCAATCAGCTTTCGTTGAGTTGCCGAACTTGATGGCCGTTGGAGTTTCAGAGGCTTCGGGAATCTCTTTCCTTTTTACGTTATAGACGTTTTAGCGGATATTTTAGATATCTTCCTTATGAATACGGTGTCCAAGGATAGTTAGCAATGACTGAGAGCTGGGAGACGCTGCGTCTTGCCAACGCCCGTAAGTTCAGGACAGCATGGACGACTCGTGCAAACGCCGGTAAGCAACTTTCTTTGTTTCTGCGAAGTGGGCTGCTGTTTCAAACCTTGTTGTGTACCGTGTGCTTGCTAAGCTATGCTTCATTTTAACTAGAGCGATGCTATATGCACTATGTAGTGCACTTTGGACGGAAATTGCTATACGCACTACGCGGAGAGCTCATGCCGCTCGGGCCACCCTTTTTCGAACTGCGCGTGTATCACTGGGGAGATTAACACAGCCCCCCGCCTGCGTTCACGCCGCTTCGCGGCGACAGTATGCGGCTGCTAATTAGAAAAGTCAACCAGTACACGCCGCTTCGCGGCGTCCAGCCGGCAACCCAAGCCCCGCTGTAGAGCGTATCTTTTTACAAGCCTGTGTCTCGCTCCGCAGTGCGAGAAGGATTCCCATGCGGCGGAACCGTGGGCACGTTCTGGGCGCCGTCCTACGACGCTCCTCCGACGACGCTTTTGCGGAGCGTTCAAGTGCCGTCTGACGGACGTTCAAGCATTCAATCACCGTCCCAAAGTGTTAATCACAGGTCATGCTAGTTCTGACGTCTTGCACCAAGAGCCGCTCGCCACCGATTTGTTTCATAGCGCGGGAGCGAGAAAAACTTTACAAGAGCGAGCAGCATGATTTTTTTGCCTAAGTTAATGCCTGTGCCGTGGAGACGTGCGATCTCTTCGCGTTCGCCGAACCGGCACACTTTCAAAGTTCACAATTGTGTAATGTAAAAAAAAAAAAAAAAAGTTTGAATGTTACGTTTTTTATACTCCGTTTCGTACACAGCCTGCAACGCATTCAAAGCTAGCGCAGCGGTTTGCATCGCCGACCGTGTCTACGTTCGCCCCATAAAATAGTGCGTCCCGTGCCAAAAAAAAAAAATAGAAATAGAAGTTGAAAAATGTGTTTTTTCTGAGCTAGTAGATGATAGGTGGCGTTATAATTTCGACAGAGCGCAAATATTTTTCAATAAAAAAATAATGTAAACTATTTTAAATTGTTTTCATCCGTGCTGCAGCCACTGCGGGTTTTCGGGTTGTGTGGCACTGGCTGGTTTTGAGAAGATGGCGTCTTATGCAGCAAGCTCAAGTACCTCTCCTGCTCGGATATTTTCCAAGATTCTTTGTGCGGAGATCTCGAAAAAGTGCAAGCAGGTGATCGCCAACGTGTACGCGAGTACAAGAACGCCTTTCCTGGATCGGTCGTGAAGTCCTGGCGACGGTCAGTAACAACACCGGAGTGTGCGCCCGTACTGTCGCGAAGTGCAAGGCGCAGCGTCTATCTGGCAAGGTGGCGTCCCCGAAGCGAAGACCTCGCAACGTAAAAGTTTCGATCACGGGGACCGTCAAGCATGACGAGTTTACACACAACACCATTCGCCTGAAGGTGCATCGCAATTACCCCGAGAGGGAGATTCCTACCCTTGACAGCTATTTCAAAATATACTGTACAAGTCAACGAAAATAATCCACGGAGAAGGGGAACAAGAGGGACGAAGGACAAGCGCGCTGGCACCTTTGCATTTAATTGCATTCTGATTGTAGAGGCCACAACTATTGTCGAGTAACGTCTTAAGATAAATTTTGGGACAAGGCTGCTATCAGTGCGATTCCTCATTCCATGCTGCACGAAAGAAGAATATAACTTGGAGCTGGAGGCAAATAACACTTGCAAAGCGGCAGAGCAGATGGTAGAAATGGGGCCTCTTGGCGATCTATAAATAAAAAGCAAGAAGAAAGTAGGAATTGAAATATGCAGTTTGGCAATGCGCACAATCTTGCATAAAATGTATGTCTAAAAACGAAAAAAAAATATTTTGCGCGTTAAGTGGGTTTGAATTACCGCTACCGAGACGTCGGTATCGCCAGAGCAGCGCCTTGTACCACTCGTCCACGAAACGCGCGGAGTAACATTTTTTTTTGTTTTTTTTTTTTTTTATGCGCACCATATCTGTACCTTTGACACCGTTGCACGCTATGTATGAAACAGAGTAGAGTGGTGGCGAAAGCCCTCACAATAAGCAGAGAAGCTAGAAAAAGCATGAAAAAGGTGGAAAAAAATTAACTGAATCGCTAATGTCAAACCTGAATATTCGATCGAGTTGAAAGACTACCACCGTGCCAACTCGCCCGGATATTTTTTCTGTCAAAGTCTAATAGCCAATAGTAATAAATAAAAAAAAACGTGCTCTTCATAAATTAAGCCGCACCACTGAATGTAAAATAGCGTATGACTTGTATGTATATTCTCAGCGAAAGAAAAGAATGCATTAAAAAAGGGCCAGTCATATTGTTTCCTTTCTGTTAGAGCTTCTTTCAGGTACACGCAAAATGTGGGTGTCTACGTCTAATTGAGTGGAATTGACATTTCCTACAGGGCTGGCAGGGCTGACTCAGTTTGGCTAGCAGCTTGGAACCTACGGGAGCCTAGGGAAATGCACCACAAGAGTGGCAGTGACGCCCGTCAAGCACTTCCTCAACGATGGCACCATGAGGAAGGGGGAGCTGCCCTAAAGTGAATGCAATGGCAGGTCAGTCGTTCAGTGAACCCCTATACAGATGATACCAAGCAGAAAATATTTAAAAAAATGTATTATTAGGAACACGGAGTGTGAATCGCACGGACATGGAGGAGATCAACACAGTGCTGTGTTCCGTTCGTATCCTCTGTTTCCATATTCTTCATGATTTCTTTTTAATTATTGGCTACCAACTGGTCCAATTATTAGCACACCTAGTCAACAAAAGTATGCTGCTATTTATTTGTATGCATGAACACTGTGCTTACAGTTGAATCCTACAGTCATTGATTAATGAGCAGAAACAAAAACGAGGGTCCAAGCTAGCTATACAGGCTAAACACGAAAAATGTATTTAAGACTGGTTCTCTGAAGGATGACACAAACGCAGAGAAGTGCTAAACAGAGCTGAGTTTTAATATACAAAAAAGGAATAGGCGACCCAAAAGAGGAAACGGAGGGGAAGACATGAAATCGCTCTTTACAATTACTCTTCTGTTTACCACCCCTCTACAAAGGGAATTTCTTCCTGGACCTCACAGTGTTATACTGTTGACAACCACTAGTATACCCAAGGACAGTAAACGCATAGAAGCAACTTACTAACATCTGGGTAAATTTGATTAAACAAACAACAGAGAATGCCCTTGAGCTTTCAACCTAGAATATAGAAAATATCATGCGGAACATTAAGATTAAAAAAAAAACATACGGATATCATGCCTGTTTCTAAAATAAATATAGGCCAAGAAACGTTTTCCACTCGATGGCGAAACACAGGGAAGGCATTCAGCAGATTCCTAGGTTTCATCATTGTTATTGATTCTTTCAGTATATACTTAAGTTGTGGTCATCCTCTTTAGTCAAAATTATTTCAGTAGTGTTCTATAAGAACACACAATTATTACATTAGATCACGCGTTTTGATGCAGCTGAATACAGATCCTTATTTTTCTGCAACATTTATACTAAGTTCAATCGGTCGTTAATGTCGGTTTTGTCGCATGAAGTGTTCTATGAGGTGAGCGAGAATTTCTAGGAGTTCTTGGGACCTGTCGTGCTGTAGGCTTATGTATTACTGGCTTTCTCTTTGTTACTTTGTGGTATTTGGCAAGCTGTATCAAAATTAATTCCAGGTCCCAGCTGAACCAAGTGGGTATACCTAAGCGTCACAGACTGCAAGCCACTCTCTTCAAGCCGTGCAGAGTGTTTTATGAGGCGAGCAATCATTTCTGGTGGTCCTTGGTACATGGCGTGCTGCAGGTTAATGTAAAACTGGCCTTGTCCAGCTTGATCCAGTTTTACGTAAGGAAAAAGCGGATCTCTATAGTGGGGTGATGCCCGGCTGCATGCGCATGCACCCGGTATTTATCTATACATATACACAAAAAACTTTATATTTTGATTGGAACAAAATTTTAAAACAGCGTGATTGGTACTTGGATGCCACCTTCACTGTGTGTTTATGGGGCTCGGAGGACATCAGACAAGCGGATAACCGTCACAATATGTTAATCATAACTAATATACCAAAATGTCTTCATATTTTTAATTAATGATTTTATAGGGCATGTTTCAATTCTAGTTTCAAAGGCAGTGAATATTAAAGACTCACTCGATTGACACAATTTGCGAATGGCAACAAGTTTCGAGATATTCAATGCAAAAAATCTGCCTTTTCGTCACCCAATTCCAAAATCTTGCGCTCAGAAGACCTCAGGAGGATGGCGTGGCTTCGAACGCACCTTCACTATCTTGGAAGTATGACGCTGATGCATCCACCAAGGACACACTGTCGAGATAGTGACGACGTGCCTGGTAGGACGGTCATTCTTCTACCCACCATTAAAGGCACCAATTCTTGAGCTCAGACTGAGCTCGGTTTCTGCATCTGACATTAAAAACGCAAACGTTGGACAATCTCGAAGCCGCTTGACTTTTTGTGAATTGTTTAAATCGGGATAGCCTTTAATATTGACTGACTTTTAAGACTGCAGTTGCAACGTGGCCCATAAAGCCATTAATTACAAAGCTAACAGATTTCGGTCAATTAGTCAGCATACTGTGACGGTTATCCCCTTTACTAATGTCCGCCGAGTCCCACGAACACACAGTGAAGAAGACATTGACATAACTTTCACGGCCTTTTTTTAAAAATTCTGTTAGCTTTCAAATTGAATGCTGTCTACATGTAAAACGACTTGTAGAATGTAATCATGCACATAATTGTTACAAAGCTTTGCTTTTCACCCAATTAAAGTATTGCATTTTCTATCGCAACCTTTCAAACATAAGCAAAGCATCCAGTTTGGTACTCAAACTATATTCTATTCGGCAATAAATTTAACGGACTTCTACTTGGTTTGTCTTTGGCTTCGTACTGAAAATAATAGGCATGTGCGAATCATGGAATTTGGGCTTAAATTGGATAATGATTTGAGATGATTAACTTTTCAGTTTGATATCACATTGTTTCTGCACCTCTCTACAAGCTTGCGAATTCTGGGTCAGTTTACATCAAGTCATCCAGCAGCCGCAGGTTACTTTTTGGGCCACCGAAATTGCTCTTCTCTTAGCGCAGACAGCTCATTATATGTTTACGGGTAAAACAGTGCGAACAAGGACACAGGACAGAGAAGATGTACACAGACGGAGCGCTGACTTTCAACTGTTTATTTTAAAGAAATGCCCAACGGCGTGGTCACACCAAACAACAATTACATCACGACACATGCCCGTCACATGATCGTCACAAGTTAGAGTCCCTCAAAAATGCCAACTCACAATCATAAAGATCTATCGAAGGCACGCTGACACAGTTGTCTTTGAACTTGGAAATGTAAAAGGCCTCCGTTATCGTTGGTGACTGTGTCTTCCCAGGACCGTGGTATCTTCCAAAACCGGAGAATAACCACATCTGTCGCAGTGAACCGCCATATTCCCTGACGGAGATGCCCTAATCGAACACGCGTGTTCACATAATCTATCATTAATGCAGCGACCGGTCTGGCCGATGTAAACTTTTTTGCAAGTCAGGGAATTACTGTAGACCCCCCCCCCCCCCCCCACACACACACACAGACCCACGCAAGGGACAAACTTGTTTTCATGCTTCCTATCACGTGCGGCCCTGACAACCGATCCCCTCTACACCCTCACACATAAAGATCTCAGCTTAGGCGGTGCTGAGGAAACAACCGTAAGATTGTGGCGTTGCGCTTTCTTTAACCTATGTGCCACCTTATGGATATAGGCACCACCACCGGTTTCTGCGGAGACTTCCTACCCATAACAAACGTTTGGAGGGCGGCTATCCTGGCAATTTCCTGGTAGGTGTGGCTGGGTGCCTCTTGAGGAGGCTGAGAAATCCGGAGGTAGTTATGGGTAGGAATTCTACGCAGAAATCCATAAGGTGGCGCATAGGTCAAAGAAAGTAGCGCAACGCGACGATGGTCCTGTCGTTTTCTCAGCAACGGCCAAGCTGGGACGTTTATCTGTGAGGGTGGAGAGGGGATCGGTTGTCAGGGCCGCATATGATAAGAAGCATAAAAACACAAGTAATCCCCTGACTTATAAAAAAGTTACATCGGCGAGACTGGTCGCTGCATTAATGATAGATTATGTGAACACGCGTGTTCGATTAGGGCATCTCCGTCAGGGAATATGGCGGTTCACTGCGACAGATGTGGTTGTACTGCGGTTTTCGAAGATACCACGGTCCTGGGAAGACACAGTCACCAAGGATAACAGAGGCCTTTTACATTTCCAAGTTCAAAGACAACTGTGTCAGCGTGCCTTCGATAGATCTTTATGATTGTGAGTTGGCATTTTTGAGGGGTTTTAACTTGTGACGATCATGTGTCGTGGTGTAATTTATGTTTGGTGTGACCACGCCGTTGGGCGTTTCTTTAAAAATGAACAGTTGACAGTCAGCGCTCCGTCTACGTACATCTTCTCTGTAGAATGTCCTTGTTCGTGCTGTTTTACCCGTAAACATGTTTCACCAACTAGCCCAAATTTCAACAGTATTACAGCTCATTGTATATTTTTTCAGAACACCTTCGTCTGTCACGAATTCGAGGGGTACAGCAAGGTGCAAACACAACAATGTCTCATAGATAGCTGTAGAAATATATTATCACGAGCACCTGTTTCTGTGCAATCACCCCTCCACTGTTGAAAATCACAGCCGTCAACCTTGCCACGCTTGACGCGCTGCATGCTGGATTTTCGCTGCACCGGTTGGTGTTCGGACGGGGGAGCTCATATGGCCGGTGTCTGTACATAAAATGTAGCTCATGAAAATTATTTTTTACGGCTACATACGAGACATTATTATGTTTGCTGTTTTCTGCAATCCTCATCTTTATTTGCTGAGTGTAGAGGAGAAAGCAAAATTAACATTAGCCAAGGGACAAATATCAGCATATACAATTATGGTCAGTCGGCAGCCCTATACGGTTCTTAAATGCAGGGTGGCGAGGTGAAAAAAGTGTGTTCGTGGCCGGCATATATTGTAGCACCTGAGCTCCCTGCCTTCTGTTGGTGTTCGTCCCGTTTTCTTCTTGAAACTTGCCTTCCCTTGGCCATGTTCGCTGATACCAATAAGAACCCATTATCGCACCCAAAGAACGCTGGCGACCGATGAGACCGCCTGACAAAGCGTGTCTGCCCAAACGTCCCTGCTTTTTGTTTTCTGACCCTTTTGGACATATTGTTTCTCATCTGTGCATGTGTTGGTGTCCTCTTATCCAAACAATAACCTCAAATTTTCACAGGGAGGCCGCTGTTTGCAAAAAGAAAAGCGGCCGCTGTAGAAGCAAAATCTGATAGCAAAGCAAAAAAATCACTCATTGCGAAAATGAACCAGTGATGCGTCGGATTTGTGGCGTGGATTCTATTTTTTTTATCTCCAAACCTGTCAGCTCATTCTCAGCAATAAATGTAGCAAAATACATCAGTCTAGCAGCGTATCATAATATACATCGGAAAAGTATTTCACTACTGAAATACAAATAGATTTCGCAAATGCATCTTGGTACAGAAATGGATACTCAAAAGTGTCCCTAAGATTATATCGCAATACTTTCATGTCGAGATGCTGCCCCGATTGTAATTCTTCATTCGTTTTACATTGCTGCAGACGCCGGTTACTTGTTCACACATAAGCACTCTATGCCTGTGTGGAGGCTGATGCTCATGGCCTTTACTGCAGCAAATAATAGTAGTTGATAAGAGCAAACATGTTTTGGCCTTCTACATTAAAATGCATTTTTCTTTTTTTCTTTTACCTAACGCAGGACGAGAACACCCCACCGGCACCATGTGTCTTCGACAACAAGCAAGAGGTGGACAGTGCAGACTTTCTTCACCTTGTTGTGGGTCGTGAGCGCTTGTTCTCCGTTTTTAATGCTGAGAGGGGTTGTGCATGTTGTTGGCAGTATATTGGCTGTTCAGCATCCAGTACGAAGGCAAGGCCTTCAGCACGCGCTTGCTCTGGAGAGGAATTGTTTTTGGCTTGAGTGACACAACTCGAAGGGCAGTCGTAATTAGTTTTTGAACAAAGTATGCAGACAGGTATGTGGTTGAACAGATATTTTGGTGAACCGTTTTAAAAGTGTATATTGCACTTTTTTCGTCAGTATTATCAGGTTAATTTTATTTTTCTTACAGAACGAATGATAGAAGGGTTTATGTAGGTATGTTTCTTTTTCTATCTTTAAACGTCGGGCACTTTTTGTGATAGCTTATGCTGACCTCCTGTAGGTGAGGTGCTCAAAAATTTAGCTGTGCAAGTTCCTCATCCATAGTCGTCTTCCAGAACTTTATAATTTTCCTTGTACATGAGCAAGAGGATAGCGTCGTCTTCTGAAACATTCGCTTTTTTGACGTAAAGTGCGAGTTCATTCTGTGATACTTTTTCATTAAATGTTTGCAGATAGCATTCTTTATGTCATGGAATGGCATGCATTGTATTTCTCATTTGTCTCTTACGGTTCAATAAATGTTAAATTTAACACATTCTCATTGATATAGTGAGCTTCACTTACTGAAATACTGCTTTGGTTCAGTCAAGGCTAGAACACCCCCTCTACCATGCCTCCGATTAGTAAATTGATGCGCATAAGGGGACAAGTGATAAGCGAAGCTTGTTTCCTGCAATCCTCTGAGACAAACAAAACATGTCACGTGTTATCCAACCAGGAAAGCTCCACGTGCTTTGTTTCTGGCAGCCCGTGATGCTTGCAATGGTTCAGCCGTGCAGTACCATGTTTGGGGCCACTGCTCGCTCACTTAGAGTTCGAGAAAGGGGGACGCCGTAGCACTACCCAGTTGCCCTCGGGGTTATGATGTGGCTTGCAAGGAGCTCTTTTGTATTACTTATTCATGAGGTAAGTTCTGCTCAGTGTGATTCATTATTTCCTTAACACGCGCCTCGTATGTGGTGAACTTGCAATCCCCCTAAGTGAAAACTGTAAAAGTAAGCATAAGCTGTAAATCATATAACAATAATATAAGAATATGAATATCTTTTATAATTTTTGTACAATTTACAAGTTCTGATATGTGTATTGGACACATTCTTATAAAATTTTCACTTGGGCTTGCACTTCATTTCACCTTTCGTCCAAGGGCGGCGGAATCTACCAGCCATCCCGGCCAATCGAGCGTCAAGAGAGCATCATGTGACCTTGAACAACCAAAACGTCGCGTGATACTCTCCCGGCGCTGGTTTGGCTGGGGTGGCCCAGCATCCACCGCTGCGGTGGCCCAGCATCCACTGGGCCACCGCAGCGGGCGCCCATTCCATGCCAAGCACCCTTCGCCAAGGGTGCTGGGCAAGCACCCACTATAAAGGGTGCTTGCCCGAACATCCTAAGGGTGTTAGCCCTGATAGAAACTGATCTACACCCTTAAGGGTGTAAAAACTTTTACTGTGTAGGATATTCCGACCTCGAATAAGCAACAAAATTCTCGAATACACCAAAACGCGACATTTACAGAAATAACAAAAAGGTACATCCGCTCCCAGGCATCGAACCTATGCTCTTTGCGTAGGAGCCGAGCCCGATAACCATTCTGCCACGGGCGCGTTTTTCTTTTCTTTATTCTGCCACGGGCGCGTTTCCTACTCAGCTAGCTGCGCTTTCGGCAATATGTCGCTCGGGAAAATATGAATACGTCAAGGTGGGCGCCCCGGGCCCCAAGACCGCCCTTGCCAGACGTCTTCAACGTGTCTGTGCGGTTCCCCGAACCAGGCGGTAGAGGATAGGGTACTTTGGGGTATAAATATCATTACTTCGCATAAGCATAAAGAAGTCAGAAACAAGCTTGATTTTGTGCTTACTCCTCAATCGACATCCAGGTGATCCAACGTCGGTCCTGGGACGAACTTGAGGGCAATGGCTTCGAGAAATCTGAAAAAGACTATGAAGAAGGATTTCGCGGAGGCGCGTCTTCATACTGGATAGGCAAGTTATACCAATCCTTGTGCATTCACTTAGAAAATTCAACCAGAAATGATAAGAAAAGCATGCCTAGGATCCCGCCGAACTCATCTGAACGGAGACTACGTTTACAGGTGTCACGTGCCATCGTGACGTCACATCACATGGTAACGTCACGCGACGTGGTAAACCTTGCCACTAAATTTAATGGTGAACATAAAACGCTCATCAAGTCATATCTGTCAGTGAGGTTACATATTTATCTACAATTACCCCCAATCAAATGGAGAAAAAAACAAAAAACGTCTTCATAAAAATGTATTATTGCGTGAAGAAAAAAGATCCATAAAACTGATTCTTGCATTACACAGAAAACAACAAAAGGTGGAATTGTTATTGGCCTACATTTCATCTTTATCACGAGGGGAAACAATTATAGAACTATACTTATTGTACTGTTATATGCTCCCACTGCTATGGGTGCACATAATTATATGTAAAACATCGTGAATTAAAGAAATGTGTGAATCGTTATTATTTTACTCAAATATATTTTTCTTTTCAATGCACTATATTTAGATTGGTTTGTCCTATGCTTCTTGCTAGTAAAGAACAGGTCAGTAAAGTGAATAAAGTCAGTGAGGCTTTGCCTACGATTGCGGGCATCCATATATAAAACAGGGTGCTAATTTCTGCAGTTTTGTTCACTTTACTGACGCCACGTCAGTAAAGTCAGCGAGTCTTTACAAACACTTTGCTGGCTTTCAGGTTTAAAATGTGATGCTCATTCCTGCAGCTTATGTTAGGGGTAAGCTTACGCCTTACCTCAATCATAAAATAATCAATTTAAAAAAAAACATTTATGAGTTAGTCTTACTTTGCAGGATGTATTGGTGTTTTAATCCTGAATGTATTTCTTACATTCCACTAAAGGGCTCAACAATATTCATGCCCTCACGACCCATCCAAATAGCGATCAAGTTCTCAGGATTGAACTGACATCACTAAAGGACGAAACAATTATTGTGCAGTATGGTAAATTTAAAGTCGGTCCCAAAAAAGACGGCTACCGACTGACCATCGGCGATTACAGGAGCCCTAATGGTAAATATCGGCGCTTTTACCCTGCCTCTTGCACTCTGCTCTCGCGTCGCCTGCAGCGCTGCGTTAGTCGGTGGGTGCTGGAACTTTTAAAAGACGCTCTTCACATGAGGTTAGAAACAAACTTCAGAAATTTAAACTTTTACTCAGCATGTGACGGCCAGCATCATACAGGGTTTTTTATGATCGTTTGTGTGAACTCTAGAAAATTCAGTGTGAACCGTGTCTTTCACAGCGCTGGATTAAGGGAAAGGGGGGGGGGGGGGTAAGCAGGCTGCAGCCGATGGCCCAATCCGTGGAAGTAGAGGAGGGGGAACTATTATTTCAATGTTTTTAAATGTAGCCCCAGTTAATTAAACAAGGAGGCAGAGCTTTCGTCTAATGCAATTTCGTTTAGTTCAAGTTACATTGCGAGGGGTTTGAATACATTGACTTGCCACCTCGCAGCATTTGTGGATGCGTTGCCGCGGAGACTTTTCAAGTTTTCTCTTAATCACTGTAACTAAATGGTAACGGGAAAAGACGCCTGTTATCACCTTCTCTGAGCAGGCGCTGACTCCACTAAAAGGAAAGCTCATTACGCTCTTCGAGAATCACAACCAGATGCGGATTGTCGGGCCAGTTGCGACCTCAAATCTCTACAATGATAAAAATATACGTACCCTCACGCTGTTAGAAAAACAAGTGAGCAAAAAGATAGTAACTGCGGCCGTTAATAGCCCTCTATGACCGTCACTACCTCTCTTCTAACTGTTTCACCTCAAATGCACCACAGCAGTAAACGCGGTAATTACTAATATTAGCTAAGACATCGGAATAGTAATTTGTACTTCTCAGTGTGGAAAAGGAAAATAAAGATGATCTGAATCACGATGCATAT
Source organism: Ixodes scapularis (assembly GCF_016920785.2). NCBI lineage: Eukaryota > Metazoa > Arthropoda > Arachnida > Ixodida > Ixodidae > Ixodes > Ixodes scapularis. The sequence goes on along the minus strand of NW_024610028.1, from coordinate 396,350 downwards.
CGTAATTTAAATCAGATCAGTTCCGCAGTGACTTTTTAAATCTAACCTTACGCACCAAAGTAATCCCGACATATATTTTAATTAGCGTTTGTCTTTTCTTTGATTCCTCCCATGTACATTTTTCTGTATTTAAATCCCAGAATCCTCAGAAGAGTTATATGGGGCTGAAGACGAGCACACGAGCAAAAATGAGTGATATTTTAGACAAATCGGAGCGTTAAGTTTTCTTTCTTCCTCACGCTTGTGCGTGAGTTACGTAACGTCTTTTTGCAAGCAAATCAGAACGCAAGATAAAAAATTAAACAAAATATTTTTTTTATTATTTAGGTAATACCAATCTTTCACGTTTAAAAATATATCTGTAGATAAAAAAAATCCAAACTGGTGGCAGCTGATAAAACCGTTTGCTCTACTGACGTCTAAACCCTGGTTAGCTCAGTTGGTAGAGTGCTCCACCTGAAATGGAGAGGTCCCGGGTTCGATACCCGGACCAGGCGGATCTTTTCGGTCGCTCACCAGTCACCTAGCTGTGTTTGGAGATTTATGTTTGTCCTTTGTCCCTCTTGTTCCCCTTCTCCAGGGATTATTTTCATCATTCTTGTCCAGCTCGCTTGCACCTTTGCAATTAATTGCATTATAATTATAACCTTAAATTGCAAGCTTCTCCCTCGTTGGTGTTAGACTGGTGGCAGCTGATAGAACCCGTTTGCTCTACTGACGTCTAACCCCTGGTTAGCTCAGTTGGTAGGGTGCTCCACCTGAAATGGAGAGGTCCCGGGTTCGATACCGGGACCAGGCGGATCTTTTCGGTCGCTCACCAGTCACCTAGCTGTGTTTGGAGGTTTGTGTTTGTCGTTTGTCCTTCTTGTTTTCCTTCTCCGGGGATTATTTTCATCAAACTTTTAGATTCAAAAATATACGAAAGAGTCAGACGAAGACGACGGACAGGACAAACATCTTTGCGACCTCAGATCCTGTCTGTCCTCTTCGTCTGACTCTTTCGTATATTTCTGAATTTATTACCAACGCGCTCAATCCAAGTTTAAAGTAGAGTTGACCCATGCATGACCAAAATGGAACGCTTCTTGGTATATCTAGAATATTCCTGTATACTTTTACCCCGAGTGTAAAAGATAACGAGGCCAGAACGACCTTGCCTAGTCAGTCTCGCCTTAGCTCACTTCCGAACATTCTAGGCCGAATCTTTGAGAAACCGAGTGTATACTCGATAAGGATCCGAACGCAGCCGTGCCGACTCTCTCACACCCTTTCGACGCGACGCACTCTAGCTTTCGCCGGCGCCCGACTCTTTATTTCTGACCGCTCGGACGCTCGCGACGCTCTATACAGTTATATTGGTTTACAGATTTGGTTGTTCGTTTTAGTTTGCGCGCAATATCGCCAGGTTAAACGTTTATTTCAGTTCATTATTTTATCGTCCCTTCGCATTCATCGGTAAACAGTGATCTAAATCTAACTAACTTGTAATAAATCAAATACATTTAGTTTGAATCAAATAGATTCGATTGAAATCAAACAAATCTTATTTACTTATGATTTAAAAAAAAAACAATGATATATATATGGGTGGTTTCATCTCAAATCGTGCAGGCAAAAAGGGACAAATTTTTAATTTCGATAAAAAAAAAATATTTTATGGCGCCGTTTCTAAAACCGCAGTCGCCATAAACCGCAAGTTCGTCGGAGTTTTTGTTCTCGACTTCTGAATTTTTAAAGAGGCCGCGGCGGAAAGCGGTGTTTTTCACACCCGTCGTGGGTCGGATGCTTCGCTCGATCTTCCGCCGTGGATGTTCAGTCCACATTATATTATCTTTTTTCAAGCACTCTGTAGACACATCTAAAAGGCTCCAATACCATAAAATAGCTTTAGGCGTTTTGCTTCTTTTTTTCTGTAAAAATGTCAAAAACGCCCCCTCGGTCAATTGTTGACGAACTTTGACAATTAATTACTGGCGATCTACTTGAGTTACATTAATATTTTTTTATGTCCACGGAGAGCCCAAAACACTCTCTTTATATGTATTATAAAATGACTCGGCTGTATGAAATATCCTTTGCGGTACGTTTACGTTAATGTTATGCGAAAACCAAAAAGTACCATTTTTGAAATTGATTTTCTCAAAAAAACAATTTTTTTATTTTTTTTATTTTTTTTTTCAAATGTAGATATGATAGCTGTCTACACAAAAATCAAGCCGAGAACGTGTGTATTTTGTTTGTATGTTTAATATTTAGGCCTCAATATCGGAAAAAGACGTCCTTGTTTTGCAAGACCTAAGTCGGACATAGCGACCCATGCGTCTCTATGAATTGTGAAAAAGTTTTCTTGAATTTTCTTCTGCATTTTGTAATCAATTATAAACGGATTTTGTGGTATTGAATATTTATTTATGTTTTGATAAGAGCGGGAACCACGAGATACATATCTAACCAAATCAGCAGGCCTAGTAGACTTTCAATAACCAAAAGGCACAGACGTTGGATTGTTTCGATTTATAAACCTTTCACAGTAAACTAGCACGACTAGCTATTAGCTGTCATATTACTAAGACAAAGAAGGTCACCACATCGTCGATATATTATATACAATTCTTTCCGAAACCCAACACTGGGGTTTTTTCCCCGCACATCGCACAGGTCACCAGGGAATGTCCTTTCACTTCCGTAATACACAAACGTGGTGACACAGAAACGGTCCGAAACACACAGAGAGTGTGTCATGGAGAGGGGTAGAAAATAAAAATAAATAAATAGGAATTAAATTGCCCAACTCCGATCTTAACGAAAATTGCGTTAAAAAAATAATAAAGTATTTAAGTTCGAGCGGTGGCAAGGCGATAGGTCCACGCCTGGTGGAGAGTCAGACGAAGAAGTCGACGACACGTAAAGGTAACAAAAAAAAAAAAGAAATTAATAAAGACGGGAAAACTCAGCCGCACATGGCAAGAACAAAAACCAACTCCTTCGGGCATTCCCTAAACGGGACGCAACCAAATGCGTGCGAACAAGCTCTCTACATCACCGCCAGGCCTCTACGCCATGACGAAATAAACCCAACAACTGAACAGTTCTAACAAACAGTAAGTAAGAAAACATTGAAAAAAAGAAAGTTCAGAAAAAAACCCACCGGCGAAACAAAGTTCAGCGGGGCGAAGAAACACACACGAGTCGGTCCCACGACACTGAAGTCTGGCAGGATGACGGCGTCCAGATAATGCTCGAATCTGTTCCTCCCTCTATTACGCACAGCCACGACGGCTGTGCGGAACAGTGGCTGTACGAAAGAAAGTGAAGAATAGATTCGAGCAGGGGGTGCGTGAGAAGGTAACCGAGACCATGCTTCAAGCTTCATATCGGGAGAGGAGCTTTCGATGTAGTTTCTGCAGTTACTCAAACTTTCTCTTTCCCCTTCCCTTTTTCAAAAGAACACGTCAGCCGGTGCTAACTTTTTATCTCGGGAGAAGCCCATTATTCACAAACGGTTATAGTTGACAAGGAGGCTGACTCGACCCAACTATATCTCCGGGCAGAATACAAACAGAAGTATATTTACCAACACGCTCGTTTTAATGTCAGTCTCCGGGCTTTGCCGTTTCCAAAAGAGATAACCCTTTATCAGGACAGAACGAGCGGGTTGGTGGGGATAATTAAACTTAAACAGTCCCTTTTTAAGAACAAAACGAGCGTGTTGGTAACGGTAATTAGACATGAGGAAGATACATAGAAAGGGGGGGGCGGACAACGAAGACTTCCAACTAGCAACAACATTTATTGACCCGAAGTTTGCATATATAGGTGAAGGAGGGGAGGGTGAAAGACGCTACACTGGAAAGTGGGAAAGCGATGGGAGAGAGTGTAGAGCCAGGGAAATGAGGGACGATCCCGTGGGGTAGAAATATAATCGCTTGGAACCGCGGAAACGAGGGATGTCAGCTCTGGCCCCAGGAAGTTTATCTCCCTCCTGGATAAGCGTATGGACGGGGATCCGAAGTTGCTGTGACTGTGGTGCATGGCGAAGGCCTCCATGATCTCTCGTCCGTATCTTGATTCGTGAACGCCAATCCTGGTGGTCGAGGGAAGGTCGGCCGAACAGGGTTCGCTGCACTCAGAGGTGTGTTCGGCAATCGGGTGGTAACAAATCTCCGAAGTGTCGGAAGCGGCTTTCTTGATCTCGTTTGCATGTTCCCTCACCCGATCGTTTAGGCATCGGCCCGTCTGTCCGATGTATTTAGCACCGCAGGACATGGGAATCGAATACACGCACTCTTTGCAGCAGGTTACATAATTGGTCTGGTGCTTTTTCTGGCACGGGGGCGCTGGACCGCAAGTCCCTTCTCGTTCTTCCTCAAGTTTAATAGATAACCCTTCGGTGCTATCGGATCTCCCCGGAGAGAGAGCACGGCCGTTTCAAGGTAAGGATAGGGCGCTCGAAGCTAGAGCAAGCAGGCGGTATCGTTTCTCGCATGCCCGGATGGCTGGTTTCAAATTTCCTCACAACCCTAACGAAATCGGCCAATCTTCGTGTGTGCGTCTGCGGGATTTGTGTCCCGCGCCGCCGGTTTCAGCGCGCACGCGGCGTTGTTTTGGCTGGCAGAACAGTTGTTTACCGTCAATATTGTAAGGCCGTGGTGCCCTCATCCTTTCAGGCAACGATTCCTTTGTTTTCCCTTGTGCAATACTCTGACTGACTCCTCCTGGGTGGCTTTCACTGTTCGCCGCGTCAACGACACATTCGTGCCATTTCACTCCTCGTGACACAGGGTGCGCTGCTCGATTTACTGTCACGGGTCGTCCTATCTAACACAACGAGCGCGAAAGGTCGTGGTCATCTGCTGGCTCCGAAAGGGCGGGACGTTCATACAGGCCAATGAGGGCCCCGAATCAATACGACGTCCCTGCCGACTCCTACACGTTAAAAATTTACGACACCTGCTGGTCTGTTAAGAAGTGTCGCTTTCTCTTTTGAACTCCTCCGATGTAGCTTGCCGCCTATAATAAAATATAAAAATAATAAATATAACAGGGTGGAACTACTATATTTGATTGTTATGTGGGAAGGTTGGAAAAGGCAAAAATATTTCCAAGTTTGTGAAGACGCGCAATTCGCAAGTCCATTTCGAGCCGTAAAAAACACGTTTTTGTACGATATTGATGCTTAAATATAGAACATACAATCAAAATACACACTTTCTCGACTTGATTTTCGTTTAGAAAACTATCACATCTACATTTTAACGGAAAATAAAAAAAAAAAATATAAGAGATGGGTTTTTTGAGAAAATCAATTTCAAAAATGGTACTTTTTGGTTGTCACATAACGTTAACGTAAACGTACCGCAAAGGATATTTCATACAGCCGAGTCATTTTATAATATAAATAAACAGCGTGCTTTAGGCTCTCCGTGGACATAAAAAATATCGATGTAACCCAAGTAGATCACCAGTAATTAATTGTCAAAGTTCGTCAACAATTGACCGAGGGGGCTTTTTTGACATTTTTACAGAAAAAAAGCAAAACGCCTAAGATTATTTTATGGTATTGGAGTCTTTTAAATGTATCCACAGAGTGCTTGAAAAAAGTTAATATAATCTGGACTGAACCTCCACGGCGGGAGATCAAGCGAAACATCCGACCCACGACGGGTGTGAAAAACACTGCTTTTCGCCGCGGCCTCTTTAAAAATTTATAAATCCAGAAAAAAAATTCCTTCGAACTTGCGGTTTGTGGCGACTGTGGTTTTAGAAACGGCGCCATAACATATATTTTTTTCATCAAAATTAAAAATTCGACCCTTTTTGCCTGCACGATTTGAGATGATACCACCCATATATATATATATATATATATATATATATATATATACATATATATAAAACTGAGAAGAAAAAAACCCTTAGTGAAAACAGCAACAACGGACGATTTAATCTTCGACGTTTCGGCCGGAGTCCGGCCTTCGTCAGGAAGGCCGGAGTCCGGCCGAAACGTCGAAGATTAAATCGTCCGTTGTTGCTGTTTTCCACTAAGGGTTTTTTTCTTCTCAGTTTTATACCCACGCCTTCGGCCTCCCGCCACCATGCCCGTTATATATATATATATATATATATATATATATATATATATATATAGGGTGTCACCCTATTGAAAAAACCAGCTTAAGCTGGTCCCAGCTTCAAGCTGGGTTATTGCCCCAGCATGCCCAGCTTGGCATGCTGGTCATGCTGGTTGATCTGGTCATACTGGTCATGATGGTTGATCTGGTCCCAGCTTCAAGCTGGGTTATTGCCCCAGCATGCCCAGTTTGGCATGCTGGTCATGCTGTTAAACTGGTCATGCTGGTGAACTTCCCAACCAGTTTAACCTGTTTAAATTAATACACAGAATAAAAAAGCCAAGCTCGTCAGAAAAGCCAACTCGGCATCCAATTTATTATTTTCGTACTTGCGGCAGCCTCACATGAACTCAAATGCTACACATCCTCGGCGCTGACACAGTACTAACCGACGCACAGATTCTCGGTGCAAATTGTCTACAATGTTAATAAAACCAGATTGCTTATCTCTCAACACGAAAAAAATACTAGACACAGGCCAAAAACAGGCAATAGCAGACGAAAATACTACACGGACGAGAGAAGCGAACCTGGGTCCCGCCAGCGATGGGGGCGAAGCGGCAACTTGCGTGGTCGGCAGAGGCGAGGAAATCCGTGTGGCTTGGATGGCATTGGCGATACTCCTCGGCACCGCCGTCATTCTTGGGCACACACACGTTCGAAGACACGAAGCGACGCCGCAGTCGGGACGTCTGACATCTTCCCGCACTGAACGGACTGCCGCTCGCTGTCTTCTCAAAACCCGCTTCGCTTGCACCGTCGTTCAACTAGTCTCCAAACAACGCGCACACAGCCGTCCCTTCGATCTGCCCTCTGCCCAAGCTATCCAAACGCGTCTTCGATTCTCCGTTTCTACCACTCTCTCTCTCTCTCTCTCTTTTCTCGCACACAAAGGTAGCTTGCAGCGCGCCTGACGCGCCCGGTGGTCTACCAAAAACGAGAGGACAAAGAACAGGACGTGGCCTCGTTCCAGCAGCCGACCTTGTCGCGCGCGCTCCCAGCAATGCCAGTTCGGCTATCTCTAGCCGACCTTGGCGTGCGCGCTCCCAGCATGACCAGCTTGACCACCACGATTATTATTTCGACCAGATTCACCAGCTTGTCTCCCAGCATGACCAGCTCGTCTCCCAGCTTGACCACATTGGCTCCATGGAAAACCAGTTTGACCAGTTAAGACCAGACTGGCTCCCAGCTACACCAGATTGAATCTAAAACCAGATTCGAGTGAGACCATGCTGGTTTTTACTTAGACCAGACTGACCAGCTTAAATTCCAGCTTGCCCAGCTTAAACCAGCTTGATTGCCAGCTAAACCAGTTTAATTACCACATTGACCAGTTTGACCACCTTGATTACCAGCTTGACCACCTTAATTACCAGCTTGACCAGTTTGATTTTCATGCTGGTTTTTCCAATAGGGCACAAAAGAAAATTTACAGTCTTTTTTACCGCAAAAATAAACTAGACATCGCCGAACGCTCATTCTCCGCCCAAAGGTAGCGCTAGAGGTCACAACCAGATGCCAAAGTTTCAGCCCGATCCGATAACTTAATCAAAAGTTATAACTGATTTTCTGAAAATTTCTATGGGAAAATGGCGGCCGACGGAGTTTTCGAACACATGGGGCTCTATGGCACCAGAAACCGAAAACGGGCAAAAGTGGGCTCCATTTTCCCATTGAAATTTTCAGAAAATCACTTATAACTTTTGATTAAGTTATCGGATCGGGCTGAAACTTTGGCATCTGGTTGTGACCTCTAGCTCTACCTTTCGGCGGAGAATGAGCGTTCGGCGATGCCTAGTTTATTTTTGCGGTAAAAAAAGACCATGTAAATTTTCTTTTGTGACACCCTGTATATATATATATATATATATATATATATATATATATATATATATATATATATTTTTTTTTTTTTTTTTTTTGTGGTAGTGCAGTCAAAGCTTTTTGCGCATGGGCGTCCGAGCACCTACAACGCGAATCAAAGCTTTGCACGTGCACTCCTCACATCCTCTGAAATGCCACAAAAAGTTGTCTACGATTATTGGCGATTTTCATCGCGTATTTTTTTGCTTACTTTCACGCTTCGTCGTTAGACCGACAGACTCTGTGGATATTTGATTCCCTCAAGACGTCTTGCGAGCAAACCTGCCGCCACAGCTTCCTATTCTAGCCGCTAGGTGCCGCCGATTTCGCAGAAGTCGCTTATCCGAAGATGCGAAAACATGGGCTATGTAGCTTAGACGAGCAAGTAGTTGCATCTCCTCTCGCAAATAATTCGAGCGTTAATGGTTTCCTTTTACTAAATGATTCGTTCCTTGTGCCATTCAGGATCAATCTTCAGGAATTTGATTAGTATGAAGAAAAAAAAGGCATAATTCTCCTAAAATTGTTTAGCCTTGATCATTGAGGAAAGGCATGCCCCAAATATGGCGGGTTTGTGCAATTTTATTCAATTTTTGTTTCTAGAATAATGATATATAACAGTAGTGCCTGTCACTAATTGTCACGAAAAGTCGGAAAACTAATATTTGTTACTGCATTTTTTTTTATTTTGTGAAAATAAACACGGATTCATTTGTACACTTAGAACAGGCACATGTCAATCTTTCCACCCGCACACCGCGCAGCCTTGGACCTGTTGCACGAGTGGGTAAATGTAGCGCATCCCCCCGATTCCCACGTGCTTAAAGTATTTCTAAAATGAACTGATTTACTGCATTTTTATGACACTCAGCAAGTTTCTGACTGAAACCATACGTTTATATTTAGCATTTAAAAATGTAATCAACAAATTGTAGTTAATTACCCGACTTCTTGACGATTAGTCCCCTACTTTATGTCCCCCTGGGAGCGTAACTCACCTACACAGACCGCAATAGTGCAGTGTTCACGGCTTTTTATTGTTGCTGTTAAATGTGTAAAACTTATTTCAAACACCCTGTATAAGAATGTTGGAGTGGTCAACGTCATTGATTCCTCCACACTTTGCTTGCGCAGGTTCCGATTACGACGGGTTGGCGTTCCACGACCAAACCACGTTTTCCGTCGCGAAAAAAACCGATCGGGTTGACCCTTGCTCTGGATCGCTGAAAACTGGTGGCTGGTGGTTTCCACCTTTTGGCTGCAGCTTTTCGAATCTTAATGGGCGTAAACTTAAAGGTGATATTCCCAAAAATAACATGGGCTTTGGTATTACCTGGTACAAAACAGGCGATTTTGATTCCTACCGAAACGGCTACAAAAGTGTGGAGATGAAGGTCAGGGATGTCGATTTTGAACTCTGTATGGGCCGAATTTCAACATAGTTCTCTTATTCCTGACGTCTGCATTAGTGCAAAAAGCACCAATTCAAGACGAAGTGTCCATTCACTATACTCCGTGAGTTTTTCGACTTTAATAAATTGTATCTGCCCACATTAAAAAGAAAGAAAAAGCCACAGTGTCTCTTTTAATATTCCTAAAACGACTTAAAGGGGAAAGAACAAGCGCCGATGCATTAAAGACAAATACATGATTTACTTAATTCATTTCGATTCCTTTCAATTCGCTTTGTCATCCTTCTTGATTTCATTAACTCTAATTCGCCTGGGTGGTCACGTAAACGTGACAGCGACCCTCCGAAGACAGCGCGCCCTCTGACGACGGATTTTTGACGCACTTCTGGCGTATTTTCGTCGTTTTTGTGTCGCCGACGTGTTCTCGCTCAAGGACTTTAAAGGTTGGCTGAACGATGAAACGTATAAGGCTTTCGCCTTAAAAAAAAAAAAAAAGCATCTGGATGGTACATTTTATGCCGTTTGCATATCTTTTTAAACAAAAAAAGATAACAAAAAGCTTTGAGTCAGAATACAGTGAAAGCCATTTTATTTTATTTTATCGTATTTATATTATAAGCGTTAATTCTTTACATTAATAATTACTTTGCTCAAGCCGGCTGAAATGTATCTAAATGATATTACAAATTGCCACAACACAAAAGTAATGAATTACAATTGCAAATTACTACAACACAAAAGTAATGAATTACAACTACAAGTTACCGCAAAAAGTAATTAAAATAGTTTCAAATTACTCTTTCATAATCTTTAAAGAAAATGTATACAAAATTCAATATCATACAAACATTTCATCAAACGTTAGTTACTATCAAGGAGAGCCAACTAGAACTTCTTGTTACATCTTGGGACCAGCTGAGCTTCGAAACTTTCGCCGGAGAGAGATCCTCTTTTGAAGGAAAACGTGTCTATAGCCATGCTGAACAATCTCTCAGCGGCCGCCAACGACGGTAGTCCAGTGTTAAAACGGAAGCTAAACCGAACGAAGGAACTTACTCTACATTTGCAAAGTAACAGCCGTCAACTCTACACCTAGCCAGTGGGCAAAACCATAGAGAGATACCAACATGCGCGCCCTAACCAAACGGACTTGACCTTGTCTGTCAGTTTTGTGGGTTCACGTCTTCCCGAAATACTTACTACGCTTGCGGTTGATCCTGGATGCGCCTGATATCGGATTGCCTTGCTATTGAGTGTTCCTGTGGGCTGTGTGTGGTGTTACCGACAGGATGCAGCCGCCTCAAGTCTCACGGTGTTTCGTGTCCGCCAGCGGGCGGATGCCGAAGTCAGAGTACCGAGGCTTGATCGGAACGACTAACTATGGCGTCGTGTTCGAGAAAGATCGCGGCCTGTTGTCAGGCCCCCGTGTGAATATTTTGAAGGAAGACGAATAAAGGAAGGGAGGCTTTTTGGTTGGTTTCCGATGCCTTAGCGTGACTCTGCCTAGCGTCGTCAGCTCGCACCGGGGCCCAACGCGACACTGTTTTCTTTGTGTCAATTTCGGGGCCAGGTAATCTTCGAGGGGGACAAAAGCCACGCTCGGGGAAGCCCATTCCTGGTCAAAGCAACATAAACCCAGGAGGATTTAGGTGGCACGACCCTCTAGTCCGACCATCACACGAATCAGCGCCCAGAGACGAAAACCACATTTGTCGTTTCTGTTCGTTATTTCTTAAAGACTCCTTATTTTTTGTGCACGTGCAAGAACTGCTTCTTTTTGTAACCATTTCCGGGCAAACAAAAAAACATATGCCTGAAAACCCAAATATTAACTGCGAATTTAATTAAGATTACCGCCACTAGGGTAATTCATTACATTACAAAAAATATCTACATCAGAAAGTAATGAGATACATTACAAATTATTCTAGGAAGTAATTTATTTACAGTAATTAAATTACAGTAATTGCATTTATGCCACATGTGTTCCGGAGACACTTCGCGTTGCTGGAAATATGATCGCTGTTATGAAATGTCTTGAAAGTCTGCGACACACTGCCCAGAAAATGCGCTAAAAAACATTCTTTTTTTTTTCCTTTTTAGCACCCATTTTAAGAATACCCGTATTTTACAAGCATGAAGCGTTACAAAAACTCACTAATTACACTGTGTAATTTTATTCAGGTAAAACGATGAAAAAGTTAATTGTGAAAAGCGGTTACTCATCGCAGCAAATTACACGGTATGACGCGAGCACACCACTTGCAAAATATCAAAATATTCAATAATGGCAACACGTATTATTTTTAGCTTTAAAAATGAACCCGAAATTTCGTGCTCTGAACATTATACTTAACAGAAACTTGACAACTGTAAAGGAAAGAAAACGCATGCACATGCCACGTTTCACCTGTAGAGGTTGCTGTGTAAACACAGAAAATCGTCAACGATGGACGAATTCCTACAATTTCCCCTCTCTTGAATTACAAGGCCCGCTCATGAGAAGTTTCTCTCCGCTGGTGCACTTGATGCTGGGGTGGTATCCACGAACTGCGTAACAGCAGTGAGGTACAGGAACTCCTCGCTCTCGCGGTAGAAGGATTATTCTTTCTTGTGACTTGTACGTTTTGGGTTTATTATGCCCGAAGAACGTCTTCTGCTCTTTCCCTGCCAAAGAAGAAAACGCGTTCCCGGGACGACTGTTGCATTCCTTACTTTGTCTATGAACAGCATTTTTGGCGAGATAGATCGCTCTAAACGGATCTTTGGTTAGAACCAGGTATTTTTTGGCCCAAAGAACAATTTTCAAATTGATTGGCACCCTTTTTATAGGAGAGTATTAAGCTCCCGCAAAACATTTAATGATGCACATCATAGTTTCATTCACTTGTTTACTCTACACTCTGCGGTTACAGAGGCTTTCGGGCCAGCTCGGCAAAAATGTAAAGCTGTACGATAGGATATCCGCATTCGATTCGCATCCGCAGCACCTGGCACACGCATCCGATTCGCAATCCGCCACTTCTCAATCACTTTTATCCGCATCCGCCAGTTGACTGGACATATCCGCGGATGATCTGCGGGTAATCCGCGGATATACGGGGCTCTATTCTTATTTTCACATCAAGAACCATAATAAAAAAAGTCCGGCTCCACGCGGAGAATTGCTAATTTCCCATTTATGTGGAGGACTGAGATATATGTAGGTGCATATTTGATTAGATATATGTTGTCTTAACAAGACCTACACATTTCAAACACCAAAAACATCACTTCTTCCTCTGACAACCAAATCTTGTGAGAACTACTGCGCCGCGTATGGACAATGCGATAAACTTGCTTTTTTCTTTAGAGGAAAATGGGTATAGTCGTCTGCAATGCCCAGACGCGGACATGAAAGCTGTGCGTCGGCGTCCATTTTCGCCTTCGTCCGTCTGCTATAGACGTTCTCCGAAATTCAATCTGGGCACTTTGATCACTATCATCATCTAAGAAATGATATATGTGCCGTATTAATGGCGGACTTCTGTTTAGTTATGACGGAAGAAGTTGAAAATGCTCCTAAGCTGATAATTCGAGGCCTATTGATTCGAGACGTTAGCACTTTGCGAAGCAGGGATTGAATGCAAGAGCTGAGTAAGCATTCATTTCTAACTCGAGACTGGTCAATCTGTTTGTAGCACACAATCGGCTTCAAAGTCCCTTGATTTAAAACGCTTTTTCAAGACGTATGTGTGGGTTGGCACTTCGTTTTCACTGGTCGCATCTCTGTGGACATCGACACAGAGAGAGATCGTGAAAGAACTGTACACTGAAGAGCACATTCTCGTTTGCCGTTGACTTACGAAAGTGACGACGCCCGATACAATTCTGGAGGCTACAGGTTCATTGCCGCCGTTAGTATGGTAAAGGTGAATCTGCCATTTCGGAAATGCGGAAAGGGTGAGGCCAAACAAGAGTTTGTGACAATAACGCATTTTTCGTAAACGCCTTCCAGGGGCGTGGAGAGATCAAAAGCATGTTTTACCCCACCAGAAGTAACAACGTTCAAGATGGCTGCGCCCTTGTAGAAAAGGTGCTTACACGCTTGGTGCTGCTTGATCAACTCCACCGGTCCATAGCGTTCGCTACGGTCGGACCTAATGTGAAACGGAGTATGAATAAGAATGTCACCACTGTTTGACGAGAACGCGAGCATGCGCACAACTCTACTTGGAAGAGGGCCATTGCTCAAGCGGCTTACTTTCATGCTTGCTCCCGCATCCCGAATACGGAACGCTCAAAACTTTCCTTCTTCTCGGGAAAGCGATATCTTTGAAAATTCCCTAGGACGGCGGGCTATGTTTCCTCTTCATTCAGGTTGAAATACGCGTGAACTCCAAAGATCTGATCTCCGGCGACGTGCAACAGCAACAGCATCGTAATCTTCTGTCCGTCCTCTCATTTGGTAACTGGTTCCGTTGCTGTTACGCAGATATTTTCACTCGGCCTTCAAAAGGTTTACAGTTTTCAACAGTGTTGCCTATAAAGAAGAGCGGCTCTGGTGCTTTCAACCCCTTCATGATCGAGGCTGCCTTAGAAGCGCTTACGACTCGGCCATCCTTCCTTCACTTTGGACACCACGTGACGAGCAAGGATGAGGAGAGCTTAGGCTTAAGCGAGAGAGCAAGTCGAGTCATGGAGATCGTTTGCAATTTAATGGCTAACGCCTCCTGCTCAGATTGGTTCCTAATGCGCATGCGCTGCGTTGTAGCGTGGCGAGGACGAAAGCATGTGAAAAGGCGGAGAAGTTTGCAGACGATTAACGCTTCCGACACCTCCTCGCACCTCGTATTGTAAACGCGGCCCATACACCACGTGACCCTTATACAGCAGTTGGAAACTCTCTGAAATCTAGGAACACTAGCAAGGATGCAACAAGACCAGCGCGTGGGAGCGAAGCGACGAGTTGACGCAAAAACTCGAGTATAAGTACAAGGGTAAGGAGGGCGTTCCCATCGCTCTAAGCTGCCAGCCCAACAACTGTTACAGCTCTCATAACAATACACCTTTCTTCACAACTCTTTTTCTCTCGGGAACGCGTTTTTCATGTTCAGAGTTAAGCTTAACAATAATATTGGATTATGTCAACATATTTAAAAAGGTTTAAATACCAATAAAAATGTTCCTTACAAAGCCAACCTAGTTACTCTAGCATACAGTCAATACAAAAGGAAAACTAACTGGTCGACAGCTGTCTGAAAAAATAGAACAACATTGCAAATATCGTAGCCATAGACATTCTCAAACCTTTATTGTACTAACATACTTTTTACGAAGAAGCGGCATGCGTTTCACTTTTTATATTATTTTTTTGAGCTTTTAGTTCCACCGGGAGTCTGTATTAAAACTTTGTTGCTGAGTCACCATGTTAAACATGAGTTACAGCACTTTGAATTCTCATTAAAAAAATTTTCAAATAAATATGGCAAGATATACATACAACAATTCGAAAGAAAGGACGTCAACAAAAAACTGAACGTTTCTTTCTTCTACTTTAAGATAAATCGCGAATGCCACTGGTTTGTATAACAAATCCAGAAACGAAGATTGCGTGGGAGCATGTCTTTAATAATATCGAACTAGCACTTTATGTTTTCCTTCCTGAGAGCTAAGTTTTGAAAGATACATATTGCAGTCTGCGCACACACACAAAAAAAAGCTTTTGAATGCAAAACAAAAATCTTGACACTCGCCTAGACTGCTTATTTGGATCGCGATGCTGAGCACAGACGCCACCAGTACTATCGTTGCGGACGTTGGACCGCCGCTTGAATATGCCGAAAGCGCCCGCCTGCTTCTAACGTTTACCCAACAATGCGAGACCTTCCAGAAATCATCGTTATTTTGTCCTTCAAAGTGTCCGTCACGTCAGTTGTGTAGATGTCGGATTCCGGTACCGTGATTGCAGTGAACAGACCAGAAGCCTCGAAGCGCGCGTGCCGGGGGCCCACTATTTGAAGTTCCTTGTTGGCAAAAGCGAGGTAATACGCTGGAATGATGAGCATGTTGGTGTTTTCCAACGGCGTTTTGAGCCCAATAGCAAAGTAACCACTGATGGTCACATTGCAGGTCCAAATGAAATCCTGAAAAGACAGAGCGCCATTCGAAGAGTCAATAAGGCTTATATAAGCTATTTGCTGCATCGTAGAGAGATGTCGGCATCTTTAAAAACGCATGACCTTTTTCCTACCCGTACACGCTATGACATTAATGCGAAAGGAGTGTTTGTTTGTTAATTTTTAGAAGTACTTGGTCTATTGGAGGTTTTCCAGTCATAGTTAAAATATGCAGTGGCATAGCAACACACGCAGGGATAATATTGTTACATTTGTTTTCTGTGTTCAAAACATAATAAACTATAGCTTACCTACTTTCTAAGAATAATTTGTGTCGATAGTCATCGTTGGAGAAAGAAGAAGATCGCGTGGGAATAAAAAACAGAATAATTTCGATCTTGGATTTTATCAGAGGTAGCCGCCATTCGTCAGTCTCTCCACAAATTAAAACAAGTGCACCGACTTGACACAACGTAAAAAAATTAAAGACTTTTACAACTCCCCGTAACGCCGAATTAGAGCGCAGCTCTTGGGGAGGAGGGGAGGGTATGCCCCTCCTACCCCTACCCTCCTCTTTGCATTTTTCCGCTAAATTCGGCGAAAATTTCTCCGCTAAATTTAGCAGGAGAATGTTCGCGCTAAATATAGAGGTAAATTTAGGGAACATTTTCCGGCTAAATTTAGTGGGAAATATAGCAAAAATATGCCCGCCTAACTTAGCGGGAAATTTGGAAACATTCTACCCGCTAAGAATAGCGGGAAACGCCTACCGGTATAATTAGTGGGGAAATTAACGTCACGTGAGCGCAACGCCAATCCGATTTCCCCTGTAAATATAGCGGAAAAATTTCCATCCTAAATTTAGCGGAAAACGTTTCCCGCGAAATTCAGCAGAGAAATTTTCTCGCTACATTTAGCGGGACAATAGGGAGTTTTAGTAGACCGTGTTTCCCCCTCCGCTAGCCCTCCGCTACGAAGTAACCGCCACTGCGCCTGCGCGCCGATGGCCTTGGCTGTAGAGTTCCGGGTAGCGGAGGGCCTTAGCGGAGGGGGAAACACGGTCAACTAAAACTCGCTAATATTTCTGCTAAATTTACCGGGGAAATTTTTCCTGCGAACTTTAGCGTCAAACTTCCCCGCTAAATTTACTGGGAGAATAGGGAGTTTTCGTAGATTGTTTTCGCCGTCCCGCAAAGCCCTCCGCAACCCGCTAAGATAGCGGGAACTCCACAGTCAAGGCTATCGGCGCGCAGGCGCAGCAGCAACTTCTTCGTTGCGGGACGCTTAGCGGAGGGGGCAACGCGGTCTACGAAAACACCCTAATGTTTCTGCCAAATATAGCGGGGAAATTTAGCTAAACTTTTCCTGCTAAAGTTAGCGGGGAAGCTTAATTGGTGTTGAGGTCACCTGAAGTCAATTTCAATGCTAACTATAGTGGAAATCGTTTCCTGCTAAATAGAGCGGGGAAATTCACCGCTAAAATTAGCGAAAAAATTCACCCACTAAATTTCGAGCTAAAAATTGTTCATAATAGGGAGTTTTCGTGGACCGCGTTTCCGCCACCGTTCAGCCCTCCGCAACGAAGAAGCCGCTACTGAGAAATGCGCGCCGGTGGCCTTGACTGTGCGGGACGGCGAAAATGATCTGCGAAAACTTTCTAATGCAATGCGCGCGGTTACGCCGACGACGACTCCTCTCAACCCGGAAACTGGCGCCTAAAAGCTGCGCTCCAAAACAATTTCATTAGACGCTTCGCCTCCCATGCAAGAGGCGCTCACCAGCTAAAGCTCACGGACAAAATCTCACCGGACATAAGCTGATCGGACCAATGCCTACAGAAGCTTTTCAATAACTTGGAAAAAAAACTCACCTCCTGTTTTTTTCTGTTTTCTTTTTTTGCTACGCGGGCGAAACACTGGTTGGGCTAAAGTGCGGAGTGCGGACTCGATGATCATTGTACCCATTTTAGAACTGGTAACCTATCCAATGTACGGTGTGGACAGGCAAAAAAGCAAAGATTTGGGACCAATATTTAGGTCACCGAAACTGAGTGGAGCTGGTAAGATCAAGCTTGGGTGACTCAAGGTATGTCGGAACCGTCTGGAATTTATTTGCGAGGGTTTCCAGGTACACCGAGATCTACCAAGACTGCTGGAGGCAGTAGGGAACTGCCTTCGCTATTAACCAACCGATAAATAAACTCGTTCCTACTCTAGTCAACACTCTGTGTCCGTGTCACATTAAATTTAGCGTTGCATTTTATTGTCGCACGCATGCACCTATGTTGTCCGCGTGCGTGTTAATTAAGACCAACATGAAATTTTCTTCTGGCGAGCTGATATCTTGGTCTGTGAAAAAAATAGGTGACCTTTTATCCGGTAAGCTTCTGTTCGGTGAGCTCTGTCCGTTGAGCTTTTGGTAGGTTCGTGGGAGGCATCTTCAGTATAGTTACAAAGCAAATGCAAGGTTCATCCTACGTTAGCTCTATTTATCAGGAATGTTCGTATAAGCTTCCTGGAGAGGGCCACGGTTTGGTCGCACACAGATTTGTCCCTGCAGACGAACCACGGTTCTATACTCCGGCTCACCCTACGATGGACTAGGGCCCAAAAGCTGGCGGGCAGAGCACTCCCTCAGAAAAGCTTGCATCCGCATTGCGAAAGAGTGCACGGAAGAAATTCCGATACGCCGAGCACGAAGAGCACTAATCTTACGCAAATGCTTCCCTGGTGGTGGTAGTACGCTATTTTATATTGGTGAAGTAAAGGTACAAAGCGCGACACTGTTTGCGCGAACAAGCGACCGCCGGTTTTTCCAGTTTTTCTCTCTGAAACCAAGGAATGTCATCCATGTTATTATTGCTACGGAAAGAGCTCATTTAGTTCTATAATGCAAACGATAAAGTTTCGTGCTCGCTAATACTATTTCGAAGTAAAATGCGAACGTGCGCCGATGTCGTGTTGCGCTAACAGTGTCGCGATATGTACATAGTATTTAGCTTCATAAAGATTCATGCCACATTTCGTAAATAAGTCAACTCTTTGGAGAAGTTTGAGGGCGCGCAGGCAACATTGACATAAACTCGTTTCGCCTTATCCATAGCAATCCAATCCAATCTAATCTCTGTGTACGTAAAACATATCTGGACCCGTACATCCCTTCCGCACGCGGTCCGTACATATGCTCCCGTGTCGAACATTCGATTCATCTTCATTTCTTAAGGGACACTATTTCTGATCCTGGGTTGTGTTCGCCACATCGCTTCCAGGCGGTATTTAATCCGTTCAGTAGTCTTCAGTAGTGGCAAGCAGACGGAGGCGCCGCGAGGGCTCGATATGCAGCAAAAAATCACCTTCCATGACTCGTCTTGGCGCACTAATATTATGTACGACGGAGCAAATATACCCCGTGATTTCTAACAGGCTCGCGATTGGACACGCCGGCGTGTAGCATGTGGCTTTAGTCCATAGATACAGGTATGGACTACAGGTCTGAACGCTTATAGCAGTTTTCGGGGCCCCCTTCTATCCTCAATCACCAATGTCTTGGCGGCCACAAAGTCAAAAGAATGACCTATTGTCCACGCATGGTCCACAAGTTTAGTCTTCAGTAGCGTCGCGTGGGATGCGTACATGACGTCATGCTTGTGTTCTACGAGTCTGGTCTTTCTTTTCCGTCCGGTTTCATAATGTAGGACGCCGGCGGTCACTGCAGGGAATCTTTTAGATAGCGCATCTCCGGACGTTCGCGGGGTTGGGTCCTTTGGTTTGCAAGCGGAATTCCCAATAAATCTGTATGGTTTGTAAATAGTTCGAATGCCAAGCTGCCTCGAAGCGCGGCTCAGAGGTTCGGAGACTCCTTTAACAAAGGGGATGCACACTATATCCTTCTCTCTCTCTTTCGTACGGTTGCAAATTTCACGGAGTTTTAGAATAACGCACGTTTAAGCTTTACGTATGCAAAAAATAGCGTCGTCGCCACTGCGCATACGCCGAACGTTAACCACGTTTTGCGCTTTGCGTGTGCTATTTTAGCGTGTACTATTTTTTCGGAAATTGCGTCCATACGCAAAGAGACTTTGCGCTCCTCCAAAGTGGATTGTGGTAAGGAGTTGGCTAAAGCCAAGACGAGCACAGTTAAGAAATGGGAACTCCCAAGACCATGTCTGAACCAGCTTTGGCGGCTTCGTGAGCGCCACGTCGGCAGCTTCCTCGCTGCCGACGACTGCAATTTTCAATACAGGACGACAATACACTTGGTTTGGCAACGATCACCGGCAACTTGATGCTCGTGACACGCGAAAATTTATCGGCTAAGGTACGGTACGTGCGAAAGTCAGTACACGAGACCTCTCTTGCCGAGGTGACGCAAGCGGGCACTACCAGTCGACCGCTCGCGTCGCATTCTCATGTTTAAGCAAATTTAAAATGTTACTCTGTCTCAAGTTAGAGCATTTCGCGTGTGAAATAAAACTTTTGATTGTATCTTGGTGGCGTTGCAAGCGCGAGATGTTTGGGCTTTTGTTTCGCGGCGGAGAAACACTATTCCAAAACTCTTTTGCGTAGCGTGCGCTAATTAGAGCGCTATATTTAGCGCTAGCGTGCGCTGAAATCGCGCACGTAATTCTAAAACTCGCTTTTGTTTCATTTGGTTGTTGACCTGGTCAACAAAACTTTTTGGTTAGTGACAATTCTTCCAAGCTTCCTGTAAATGAGCCATCTCACTTTCGCCATAAAGACCGTTAGATGGCAAAATAATTGGTCTGACTGCAAACGATCGCATTACAGATTTCTCGTGTTGCCCTGGGTGATGAGACAAAAAAGAAAAAAAAACTGTTTTACATTGTTTGCTGTACACACTCGTTTCAATCCTGTGGTTCGGTTCGCCTGTCCTCACTACGCAGACATCTAGAGAGGGCAAACTCCCATGCTGTTCTGCCTCGCACGTAAACTGTATCGCGGGGTGAACACTGTTTAACTCTCGGTGAAAATAGCTAGCACGAGCTCTATCTAAAATGACGAAAGTGTCATCCACATGCCAGCAATAAAATTTGACAGAAAATGCAACTTTTTTTTCGCAATTTCTCTTCAAAATGCTCCATAACAAGATTGGCAACACTGACAAAAAGATCGAGGTTCACCTATAGCATTCCTTATGAGTTGTGAATGCGAAAGCATGCAAGCCGCTCGGCCGCCCCTTTTTTGTCTGCTGCGTATTTTCCGTCTTCGGTTAGCGCGTGTGCTCTCCTGGTGACCTTAGACGCTCCGTGTTAACGCCGCGCTGATGTACACGCAGCGCCATGGGGTGAGTGGTCGTGGAAACTGACAAGCGCAGCGGCCAATGGGAGCCTCGTCGACGCGCGCCAGCCAATGGAACCGAGGGAAACTAGGTTCCGTTTTCGCGCTTCAAACTGATGGCATCAGCTCGCTCCGTGAGACAGTTAATGCACTTGCATTAATAACCGGGCTTTGCACCGGACACCCGTTCACCCGATGATACATCTTTCCACGTCATTTGTTGCCACTTCGGTACCACTTTTGATGTATGGGCAGCATAGGACGCTAAACACACCGGTCGGAGACGCGCTCCATGGCACCATACTACTATATAAGAAAAGGAAAACAAAGTGGCCACGACAAGAAAAAAATATAATGCAAAGTCAGAAATAAATTTCTACTCTCTCTGACAATATATAGTGGACAGTGTTACTGTGAAGGCAAATAGCAAATTACGTACCTTCTTAGTGGTTGTGGCGTACCATTCCACTTGAACGGTCCTATTAGGAGGAACGCTGACACCTGTGGCGACGGTGAACGTCTTGAGTTTCGTCTCAGTGTCTGTTTTGGCAGTTTCTTTGTCGTACTTAAGTCCGACGCTGCCACTCAGCCCGAGTGTTTCTTTGAATGTCACACCTCCCGACACCTCAAAGCCAAGGCTGAATCCTTGTTTCACCGTGTAAGACGATTTTTCTTTGCGAATAGTAGAATGTGTGACGGTATACGTTTGACTTGCATCCGCTTGATTGTCATAGAGATTGGCGTACAGAAGAGTGCGGGTACTGCTGCTTGTTTTTGTCTCACCAATCTTTATAGGGCCCCTTTCAACTTTTACCTGAAATCTTTGAAATAAAAGGGACGATGATCCAACTGTAGTCATTCACAAGGTAAAAACGGCATCCTGTAGCACGTCAGAAAACGCCAAATTTGGCACAAGCTTGGCAATCTCAGGGGCCTAGCTTGGGCCTTGTGCGGCTTTGGTCAAAGGCGATGTTAACGCGAGACCATTTTAGAGCGCAGCTCTTAGGCGTCCGTTTCCGGCTTCAGCGACAACGGCGTCGCCGTCGGCGTAACCGCGCGTTGCATTATGGGACATTTCCAATAATGACGTCACACGTGACGTCACGTGTTACGTCACGAGGGTCCCTTGGGTCGCGAGTGACGTCACGAAGGTGACTCGTAAAGGTCACGAGGAAGGTCACGATACTCACAGTGAAGGTCACGCGAAGGTCAGGATCTTCACGGGGTCTTCACGAGTGACGTCACGAGGGAGGAGGGAGGGAGGGGAGGGGAGGAGGAGGGGGAGGAGGAGGGGAAGAGAAAGAGAGGAGGAACATTGAGGAGGGGAGGAAGGGAGGAGGAGGGGAGAAGAAGGGAGGGGGAGGAGGGGGGCAGGAATAGAGGAGCAGGAGGAGAGGGTACGGAGGGGGAGGAGGTGCATACCCTTCTGTCCGTACCCTCCCCTCCTCCTCCTCAAGAGCTGCGCTCTGATTCGGCTTTACATGGTGTTGTAAACAGGGCCGTAACCAGGGGGGGAATAGGGGGTTCTCACCCCCCCCCCCCCCCCCCCCGAAATTTTTTTCTGAGTACGGCCCTGGTCGGTGCACTGGCAGCCAGTTGATTTTAATCTCCACCTCTGCGCACGCGCAGTGGCGCCGGTCGGCTACCGGGTACCAAACCGGGACCGGTTCTCCGGTTTGCTGTAACTCTCCATTATATGCCACCGATGCACATGATTCATAGGCGAAAATAAGACAATAGACACTTTCAAATTGGCCGCCGTTGTCCCCGAAACCCCCCCCCCCCCCCCGAAATTTTTTTCTGGGTACGGCCCTGGTTGTAAACGTCTTTCATTTTTTTTCTTTGGAGTTTATATGGCTTTTTTCTGGCTCGCCGCATAACTGCGGCCCAAATGCCAGACTTGAACCAGAAGTCGCCACATATAAACCAAAGAACCAGCAGTGAAGCCAAAATCTGGCACTGATATGGAATTCTAGGCCCAAAGTTGCCACATAAAAAAATTAAAGACGTTTACAATTCTCTGTAATGCCGAATTAGAGAGCAGCTCTTGAGGAGGATAAGGAGAAGGTATGGGGGGAGGGTATGCTCCCCTTCCCCTCCGCACCCTCCACTCTTCCTCTCCTGCTCCCCTCCCATTTAGCAAGGAAATTTTCCCATAATACAAAGCGCGGTTACGCCCGCTTGAATTATTCCCATAATGCAACGTGCGGGGTTACGCCGACGCCTACGACGACGGCGACGCCGCTCAAGCCGGAAACGGGCGCCTAGGAGCTGCGCTCTAAAACCAACAATTAGAAGTTAAGCCCCTGCCACTTGTTGTCGATGTAGGGCCAAAGATGCCAGATGACAGCCGAACTACCGACAATGAAGTCTAAAGGCCCGTTCACACAATTGCGACCTCTTGAAACCGAGTGCCTTGGAACCTGTTAACATCTCTTACGACGAGAGTAAAGCCCCTGTATACGGAAAAGTAGCGACATCCTTTGAAGCATGCCGCCTGCTATCTTGGAGCGATCCAGGCGGCGCTACCGTCGACGCGCGAGCGCGAAAAAGCAAAAGATAACGATAGAAGTGTGCATGAAGGACAAGGAGGGAGAAGGAATGCCTATTCTCTCGGAGTGCAGTGCATGCTACGAGCTCATGCCGCCAATCAAATAACGCCGACTGTGCAACGTCACGGCTTTCATTGCCTTTCTTTGAGCACATTCTGTGCAGCTGGCAGACCGTGACAGCGCGCTTTTAACCTGTGTCCACGTAATTCCGTGTCTTCAAGCCTTTGACTGCGCTCTGACTCAAGTATAGGAAGGCCGTCTGCTATATTGGAGCGATCCAGGCGGCGCTACATTCGACGCACGGGTGCGAAAAAGCAAAACATAAAGATAAAAGGTGTGCGTGTCAAAGAAGGAGGGAGAAGATGTCGCTACTTTTCTTATTCAGGGACATTAGACGAGAGAACACACTGGCGCCATCTACTGGGCAGCAGTAAAAACTGGGCGGTCCGGCATGTTTTCTATTTCTCTCGCGCAGTATCCTTTCTTTCTTGGCTCGAAAAACTCTTGTCAACGTCATAAACGATCCGTTCTCATAGGTATTACGCACATTTGACCTCGGAAATCCCGCGAAACCTTGACTCTTGTGAAATGCGGTTCCAGGGTCACCGCATAGATGGCGCCAGTGTGCCAGTGTGTCCTCTCGTCCCAAGCGAGGAAGAAGATGATGGTTCGCTGAGGAAGACGTGTCCTCGCAGCGCTCCGCTCAGCTTCGTTCAAAATGCTACATCCGAACAACATTTCGGGTTCCGTGCCCTCAACGGAGGACATGGAGACCACCCAGGCTCACCTCACCCCCATAGTCGCCCCCGTGGCGACTCCGGCTCTGCCGAGCAAGCAGCCCGAAATCACCACCCTAAACTTCACTGGCCCGCCGGGCTTTCAGGTGGGCAACATCAAGTTTGGAGGCGGTTCTCCCCCCTCCACAGAACAACTAAATCAAACCTCGCAGCTCGTGCGTAACGCCCTCGCGGATCTACCTCAAGATCTGCAAATCCAAGCCCTCCAATCCGCTATTGGAGAACGATTTTACATTCAAGTCCGTCTAAAAGAGACACCATCAAAACGTCTGACCGAACAATCGTTAGACAAAAAAAGCAAGACTCAGAAAAGAGTGACCACCCTCCCTGGCGGGCACGACAAAACGACAGCAAATGTGCCGCTCGTCCAGGCAACAGTGCTAGATACCTCTATGGAGGCATACCCCACAGATAAGTCCACACCAGATGACGCAGAGCCGGTGCAACTCGACCCCGACACAAACGGCGAAGACTGGCACACGGTTACGTACAAAAAGAAAAGAAGGCGGAAGGAATCTTTAGTTCCCCCTGACTCCCTCAACACCGGGGGCAACCCGCGGGCGAGAGCAAAGCAGCCCAATCGCTGGGAGTTCGAGTACAAAATACGTCTTATGCACTCCCAAACATCTATCAAACCAGTCTTACATCTGCTCCAAATGCAGCTTACTCCAATCTCAAAGGACTTTACACTACACCTGATCGAGAAGAGTAACATAATCTCGCTTCGTACGAACTGCAAGAACGGGGCGGAAGCCGTGGAGCAAGTTACTCATTTTTCCCTCAACTCCCAGCAAGTCCCTGCCCAGGTCTTCCGGACCTACGGCGCCACATACACGAAGGGGGTCATTTACGACATCTTCCCACTGGAAGAAGACCCGAAAGACGAGATACTCAACTCGGACCTTGAAAGTGACAAAATACGTTTAGTCTCTGCACGACGATTAGGGAAATCTAACACGGCCGTCCTCACATTCGACGGCCTGAAGCTCCCGCGCTCCGTATTATATGGACGACGCTTCATGAGAGTTTACCCACACAAGCCAAAAGCGGTCACCTGCGGCAAATGTAACCGCCTCGGACACAAGCAGGACATATGTCCTTACCCAGCCGTTTGCCCGCGTTGCGGCACAACCCACTCTACTTCAGCCACGTCTGGCCAAGGCCCTGATTGTCCGTCTGAGGTACCCTATTGCCAGGGGTGCAAAAAGACGGGCCACCTGGGCACAGACCGTCTATGCCCTACCTGGCTACAAACCAACAAAAAAATGCGCGAAGAAGTACAAAGGTATAAGGAACAGCACAAACAACATCAACAGCTGCTGCAACAGGATAAACGGCCCCCACCTACATCTCTTTTTGAATACCCGCAGCTCCCCTCTTCGCAGAGCCTGGAAAGAACCATTGCAGCACACAACACGTGGGCAACCCAGCCTCATCTCGACCAAACAAATCCTAAATTACCTTGGGATTCAAGAGTCACCGACATGCAAGAAATCCGCAATATGTTCAGGGCTCTGAAAGACGAAATCGAAAGAGTTTCGACAGCTCTGAACGCTGGTATGGACGCGGCCCTCCTTGCCGAGCAAGAGTTTAACAAACGGTTACAACAGCAGCAACAGCAACAGCAGCAACACCAAAGTTTTTTCAACCGAATCCGGTCCGTCATTAACCTCCCCCAGCTCGTCGCCAAATGATCAGGATCCTTCAATGGAATTGCCGCGGACTCGGTCAACGAGCGGCGGAGCTCCGCACCCGATTCCTCGAACGTCCTGATCAACGCCCTGACGTACTTCTAATCCAAGAAGCCAATTCTGTTGCCATTAAAATTAGAGGCTTTACCTCCTATGCGTGCCCCTCTATCCCAAAATATAAAAGTGGCCCTCGTTCTACCCTTTGCGTGAAACCAGGCTACGCGCTAGTGTACGTTCGTACCGACTGGCCGCAACATCAAATTGATCTCGCCCAACACTGCAACGACAGTCAAGAAATAGTCGCGGTTCGTGCCACGACCATTAAGAACAATAACGTGATCTTCGTCTCGGCATATCTTCGTCCTGGGGCAAAGCGGACAATCGATCACGATTGGATCTCTTACATTCATCAAACCTACCCCCAAGAACAGAAGTTGTATGGAGGCGATTTCAACCTGCATCATCCAGCCTGGGGATATACACGACAAACAAAAGAGGCGGAGCAGCTAATGGAAAGAATGACGATGTGTAATCTCCATCTCATGAACGTGGCCGGGACTAAGACCCGCATGGCAGCCTGCGTAGGCCAGGGGGACACTTCTCCCGATCTTACGTGGACCTCCAACGTCTTCTACCAACATCACGTCTGGAAATGTCTGCCCGATACCCGGGGCAGCGACCACTTTCCAATCGAAATACAATTTTCCCCCACCCGAAAGCCCTGCCACACACTCGGTGCCAAACGCAAGGTTCACATTACTCACTGGGATCAATTTCGCCAAGAGCTGGTCAACAGATCAAACTCTGAAGAAATCGACTTTACATCCTCAATCCAGAACGCACTAAAAACTGCCACTATTTCCGTCAACACGGACGAGGACGCTCCCACACCCGATCTTCACCTGGCTTGCCTCTGGGCAAAACGCCTTCAACTACTTCAACGTTATCGCAGAGGCCGAAAAACCCCTGCGGCTCGACAAGCCGTCACCCGAGCCACCGTCGTGGCCAAGGAATACGCGAAACGCCTTGAAACGACCCGATGGCTCGATTACAGTTCGTCGCTATCCGAGAGAACGTCAATTAGGCAGCTTTGGGCCACAAGTCGAGCTCTCATGGGCAAAAAGAAAAGCAAGACGGCATCCCAAACTCTCGCCCTCCAGCTGGGCCTGACGGGACCTGAACTTGCGAATTTGGCCGGAGACGCGTTCTTCCCACAGCCAGCCACTCAGCCCGTATTAAAAGACCCCGTCTACTCCCCCGAAATCGTTGTGCCCAACCACGGTATGGACCGGCCGTTTTCCCTTGGGGAATTAAATTGGGCGATTCACAAAAGCAAGACGCGATCCGCACCCGGGCCGGACAACGTCACCCCTGCCACGCTTCGGAACCTCCCTGACGAGACCCGCTTGCAGCTCCTTGACTGGATTAACGCAATCTGGGTATCTGGAGAGCTCCCCCAAGCATGGAAGCACTCGATCGTCGTGCCCATCCCCAAGGGGAACAAGGCCCGCAACACCATTAAAAACTTCCGCCCAATCTCGCTCACTTCCTGCGTGTGCAAGACCATGGAGCGAATGGTTCTCGCCAGACTAGATTGGTACCTCGAAAACAGCAACGCATTTCACCCTGCACAGACCGGCTTTCGGACCGGCCTAGGTGCGCAGGACAGTCTGGCTCTCATTTCCCACCATATCATCCGCACCAAAGGTCGACGGCAGAATCACGCCTGCACCTTCGTCGCCGTAGATGTCAGTCGAGCTTTCGACTCCGTCCCGCACTCCTCCATCATGACAGCTGCGGTCAGTCTTGGCATCTCTGGCCGAGCACTCAATTTTATTCGTAGCTTTTTGGCCAACCGCACGTTTTCAGTAGCCACTGGCCGAGAAGCAGAACAAACCCAGCCCAAACCGAATCGGCTGGGAGTGCCTCAAGGCTCCGTTCTATCCCCGACACTTTAATATAATAATAATAATAATGTTTATTTTTCCATCAAGCACAAGTACATGATGGAAGGGGACGGAGGAAAAAAGCTGCATTTGTGCAGCTTGACGAGTCCTGAGCCCCCTCCCCAATTGGCAACAGCGGCAGGTCACAAAAGATATGCATCACTTTGTAAACAAAACAACAACAAAAAAAAACACACACACACAAAAAAAAAACGCAGGTTAGTAAATCAGTGTACAACATTCCAATGTAGCAGATACATTAGCACTGCTAAACAAACGGTTTATGTGCAAATTTAAGGGTTCAAGATATTAAAGACAATCAAGATTCAAGATATATAGCACGAGTATGTAATACTACACTCATCCACTAAATTCATTCGAAACGAATATAAATGTAACATATAAATGAGGACATTCAGTGGAATATTCACTTGCTATGCAATTCACTCTACAAGAAAGAAAAATTCTCTGATATATTTTACTGTTGATGTTAAAGGATCAATATGATGAGTATTAAGGTAATTAAGTAGGGTCGGAAGAACGTTGTATAGCATTTGCTCACCATAGGTTGTTCTGCAACTGGGGACTTTCCAGTTGTCTAGGCTACGAGTGGGATATGTTGTCAATTTCAGCGATAAGGACGCAAGTTCACTAAAATTGATAGCATTATTTTTGATTTCAGACCTATAACTTAGACATAACCGATATTTATAGATATTGTAAATATGCATTAAATTTAACTTAGTGAACAGAGGTTTACTGGGGTAATCGTATGAAACATTACATATTATTCGCAGCATCTTTTTTTGTAGCATAAGTATCTTGTTCAAATTTGCCATTGTAGTATTTCCCCAGACGAGGTGACAGTAATGTATATGTGAAAGAAATAACGAGTTAAAGATTAACAATTTAGCATTTTTTGGAAAAATAGAGCGGTGGCGATACATTATGCCAATCACATGTGACAGTTTTATCAAGATATGGTTTACATTTTCATCCCAAGTCATATGTTGCGTGAAAACAACTCCAAGAGTTTTAAAACTGGTCAAAACTTCTATTTTTCTTGAATTTAAAACGATATCTCTTGTAATAGCTGCATTTTTATTTTTCGGTTTAAACAAAATAGCCTTAGTCTTGTTCACGTTGATCTTTAAAGCGTTAGCTTGGCTCCAACTACTAAACTTCTGCAGGGTTTGATTCGCCTTATGTGCTAAGTCATCACAGCAAACACCTGTGAAAAACAAACTTGTAT
The DNA here is from genome assembly GCF_016920785.2 of Ixodes scapularis. Classification (NCBI taxonomy): domain Eukaryota; kingdom Metazoa; phylum Arthropoda; class Arachnida; order Ixodida; family Ixodidae; genus Ixodes; species Ixodes scapularis. Next base: position 367,308 of record NW_024610028.1, on the reverse strand, counting down.
CGTCAGCATAGATGATATATTTGGCATTTTTATCTACGTTCACGATGTCATTAATGTATAAATTGAACAAAAAAGGGCCTAAAATACTGCCTTGTGGAACGCCAGATAAGATAGGTTGGATATCTGAAGAGTACCCGTTGATATGAACATATTGTTTACGATGAGCAAGATATGATGAAATGATAGCTGACGCTGGTCCGCGAAATCCGTACCTTTCAAGTTTTTTTATCATCAAGTCATGGTTTAAATAATCAAAGGCTTTCGTAAAATCAACGAAAATACCAAGAGTCATCTGTTTATCCTCAAAGCTACGCAAAATGCATTCCTTTTGTTCCAGAAGGGCCAGCTCTGTAGACCGGCCTTTACGAAATCCGTATTGCGATGAAGTGATTATATTATTTTTGTCCGCAAATGTTACCATACGGGACAACAAAAGTTTTTCAAAACCCTTCGAAAAAACAGATAAAATTGAAATAGGCCTATAATTCCCGAAATCGTTTTTGTCACCCTTTTTGTACAAAACCGTTACCCTTGCGATTTGCATTCTCTGCGGGAAAACCCCGGCCTGCAAGCACAAATTAAAAATATACGTCATACAGGGAGATATGATGTCCAACACGTATTTTATTGGCCCTATTTGCATGTCGTCAGCGTCGCAACTTTTACTATTTCTTAATGCCAAGAATGCAAGCATCACCTCGGCTTCCACAACTGGCTGAAGAAATATGGAACACTCACATTGATTTTCAATGTAAGCACAAGCGTTTTCTCCTGGGTTATCTCTTGGCAAGTTCACAAAATAATTATTAAAGGCGTTTGCCAGCTCACGATCTCTTAGGTCTGTGCCATCTGCACAGATTTTATCTATTTGTTTTATTTCAGATGAACGATTAAGAACATTATTAAGCTTTTTCCACATGATGTCCGTTCTTTGTGCTGATGATAGAAATGATTTGTTGAAATATCTTTCTCTGGCACTCTTTAATTCTTTGGTAAGTTTATTACGGTAGACCTTAAAGACTTTAAGGCATTCAGACTCTCTCGTTTTCACGAAAGCGCTGTACAATATATTTTTTTTATTTATCTTGACTAGCAGCTCTGGAGTAACCCATGGCTTACGAATTTTCCTTGGTAGCTTAACTGATTTATATGGGAAGCATGCTTTATATAGCTGCAGGAATTTATTTAAAAATACATTGTACGCCTCATCTGCGTCATCATTTTCATACACTTCAGTCCAATCTAGGCAAGAAAGCTCTTGCCTAAATGTAGAGAGATTATTACTTGTGATATTCTGAAAATATGCACGTTTATTTGTACTATCTTTGACAAGCTGTTTTTTTATACACATGAAGACACCTAGGTGGTCGCTTATGTCAGTAGTGATTATTCCTGATCTTATATATGGTAGGCTATAACTTGTGATGAGCAAATCCAGCAATGTCGCCGTATCCGATGTGATTCTAGTAGGAGACGTGACCACATTAATACAACCACCCATATTAATGAGCAAGTCCATTTGTTTTTTTGTTGGGCTATCCGAAAGCATATTTATATTAAAATCACCCCCCACGATAATGTTATACTTGTTCTCATTAGCATAACTGAAATAGGTATCTAGAAAAGAAAAAAACTGCGTAGTACATCCACCTGGTGGTCTGTAAAATACCGAGATGATGTTACGATTTACAAGCAGTGATAGTACTTCAAAGTCTTCAGTAACACATGATAACTCTTTTAGTACTTGGCCGGAGGCATTTTCCCTAACCATTAGTGACACGCCACCTCCACGACCAGTACGACCAGTTCAAAAAGTAGCTTTTATACATCGGTAACTCAAAAACATCACTTTCATCAGTATACCACGTCTCTGATAACATAATAACATCGAACAAAAAGGAAAACTCATAAAAAAACAAACCAAGCTCAACTGTTTTATTTCGGGCGGACCGAGTATTCAAATGAATGCACTTAAAAGAAGTCACATATTCATTCCCTAGGTAAGAATTTAGTTCAGTTGCAACAAAATAGGTTTGTTCCGCCATTTCAAAAAAGGCCACAGGAAACAAGAGTCATAAAATTTATCAGGTCAGGCGTTGCAGGTCCGCCTCGCACTTGATAGCAACAACTGCGTCGCCTTCTTTTCGCCTCAAGAAGATCTTTCCATTCTTGTGCCACGAGTAGCGGTAGTCATGGTCCTTCGCCCATTCCTTAGTTGCCCAAAGGAGGGCACGGTTTTGCCTTGTCATATTCTCAAGAATGTAACCATCCCTTCCCTTTTGGTCGAGTCGTTTCCTTTTATCGAACCACATATCACGCGTTGACTGTTGCGAAAAACGAACAATGATGCCCGGTATCTTATTTGGTCGAGCTGGCAAACGGTGCAAAGCCACAATCTCGTTCTCGGAGAGCGTGGGCACATCCAGTTTTTCGGCCAATCGGGTCAGTTGAGTGTGACGGTTTTCATGCTCAGTGACCGGAATTCCATGTATTTCGAGATTTAGCTTTCTCGATTGCCACTCGAGTGCATTCATGTCTTGTGCCATTTGTTGCACATTTACCTCTTTCTCGCGGCTTTCAAGGCTTGTCACCCTTTTCCTTAAATCCTTTGTCTCGCCGTCAAGTTGACGCACGTGCTTTAGGATTTCATCGTACTGTGCCGACATCGTGTTCACCGAGAGTTCGATTGCCGAGACAGTCTCTTTTAATTCCATCAAAGAACCTAGTCTCTGGTTTATGCTCAGAATTACAGCTGCCAAGTTGCATCCTTCCTGTTCTTGTTTCTCGCTCTGACTTCCTCTGGACTTCGCCGTTCTGCATGTCGGGCAACGCCATGCCTTTCGCCACGCTTCACCTTTAGACTTGAATGTTAACTCCGATACGCCAGAACAAGTTCCAAAGTGATACGAATAGTCACATTCTGTGCATTGAATTGAGCCGTCTGCACCTCTGCGTTCTTCATTGCAACATATACAGATTTCAGCCATGACACAAAAGCAAAGATACGTACTTACACTGTAAAAACAGGCAAAATAAAGCAATCACTTTTCAGACATAAATGCATAAGACGACCACAGCAACAACAGCAGCAGCAGCAGCAGCAAAAAGCAACTGGCTAAGTTAAAAAAAAAAATGTAATGATTTGATTTTCCAACCTGAAACGATTGTAGCAGAGCGTGAGTCTTGTGCCACTTGCGCTGCCGCTGCTGCCAAAACAGTGATGCCCGCGGCCGGTCGCTTCTTGTAGCCCCTGTTCCCTGGTGGCCTGTAGCGTTGGCAGCCGCTTGTCCAATCACTGGCCTGCGATGGTTGTGGCGTGGATCGGATGGTCTCTGGCGCGTGCCCTTCGTCGATGACGCAGCGTCTTGAGCGGCTTGAAGGAAATGTCTGAAACGATTGTAGCAGAGCGTGAGTCTTGTGCCACTTGCGCTGCCGCTGCTGCCAAAACAGTGATGCCCGCGGCCGGTCGCTTCTTGTAGCCCCTGTTCCCTGGTGGCCTGTAGCGTTGGCAGCCGCTTGTCCAATCACTGGCCTGCGTGATGGCCGCCCTGCCGCACGCCTTAGCCGAGATTTCCGATATCGGCTTCACCCTATATGCCGACGACCTGACGATCTGGGCTTCTCACACCTGCAGCTTAGAAAAACAGGAAAAGGTTCTACAACATGCACTGGACGTCGTCGAGTCACATCTTTTCCGGGTGGGACTTCGTGCCTCCCCCGAGAAGACCACTTACGTCTGTGTCGCGTCCAAAAAGTATCGTGATTTATTTATTTTATTTTTATTTAGGAATACTACTGGCTCCAGTCAAGGAGCCATGGTAGGAGTGGGTACAAAACATGTATACAAGATGCAGATTTATAAATGAAAACTCAATTAAGTATGAATTCAAGAGCAGATACAAAATTAGCAACAGTTGTGTTAACGACGACATCATTTGGTAGCTCGTTCCATTCTTGAATTGCCCGAGGGAAGAAAGAATATCTAAAACAGTCGTTTTTGAACCTGTATTGTTTTAACGCTCTTGTGTGGTTTAGACGTGAGGACCCGGTCGATAATGGTTGTATATAGTTAGAGCTTTGAACATGAAGAGTGCCATTAAGAATATTGAACAACAATCTTAATCTATCAATTTTCGCTCTCATTCGCAACGGTTGAAGCTTCGCTCTAATAACTAATTCGGTGGACGATGTTTCTCTACGATAATCATTAAAAATAAACCGAGCAGCTAACTTTTGGATACTTTCAAGCTTGTTAATACCGTTTAGTGTGAAAGGGCACCATACTGAACTAGCATATTCGAGCACAGGCCTAATAAAACTTTTATAAGCAATAAGTTTAGTGTCAAAATCACCATATTTTAATTTCCTACGACACGCAAACAAAGTGCCCCTCGCTTTGTTAACCGTTAATTCTAAATGCTGGTTCCAGTTCAGTTTATTGTTAAAAAGAAGTCCTAAATACTTGTACTCCTCGACCCGCTTTACTGGTTGTCCATCCAGTAGGTAATTAAATTGAATTGGCTTTTTTTTACAGGACACTGTCATGACGGCTGTTTTAAAAAAATTTAACTTCATTTGCCATTTTTTAGTCCAACACAGTATCTCATCCAAAGCCTGCTGCAGTTTAAGATGGTCGGTATGGCTTTTTATTGTTTTATATATAATACAGTCGTCAGCGAACAATCTAATCGGGACATCAATATTGGTTGGAATGTCATTAATGTAAATCAAAAACAAAAGTGGCCCAAGTACGGAACCCTGGGGCACTCCTGAAGTAACGCGCACTTTGTCCGAATCAACTTTGTTATAGTGGACATATTGGCTTCGGTTTGATAAATACGCGGTTACCCAATTTATAATTTGTGAGTTTTTGAGTATACTGGAAAGTTTTGCCAGCAGCTTTGGATGACACACCGTGTCAAACGCCTTAGAAAAATCTAAGTAAATTACGTCAGTCTGGCCCCTCTCGTTAATGGCTTCAGCCAAATCATGCGTAAATTCTATGAGCTGAGTTGTAGTCGAAAGTGATTTCCTAAACCCATGCTGATTTCTATATACTAGGTTATGCTTATCTAAGTAACATGAAATATGTGTAAAAATAATATGCTCTAGCAATATACACGTGGTGCTAGTTAAAGATATTGGCCTAAAGTTTGATGCTGCACTCCAGTCACCCTCTTTATGTATCGGAATTATTTTTGCTGTCTTCCAGTCATTTGGTAATACTGCATGCTCAAGAGAAAAACAAAACAAAACATGTAAATACTTGGACATCCATTCTGCATACCTTTTTAAAAAAGTGTTTGGTATCATATCCGGCCCAGTACTTTTCTTAGCGTCTAATTTATTTAAAATTAAGTTAAAAATTCCCTCCTGAGTTATAAAAATGTCACTAATTACGTCCGAATCGTTAACTTCGAGGCTTGGGAGAACTCCGTCGTCAGTAGTGAATACCGATTTAAAAAAAGAATTGAACTCAGTCGCGGTAATATTACTTTGGACAGATGACTTATCCTTAGGTGAGATATAACGCCAGAACTTTTGTGGCGCACTTTTAATGAAAGAGCGGAGCGAAGTATTAAAATATTTTTTCTTTGCTTCTGAGATTTCAAGTTTAAGTCGTGCATTTAATTCAGAAAGAAGCTGGCGACATGTTTCTGTTCTATTAGATTTAGAATTCTTTCTCACTCGGGCAATTCTACGTTTCAAATGCAAGATATCTCTGTTAATCCATGGATTATGAACGTTAGTCTTTTTCTTTCGATGAGGTACATATTTCAATATACACTTGTTTACAATATTCTTAAAGTAGTACCACAGCGCTTCAATGTTAAAACCACATTCAAAAGACATTTGTTCAAACTTATCAAAAGACAATTCTAAAAAATCGATGATAGAAACGTCGTCAGCATTGTTGAAATCTGGAACTGTTAACAGAACAGGTAAAGATCGCAATCTTTGATCTAAATAAATTGACACAAGCACCATATCATGATCAGCAATACCTTCGCAAACTTCGCTGCTGTATTGTTTACTAAGCAAGCGATCATTTAAAAAAACCAAATCTAGCAGTGATTCACCCCTAGTAGGGCAATTTACTATTTGAACTAAATTTAGTGAAAATGTTAAATCAATCAGGGCCTCTCCACTCGCACGATCTTTATTGGACACAGTAAGTGTACTCCAGTCAATGTGCGGTAGATTGAAGTCTCCCAGTAGGATGAAATTAGTTGAGGGTTTAACGTGCTGAATTAAGTAATCATTGAGATCGCTAATCATACTGATAGCTGCATTTGGTGGTCTAGAAACAGCACATACCATGAATGACACAATGACGTACCAGAGTTTACACAGCAATACTTCATGATCAATTGGTGTAGATACAGGCATACACTGCAAGGACGTTTTATGAGTTATAGCTACGCCCCCTCCCCTAGAAGCCCTGTCTTTTCTAACTATGTTATATTCAGGCGGGCATAGCTCTGAATTTGCTATATTAGGATGTAACCATGTCTCTGTTACAACCACCACATCAGGAGAATGAACAAGCAGAATACGCTCCAACTCCTCAACTTTGTTCGCCAGGCTTCTTGCATTGACATTTATTATTTTTAGCTGACGCTGCTGATCATTTAAGAGTCACTTTTCCGCACGTGCGGATGTAACTTTAATTCTTGTGTTGTTTACGTGGTCCCACGCGTACACGTCGTTGTTTAAGATAAGTTTATCGTAGCGAAGAAAGACTTTGTCATCTGGTGTTCTGTTATCTTTAACCGTCTGCCACAGCTGTTTTCGAATGTCTTGAACTCGACGAGAGTAATCTTCAGATACCGATATCTTAGTACCTTTAAGTTTAGGAGCGTTTCTCATCAATAGCATTTTTTCATTGCAATCAAAACATTTAATGATAACCGGTCGTGACTTGTTTGCCGCCTTTCTACCTAGTCTGTGTATGCGCTCAACGCTTGCAACATTTACTCCCATTTTCGATTTAAAAAGATCCTCAATTACCGCCTTTTTTATTGAAGCAAGCGTCTCATTATCTTCCTCGTTTATTCCATAGACAATTAAATTGTTCCGACGGCTGCGATTTTCCAAGTCGTCAACCTTATCCAATAACGTCACGACCTGGCATTTCAAGCTTTCAATAGTGGCTTCACACTGTTCAAGCTTCTGGGCTGAAAACGAAAGTGCTTCAATTCTATGCTCAATTGAAGTTAGCCGTTCATTAGCACTGGCAGCTGATTGTTCTAACCTTTGCTCTATTGACGCGAGTCTTGCCGTCATATCCCGTTGACTTAGGAGAATAGTTTCTAACTGCTCACTTACGGTAGGTCCGGGATTTAACTCTACGTCCCCGCTCAGTAAAAGTATAAGTAGGCAGAACGCATCAAAGCAACCAGCCAAACATTCACACAACACGCCCGGGCAAGGCAGCACAACCAAGCACAAATAGTTGTTTTTGATTTTACAGCAGTAAAACGGTTTACACACCTGCAGCAGAAACAAGAAGGGGTTCGTTGGTGACCGCATCGTTGTCGTGCCGCCTTGCCCACTGAAGCTGATACCGTTGGGGGCGTATGTCGAAAGCGTCGTTGATGTCGATGACGAAGCGACGCTGCAGCAAGATTTCACCGATGGCACAAAAGCGAAAACTCGCTCGTCAAAGACAGTCCCCGACTCGACGTTGAAAGGGTAAACTGATGTTAGGTCCGAGAAAAGTTGGCACTCCTCGGCTTTGGACTGTCCATGGTCATTGTAGCTTGAAGGAAGGGCAATCAAGACGAACACCTGCAGCATTAACAAAAAGGGGTTCATTGGTGACCGCATCGTTGTCGTGCCGCCTTGCCCACTGAAGCTGATACCGTTGGGGGCGTATGTCGAAAGCGTCGTTGATGTCGATGACGAAGCGACGCTGCAGCAAGATTTCACCGATGGCACAAAAGCGAAAACTCGCTCGTCAAAGACAGTCCCCGACTCGACGTTGAAAGGGTAAACTGATGTTAGGTCCGAGAAAAGTTGGCACTCCTCGGCTTTGGACTGTCCATGGTCATTGTAGCTTGAAGGAAGGGCAATCAAGACGAACACCTGCAGCAGAAACAAGAAGGGGTTCGTTGGTGACCGCATCGTTGTCGTGCCGCCTTGCCCACTCTGCTCAAGTAGCTCAAGTAGCGGAGCGACTTCATCTCGTCTTGGCCGGACGACGCATTAGCCCCTCCCCTTCTGTGCGAGTGCTCGGCATAGCAATTCGAGAGGACGCTGCTGCCGATTCCTGGCTTGAAGAGACAATAGAAACTTGTAACAAGGCACTCAACGTCATCCGCCGAATTTGCAGCTCTGGAGGGGGTGCTTCCGATACCGTCGCCAAACGACTGTACAAAGCACTCGTGGTATCGCGAGTTTGCTATGGAGCACGTCATTTTTGGCTCTCTAAGGCACATTGGACCAAATTAGAAACTCTCAACAACCGTGCTCGGCGCGTAATCACCGGACTTCCACGCTTCACCCCCCTCAGCACTCTGAGAGCAACATCTGGAATAAACGACCTTCGGGATGTCGTCGAGACGAGAATGAGCGCTCATGAAAAGCGACTACAACTCACCCCTTCAGGCCGAGGCATTTTGTCCCTTTTGGACAAGACGACCACCAAACTTCCGCGCTATCCAGCCACACTCCCTCCATGGGAAGATCTGGCTGACATAACCACCACCCGCCCACTGCCCCGAAAGGGTGATGCTGAACAGCTCGCCCGTCGAGGTCGCGCACACATAAAAACGGTCAACAGCTGGGACCCCGCCTTTTTCGCTGCCGTATACACTGACGTCGCCTGTCTCGAAGGTCCACAACCAAGGAAGACAATTGCGGCGTTCTTCCCCATGAGCAAGGCTGCATACCACGATGTCATCCCTCCCTCCTCCTCGACCAAACAGGGAGAACTCCACGCCATTTGCCTGGCTTTAGCATCAGCCCAGGAAGCTATGTCCTCCTCCACATCCGCCCTCCCAGCGAACCTTCGCATCTTCTCAGATTCACAGGAAGCAATCAAAGAATGCAAGGCTAGAGCCAGCCCTTCAAAGCTAGTGCGAAAAATTAAAAACCTCGCTTCGCAACTTCGTGGCCAGGGAGTTCACGGGTACCTGGCCACGCCGGGATTCCTGGAAATGAAGAGGCTCATCGAATCGCCCGTGCCGCACTCTTCCTCTCGGGCGAGGAGACGAGTCCCTCACATCAATCAGAACACGGATACGCGACGCAGCGTGATCGCGCTTCTTGTCTCCGAACCTACAACCGCCAGTCCACCGCCCTCAACGATCACGCGGAACTGGACCCTGACGAGCACCGCACTCTCATCAGAAACGAATGTCGCATTCGGCTCGAGGAACTTCTGCCCGAGGACCCGGACCCTCTTCCGTCGGGGTTGGGTCGTCGAGCAAGAGTCCTCCTTCTGCGCATCAGAACGGACACAACGGTCGATCCAGCACGAATAGCAACATGGAGCCAAAACAAGTCCTCGGGCTTGTGCCAGCGCTGCAAACTCGGAGCCCGGGCTACCTTCGCCCACCTTGCCTGGTCCTGCCCGGACCTGGCAGCAATACGATCCCGCCACCGGCCACTCGAAATCATCCAGCTCGAAAGCTGGACGCACCCTCCAGGAACAGAGGGTGCACGTAAGCGTGTGCTGCGGACCCTCCTCGACTTCGTGTTCGAGGCGGGACTGCAAGCGCATATCTGACTTCCCTCACGGCCTAGCAGCCAGGCGTCCGGCCACCGCTGCATTCTATCCTTTCTATTTCTTTTTTTCGGCCAAATAATAAACGTTTTACTGACTGACTGACTGACTCGTCCCAAGCAATTTTAAAAGGTTTCCACAGATCTCGTCTCTCTCGGTCGTACTCGGTTGCAAGTGTGTCAACGGGCCTTCACTCGTGCACTTGTTTGGAGAATTGAAGTCGTGAAACGCAGACTCCGGCCAAAGAGGGTCATTTTGGCTCCACCTTTTCTTTAGGGCTTTAAGGCCTAAATGGTCGCGACAAAAACAGAATTTCGGACCTAAGAACAGTCCTACTTAGGGTAGGGAGGAGCTTCAGCTGTCCTGCTTCCTGTGCGAGCTTCCTACCTTCGACTATGCTTCGGCAATTCGTGCACCTCGAGCACGCGCACGTAGCCAAAGCACGGTGGAAGTCCCGAAGCTCGTACAGGAGGCCGGATATTCGGAAGAGACACGCTTGCTATTTTCACTTTGTCAGAAACTGTATACGTTTTCGAACTAAGGAAGGGATTAATAAACCGTTGATCAATGAACGTTTAGGTATCATACTCTCGCTAGCAATACAGTGTTGGGCAAGAGCAAACTGGGGTGCGTTTCACCGTGGGAATATCGGCACGGAATAATTTTCTCATCGGTAACTGCTTAATCTCGTTTTTCAGCGGTCTGTAGCAAGACAGCGTGTTCTGAGGTGCACGTCTCTCCGTCTTTAAGCTCTTTCTGCCGCCTTTCTTTCGTCCAGCCGAGTGATTCTTTCCCGTAATCTATTATCTCTCTCCATTCTAGGGAGCTCTAGTATGTATATATATATATATATATATATGTCGGGCGGTGTTCGAAGTTGCCGGAAACGAATTTGAGACGTCCGGCACGGCTCCGCCACGGAGGAGAACGGGAGAACGGCGCCGCGAGGCGTCAGAAAGGGATGGCGTATGTCTCACGTGATGCGCGCTCCGCGGAGGAAAGGAGCGGATTTCTCCTTCGTGTGGATACCCCATAAGGTACAAAATCGTATGCCTGGATTTCGCGGCCGAATCCCCCAATGTGAATATCAGATAGGAGCAAAACGACCTGTTCTTACACTATATGGATAACACCGCGTTGCAAAAACAAGTTCTAAAAAAAGACTTGACGTAGAAGAAAAATGCACTAATATACTTCAAATTCCGTGAGAGTTAAGGATGAGTTTTAGTTACTTTTTAGTAGCGAAGAGTTTTTTCATTTCTTGATGCTCCGACTTCATATCAGTCCACGACACACCGACACCGTAGACTTTTTGAAACACATCAACAAACTTATTCATTGCTTCCTCGAGAGTGAAGACCTTCGCTGTGTCCTCTGCTGAAGAGAGAATCAAAGCATTTAAGCAGGCCGAAGTGTTCTTATTCATAAAACTCCCAAATGTTTCCTAATATAGAATACCTTTATCCAGAAGAGAAGGGAAAATGAAAATAAATTAAATTCATTATTCATACCAGAAAGTAATGTTGGGCCGGTTGCTGACCGTTCATGGTAAAAGCAACCCGAATAGAAACTAAGACAAGCGACATGGATCTACATTTAAAACAGAAACCCATCATCAAGAAAGCTAGTTGACGCGTATTATATAAAGAAGAAGGAATCCCCTTGTGTAAGCCAAACTTCTATAGTTCCGCTAAAAACCGAGATGACATTCTTTAAAATACATTTTACATTCTTTGTCATTTTTTTTCCGGTGTTCGTTTTGTTAGTGGGGTCTCGAGCTCGGAAATGAGAATTAAATAATAATGTCATTATACCATGTACTATAGTCAGCGACAGGTTAAGAAATGTAGGACGTGTTATATTATGTTTACGGCGTCGTGATTTGTCTTTTGGAGTTGTTATCAATTAACGTCACAAATTCCATAGGTTGCGAAGCGATATTGACATGATCTGCACTCGACACGTCCTGCGTTCCTGATGTTGACAATGACCTTAGGAATGTATAACGCTTATTTGTATTAGAAGTGATGTGTGCGTATCTATTTTATTTTCTGAATAAACTTCAGTTGTCAGCACATAGTTCTGTCCTTTATTATCTTTTTTTACTTCTTTTTTATTCGCAGAGCGTTTATGAATATTTTCGAATACTGCACTGCGCTTAACCGTAAATGCGAGAGCTAGGAGACAGAGTCCAATGAAGAAGGACCTAAAACGCAACGTCACGGCGTTTGTCTTTCTTCTCTGCGTATGTCACTCCCCGCTAAACCAATAAAGCGTGGTGGATATGCCGTGACGATGCGCTTTTCCTTACTCGTGTGGTCATGTCTATCACAATAGCCTCCTCTATACTGCAAAGCCTGGCAGATCGTCACGAGACGCGGCCGCCGAAAGTGAAAAGGTAGAGCGGCAGACAAGATTCACGTAACGGGCGCCCCGCTGCGGCGAGACGCCGGAACACACTTGTCCCGAGCGACGGAATGTCCGCTCCTGCTTCTCGCGTTCCTGGGGCTACCGCTTCTTTTCTCGTTGGGTTTGAAAACCATGTTTCGGGTCCTCGCCGCTGCAAAAGCTGTGCGCTAGATACCAGACTCTGAGAAATGCTCTGTGCTACTAAATCCTCTGCGCGCTCCAAATCTGCGACCGGGCACTCTGTGGCTCCGTCATCGAACTGACAGGCTTTGTGAGTATAGAGGAGGCTATGGTATCACGTATGCTTTGACTGTTCCCTCACCGATGCTAAAACAAAGCATAAAATATAAGCAAGCCCGTTTAACATCACGTTAAGTATCCAATAGGGCTGCGTAACGTAACGGTACAGCCGCCTAAATCCTAACATGTTTACAGAACTTCACAATTAACCTTGATGAAATAAAAAAAAAACTTTCCGAAGAAAAAACAATCTTGCTTGGGATTCGAAAATTTGTCAAAGAACTTCCAAGCTCCTTGCGGACACCAGCAGGGTGCTGCGAGAGTACAGCCACTTCGTGTGGGTGTTCACATATAACACTCCGTAGGGCACGATGAAACTAGTTGTCAAGTACGTCACTGACATCTTAAGAAACATAAGGCGTAGCAAGTTCTGGGTGTGTTGTTATTGCCCAGAGGCCAATGAGGTTGCGGCATAAAAATACAAGAGTGTTGGACGACAAACCACGAATCAAGAAGCTTGAAGATAATCGGTCACGCCTAGTGTTTTCTTGGGCTGTCTGTTACTGTACTGTAAAATTTTTCATGATACTTCTTGATTGCAATAGTTGAAGGTGCATCATTAAGTAGATTTGTGCCACTTATTAAAGGCAAAAATAAAAGTTGAATTGAGTTATGAACTTTATTTCGTTGAAATAGTATGCGAATGAAAAATGAAAAGAAGCCTCGACTCACCTTCAACTTTCGAAGCCTGAAATTGATAAACATACATATTTTTATGGCAACTGAATATTTAAAAGTAAACACTTCGGTGGGGTTCGAAATAACAATTATTATAAAAGAGAAACTAACCAAAAAATAATACGGAGCCCGCGTCTACGCCAGCATCACTATGACGTCAAAAAGAATAGCGTGCAGGGTAGCGCGCTGGCAGAACACGTCGTGAAAGAGGGCCATACAATCGGATTCAACTGTTCTATTCTTGCCACGGAAAGAAACTGGCGAAGACGCCGTTTATTAGAGTCCTGGTACATTCAGAACACCGAAAATAACGTTAACCGGTCAGCTCGGACACTTCCAAGCGCCTATGTGTCCGGTTTGCGGTGCGTCACGCGAGGCGCTACGAACCATAAAACACGTGCAGAAACAACGGCCGGTTTAAAGGAGCCAACCACACCGGGCAATTTGCAAAAAGACGACAAGGACGAAAACAGTCACCCGCGAACAAGGGGCTGAACTGGCCTTGAAACGACGGGTTTCGTCTTATTTGTTGTGGTTAGAGTTTTCCCTTTACATTAAGAACTGAATATTATATATACAATGTTAAGGATATGACAGAAATTTAATGTTTATGAGATTAATACTTCGCACATATAAGTGTCATGTCCAGAATATAAGTTTTGTATTCTAATAACAAACTTACAAAGCGTAGATGGCTTCTTGTTTCAAATAAAGTTTGCATACCTTCAGTAATTTTTGTATAAAATTCCTTTAGATGTTGAAGTGGCCCTCCAATGATTTTGAACTGGCTTGATGTTTTCGCGGAAACGGACCTCATTGAACGTAGGAACATGGAGGAGAAATGTCTTTCAAGGAATTCGAACTATATTGGGAGTTATGAGCGAATTGCAACTACAAGAAAAAAGCAAAAACTATTTTGGTCGGTAACGCAGTTGGGAAAACTAGGTGATTGGAGGTTTGGAGCGAGGCAGCTGTCCAAATGGTTGCGAGTTAGGCTCATGGCTGCCACGCCGAGGACGTGTTCGCATGGTCGCCTAAAGCCCCTTGCATTGTCGTAACTTCAGGCCCCGACCATGATCGGCGTTAGGAATGGACCTGGGCTGTTTATACTTCGGCGTCGGCAAAGCCAACGCGCGCTGGAGTAGAACACTGTTCGTCGTCCACTACGCCACGCCCCGTCATAACATTCCGCACGATGAGATCAAATCAGCAATCCGGGCAGGGGAGTTGCGCTGTGATAGGTTCGAAAAAAAAAGAAACAAGAAGGAAATGCTTGGAATAATAAGTGCAAATAAGCATTTCTCCTTTTGAGTTTGGGAGAAACAATTCAATGAAATGACTGCTCTTATTTAAAAACGTTACCATATTGCACTAAGCCCTATGGCCTGGGGAACAGTCAGACTCACAATTCAGTTGCATGCATTCATTTGGTTTCAAAGCGAGTTTCGGTTTGCTTCAACTCGCTTGGTGCCGATTTCGAAACTATTCAATCCTGCGATAATGAAACCTGATTCTTTATTGGGACAAGAAGACGGGACGGCAAAAGCGGACATAAAAAAACAGGACTGTCCCGGCCATAACGGGACGTCTGGTAACACTAAATTTAAAGCATTCGAAAATAATACTAGGCTACTCCACTTGACACTCCATATCATCCGTGCGCAACCGATCCTACCGAATACATTTTTTTTTAGCACGTTTTGCGCGCGAAGTGCTTACTATGCAAAACTGCGCTTAGGTTTATACGCTGCTTTAACGCCACACCCACCTGGCGGCTGAACCGTAAACGCAAAGCGGTTGCGAACGCGGTTGCGAACGCGGTTGCGAACGCGGTTGCTCAAAAAAGCAGTACAAATTCACGCACATTTAACGATGAAGACGAGTGGATCCGCCTCGCGGTTGAAATTCAAGCGCCATTATGAATTCAGCATAAAAGTAGTTGATTCAACTTACGAAAGCTCCAGTAAACAGAATGAGGCAACACAGCAGTGTTTGGACAGTCATGGTTGTACTGAGTCCGGTCAGAGTTGGACACCCAAGGTAGAAACCCCGATGCGCCAATGGAACTCAGTCGGTGCACCTGCAATATATTTATAGAGTATCGAGACAACGTCGACTATGAAGATGCGGCGTTTTAAGTTTTAATATCGCCCTGCGACCCACCCGCATACTCTTAGGTAACAGCAAATGCGCTGTAGGAAGAGTTTCGTATTTCCGTTCACCTCACTTTAAATCCGCCTTGGTTCAATGAATCGTGTGCCGAGTTATTCGACTTTTGTGTTTTTGTGCTCTGAAGATTACGCAAGTTTTAGTGTAGAGGAGAAGGCGACTGGCGTAGTCAACCGACGCAGCCGCTTTCGTTCAATGCGATTAAATGAAACCGGATATTATAACTTGAAACGTCTCTTGTTTTAAAACATTCTTTCGGCAACCCCTTCTGGGAAAATTCTGCTCAGTCCCACGAAACGAATTCGCAAACGCGAGAGAGTAATAAGTGTGTAAACTGAGAAGGCAGAACAAAACTCCGAATGTCCCCCAAAGGTATCAAACCCGCGACCTGGAGATTGTGAGCTAGACACTCAGTCATACAGCCGACTGCAAAGCGTGTGGAGAGGTAGTTAACAAATACGATAACATTGGGCGTTCACCGACTGACACCGCGGAGCGTGAAAGAGGCGCCAACGGGTGCTTCCGACTCCCGGTGTGCGAGGGCTCCTGAAGCCGAGGCGCAATCGGACGCTTGCTCTGGCCTGTGTCTGCAATTCTTCAGGGATTACATATTGATTTCAACAGAGAACGTACTTTCTAAAGAAGTACTTTTGGCAAGTATCCAGTGCCTCTCTTCATATTGTCGACGCTTCATTGGACAATTTGACCCAGATCGCTCAACCGCTAACCCTGCTCTTCAATAAAAACAAAACAAGGCAAACAGTTTTTTTATCTCGCACAATGAATATCTTTCCCACACTTGAAGGCTGAACTTGCGTTATGTCCCATCCTCGACCATTTTGATGACTCAGCATCTACAGAAATTCGCGCGGACGACCGTGGCCACGGCATTCAGTCGTCTTTGCGCAGTTCCAACCCAACCAAGAGCACACCATAGCCTATGCCAGCAGGCTGTTTTCCTCGGCGGAGCGCAACAACACAATTTTAGAAAGGGAATGTCTAGCCGTCGTACGGTCAATTGCCAAATTTGTTGCACACATTAAACTGAGACGCCAGGAAACAAGGGACAGCGCTTAGCGAGGGACAGGTAAGCCAAGAGGGCTCGTTCCGCTAAAACCAAGGGCTGTGTGAGGGAACGAGAGGTTCGTGTCAATTTAATCAGCCGAGCATGACCTTCATAGAAGAAACTTCGAAATCTCATCGCATCTCGAGGTAGTCTGCAGAGTAGCGTGACAGAAACAACCTGTTTTCCCCTCCTCCTCCCCCTCCCTCATGACATCACTCGTGACGTCACTAGTGGCCCTCGTGACGTCACTTGTGACCCTAGTGACCCTCGTGAAGGCACTCGTGACCCTAGTGACATTCGTGACGTCACTCGTGACCCTCGCGACCCTCGGGACGTCACACGTGACGTCACGTGTGACGTAATTATTGAAAACGTCCCATAATGCAATGCGCGATACGGGGACGGCGACGGCGACGTCGCTCAAGCCGGAAATGGGTGGTAAAGAGCTGCGATCTAAAAACTGTGTAATTGCGATTTTGACCACCGCAAGCATCAAAAAGCAAAACGAGTTCCTTGTGTTTGTGCTTGCCGAAGCAGGGCTCGATTCCGTACTTCAAGAAGCCACAAACGCTGCTGACTTTTTTGCGACCACGCCTTTCATGTAGACGATGAATGGAGTGTCAGTTTCATGCACATAAACGTTGCAGAGATCCAACCAAAGCAGGCGGGAGTAAAAGTGATCCGCTACCGGTAGTTTTGGAAATGGGAGATTTTGGCCGAAGTCGAACTCGAGAACCAGGGCAGTCTCATCATCGCTTAGAGGGCACTTCAGTTCTTTGTGTTCCTCTACCGTATTCTTGTGGATCTCGTACTCCACTGAACCGCCACTTCCTTGGATCTGACGCTCAAAGCAGAGATCGCGTACATCACTACGAGTTGGGCGAAACGTGAAAGGAACCTTAAGAGTAAAATAGTCACAGAACGTAGAGCGCTCAAGGGAAAGCTCTTCCCCGGTGGCGCTCTGGAAATAATTACCAACAAGTGAGTATAATCCTGCCAGATTGAGCTCAGGGTTTTCGAAGTAGAACAAATCGGAATCGCGACGGCTGTAGCGAGATCGTTTATGTGGAAGGCTCTTGCAAAAAAAGTGATTATCAGGTCTTTTACGTCTTCAGATAGCTTTATTGTCTGCAACGCGTGTTTTCCTCTGCCATCACAGAGCGCACAACCTTCCAGTAGTTTACCTTGCACTTTCTGCACTATTCTATTCGCGATACCGTAAAGCCCAAAAAGAATTGTTTGCTGAGTCTATCTTGCTTGATTTGGTCAGAGGTGTCTTGGTAAATCCACGTACATCTCTTATCTTGATCTGCGATTGTTCGTCTAATTTTCAGAATTATAATTATTCATTCTACCTTGAAATTGAATGGTTAGCTTGCGGAAATTTCCTAGCTTTTATAACGTATCAAACTGGTTTCTCTGCTTTTCGCAGGGTACTTTCAAATGACACTTCTTTTTGCAGCACAATGTCATCACCTCGAACATTTGTGAAGTGAATAGACTTCCCGGCGACGGGGCTCGTGTATTAACATCCCATTTTATATCAAATCGCTGTCTTCTCAATTCATGCATCATTTACCTCATTTCGCTTCTTTCTACTCACAATTCGTTCCCACCGGCGTGCGTTTCGGCAGCGTTTGCAGCCCTTCGTCTCGGGCTTTGACACTTGAGGGTTCTCACTTTCGATATACACGCCACTGCCTGATTCACACTCCATTATCAATTGAAGAATGTTGAACGAACAGAAGGGACAGACAAACGTTAAGGCCGCTTGAAGAGAAGGAAGTCTGCACAAGTTCTGCGGAAGCGTCTGCTAAATCAGTGCTCGGACTCCAGTTCTACGCATACGTCGGATAAAGACGAGTGTAAGCGCAAGTTGTTTCGGAACGTCTGTTTATTTATCACATCTGCTAATGTCGCACCTCAACAGCATCCAAATACTTATTTTAACGTCTACGAGTGCCGCGGTACTAGCAAACGTTAAAAGTAAGCACATCGGCAAAAAGACGCGCTTAACCGCCTGCTAAAAACGCGGTACTGCGCAAAGGTTATACCTGTGGCGCCATCTCTCGGCGAGAGGAGGGAGAGAGGGGGGGAGGAGAAGGGAGGAGGAGGGGGAGGAGGAGAAGGTACGGAGGAGGAGGAGGATACCATTCTCTCCGTACCCTCCCCTTCTCCTCCTCAAGTGGTGCGCTCTAATTCGGCATTACACGAAATCGTAAACGTCTTTCATTTTTTCGTTCTGTGCAATCCTAACTACTTCATTTCAAATTTCTGTCGTTCACGTGTTTTCCGCTCGTGTACATCGATTTTCAACTTGCGACTGAAACTTTGGCACGTATGCCAAAGGTCTGAAGCGAATGGAAGTAGTGGAGTGACCGCAGAAGTATGCGTCCGCAATTGAGGAACCGAGGAAGTCACCATTTACGATGGCTGATGCTAAGAGAGAGGCAATTTAATTCACATTGAAACCGCTCTAAAAAAAAGAAGTTTTTACCTCTGATTGGAATGATTGGTAAGTAGTTATAAAGCTATACTTCGGTTTATCTTAAGACCAGACGCAGCCGACCTCACGAGCTGATGGAACCAATCAGGCAGCTCGAAAAGCGCACCATCATAGTCTTCCGCATGCTTTTGTACAGTTGCCATCATCGCTGAAACCATTCAGAAATAGAAAAGGCCAAAAGCTTGCGCTTTGCCTTCGACAAGCTTGTGCGTTGGCATACAGCGAACGCACCTTAGTCAGAGGTATCCTGTTATTTACCTAATAAATTTACTTTGCATTTTTATGTCGCCCTCCTCTTCGCCCTCATGTGGAGCAGCTCAAGATGTTCATAGAATGACGTACTTTAGCATAATGAGACTTGAAGGTTCCTGCCTTCAACAGTTGAGCGCACACCACTTTGCTACCGTCTCTTTTTAGGCTATACAACTAGTACCGAAATTCTTGGATCTAACTTAGTAGCTGCGTTTTATGGCGGAATTGCATTATTTCCAAGGCTACCTCAGATTTCTTGAGCATCCGTGGGCGTCGGCCGTAGCCTAGCAACGTGCAAGGTGAGAGATTTGGCCCAGCTGGACCAGCTGCTAAACTACAGCGCAATTTCGTGTCATCGCAAAAAAACATGGGAAAGAAAGAGCGACGAAGCGACGTTTCAAAAATATGCGGCGGCCCGTGTCAGGAAAACGAATATTGTACTTGTACATAAGCTGTGTTTCTAGTAGAAATCAAATCGCCTGTGACGGTTTCATAAATAGGTTTAATTACAACTCTAACTCTTTTTTGCTTATATTGCTAGGGAGAAGATGACGAAGCAGAGGCGAAAGTGCGAACTGAGTGCACCTTCAGCTGGTCAACGATCTTTCGCTGCAACCCTTCTCACAATTCTTGATTAGATCACCCTTTTAACCCTCCTACGGGTCGTGGAGGTTAATACACTTCCCAACATTTTCCAACGACCCTCGGTATGTTGACTACAATACCATGTTGCCATCTATTCGTGAATTTCAAGTGTGCTACACTCAGAAGTGATCTGACTCGCGAGGCATGCTCGACAACTTGCACGCTTCCAAACTCTTCGATATCAGCTGCAGCAACAACTCCGTCACACACAGACTCACGGGGAATCATCTGATGACGTTGGGGACGAATACATTTTCGCTACCCCGCTTCGCAAGTCCGGTAAATATGTGAAACTGCTTCAGAACTACTTTTTCCCGTTTCGCCTTTTCCGCCATCTCTCTTCTACAATTTACGAAGTACCACCAGTCGCACCTCGCTGAGGTCGCCACACGAAGTCACGTGATTATTTTTATGTATGACGTAAAAAATTCTTTCAACAGACCCTACGAGTGAACATGTCGAGGCAAGTGGATCGACCCTTTAACCCCCCCCCCCCCCCCCCCCGAAGAAATGTGAAAAAAAAAACCAGCGAAGCGGGGGCGATTGGGCGAATTTCGTGCGCCTTCAACTGGCGGACCATGATCTCGCAGCTTCAAGCCCCCATCATTCCTCATGAAATAATATTTTTAACACTCTCATAATATTTTGATAAAAGCGAGGTAGTGTATTCCAAGGAGCTGTGAAACACCTTCACACATTGGACTAGTAAGTATATCCGAAACGTAACTTCCGAAGCGTAGAGGTTTCTTTAGGGTGTACTTCAGTCCGGAGGTGATTACATATACGAATGAAGAATGCGCCATCGGCAACTTGAAAAGGAGTCTCCCATTGATTTCGTTTCTTGGTTATGCGGCGCCGTCCTAAGACGTCTTAGACAATAAAAAAATATGGATTCTAGAAGTGTCAGTGGCCTCTTTCAGCAGCCACTCAGTACACATAACTTTTCTAGCTTTATGGCGTAGCTGCAGCAAACCCTAGATCGTGATGGGGTGGGGATTTACCGTCATGCCATTTCACTACTCTCAAAAACAAAAAAACGGAATAGAAATACATTTTTGGCAATTATGTTGTCTCATTTACTGGAAGCCACGAGCATGACAATCCTTCATTTCGAGAAGACGACTCCCGCTGTGCCAGTACCGATGGAAGCGCCGCACTGCAGCTTTCACAAAACAAGAATAAATCATTTCCGGTGGAACTGGCGCCACCTTCTGGAAAACTGGGTTCAAGGATAAAGGCCCATTCACACGGGCACCAAAACCAGAGCTCCCTGTAGTTCAGCCAGGTTTACAGTAGTTTGCAGGAGAGAGAAATATTCCCTATTGTTTGCAGGAGAGACAATATTTATTTACAAATCTACATGCGTATACAAACAGGTAGGAGTCGTGGCACACAGGCCACACAGAGACTCTTTACATCTTAGTTATCAAAAAAAAAAATGTGCTTGGACGCATGTTCGCCCAAAATAATTAAACTGGTGTGCCCACCGTTTCATGAACTCATCTCCCAGTGTCCACTGTTCATTCTCGAGGAAGCCCACGTTCCTTTCTCGCAGTTTTTACCATCGCGAAAAGGGCCCTGGGGCGCCGGTGCTGTCCAACTGGCCTCTTGCGATACTGTCTTAACACCGCTCGTCCTAAAGTTGCCGGAAGGATTGTAAAACGGTCACGCGTACGGCGTATGTCGCTGCACGGTAAAAGGAACGCTGAGAGCCCGCGATACCTTCAGAAAACAAAAAGGTACGCGCAACGACACAGGAGACAAGAACATGCGCATTTGTTTCCGATGCTCAGCCTTGTACAATTTACTCGAATACAGTAATCGCTTACAATTGCGATTGCTCTTGGTTCAGATGTATTGAATTCGATAACAGACCGCACAACAAATGGACACTCGTCGTTTTGCTTAGGAAGTGTCTAATACCAGGCTTCAGCTTGTGCCCAGCCTTGTCGGAGCTAGGCTACCGTATCAAGGGAAGACAAACTAGACACCGGCAGCCGAGGCAACTGCTTCCAGCCAAGGTGTCGTCTGCTAAAAGCGCCACCTTGCTCTTAGCAGACGGCAGATGGAGAAATGGCATCATCAATTGCAGGCTTCAGACGTTGGGCTGCTCAATGCGTCCATTCAGCCAGCTTTTTGTTGCCATGGTGAGACCTTATTGTGCAGAAGGGTACTGTCGCGGTTAAGACAAGATTGGTTCAACCGCGTAGGTTTATTCTAGCATAGCAATACAGGTGTGAGTCGTGCCATGTCTGGTCGCGATCTGGTGGAGAGGGTTCTCGCTCGGAAGCGGTGGGCAGAGTCCAGGGTCACCCGGCGGCGGTGGTGATGATGATGATCTCCCAACATATACGGTGTAAGACAAAGTGCCCTTTCTCCCTTTCGGGCGAAAGGGGACCTTGTCTTACACCAAAGGGTTCGAAATGAGGACCTAATGCTGAGGGCTGATTTTCTCCTGTGCCTAATATGGTGATGTACCTTACACGACAGACATCTTTTTAGATTCGAGCATGAGCATGTTCCATTTTATTGAGAATGTGGGCCTAAAGTGTCAATGTGCTGATTTTTGTCATCTCTGTCCGCTCCGTTTTACCCTTGTGATGTACCGCAGGAACCCATATCGTGTTTGGGTTGAGTCGTCTTTCAGGTATTGAATCATTACTTCTGAGTTGGAAATCAAGAATGGGTTGGAGGACAGACAAATGACGCAGAAGGTACCGCGACATTTCACCCTGCCAAGATCCCTTCTCCCTAGATGTTGAAGACTTATTTTATTCAATACCACACAAAGAATTGTTTGACACCGTCAGCGAATGCATCGACTCCAATGGAGCCCTAGGTTTTCAAAACGCCTGAGGCATACCAGTTGCGTCTTTCCTAAAGCTTTTGAAGTTTTATTTGTGCTCGACGTTTGTCACTTTTTCAGGAGAAACTTACATACAGAAAAAACGAATATGCATCGGGTCATGCGTAGCTCCCATTTTGTGTGACATTTTTCTTTCAAAGTGTGACAGGGGCGTATTCCAGGGTTTGACGTCCTATCCGGTCGCACGCATATTCAGATACGTTGACGACTATCTTGTGCTCATGAGAAAAATCCCTGACGCAAACGACATCACCATCATCAAGAACATAATCCTAGGTCAGGCCCAAGGATTGAACTTCACCCACGAGACTCCGACTAACAACAACCTCCAGTTTCTAGATACGCGACTCACCTTTCAAAATGACCACGTCCGTTGGATGTATTCACCCAGATCCAAGAAACGAATACTCCAATATGAATCTGCACACTTAAAACTTGTCAAAAGGAGCATTGTGTCTAGTTGTTTGAGCGCTGCCCTGAAAAAGTCTTGCATTCATTCAGCAAGGGAAAGCTTTGACGCGCAAGTATCAAGGCTCAAGGCGTCAGGCTACCCGACCTCCATCCTGTCTGACGTTGTTGAATGCATGATAAAACCAAACAGAACAAGCAAGAGAAGTGGAGAAAGAAGAAGTCGACCGGCGGTCGACCCTTATATACACCGCATCTCTCACAACTTCAAGAGAATTGCCTCTAAATACGAAGTGCCGGTTGTGTTTGCAGGCCCCGACAAGCTTAAAAAGCTCTGCCCCAATGTCAACACCCCACGCACAAAGCCTGGCAAATGCAGTGTTAGGCACGGCAACAAATACGACAACTGTTGCAGCGGGGTAGTGTATCTGATCCCGTTCACCTGTGGGAAGGTATATGTGGGACAGTCGGGAAGATGCATCAACGTAAGGCTAAGAGAACATGCGCTATCTCTAAAATCCTCTCCGTCGGGGCATCTCACTCTACGTGTGAGGGACTGTATATGCGCCCCGCTACTGTCCAGCACAAGGATCCTGAAGAGGTGTCCAGATAAGCGAACTCGAGAAATTCTTGAGGCTGAGGTAATTGCGACCAAAGGAGACGCCTGCATCAGCGCTCCTTCGGTGACTTTGTCATCAAAAGAATTAGAGTACATGAAATATTTTCCTTAGACACTCTTAATTTGCTTTATCTTCCTCTTTCCTTTTTCCTAATATGTTCACTGTCATTTCTTTCACTGTTACTTTAATCATGCCCATCATTTCCTATTGTTTTTACTAATTTCCTTTTTTTCTTTTTCAATTCTCAGTCTTTTCAAACCTTTTCACTCCTTTCTCATAAATATTTCTAGCATTTAAAGTTAGGGTTCTTCATCTTCCTCATCTTCCGAATTAAAACGTCAGTTGCGAGTAAGCGCTTGTCCTGTGTTGTCTCCCTCTTGTCCTTGCCTTTCGCGCTTTTTAATTTTCGTAATGTTTAACCAACTTGGCCAACAAATCATTTTGCTACCGTCAGCTCTGTGCTGCTCGAACTGGTCACTCGTGAAGTGGTCCTATGAAGACAATCATTGGCACAAAGCGAGAGCGTAAGCAAAAATTAATATATATTTAGCCTCGGGGGGCCCTTGTAGGCCCATCTAGGCTAAATATAGCCTCGGGGCCTACAATATAGAGAATTGAAAAAGAAACGCACAGGACATGACAAGGTTAAAAAATATTAGCAGCCCCATTGCATGCTGATATACACGACTATTTTTTTTTGTTGTAAATATTGCACCTATTGGAAACAGTTATCACACAGTTGTGAAATATAATTTTCAGTGGATGCAATATTATGTGCCTGCATTTCATTCATGAATCATTGATTAAAGAGGGAGTTTTTTTTTAATGTTTGAATATAAGCAAATGTAGCAGTTTTAATGTTAGCATTATTGAAACAAACACATTCGGCGGCTTGTACAGCATGTTCTTGGTGACATGGTGAATAATTACAACAAACCTCACGGGCCTGTCAGTCCCGACACCCCAGGAAGCATTTTGAGCGCGGCTACCACGTCATTTAATTTGGCACTTTCCTTATATTCAGAGCATTATGGTGGTGATTACAACTTCGTGGATTAATGTTATGTTTAGGAGGCTGCCACTTTTTATCGTAGTACGCGGTGCCGATCTCACTCAACACTGCAACGTTAAATAAACCCGCATTCAACTGTAATCATACTTCGCAAAGCCTCGAATTTGGCGTCGGCGCAAATCCAACCCTGCTTATCTTGTGGAGCCATTCCTTCCGTCGTGTTTTGTTCCTTGTCCCGGTGGAAATCAAGAACAGTGTCTTGCCTCGTCCAGAGCGAGTCGTACACCCTATAGCGCAGCAGCTCGTCATCGCGACCACAGTGATCGCGACTTCGCGCCGAGGAAGCGCGCCACAAAAGCGCGCCAAGTGATGCAGTGAAATCACAGTCGATCGCAATGTCTTAAACAATTCAAAGGCTGCGTAGCTAAACAAGTTTCAGAAGTTCAGGGTGCAGTCATATTTTCATTTTAGTAAAGTACTGAATATCATATAACGCTTTATAGTTGCTCTGTTGAATTCGGTATTTGCCTTGGCGACGACACTCCGCCCGAGCACCCCGAAGCCAGCCTTGAGCCAGAGCGGAGCGTCGTCTGCTACAATGTTTTCTGAGCCAGAAATGGCGGCGTGTCGGCTGTGGCCAATCGGAACGCGCGCGGCACGATCAATCAATGGCGGTACTTGGTAGAATACATTATATCCAGTGCTTTAATAGAGGGGCGATTGGGGCTTCATCTCTAGAAAGGTTCAAGAAGCAGACGACGGCGTCGTCGGGTTTCGACTTGAGTGCTTGCTGTAACTATTGCGAGATGGCATTACCAGCACAATTCTGAGTTACGTTGGCAGTCTGCATTGGGGAAGGGGAGGGGGGGGGCGAAAATGTGGAGGTTGTTCTCTTTTTCTATTTTTTCAGGAGCAGAAGTACGCCGCCTTTCTGTTTCTTTCAATGTATCAAAGTACCTCTCTTTTCAACTGACTTTTTTGTTTCTGAATATGTTCGGTGATGGTCATAGAGTGTTTTGACAGTTTTTGTATCGTGTTGTTGTTTTGTGTTGGATTTCCTGTTTGACTGATTTTTCAGCAATACCTCCTGTGCAATGGCCCTTGGGCCCTTAGGGCTTCTGAAATAAATAAACGAATAAATAAGTAAATAAATAATATTCGTTGGTAAAATCATCCACCAAACATTAGCTTTTGGTGTCAGGATGAGCCCATTATTCAGGCCTTTTGCTTCGGGAGTCTTTGTACAGCGTTCTTATCGTCTGATATGCTGCAATCCCAGTGGCTGCGGAGTGATAAGGAGATGCTTCTCAGTGATTGCAGGATGGGATCGAAGCGAAACCGACCACGTTCGGATGGCTCGATCCACTGCACTTAAACGCGGTATGAGCTAAGGGGACATATGCTTTATTTCTGACTTTATTTTTCTATCGCATCGTCAGTCAGATTTTTGTTTACGCGGCATGTTTTATTCGCCACTGCCTTTGGTACTATGTTTTTGGTTACCATTTCAGTGACATAGTTTTGGGCTCAGTACCGTTGACCATCAGCTATCGGAAGCCGAAAACTTCATGTGTTTTGTGAAATTATGAAAATGAAATCAAACTATTTTGTTTTTCCGTTTAAAAAGAATGTTGGATTTATCGTGATCGATACAGTTTTAAAAGTTACTACTTTAGTTTCTCTCTGGCACGTGACAGACACGATTCAAGCCAACGTTCTTCTTTGGTCTAGTAACGCTGCTTCACACCAGGGTGAGTAGGGTGCACGCTCGGGTCGATCACAAAAAACCACGGAAAGGGTCACCAGAAACTGATGGGAGTATTTAATTTCTAGATATTATTCATAACTGATAAACAGCGTCTTGCAAACGTCCCGGCAACCACCGACGAACGGAGCGCTGTAGGCAGCGCGAGTGTAATGGCGACAGCTCAGATACCTACTGTACTCGCCGATGGTCAGCGTGTAATCCTCCTTTTTGGAGCCGACGTAATATTTGTCGTAGTGCGCAATTATTAATTCTCGTCCTTTCTTTTTGAATTCGACTCTCAGAACTTCTTTATTACTTGAATAATTTGTAACTGTATGAACATTTCTGTTTCCTTAAATGGCAGGTAAGAAATGAGCTCAGCAAGGAAACACAAAGGTTCCTTCACCAAAGATAAAACTAACACACAAACCCGTATTGCAGTAGAAGCACAGATCAAACCAAGCTAAAGACAGTGCATTAAAACGATCAATATTTGTCGAAAATATAACGATTTACACTTTCTTTTTTTAATTCACGATACCTTGTAATGATATGCTCCGATAGCAGAAGGAGTGTCTTTATATTTTAATGATTGTTTGCATTCACGAACAAGATGAAATGTCAAATAAAACAAATTGCGAGAGCTTCTTTTTAATGAAGAGAACCATTGCCAATAATAAACTAAGTACACATAAGCTACGTTACTGTTCATCGCAGTCAACCGACAGTATTTTTACTTACTGGTTTTGTTCTACGCGTGGTCCTTAGCCGTAAACGCCACATATACGTTTTTTATTTCTTGGTTCGGGGGTGATTAAAAAAACGAATTGTGTTGTGTGTATCTTTAGAGAGCCTGAAGTTAGTTTGCTTCAACGGGCGACTTCACTCTCAACTGTAGCTGACTAATTGAGGCAGTGCAATACAACCGCTAGCTTAGAGTCTTTAGCATGCACTACGCTGTAGTGATGCACAAAATCCTGCCGGTAAGACGCTCATCCAGAGAGAAACGGTCAGGAATAGGGCTTCAACGCAGGATCCCTTAGTTCTGCAGCGGGAGCTTTCAGTCCACGTGCTCCGAGCTGGTGTGCGCTGGCCCACTCGACCACCTATCCCTGTTTTAAAATTTAAATCATTAATTTTCCTTTATTAAATATTATACAGAACACTTCATTTCACAAAATAGTTACACCCTCGGGGGTGATTCTAAAGAGAGATGTAACTTCACTTACAGATCTGTCTGGCGTGAGGGACGTTATCTGTTAGCAGTGTAATCTGCTAACAGATAACTAACTTATTTAGCAGTATAATCTACCATGGGACGTTAAGCCACGTTGTTAGGGGACACTTAGGCATCTTTCAACGTACGCTCGGTTCGCAGGAGTTTGGCGAGATCTGAGGCATTGTTTAAAAATCGGTTCTGGGTTCCCTTTTTTAACAAAGCTATTGATGAACACCAGGCTTGATATCTTTGTACTTGTCTATCCATTATGAACTCGTGTCCTGAAATCCAATCTCGTAGTGTCTTTTGGATTTCTCGAAGTCGGTGTTGCGGCATTCGTTTCCGGATCGACGTTGAATCACCAGGAAGTCAATTGAAGTGTCAGCGCGAAGTGAAGCTTGTTTTCAAATTCTTTATGCTCCGTAGAATAGAACCTTGACATTTACGCCTGAAAGTAACTGCTTTCTTCACGCTCGGCTTGGGGAAGCACGCAAACACGTTGAAGCCGCCTAACAAGGGCAGTCTTAGGGCTTGGGGCGGCAATCTCGATGCATGCATATGTTCCTGAGTGACATTGCGCGGAACAATGAACGCCTCCAGTGGCTTGCTGAAGGGAAAGAAATGATAACGCCGTAGTAGAGAGGCTGACGAAGAGCAGGACAATCGCGTTAAGTTAGAATTAAAAAAAAAGAAGAACAATGACCAGCTGGGAGCAAGCTCGCAAACCAGTGCGCACACGACGAACACTCGGATAGCATAGGCAAGGCCGCCGTTTTTGCTCGATGTTTGTATTTCACCACCTGCGGGTTGAGTTCTGAAAAATAAACTCTTCGAGAATCTCAGTTTGTGCTCTCAATTTTAGGCATGTACGTTTAGGAAATACGTTTAACACAACGCGAAAAAAAGAGAATTAATTCCAGGGGCTAGTCGTTATGAAGAATGACTTGGAACAGCTGCAGATTGCCAGGCCCCTTTTTGGATTCGGCAACGAACATGCAAATATCGGTCGATTGAATCTAACGGAATAAAATAAATATATTTCCTTCTGACTTCTCCTAGAAACGAAGCTTTTTCTACGTATATTTGAAGTTCTCGACCCTTTCGTCGTTCGCAAATTAAAGTGAACGAATTACACTATATTATACGCTCGTGACCATGGGCATTGAAAAAAAAGGAAAGCTCGCTATTCTCCATTTCACACCAAGTCCTGGCACAGTCGTTACTGCGATCTAATGTATCCAATCAAGCGGTGCCAAAAATGCATAGTCACGGCGTCCGTTGTTTTTAAGTTTGCTTCCAGCGGCTAAACCAAGCACGCACAGTGAATGCTCCGTGATCCTGTGCTCTATTCTGTTCATGATTAGTTTAACCGGCGTTAACTTTCGCGGAGAGACGACGACCGCCGTGACGATGCGATTTTGGCGCTGCTTTATGGCCCGTTGGCTCGCATCATAGGATATGTCAGGAAAAAAGATGTGGAAAATGAGTATACCTCGTATGGTGCTAAATACGCCAGGAAAACACAGGGACAGAGAAAGAAGTACATAGGACGATGCGTAAGTAAGTTTACTGAAGGAAATATACAAAAATAAGAATAAAACCGCACTGGCGCCAAGATGATGAACTTTCATTGAACACTTGGAAAGCCTGCCGTCACTGTTGGGTGAGCGTAGCTTGACCAATAAAAGCCTGCTCCTTAACGGATAGGGCAACAGAAGGAGCACTGATACACACATTCGTGCCTGGGCACTTACCATGAACGGCAGGCTTTCCAGGTGGTCAATGAAAGTCCATCCTCTTTGCCCATGTGCGGTTTTATTCTTCTTTTTATATGTTTCCTCCAGTAAAGTTCAGTTGCAAGTTACGCCTCGTCTTATATACCTCTATCTCTCTCCCTGTTCTTTTTTGTGCCGTATTTACCACCATACATAAGTAACTCAACTCGCACTCTTAGTATACGTTGTATTCGGGCCACTTGCGGCCGCCATGATAGGGAGTCTTTTGTTACGTTTCCGCTTCCGCTGGCTTGAAGTGCCGTAATGCATCGCAATTGACTGGGCAACTTTGGTGCAGCAGACCTCCGCAAAATAAAAGATGCAGCGAGCCGCGGACGTCGAATGCGAACAGCCTCTGCCACGCGATCTTCAATTTAACGCTCAACGCTAGGATCGCTTTATTTTGAAATCAAAGATGCACACCTTCGACACTTCCGGACAACGAAGAGACTTAATCGAACGAATCATACTTGAGTTCTTATGCAAATGCATATTGAATGAAATTTAAATTAATATTCGCTCAGATATAACTTTTTATTTTAGCCTCAACGTAGGTTTTCATAACACAAACGAACTTGGTACTGCTTAAAATATTTAACACATAAAATAGTAGCTTTTATAGTTGTTTTTTAAAATCTGGGAGCAGAATCTTTTGTTAACGTTAATTTTCGTGCGCATGCGAGCTTGTGGACAGACGGTTTATGTGGGAGTCCTGAACAAACTCAAACAAAAACTCACGGACAAACTGCAAAAAAAAAGAAAAAAAAAGAAACGCAAATTTTGAGAGTTTGCGTTAGCGGAGGATTTCACAATGGGAGGGATCTTCTTGCATGGAACCGAACCTGGGGTACGGCTTCATTTTAATTTAAAACTGGTAAAGTTTCAAAGTTCGAGAGCAATTTATTTTTTAACGACGTAATAATCGTTTGTGCGTGACACAAATAAAGCAAGACGTGAAGCAGCATGAGCACCATCCTTTTGATTTGATTTTACCCAAGTCGTCAAACACAACAGCACTTGCCTGTGTCCGCCCAAACAGAACAGTTCGACCAAATGCGATATTTCCCCAGGAGTGTCGCCTGATCGTAAAAAGTGGGACGCGAAACTAGTTTTCTTACCTTATCGCCTGAGTTATATAGAATCTAAAATTGCCTTTAACGTCCTCGTCTGCACCTGCATTTACTTGAATATGGTTCGCGGGATCGCTGCGGTAGGTCGACGTTGTCACAATCACAATAGCTCCACTCGTCGTCGAAAACGTGCCGCTTGATTTTTATGGGAAACGAGCGGCGCAAGCGTACTACACACTGCGACGGCTTTGTCCCATTAACGATTACTTTACTGCTCGTCGAAAGCGCACCGCTCGCTTTTCACGGGGCATGATCGAGCACGAGTGGCACAATCCTTCGCACCCTCCTTCAACCACGTCCGACGGGCGTAGAGTAGTTTTGCTCTGACCAGCTCGAACACTCACGGCGACACCGCGCAGGCAGTCGACAAAGCGCTGCTGTTCTCACACCCGCTCTTCGGTGCACGAAAAGCGGGTGTGAGACGTGGCCTCACGTGTACACAAGTTTCCACTGGACCGTAAGGTGGGGCCACATAATTATTGCCACGGAGGCCAAATGAAATGAGACGCGTTGCTTTTTTTTTTTTTTTTTTTTTTTGCACCATTTGGTCCAGAAAAATATATCGATGTACAGGGTGTTCCAAAAAAACAATTACAGGGTTTTTTCCACCGCAAAAATAAAGTACGCATCGCCGAACCCTAATTCTTCGCCAAAGGGGGCCCCGGTAGAGGTCGGAACCAGATGTAGGGAGGCTGGTGGGCCCAACTCACATCTTGGAGAGCGTTTGCAACTTAATGGCGGCGCCTGAGGAAGAGGATTGGGAAACAAAATGGTGAGTTGGGCCAGTTGGTTCATAATGGAAAAAGACACGTGTTGTCTTTTTGTGTTGTCGTCTTCTTACTTTGTCCTGGTCTTTCGGCGCTTGACTTTTTCCAGGATTGGGAAAGGATAAGAACCAGTGTTGCCTGCACGAGTGTAGACACCTGCTCTTTTGCAACTCTGCAGCCCCATGCGCCTTTCCTCCTCTCGCCTCCCATTGCAAGCAACGGACGCCTTCGCGTCCGTTGCTTGCAGAGAGAGGCAAACCGCATTTGCGTGTCTTTCAAGGGCTCCGAGTGATAGGCGTGTCTAAATCTGCCCGACTTGAATTGTCCGTTCACCTTGCAGACCGGCGCAAACGATTACGGACTAGGAGCAGTTCTTCTGCAGGAACATGACAGCGTAATTCGTGCCGTACTGGTCTCCAGTCATACGCTAACCGGAGCGGAGTGAAACTAATCAACAACCAGAAAAGAGTGTCTGTCGGCTATTTTCGCGCGTTAGAAGTTTGAGATGTACCTTGACTGCGTTTCGTTTTACATTAAAATAGACCGCATGGCTCTCTCGTGGCTCAAAGGGCCTCAAAAACCAGCAGGACGACTCGTTCCATGGGCCCTTTCGGTCCAGCGCTACAAGTACACAATCGAGTACAAGCGCGGAGTGGCTAACCACGTTGCAGATGCGTTGTCTCGTGCTCCACTTCTCAGTCATAAAATGCAAGTGGATCCCGACTTTGTGGCACTGGCCTATGCTGCGCTTATCACACCAAATTCGTGATGGGGAACCCTGGAGAGCAGAGAAGGGCTCCGGGTGGTCCAGCTGCCCAGTGCACTTTGTCAAAACGTGATGCACCAGCTGGCACTAGAAAGCGCTCCCGCCGCCGGGAGTCCCAGATACTTGGACTCATACAAGTTGAGCAGCGACGGTATCCTGCAGCGCCACATACAAGAGGCTGATGATGGGTCCTGCGGCCCGCCATTCCGGACTGTAATACCTCGTAAACTGCGAAAGTCATTTATTATATATGCATGATCCCTCCTTGGCAGGCCAGAGCAGTGGGAGGAAACCCCACGAAAAGTTATCCCAAATTGCAACGTGGCCAGGCATGGGGCAGGATGTAATGAGGTACACATAAAAAGGGTATCGATAGTCCTCCCTAAGTGGAGGAACGGTCTTGTAACTTATGTTCCTTTAGAAAGGGAGAAACTTTCGTCCCTGAAGCAGGGGAGCAAATAGTTCCTCCGTCACCTGCAGCTCATTATGGCGGCCCTGAATCGAGCAAATCTAGCTCAATAAGGCTTAACGAGGACGCTACGTCTCTTGTAAGAGACGAGACGAGCAGCAAATAAAAGCGTAACACGAGCTTTCCGCGAACTGTGTTTATTTCCGAAGCCAGATTCCCCTCGCAGGTACAGAAACTTGCGTTTCGAAGGCAGTTACTCAGTCTTCTCGTCGTCAGCACTACGATGTTAAACGGAGACAACCGATACCCAGTTACTTCGCGCCCTTTACGTCTTACCTTTGCTGCTCCTCGAGTCAAAATTCCATCGTCGACCGCATATCACGGAGGAATGGAAAACCAATCCGCGAAACAAAAAGCCGCTCTCAAAAGAATAAACTCTAAGCAGCTCAACTCAAGCAGAGTAATTGCAAGTAGCTAGGCTAGGTGGCGCTAGGTACCGCCCAATTCATGTACTACAAAAATTATTTAATTTTCTTCCGCCACCATTGCACTTCGGGATCCTCTTATAAACGCATGTAGACACATTACGCATACTGCAAGCATCAGGTGAACATACATTGAGCGCATACACATATATGGCACATAAAAACATGGATGCAACGGCACACTAACTCGACAACTACAGACGTGCTTTGCGTTTCCGTCTTTGATACTGGTCGTTTTGAACGCTCGGAATTTCTCGGTGACTGGCTAAGCAATAAAAAATATTCCCAGCATGTTGATTTTTTTCCAGCAATGTCGTACCTCTGAGAGTATTTTGAATGGCTCAGGAGATGAATCTCCAATTAAAAAGTAAACACTCGATCATGCCGTAATTATTTGAAAGCCAATAAATCAAGCCGCTCCAATGCGGTTCGAAGCCATGAGTTTGTTTCCCCGCACGGCGCGTCGTAGCCTGTGTTTCTATTGTAGTGTTTGTTTTTCTATTTGTGCTGTTCGCGCACGGCTGCTATTGCATTCTTGAATTGCTCTCTCTAGAGCGGATATTCACTCAGCTGGAAGTGATGCTTCACGGGCAGAGAAATCGCTTTTCGATCAACTTGAATGCAGTCAAAAGCCTTGACTTTCGTCCTTCGCAAATTAAAGTGAACGAATTACACAATGTTACAGGTTCGTGACCGTGGGCATTGAAAAGAAGGAAAGTTCGATATTGTCCTTTTTACACTAAGTCCGAGCACAGCCGTCGCAGCGATCTAATGTAGCCAATCAAGCAGTGCCACAAATGCATAGTCACGGCGCCCGTCATTTTTTTAAAGTTTGCTGTCAGCGGCTAAACCAAAGACGCACACTAAATGCACCGTGGTCCTGCCTTCTTTTCTGCTCATGATTATTTAAAACGGAGATACCGTTCGCGGAGAGACGACGACCGCCGAGACGATGCACGTTTGGCGCTGGTTTTTTGGCCCCTCGGCTCGCATTGCAGGATACGCTAGGACATAAAAGGGGAAAATAAAGTATGCATTCTGTTCGGGCCACTTCCGGCCGCCATGACAGGGAGCCGAGAACACTTCCGGTTCGGGTGTCGTTTGCATGCTTTTAAAGGGCAACACAACCTCTATGTTGCGTGTGTTCTGCAATTGTTTTTTTTTCGGAAAATATGCTTTGGACCACGGTGCTTTGGACTAATCATGTTAAATATCTCTGCGCTAAACTGGAAAAAATCGTAGGAATTATTAATAAACACAGACATATTTTTCCAACAAATGTAAAGAGGCTTTATTTATTTCGTTACTTTATTATCATATGTGTTATTGTAATCTTGTCTGGGGAAATACATTTTTCTCGAATTTAAACACATTACATTTACTGCAGAAAAAGGTGATTAGAATAATTGCAAATGTCCCCTACATACACCCAACACAGTCATTGTTTAAATCATACAAAATTCTGAATATGCGACAGGTATATGATTATCGATTAACTATGGCGTATAAATATGCGGCTTTTGGGTTCTCAGATATTGTTCTTATACTTTCTGATTTAAAAAAGAAATCTGACTTTTATTCATGTAGACGTCACCAGCCTTGGCAGAATCCGAAGTGTAGTACCAATTAGGGTAACCAGAGAATAAGTTTCACTTCGGCTGTTTTATTCAATAGCTACTTTGATAGAAATATTGATGTTTTACATCTATCCAAAAACACTATCCTTGAACTGTTCATTTAGCGTCCCACGTTGTCCATTATATGTAATGCTCACACACTTTGTATATAGATTTTCCTGTGCTCTGTCGTAGCTGCTGAAGGGGGGACCGGTGCTTAGTCTAGCTGCATTTCTGCAGCTTGTTTTTTTTTTTCTCCGGCCTCCCATTCACCGCATGTATCTGTGGTGAAAAATAAACTCGTATCGTATCGTATCGTATCTTTCAATACGTTTCCTCTTCCACTGGCTTCCTGAAGTGCCGTAATGCTTCGCAATTGACTGGGCAAGTTTGCTAGGGCAGATCTCCGCGAAATAAAAGATGTAGCGAGCCGCGGCTCTCGAGCGCGAACCGTCTCTGCCACGCGAGCTTCAATTTCACGCTCAACGATAGGTTCGCTTTATTTTGAAATCAAAGATGCACTCATCCGACTCTTGTGGAAAAGGAAGATACTTAATCGAATGAATCCCACTTGAGTCCTTATGCAAATGGAGATTGATTGAAACATTATTTAATAATCGCCCGGAGATAACTTTTTACTTTAACCCGAACGCAGGTTTTCATAACACCGAACAACTTGGTACTCCATAAAATATTTAAAACATAAAATAGTTTTATCGTTTAAACTAGAAATTAACGTATATCTCGTGAAATGCGAATTCTAATATTTTTTATTGTACAAACATACTTTTTATGAAGTAGCGCCTGGCATTGCGCTTCTGGTTTTAGTTTTTGTTGAACTTTTAGGTCTACCGGAATCTGTTTTATAACTTTGTTGCTGAGTTACCACGCGAAACACGAGTTACAACACTTTGCCTTTTCATAAAAAAAGACTTTTTCAATAAATATGGCAAAATATGCATGCACCAATTTGAAAGAGAAGACGTGAACACAAAATTAAACATTTCCTTCTTCCTTCTATAAATGGAGAATGCCACTTGATTGAAAAAAAACTTCAGAAGCCAAGATTGCGTAGAACCATGATTTTAATAATTCCCAAACTTACACTTTATGTTTTCTTTGTTGCAAGCTACATTTTGCGAGATAAATATTGCATTATGCACACACACACACATTTTTTTCTTATTGGAAAAAAAGTAAAGAAAAAGTAAGAATCTTGACACACGCCTAAACGGCATATCTTCGTCGCGATGTTGAGCACAGAAGCCACCAGTATTGTCGTTGCGGACTTGGGAGCATCGCTTTAATATGTCGGAAGCGCCCGCCTGCTTCTAACATTTACCCAACAATTCGAGACCTTCCAGAAATCGTCGTTATTTTGTCCTTTAAAGTGCCCGTCACATCCGTTGTGTAGATGTCAGATTCCGGCACGGTGATTTTTCTTAATATGCCATAAGCCTCAAATTGCACGTGCCTGTCGCCTACTACTGTCATTGCGGGGTTGACAAGGGCGAGGTAAGTCACTGGAATGACAAACACGGTGGTGTCTTTCAAGGGGGTCGCGAGCCCCATAGCAAAATATCCACTGATGGTCACTTTGCGGCGCCACACATAATCCTGAAAATAACAAGAGCAGCGTAACAAAATAACAAGAGCAGTCAATAAAGCATGAATAATCAGTTGGTCGCGTCATTACAAAATACGTCTGTATCTCGAAAAGAACCTGGCCATTTTCAACCGGCGTTCGGTGTTACAGTAAAGCGCAAGGAGGTTTTTCCCGTAAAAGTGAGGTACATCAAATATGAGCTTCTTAATTTTATAAAAATACTTGGTGTACTGGAGGTCTTCCAGTCTTAGTCAAAATATGCAATGGCATAGAAACACACGCAGTGATAATATCGTTACATTTTTTCCAAGACATAGCAAACAAGAGCTTACCTATTTCGAAATATTAGTTTTTCAATTAAAACTGCTTCAAACGCTTGCCTCACAACATTCATATTGATCACGCGTTACCTCTCTTACAAACAACTGGAAACAAACTTTTATTGTGAAATAATACCCAGAGCAGCTAAATCGCGTTTCGCACAGATAGCGTCAACAACAATTATTCGCTTTGATTAAAACATATTAGACTTCTATACAGGAAAGTATCACAAAGGGAAAACTGATAATAAGGGGCTTAACAAAGTTGATCAGACAAACATATAAGAGGGGTAAAATAAAGCGGCTATGATGAAACAAAACAACAACCTACAAAACAACTCAGAATGTTTAGTGCAAATAATTGATATCGTCAACATTTATGAGGCAGAACGTGCATTTCTACTTTCCCCGAAAATAGAAAGTTGGCAGTGGCACCATGGATAGAAATCGCAAATCACGTACTTTTTGGGTGGTGGTGGCGTACCACTCCACTTGAACGGTCCTGTTAGGAGGAACGGTGACACCCGTGGCGACCGAAAACGTCTTGAGCGTCGTTTTAGAGTCTGTCTTGGCAGTTTCTCTTTCGGTCTTAATTCCAACGCTGCCACTCACTCCTAGTGTTTCTTCGAATGTCAGACCTCCCGACAACACAAGGCCGAGGCTGAATCCTAGTTTAACAGTGTAAGATGATTTTTCTTTGCGACTGGTAGAATGGGTGACGGTATACGTTTGACTTGCATTCGCTTCATTGTCATAGAGGTTTGCGTACAGAAGAGTGCTGATCTTCTCCTTTGCTTTTGGCTCACCAATTGTTATCGGGCCGCTTTTGACACTTACCTGAAATCTTTGAAACAAAAGACATATTTAAAATAATTCAATTACAGTCATTGACAAGGTAAAAACGGCCCCATGTAGCACGTCAGAGAAACGCAGAACTTGGCACAAGCGTGGCAATCTTAGGGGCCTATAGTTTCGGCCTTCTACGGTTTTAGTTGAAGGCGTTAGTTAACGCCTGACCAATTTCCTTTGAAGTTTATATGGCTTTTTTCTCGCTCGCCATATAATTGCTGCCCAAGTACCAGACCTGAGCCAAACGATGTGCACATATGAACCGAAGTCAAAATTCTAGCATTTATTTGAATATTTAGGCCCAAAGTTGCCAGATAAAGAGCGAATAACAAGAAGTGAATCCTATATGCCTGCCAATTGTTTGGCGATTTAGAGCCAAAGATGTCAGATGACAGCCAAATTACCGACAGTAAAGCCCAACTTGTGCACTTGTTTGGAGATTTAGGGCCAAGAAATCCAGACTCTAGCCAGAGAAGGTGAAGTTTGGCTCTTCTTATGCTACTTTGCGCTTGTAAAGCCCTAGTTGTCCAGACAAAAACATAATTTTGGCCTAAGGAACTGTGTTAGCTAGAGTAGGAGAAAGAGCTTCAGTTGTCCCGCCTCCAGTGCGAGCTTCCTACCCTCGACTATGCTTCGGATTTTCGTGCACCTCGAGCACGCCCACGCAGCCAAAGCACGGTGGAAGGCGTTAGGCGCTTACTGGAGGCCGCGCGCATTCGGAAGACGCGCCCTGCTATTTTCACTTTGTCGGTGACCATATACATTTTTAAACTAACGCAGCAATTAATAAACCGTCGATCAGTTATCGCGCGATTAGCTGGCCAAGAGGGAAGCGCGCACGGCAATATCACACTCTCTGGCAATACGCGGGAGGGGAGGCAAGAAAAAACTGGTGTTCCTTACGCCGTAGGAATAACGGCACGCAAATCGTTTTATCGGTATATGTTAAATTTTTAAGTTTATAACAGTCAAACGTTCTCTGAGTTACACATCTGTCTCTTCCTGCTGACTTTCTCCATTCCAGGGATCTTTTTTTTCCCGTAAAATGTTATCTCGCCTTATATTAAGGAGATTTAACATATTTGTTTTTGTTGTTGGTTTAAGTGGAAAACAAAAATCAGGTGCTTCTATTTTGTGGCCGAATCACTCGAACTGAATATCATATAGGAAAAACCCGACTGCTGTTTTGCTATGTTGATAACACCGTGTTGCAAAACCGGAATAAAAAAAAATTAAAAAGGTTCGAGGATACCTAAGCATGAATTTGTTATGAGCTGTGATTTCGAAAGCATGAATGTCATTCTTCCGCTCTCTTAGTTCGTCTGCGGCGTAATGGCGTAGACGGCCATGTTTAGGAAGAGCTCGGCCGTGCGACCTCTATGGAGTCTGCCCGGGCGGGCTCTGGCTCCGCCGCCACCGCTCCCTCCCTTTACCGGCGGCCGCGCCGCTGCGAGCGCTGCGCCGCGATAGAAAGGGCTTCTCTGGTGGATTCTTTTTTAAGCTTACGCCGCACGAGAGCCAATGGGAGCCTCGTTCCTTGATGACGCGCGCCTGCCAATGGGAGCATAATCCATCAGAAATCGACTTCAATCGGGAAAATGGATTTTAGGTGCCGTTTGGCCAACGTTAGGCGTGGTTTCAAAGCTGATGATGTCGGTTCGCTCCATAGAACAGTTAACGCTTTCGCATTAAAATACATTATGTAGAATAAAAATTTCTTAATATACTTCCAATTGTGCGAAAGTTAAGCCTGAGTTTCAGTTACTTTTGAGTTGCGAAGAGATCTTTCATTTCCTGGCGCTTCGACCACAAATCAGTCCACTTCACTTGAGTTTTGTAGACTCTTCTAAAAACGTCAACAAACTTCTTCAACGCATCCTCGAGATTGAAGACTTTCGGGGTGGTCTCTGCAGAGAGAAGCAAAGCGAGCAAACAGGTCGAGGTGGTCACGTTTAAATTGCTCACAAATGTGTCTTAATATAAAAATTCCATTATCAACTAAAGATCAAAAAATGAAACTCAATATTCACACCAGAAAATAATGTTGGTCAGGTTGGTGAACGCTCCTGCTAAAGACAACGCGAACAGAAACGGGGATTAAGGGATCCAAAGGGCAGGAGCAAGCGACTCGGCTCTGCATTTAAAACAGACCCACCATCAAGAAGGCTAGTTGACGCATAATATACCGGGTTATATCTTTTATTCGAAACAGATTTTTTTTAAAAAGCGTCTTTACTGCTACCTGAATGCCGTTTTCGCTATAGGTTTCCTGAGCTTGGCGGATACTCGAGGGGCGAACAACCGTCACAGGTTGGTGAGTAACTAACTAAGCTCGTTAATTTACTTTTTAATTGGTGCAAATAAACTTATGGTTCCAATTACAAACTTAATGAGCGTTATTGAAAACCACGGAATCAACTCTTTTTAGAACGACTTGAAGCTCGTGGGAAAGTCGGGGGCGCGGCAAAATTACCACTCGAGCCGCAGGCGCAAAGCAAGCAGTGGCGGAACGCGATAACGAACTAATCATCTGCGTTCTGCCACTGCTAGCTTTGCGCCTGCTTCCCGAGTGGTAACTTTGGCTCGCCCCCGACTTTCCCACGAGCTTCAAGTCGTTCCAAAAAGAGTTGATTCAGTGTTTTTTGATGAGCTCAGTAAGTTTGTAATCGAAACCATAACTATAGTTGCACTAATTAAAAGATAATTAACGCATTTTAGTTAGTTGCTCTCCAGACAGTGACGGTTGTTTCCCCTCGAACGTCCGCCGAGCTTAGAAAACGTATAGTGAACGTATAACGTAGCAGTAAATACACCTCGTTTTTTTTTTTGAAAAAAGACTGTTTGGAATAAAAAGAAATATCACCCGGTATAAAAGTAGGAGTCCCTTTGTGTAAGCCAACCTTCAATACTTCTGCTAAAAAACGAGCTGGCACTTTTTTTTTCTTTTGCATTTCGATTTTTTTTTGTTATTTTTTTCCGGTGCTTATTTTGTTAGCGTGGTCTCGAGTTCGGAAATGAGAATTACATAATAATGCCATTACACCATGTACTATTCGGCGACAGCTTAAAAAAACGCACGGCGTGACTGCTTGCCCCTTGATTCGCTCTTCCGCGTTCTTATCAGCTAGCGTCGCAAATCTTATTGGTTGGAAAGCGACGTTAACGTGTTCTGCACTCGCCAAGTCATGCGTTCGTTGACAAGGACCTTAGGAATGTGCACGCTCATCCGGAATAGAAGTGCCGTGCTTGTATCTCTTTCTTTTTTTCAGAATAAACTTTGAGTTGTCAGCGGACAATTCGTTCTGTCTCTTTTTCTTTTTTACTTTTTTATTCGCGCCTGGCGTATGAACATTTCTGAATACTGCACTGCATTTCGACGTAGGTGAAAGTGCAGCCGATACTACGAGACCGAGTCCAATCAAGACGGACCTAAAACTCAATGTCACGGTGTTTGTCTTTCTTGTCGGTACATGTTAATCCCCGCTAAACTAATAAAGCGCC
The DNA here is from genome assembly GCF_016920785.2 of Ixodes scapularis. Taxonomy (NCBI): domain Eukaryota; kingdom Metazoa; phylum Arthropoda; class Arachnida; order Ixodida; family Ixodidae; genus Ixodes; species Ixodes scapularis. The sequence continues at coordinate 326,457 of NW_024610028.1, read as the reverse complement.
GTGAATGTGCCTTGACCATGTGCTTTTTCTTTCCCTTCTGTGAAGGGTAAGGATGTGTAGGGATTTGGCGGCCAAGTGTACACCCTACTAAGCTGGCTTGTTCCTTCGTTATAGCGTCAACTCATCTTTATCTGCCTCGTGCCGTCGCCCTTTCCACCACCCGTCAAGCTCGGCTCGTGCCTGGCTCCGGTTGGTCGACTTTAGAATCACACAAGAAGTGACATCTGGTGGACAAGACGTCTCAGTGCTCAAAAGGACTGTCGTCCATCACAGACGAGGGATTAGCGGCCAGATGTACACCCTACTATGTTGGCTTGTTCCTTTGAGTGAACAGAACTTAAATCTTCCTTTTGTTTCAAAATATTCTTCAAGCTTTTGTGTGCGCAAATCCCTGCAAATCCGTGTGAATATCTGTGATTCCTTTGTACTGTCGTGGGGGTTGATTAGGGCACGTACAGAGTTGGTATTGGATGTTTTGTTCCGCGAAAAAGTAATCGTCCCTTTAGTTCGCAGCGCCATGTTTTGAACGTCTAATCAGTGTGTCCCAGCGCGAAAATTCTGCTTCTGTCATTATGCATTGCGCAACTGTTGCTTTGCGTGGGAGATGTTGAGGCTAATCCGGGATCTGACAAGATGGATCTGGTCCTAGAGTCCTTTCAGGGTGGCATTGCTTCGAACGAAAAGAACCATAGAGAAACTACAGCTACACTAGCGGGCATTAACGCAGGAATTACAGACATATCACGGCATGTGTCGTATCTTGAACAATCTCTTCGCGAGGTTACTCACTTAAAAGAGAAAGTGAAATTTCTGAATCTGACGGTTTCTAACCTTAAAACAGAGATCAAAGGCAACACCACCGGGAAACACAGAATGGAACATGTAATTGGTGTCGTTCACGACTTGAAGAATCGTCTTTGTAGAAATAACCTAATAATGGAAGGCCTACCTGAACAAGAACACGAACCCTGGAACGACACAGAGAAAAACGTTCACGTGTTCTTCTCAACCCATCTAAACATCACCTCCGCTGAAATCGAGTGCGCGCACCGGATTGGGCGGCCTAGGGCTGGGACAAATAGGCCGAGAGTTATAAAATTTCCGAGTTACAAATGCAAGTGCAAGGTCTTAAGCAATGCTCCCAGGTTGAAGAACCTTATTTCCCCTAAAGTCTGGATTCAAGAGGATTTTCCGCTCAGTGTGCAGCTTGCCCGCAAAAAACGTCGTGACTATGCAAAGAAAACCGAGGTACAAATAGATTCCGACTATCATACGATGAGCTTACATTGAACGATGTTGTTTACTCTTACGATGCAAACAGTGATAAGGTTATCTCAGTTTCCCGAGGCAATAGGATAGACCACCGCCCATGACCTCAAAATAGATATAAAACAAACTCTTGCCCCACTACGCAGATTGGCCCGCTCTCTTTCCTGGTAGCCAACTCATAGAGTAATATAGTAAACGTAAAGAGAGGACACAGGAGCCGATTCGCGGCCCAGATAGTGCGTTTCATACCTTCCGCTACGTGGCACTTTTCTACAATTTGGTTAAAATTAATTAAAACTCTTGCTGTGAAAAGTATTTATTTTTTAAATGGCAATGCTTTAAAATTGTTTAAAGTACTTAAAACGACTAAATAGATTAAATCAAATACGTCACAAAAACCACGTGATGAATGGCGCCTGCCATGGCCTGCCTGCACGCCGTCGCCTCTGCATCATTCTGCATGGCCTCTGCTCGTCCCTGCGTCGTTCGTCTGTGCCGTCCATCTGTGCTTTCTGCTGCATCATGTTCGGTCGACTTTGCATCAATCAAGGTGACGCATGACCGCCCGCGTGCTCGCATGCTCGACGTGAATTCGTGGAGCCGATCGGTTCGAGCTTCTCGCGCTGTTGTTTCTGCCGGGCTGTCTGGCTGCACTTGAACGTGTGTGCATGTTGATTTTCGATGAGATTGTTTTAAAAAAAGAATTTAACTTACGACCTTGCACACGACATTGTTCATGGGTTTACATATGACGGTGTTGAACGAACCTCTAACATTGCAGATAGAGCCTTGGTTGTTATGCTGTCTGAAATTTCCAGGAGGTGCGTTTGCACACACTGTTGTGCACACTCCAACAACGTCTTCTGTTTAACGCAGTCTCCTCATTTCTCTCATTCGGGAGCTTAAAGGGGCGGTGCAATGATATTCAATTGGAATGTTTTTCACTTTACACGAGCTTACTGGCACTAGTGGGACTCTAGGATACTCGCACGCAACGCCACTGACCAAGAAACTCCTCTGTTGCGCTGTAATTTCGAGGACAAAACCCAATGTTTTTATTCAATCTCTCCTTCGAAAAACCTGATAACATAGCTGGACGGTAGCAGTACCGCCCAGTGACGATATTTGAATACGGCTCATAGATTGGACCCGAGCATGGCGTGGACACTCGATTTGGGCTCGTGATAATCGATAGCTCGGGAAACATTCGGGTAGTGCCCTGTGTCAAATCGCTGCAATGACGACAACAGCCGAACCATAACAATGTCTGGAACTCAGCGCGTGTCCTGTGCCTTGCCAACCCCAGCGCATGACTGTGATCAACATTGGCGGCATGTAATCGGTTCCAGATCACGGGGCCGCTTCTTCTGGCTGCGAGTTGAGGGGGTGAACTCGGCTCGTTTTTCTTTATTTTTTTCTGCGACTTCGATTGCGTGTGGTGAAAACGATTTTACGGATCATTAACGTCAGGGATTCGTTCTAAGCGGTATTTGCGCAAAATACAAATATCAGTGCATCGCCCCTTTACGACTGTTGGCTTCACAGTAAAGGCTGTGGTCTGTGGTTAGGGGGCTTCAAACGTAAGCTTGGTGTGTCTGGTGATAAGCCATTTTTTGAAGTTGACAACGAACACGTTTACTTTGTCTTTGATGTTCCGCACCTTCCTAAAACGACCAAGAGCAATCTCCAAGGCCACAAACTTCGCATTGGAAATGAGGTCATTGAGCGGTCTTCTATTGTTGAACTTCATTGTTCTATCAATGAGATTAGCTTGCAATTGACTCCGAAACTTACTGAGAGGCAGATTTATTCAAAAACCTTTCTGTAACATGGAAGAAAATTGTGCCCCACAGGTACTGAGTGCCTCAAACTTTCATGTAATCATATCTCTTGTTTATGCAAAGGAACTTCCTGAGGCAGCCATGGCTACAGCCTATTTCTGTGATAGGATGGACATACCTTTTGATTGTCAAAATCGCTAAAAAATTCAAGAAGACAGGGCAGAAGTTGCGTCATGCCATTCTGAAGGGAGAATCTCAAATACTTGATTTTCTCCACCAGTAACTCGGATGGATTTCAGCATGGCAGTTCCAAAGTAGGAGGCAGCCATAAGCCATCATTGGGTGGCAAGTTACTATAAAAAGTGTCCTCATGCTCTGGGATGAGCTTTCAAGCAGCCATGACTTTAAGTTCTTACTTACACGACGGCTGCAGCAAGACACGCTTGAGAACGTTTTTGGAGCTAGATACCACAAATGCTGGGCTGCAACACAAACCCAAATGTGCATCAGTTCACCTCAGGACTAAAACACCTCTGGATAAAGAAACTGTTCAAACTGTCGGACAATGAAAACGTAGAAGATGACAAGGCTGACCTCCTAAAGGAGTTGCAAATATCTTCGTACCATGAAAGTTTAATTTCAGACATTGCGGAATGTCTTCCAATTGATAACTTCCCGCCACTAGAGGATATTTCTGAGCTGGCATCAGACATCAGGTCTAACACAGTTGATGACTCGTCCACGTTTTTATTACGTTTGGGGCTATTTGATCAAGCTTTTGCTTGAACAGACAACTTACAGCTGTGGCTGTTCTCAGCTGCTATCGGATGAGTCTAATAACTTGACCAGGCCTCACCAGTACTGTCTTGTTCCTAAAGCATACCACGTGCCTGGAAAATTCTTCGGGAACTTAGTAGTACCATCACAGGCTGCCTTTTATTTCATTCAGCAACTAGAAAATCATTTTCTTCCCATAATAGAGAGTGTGACAGATGTTCGAGGAGTGTGTGCCGCCTTGTATAGCACACTTTAAAGGGAAACTTCAACGAAATTTGAAATATTCCCGTCGTGTTCAAAAATAGGTTGAATATGATCCACAATATCCGTAAATGACAATCGCACGTTTGAATTTTGATCCTGGTGGCTGTACTTTTCGTTATAAACGGCCCACTCTGGCAAGCGCTCGGAGAAGGCCCAGCTTAGAGCACGTGACATCCAACGCAATCGTGACGCAGGTCGTCTCAAGACGAGCAAAGCTACGGCGAGGCTGACGTCGAGAGGATGGCCTAGTCGTTCCAGCCATCGAAGCGGCTGCTTTTGTACGAATTTTGAGTGACGGGTTAATCTTCTATAATCTTCTAGGGGGACAATAGCGACTACTGTGACACACAAAAGGGATTCTCGGGAAGAGGGGAGTTCCTCCTTCCCCCCTTCTCTCGTCGTGGCCGGAGACGAGACAACCTCCGTCACTAGCTGTCAAGGTTCCTAGACGAACATTACAAACGAGGCGTTAGCGACATCCACCAGGTGCTCTTTGCTAATCGTTTAATTCGTTTTAAGATTCCTTTTCGAGACTTTTTTAACAAGATATTGGTATGTTCCATGTGATACTGCTCTTTGGAACACATATAGACCAAAAAATGAGCGCCGAAATTTCGTTGTAGTATCCCTTTAAGGTCTGGGTGGTTTTCGCCTTTGCCCAGAGGAGTACCACAAAGGGTTTTTAAAATTGTTTTGCAGAATACGCTTGTGTTGACATGCTTGATTTCTTAACCGGAATTCGGACAAAGTTCGGTTGCACTCTTCAGTGGCTAGTAAGAACGAGACAGGTTTAACTGTTAGTAGCGTATTAACAGAGGCGGTTGCCAAACCAAAAACAAAAAGTGATTAAGTGGGCGGTGCAGCTTGCTCTCCAAATATTTGTTTCCCCTTTTTCCAGCGAATGTGTATCACGGCTCCCTAACAAAAATATTTGTCCACTTTCTAAAAAAATTCGATAGAAAATAGTGTATAGAGGCTAACAATATCTGAAAGAAAATGTATCCACTTTTGTATCCACTGTCCATAGTTTTTTAGCCGCTTTTTTCTGAAGCCATATTTCTTTTCTGGAAAATTTCGGGGAATATTTAGGGACGTTGAATCTTGTCAGATTTCGAATAGAGTTCTCATTGTTTGGTAATGGCTCGCCCGCAGTGAGTTTGAGGCTATGCAAATTGGTGTTTTTTTTTTATATATATATTTGCCGGAAATCGGGAATTTGTACTATCCGGCGTGTGCTTCGCACTGTTATTATACTCTTATGACTGGTAATGATAGCGATGTCTTATTTATTTTTGCACTTACTTACCGTACCCGAGTCGGCGTGAAAGTGAATGTATCATACAGCATGTTCTCCGTGGAAGGGTTTTGTTAACTTGGTTCCGCTAAGAATCTATTACGAAGTGTACGAATGCCGAAGTCCTTCATATTCATTTATTTTTGTGAGTATCGATCTCTTTCGTATAAAACATACAGAGCTTCTGAAGTAAATCATGTGTACATGAATGTGGTCCAATAAAATGTGTTCGAACCACTTACTGTTGTTGACCCCAAAATGTTCCACCAGCCAGGAGTCAATGCGGTGATTCTGTAACTTCAATGCTTTACAATATAAAAAGAACAAGAAATATATATACCTTTGCTTTGTGAAGTAAGTTGAAATATTGTTTGACACATTTTGCACGGACTCTATCGTAAAAAATAAAGCAAAAGTGTGTCAGTATTAAAAAAAAACAAAAAAACAGAGGCTTCGGGAGTCAAGGTGCTCCCGAGAGATGAGCGAGGCGGGGAGGAAAGAGAGAGAGAGAGAAGGGTATTGGAGAACCGGAGCAAAAACGCCCAAACCGAAACCGAAACTAACTTGACCGGAAACGGAATCAGATTATACTTAATACCGCCCGCTAGGAGCGCTACCTGTCACTAGTCTATCTGGGCCGCTGGGGCCTATGGCAGTGTCCGCTCTTTACCTTGTGTATATTACTCTATGGCCAACTTCCGCAGTCTATTGCAGAAGCAAGATGATGGCTTGTATTGACTCTTGTTTTGTTGATGTTGTTTTGGGAACGGAAACCTGGCTTACTTCGAATATTCCGAAATCAGAGCTGTCTCTTGCTAACTCGTTTACTATTTATCGCAAAGATCGAACTGGTACCAGGGGAGGCGGAGATATGGCAGCTGTCAGAAACACCATTCCATCCTCTTTGCTTTCCTTTCATAGCTCTCTCGAAATTTTATGGATTACCGTTTAACTATCTTTTCAGACGTGTTTAATCGGGGTGTGTTACAGGCCCCCTAACTCCTCCAGCCGACTTTATTGAAAATATAAATACAGTTATGAACGAAGTTCACTCTAAATTCCCTCACGGCCCTCTCATATTAGCTGGCGATTTTAACTACCCCGGTATTGATTGGGCTGCATGTGCAGTGTCCGATGAATGCCCCCCCCCCCCCCCACCCCAAAATGAGTGCCGGAAATTGTTGGAAATGGCCGACTAATTTAATATGCAGCAAATGATTACCACGCCTACTCTTGAAGATGCAGTTGTAGATTTAATTTTCACCGCCCATCCCGAGCATGCATCTGTACGCGTCATCGACCAAATTAGTTATGATTGTATTATCTACTGCGCTTTTGCCCTGACTGTAAAAAAACGGGACCACATTAACAAAGAAATTTTTGATTATAAGAGAGTTGACACGGAAACTTTGTATTCTGTATTAAGTGAATTTTCTCGTACATTCCTGAGTGGATTTGATGAACGGCCTCTAAACGACAATTGGATCCTTTTAGGATAAGTAACTGGAGGCTCAGGCTGTATGTGCACCCACTATAAAAATCGCCCCTAGCCTGCACAAGCCGTGGTTTACGACGAGAATTAAACGCTACCTACAAAAAAAAAAAAAAAGAAAAGAAACGTCTGTAGATTTGTGCCGTGCTTTCGCACAGTCAGCACAATTGGACCATTTATCATGCTCACTAAGTATTCTACAAAAACATAATAAAAAATGCCAAGCAACGTTTTTTCGATGACGCTGTCTCAAACATGCTTCGATCTGGCGCAAAAAAGAATTTGAACGTAATAAATCCAAAGCCAACTCCAGTATTACCTTGTATTATTTGTGACGACGGATCAGTACAAACTTCACATCAATTAGCTGTTGGTTTTAATACTTTTTTTAGCAGTGTTTTTACTGAGGGAAACGTGTTTCCACATCCTAATTATATTTTCTTACTTACCGAAAATATAGTGAACGATATTGTCATTTCTAGTTACGGAGTTGAGTGTGCCATTGTTCGCTTGCCAACTAACTCTAGCCCAGTTCCCAACGGAATATCAACTAAGCTTTTAAAATTAACCAAACACACATCTGGAGTTCTACTGCGCAGGCTGTTCCAACGATCCCTCCCCAGTGGTCAAATACCTGATGACTGGAAACTCGCTCATGTCATTCCAATTTTCAAAGCCGGAGATAAAAAATAATTTCAATAACTACAGACCCATATCGCTCACTTCCGTTTCATGTAAAATCTTAGAACCTATACTTTCATCACAGATTATGAGCTACTTATCTTCAAACAGCCTTATTTTTTCAAATCATTATGGGTTTCAACGCGGTCATTCCTGTGAAACACAACTATTTGAATTGATTACTGACCATTGCTGTTCACTGCTCTTGTAATACCGATGCTATTTTTATTGATTTTGCTAAAGCTTTTGATCGGGTTCCCCATAACAGACTAATATACAAATCAGAAACTGAATATAAACGCTTTCGTTATTCAATGGATAACTGTTTTTTTAACAAACAGCTTTCAATCTGCTTTAATTAACAAATGTGTCTCCTCCCCTTTGCCGGTGAAGTCTGGCGTCCCTCAGAGCTCTGTCCTCGGTCCGGTATTGTTTCTTTTATATATATATGACATTCACCCTAACATTCAATCTACCATACGTCTCTTCGCGGACGATTGGGTCATTTATCGGGTCATTTCTAACCCCTTGGATTTTCGCATACTCCAACGGGACCTTGACATTGTCCAGCAATGGTGTACCACATGGTTAATGCAAATAAACATTAACAAAACTAAAGCTGTCACTTTTACAACGAAATTACAAACCACTTATCACGCGTACATGATTGGAGAGGACCGCATTGAAAACGTTACGTCGATTAAATACCTCGGCGTCCACCCAACAGCTAACTTATCATTGAGCCTTCATATTGAACATGTAATCCGCAAAGCTTCCAGAACTCTTGGTTTTCTTAAACGCTCTTTATTTCAAGCCAACAAAGAAACTAAACTCCTCGCCTATACTACCCTCGTCAGGTCACAGTTGGAATATGCATCCATCATATGGCACCCTCATCAGCTTTACTTAACCAACCATATTGAGGCACTTCAAAATAAAGCTGCAAGATTTATGACCCGCGACTTCTCCCGTACTTCCAGTGTGTCTAACATAAAACGTAACCTCAACCTAACCCAACTGCAGTACAGAAAATGTATTGCTCGCATGTCATTTTTCCATAAGCTCTTTCATGGATCACCTCCGTATAGGACCTCATTCATTCAGCCTGCTCATCGTGTTTCGTCTCGCGTTGATCACACTTTAAAGTATCGCCCATCTTTGCTCGCACTAACTTGTTCAAGAATTCCCCTCTGGTTCTTGCCATCTCCGAATAGAACAGCCTGCCCAGAGAAATCGCGTTAATCACTTCACCCGATATATTCATTAGTTCTTTAAGTAATATGTACCAACCTATGTAGTGTTGGTTTGTGTCATGTATTCATCTAGTGTTCTTGTTATTTATATTGTTTTTTTATTTTTCACTTACCCAATTGTATTAAACTTTGTGCTCCCCCCCCCCCCCTACGTAATGCCCGTTTGGGCCTTTAGGGTAAATAAATAAATAAATCTGTATCACCTGTGCTTTGACTTTGCTCTGACATACGCTGAAAAAGAGTACCATATAAGCAAGCTCGTTTAACATTACGTTATTTATTAATTGGGGCTGAGTAACGTAATGTCACACCCACCTGAATCTTAATATGTTTACAAGAATTCATGATTTATCTAAATAAAAAAAAGATATTAGAAAAGTTTAGGCTCAAATACACGCTGTGAAAGTGGTTGGAGAGCAAAGCTGTGGTATCCCCTGCAACGATTGCCCACTGCACTGCAGACCCTTTTTATGGCAAACGCCACCAGGTGGTGCTACAGTCTCTGACGTCCCAGAGAACTACCAGTTCAGAAGAAGACTGGGCAGAGGCCACCTTAACACCGCTGCTTGAAATGTAGATGAAACGTTTAACCACCCATTCTCCATGTGAACGCCAAAAGAACGAAGGAGTGCGAGATCTGCTAAAATGATTCGGGTGTTCTTGTAAAACAACTTGCGTCCTCCAAGATGTAATATTGTATAGTCGAAAGCCCTCGTTAAATCTCGAACTTTGTTGTCCGTGTATTATCTATGCGTTTTAGCACTGGTGACATAAGCAGGCTCAATAGGCTTGCAAAGACGGCTCGACCGGAAGTCGCTTGGGACGCAAGCGGCAGTTCATGTAAGTATTCAGCAAAAGGGTCTATACCAAATGATTGAAGAAAGAAAAGAAAATGCATGGCACCAAAACCTTTTTTTTTTATATGTGAAAGACTTGGTACGCTGCCGTTACCGCGGCAGCTTATGCAACCGCAATTTTTACCGAGAAGTTTATGTGGGGAGCACTACGTGCTTAACGTTGTTAGCGGGGCTAGTGACGTCACCCCGACTATGTGCTCTGTCGTTGCCACGGAAGCTTATGCAACCGCGTTGTTTCCCGAGAAAAGCATGCGGGAAGCGATACGTGTTTGTCATCGTTCGCGTGCGCCTTCATGATCTATCATGTGCATTTCACACTTGTTTTGTGGTTTGCTTATTGAAAAAAAAGTGTCAATGATAGATGATAAGGAGCGATCGAACGGTGATAAAACGCGGGCGATGGTTTTCTGCCAACCATACCGTCAACAGACAAAAAAAAGAAAAAAAAAGCAACGATTAGCGTGTTATATACAGCTTCGCTGTAAAGAATCTTGTTTGGTATTTTAAAATTGCCAAGAAACTTTGAAGCTCTTTTCCGACAGCAGCAAGGTGATGCGAACTTCCATCGTCTTTGGGTATACGCGTTCACTCTAACCCCCCCCCCCCCTCAAAAAAAAAAATATATATGACACTCCTTAGGTTGTGATAAAGCTAGTAGTCAAGCTATATGTTACCGACACCTTAAGAAACAAAGGGCGTAGCGGGTTCTTAGAGTATTGTAATTGCTCAGCAGCCCACAAGGTTGCGGCATTAGAATATAAGAACGATGGGTGAAGAATCACGTATCAAAAAGCGTCAACATAATAGGTCACGCCCAGCGTTTTCTAGGCTGTCAGTGACTAACGTGTTAAATTTTCCGCATAATAAAGTTTGCGCAAGATTTTCATTATTTTTCTTGACTGAAATAGTCGAAGGTGCGTCGTTACGTATATTGCTTCCACTCTTTACACGCATAAAAAATCGAAGTTTCATTGCGGTTGAACATTATCTGGGCGGAATCATCGCCTCATCAACTGTCACGAATAACAGATGATGAGGCGACGAATGAACAGAAACTAAACTTTTAATTTGGCGAACTTGTTCCGAAAACAAAAATACAAAGAGGTATACCGTCGCAGGCGTCGAAGGTCGCCGAAATAGCACGATCGAGCGCAAGGTTTGCGAGCTTACGAGAACGTCAAGTTGAAAGAATAAATAAAAGAGGAGTCCGTTCCTTGGAATCGAACCTTGCGCCTGAGCGCGATAGCCAAGCATGGTAACAATTCGGCAGCGCACGCGCTCACTCTGCGACGCGCGTGGCAATATGTAAATAGATTATAATAATAATATTGAAAAAAAAACTCACCTTCACCTTTCCAAGCCTGAAATTGATAAAAAAGATAGTGTAGTGGCAACTGAATAATATATATTATATTTTACACACATGGCAGAAATTTAACGTTTCTGCGAGTAATAATGCGCCCATATAAGTGATATATCCAGAATATAAGCTTTCTTTATGATAATAAACTTAACAAAAATATGTGGAATGCTTTATTTTTTTGTATAAATGTTGCCTACCGTAACACACGTGCAATGTATTTGCCAAGTTGATGTTAAAGTATTCGTCATATTGTCATATTCGATTTGTCATATTCGATTTGATCAATGTTTTTGTAAGTATTTTGTGAAATAATGGTTTTGAAAGACCAGGAATGTCCGTTGTGAAATGAATGTTGCAAGGCGTCGGTTCTCTATGTTTGTTTTGTTTACTTCCTCCACCAAACAGAGCCTTTTTCAAAAGGCCACCAGGCAACATTGACTGTCGCCATTACTCGGGCACGAAACATGGAACTGAATCCGAGTCTTCGCCAAACACTGACCCAGCAATCGTTCTCGATACGGCCAGAGCTGAGTCAACGCCTAACGATAATGGAACCATCATGTTGAATACGTGCTCAGCATACGTGCCTAAATAATGGCTGTCTCGAAGAATCGGGTCATTCTCCCGAGCAAACTTTGGGTCCGAAAAAAGGATTATGCTCCGACATTACTTTAGATATTAATATTTTGTTGATTATTAGGTGAACCATTTGTAATCTTGATAAAAAAACATGGCTGTGCTCCCAGATGTTTCATTTTTTTATTAATAAAGAGTATATTGCAGAATGTACCCCACTAAAATGAATAACGGCATTCTAAAATATTATTTTTTTCTCTCGCGCTTATGACAAGATAAATATTGAAAATTTTGGAGTGATTTAGATCTGCAATATCATGCTCTGAATATATACAGTCAGTTTTGTTTTGAGGCAAAGAAGTATTTTGGTGAAATCTGATATTTTGCAAACAAATGAAAAAAGTGCCAAATGTTGTGTCTGAAAACCAAGAAATGTAATCACTAAGAATAATAAGTTTTTTTTATTAGCACATGCACGTTATGTTACACAGTTAGATATATTTGCATAAACTAAAAAAAGTAGTATAGAGCCGGAGCAGATATAAAATCACTATTCTTTTAAATCTCTATAAAACCCTGCTACAATTTTTTTTATTGACGTGGGCGGCGGGGAGAACTCGAATAATTGCACTTGGGGATCATCAAAGCGCTAATATTGTTGTTAAACATTTTTTTTCTTCTGGGTCGTTTATTTCATATTTATAACCGTTTGACTGATCGTGCTGACGCACAACGTAAGAACAGCTTTAACAAATCTGATTTTGATTGCCAGGGTCGCTCCTCCAAACTGTAGAGCAACAGGCCTATAAAAGTCAGCCAAGTATAAAGCTGACGAACAAGACAAACCCCATTAACAAAGAAGACGGACACAGCAGATGGGCCCTATCTATGGTCAAAACGGAAAATAATATATTAAATATTCAATAAAACAAGCAAACAGAAGTAAGGCGTGAAAAACAGTAAATAAATAAACTGACAGGAGAGAGGCCAAAACTCGACTGGTGAACGCAGACTAATAATGAACACCAAAACGTAAACCTTGTGAAGAAATCAGACGGATGAAAGGATTTATCAAAAACCAGACGGAGGTACACTATCCACCCGAGAAGACGGTCAAACCAAGCGTAAGACTGTCTGCGTCAGAACGCCGGTTGATGCCTTTTTTTAGAGCGTCGGTCTCTTCTGCTTCACAGCGCCGGTTGACGTCCTCTGCTTTCAAGCGTCGGTTGTATACCGTGTGCCTAAAACTCGGAAATAAAGGGAGGGGGAAGGGGGGGGGGGGTGTAGTATTTACGCCTCTTGTCCCATATAACGCACAAAAGCTACCTTTTGACGTTCAGTCCCCTGACGTAAAAGAGACGATACCAATTTTTAGGAGCGGCTTGAGAGATGTGTGATATAACTTACCAACAACTAATCCATGTATCAAAAACGGCAAAAAAACAAAACAAACAAAAACGGGCTTTTGCAGCAGGGTCAACAAAAGTGTTTGCAGCAGTGTTTTTCTGTAGTCTTTAATGCGTTCATTAGCTTTTTTAATAACCTGAATCACTCCACTATCAAGCCGCTCGTGAAAGTTAGAATGGTCGGGTCGACGTCAGTGGACTGAACGTCGAATAGTAGTTTTTGGGGTGCGATATATGGTACCAAGGTGTGAAAATAGTACACCCCCTTTTTTTGAAAGTGCAAAGCGTCAGTTGATACCGTCTGCTTCAGAGCGTTAGTTAATACTGTTCGCTTCAGAGTGCCGGTTGATGCACTCTGCTTTAACGAGTCGTTTGATACTGTCTGCTTCAGAGCGTCGGTAGCAAGTGGGGATAAATTTTCAAGCACGGAAGCATGATTGTGTGCGTTGTTTTCGTGGTATAGCTTAGCATAAAGCACACTTGTTTGTATTTAATGCAACAATTTGAACCATTTACTATAGTTGAGAGGTTTCAATTTATCACAATACTCCTGCCTTTATTTAAAGGCTTGTAAAGTACCCTATTAATGTTTTTAGCTTCTCGATCGTCTCTGTTTTGTTTTGAATCCAAATAAAAAAATATTTTGGAGAAAAATACAAACAAATTTGTAGCGGCGTCTTTTTCTAGAAATAAAGCCGAGCGCAGTATGCCCCAGTGTTTACACCATCCTTTAATTATATGCGCAGCTCTGTATTACATAGTGCACTTTAAAGGGATACTACAACGAAATTTCGGCGCTCATTTTTTGATTTATATGTGTTCAAAAGAGCAGTATCACATGGAACATACCAATATCTTGTTTAAAATGTTAGCGACACCTGGCGGATGTCGCTAACGCCTCGTTTGTAATGCTCGTCTAGCAACCTTGACAGCTAGTGACGGAGGTTGTCTCGTCTCCGGCCACGACGAGAGAAGGGGGGAAGGGGGAACTCCCCTCTTCCCGAGAATCCCTTTTGTGTGTAGCAGAAGTCGCTATTGTTCCCCTAGAAGATTATAGAAGATTAACCCGTCACTCGAAATTCGTACAAAAGCAGCCGCTTCGGTGGCTGGAACGACTAGGCCATCCTCTCAACGTCAGCCTCGCCGTAGCTTTGCTCGTCCCGAGACGACCTACGTCACGATTGCGTTGGATGTCACGTGCTCTAAGCTGGGCCTTCTCCGAGCGCTTGCCAGAGTGGGCCGTTTATAACGAAAAATACAGCCACCAGGTTCAAAATACAAACGTGCGATTGTCATTTACGGATATTGTGGATCATATTCAACCTATTTTTGAACACGACGGGAATATTTCAAATTTCGTTGAAGTATCCCTTTAAAATACAGTTGGCACTTACCGTTCTCATATGACATTGCTCATTGATTCCGAGCGCGCACGGAACTACGTCGTTTAAGACTATAGTCCGTTGCAACCTAAGAACGAAGGGCGAGGGTAAGACGGGCCGGGGAGGAGGAAGCAGACGGAACGCTCAAGAGAGAAGGAGGTTTCCCTCTTTCTTCACCAGCATTCCGTCTGCTTCCTCCTCCATTGCCCGTCTTACCCTCGCCCTTCGTTCTTAGGTTGCAACAGACTATAGCAGTGGCGGCGCGCGCCATCGGCAGGTGCCACTGATCAATCCTTAACCCGACTGACACGCCTCGTAACTGACCTGTCACACGACTGACCCGTGAAGCGACTGACTCGTGACTCGACGGACTCGTGACACCACTGACATTTAGAGCAAAATTAAAAATGTTTAACTGAACTCTCCGCTGCAATTGAATAGTTTTAAAACTGTAGGAAGGCATATTTATTTGGTCAATCCTCCTTGTTTCATATCAATAAATTAAAGAAAGTGGGACATTGGTTATGTGCAACACCACTGAAACTTAAAAAAAAAAGCGTATGAAATTGTTCCTACTTAGTCTCTGACCTACAAGATCGAAACGTTTTGGCCGAAGCGATCATCGGTTTTGGTAAGGCCGCCATGAAAGGGGGTTCAATAGTGGGCTTGGTTACGTACTGAATACCGTGGACAAAGCAGCTTATATTATTCATATCTTCGTTACACCATTGATGTTTTAGTCGGTTGCAGCCGTTTCTTGTTGCTAATTGTGAGAACATAAATACTTTGGCAACACTGAACAAAGTGCTCATTTCATAAACGATGACTCACAATTTCTACGTCTTTTTTTTTAAATCAGGTTGCTAAGAAATCAGTTTGCTAGAACTAAATTAGAAGGCTTTGAAACTTGTGTGATAGTTAACAGATTCAGCCTAATTTCCGTCATTACCCACAGGAGAGATTCCAAAATCAATGTGCTCCAAATATGTGCCAACTAGAAATAATCGAAAATATTTGTTCTTATGAACCTAGAGCGTCATGTTGTCCCAACAATGAATACAAAATGATCACAGCGAACAATTATTAAAGCCAAAGATCAGTTACACCAATGTCTGACTTTTCGGAAGAATGACCCAATTAGCGAAGCAGCTACGCGAATACGCTACACTTTTGAAAAGTGTCCGTTGTCCGTGACCAGAAACGGCCCTTTCCTGCGCACTGCATGATGGACGCATTGTCGCCCTATATTAAACATTAAAACGCGATACCTTAACATTCCTTCGCATGGTCTTCTTTATTGTATTCATGGTCTAATATTTGTCTCATTCTAGAATCTTATGAAAGATTCAATGGAAGCGGGTCGTTCTATTTTATTCACTTAGGCAAGATGATTGAAACCTATGGTTGTGCGAATATTTAAGTTTATAATCAAATCAAGTAGCGGTGCGAAAATAATTAAATTTTATTTAAATAAGGGAAGAACATAAAAAACGAGGACAGAGACGACATGTTGTATGTTCTTCCCTTCTTTATATTTTACCCCTACCAGCACGATCTTCATTCTAAGAATGCAATTTTATTTTAGAATGTCTGCCACTGAAGTTGTGGATTACCAAATACTTTTATTTTTTTTCCCCAAATGATATGCACCCAAATGAACGCAATAACTAAAGTATAACAACGCTCTAGCGTCTTAAGCATTAAAACAATATTAAAAATATTAAAACACTACTCCCCTTCACACTCCATATCTTCGGGGCGCTACTGACGGAGTACCGAATACAATTTTTCTAGCACGTTTCGCGCACAAAGGTTTTACAATGAACTACTGAGGCGCCTTTAAGGCCGCATTCACACTGGCGACTGAGCCGCATTCGCAAAGCGGCTGCGAACCCGGTTGCTTAAAGAAGCTGTACAAATTTAGGTGCATTTGATGATGACGACCAGCGATTCGAACACCATTATGAATGCAGCATAAAAGTTGTTGATTCGACTTACGAAAGCTGCAGTAAGTAGAATGAAGCCATACAGCAGCATTTGGACAATCATTGTACTGCGTCCGGTCAAAGCTTGACACCCACGGCAGAAACCCCGATGCGGCAATGAAACTGAATCGGTGCACCCACAATACATTTATAGAGACTGGAGACATTGTCTACAATTCAGATTTGACATTGTAAGGCTGAATATCATCCTTCGACCCACCCTCGTAGCGTTGCGTAACACCAAATGCGTCGTACAGAGAGTTTCATATTTCAGTTCAGCTCACTTAAAATCTACCCCTGCTCAATAAATCGTAAGCCGAAAGTTATTAGTATTTTTTTTTTTAATTCGCGCTCTCAAAATTACAAAAAATATTTTAATGTAGAGGAAAAAACCACTGACGTAGACAACCGAAGCGGATATTTTACCTTTTAACATTTATTTTTCGAAACATTCTTTTCGACAGTCCTTCCAGGGTAATTCTGCTCTGTTATACGAAACGAATACTTCTGCCTAGAGTCCTCGCCTGCTCGAGAAAATAACAACGACATAGATGCATTTTGGCATCGCACTATTAATGAGGAAACGCTAAGAACTTTCGGCTGCCTTATGGAAAAAGAAACGTGGGATGACGTTTACGCTGAGTGCAACCCTAGATATACCTACAAAATATTCCCGATCAAAGTCCAACAGTACAATAATGCAGCTTTTCCTCTTCAGGAACGTAGAGTGAAATGTAAAAAGAAAAATGAGAAAGCCTTGGATGACTAGAGACCTGTATGTGGAAGAATAAGGCAGAAAAATGCCAAGTATCATGCCTTTATTCGGCGTCGTGATCGGCGGCTGCTTATGGATTTCAAGAAATGCAGAAACAAACTGAATACCGACCTTAAAAAATCGAAATGCGAATACTATGAAAAATAACTTCTAGGTATACACAATTACCATAGAAAAGTGTGGGACACGGTAAACAAACTCACGAAAAGAGAGCAGGCCCAATGTAATCTGAAAGAAATACTAATAGATGATAAGCGTGACACTGGGAAAAAACTTAAAGATAAAATGATTCTATATTTTATTAGCACGAGTGCGTACACTGGGAGGGCTTCCAAGGTGACTGTATTGACGCAGGAAATCAAATTAGGCCGATTATGCTTACTCCAACGACACTATTTGAAATTCATAAAATAATCAGAAACCTAAAAAATGACGCCGCCGCTGGAATAGTTGAAATAATAACCCAACCTATGAAGTACACTGTGACCATAGTTCAGTTCTATCGAATACAGTAAATAAGATGCTTGAGTCTGGTGATTTCCCTGACGAGCTAAAAATAGCCACGGTTACTCCAGTGTGTAAAGGAGGTGGTAAGTCAAACATTAATAACTACAGACCTTCTTCAGTTCTTCCAGTTTTTTCTAAAATATCTGAGCGTGTGATTGCTGATAGGTTAACACCTTTTTTCGAGAAGCATAGTATAATAACGCAGTCCCACTACGGCTTTCAAAAGCAAAAAAATCGGCGGAGCTAGCGGTTCTTAACATAAAGGATAAAATAGCTGAAAATATTGAGAACAAATTATTTACTCTTGGTCTGTTTTTAGATTTAAGTAAACCTTTTGATACTAAGAACAGATATGACTATAGATTACAATAAAACATTTTATGCCTTCAAGAAACAGTGCCATAGCTTTCTCGTGGGCAGTGGTATCAGCTTCTCAGTTGCGTAATATGTAGGCTTACTATTTTTATGTACATATATTTGACTGCAAATGTGGCTCTGGACATATATTCGATCATTCTTCATTGCTAAACGAAATGACGGCCATCAGTCCTATTTTATGCTGTCTCCTTCTTCTCTCTTTTTTTTTTTCTTTTCGTGAAAAAACTTTTTATTTTATGTTTATATTAGTGATATGATGCTTCTATGTCATACGACGTTACATTTGTTCTACGCTTCGAATCATGCTTGTTGTGTAACATGTGATTTTGCTAGTTGCTTTACTGTGCCGTTTTATTTTATTTTATTTTACAATTCACACTGTTGAATGTTGAAGTAATCGTTTCATTGTGCCTTCTTTTTTATTTTTACTGAGTATACCAATTGCTGAATGTATTCATTGCACTGTTGACTGTTGAACTGTTGGGGGGCAGGGACTTTGTCAGATTTCACGCCTTTATCTCTGCCCCCTGGGCGGAAAAACCTGCTAAACAAGCAAAGAAAAAAAAATACGCATGTGCGGGAGAGTTGTTAGCGTGTAAATTGAAAAGGCTGAACAAAACTCTCTAAACGTCCCCAAGGGGAATGAAACCCACGACGTGAAGATTGTGATCCTGACACGTAACCATTCAGCCGACGGGGAAGCGTGTGGAGCGGTGATTAATAAATACGATAGCATTTCGTTCATCAGCCGACACCGCGAAGCGTGCAAGCGGCAGAGGTGGCAGTAATGAAATTACTGTAATTAAATTACATCTGAGAGTAATTTGCAATGTATCTCATTACGTTTTGATGCAGGAAATTTTGCAATGTAATGCATTACCCTACTGGAGGTAATTGGAATTATATTCGTAATTTCTTCTGCGGGGCCCAGCAGGAAGATGGACTTTGTCGACACGTGTGCGAGAGGCTTGCGGCACGAAGAGCAAGCGGCACCGGAAGTGACGTCGAGTACGACTCGTACCTGCTGAGCGAAGACGGACTTCTTCTACGCCACATCGCCCAGGCAGACGATGACAGCGATGGATCGCCTTTCCGGATCGTGATACCTCGGAAGCTGCGCAAATCATTCATCAGGTACTTCCATGATTCAGCATTAGCGGGTCACACAGCGGCAGTAAGACTTACGATAAGTTATGCCGTGTTGCGACTTCGCCAGGAATCAGGCAGGACGTACTGAAGTGTGCTCGCAGTTGTCCAGTGTGTCAGAAGGCGAAACCTCGCGGAGGCCAACCACCAGGATTAATGCAGCCAATCGTTAACCAGTCGCCTTGGCAGATTGTCGCATGTGATGCCATGGGACCGGTTCCACGCAGTCCTCGAGGAAATCCGTACCTACCTGTTGTGACTGACCACTTCACCAAGTGGGTCGAACTGTTCCCCTTACGGAAGCTTCTTTCGCAGCGGATCTGGGACTGCCTTCTGTCCGTCTTCACCAGATTCGGCTTTCCTGCAGAGCTCATCGTGGACGGTGCTTCGCCCTTTCGAAGCAAGATCTTCGTCGACACCTGCGCTGCGCTTGGGATACGGCACAAGCTGACTTCGCCGTATCATCCGCAAGCCAACATCACGGAGAGGATCAACCGCAACCTCAAAATCATGTTGATTTCCCACACAGCCCGCCACAAGACTGGGATGCCAAACTCGATGACATGGCATTTGCAACGCGCACCACGGTCAACCGATCGACTGGTTTCACGCCTGCTCGTCTCAACTTTGGTAAGGAGCTAACCTTTCCAATGGAAAATTCCTTTTTATACACAGATGTTGCGCAGAATGGACGCCCATACGCGCAGTTCGCCCAGGACGTCCATCACCGACTCTCGTCGGCCGTTCGTGAAGCACGAGAGAACCTCGACATCGCTAGTCTTCAACAGGCCGCCCAGTACGACAAGGGCCGCCGCAACGTGCACTTTCAGGTTGGAGACCTGGTACTTCGTCGGACACATCCCCTCAGCGATGCGTCGAAAGGCTTCGCAGCATCCCTAGCCAACCGTTGGGATAGACCCTTTCGTATAACAGAAACAGTTTCCCCGCTGAGCTCCCGCCTAGCACGACTGCATGGTACACAGCAGTACGGCCCAATTCATGTGTCTGAACTAAAGCGCTACTTCGAGCCAGCAGTTATTTCGCAGGTCCCGGACTTCCCGGCTCCCAGCCAGCCCTTGGACCACGGAACTACACCCAGGCGGTACAACCTGCGTCCTCGGTGACAACCGTTCTATTCATATCCTTTTGTGGCTGGCTGCGTCTCTTCGCGGAGAGGGGGGGAGAGGATCCATCTCCTTCCCGAGGGTCTGCCCTTTGTTTTCACAAAGGGATCGCTTTGTTCGCGAGTGCCTCCGAACTTGTTTGACGTATCACAACCAGACCCGTTAATTCGTCTTTTTTCTACATGTGCCCGTTCTGTATTTCTTACGCAGGATCGTCACTTCCACCAAGAGCGGGCCCGTCACGCTCTCCATTTTAGGCGCTTGGCGGCACGCTTCGCGCCGCGCCGCGAGAGTGTCTCCGTCGCAACCTGGACCGTGCTAGTGGAGGACCGACCGGTGGGCTGGGCGTCAGCGCTACGCTGGAGGGAACAGCCCCGGCCCGAGCGCGGCGCGCTGTTACGTTTCCGGCGGTTCGGCGACGGAACGGCTGCCGAAGGAACAGACTCTCTCTCTGCTGGAAGAACGATCTGTCTTTATTACAAAAGGAAGCTCGCTTTTAAGGATCCTGCATCCAATCAGGAACGGAGAAAAAGAAAGAAATTCAGTATCGCGCCGCACCAACTAATCTTATCGGAAGCGAAGCGTAGGCATAGCACCGCAATTGTTACAGCGCCCCCGGAGACCGTCCCCGAGCCCTTCCGGGGCAATACTCTGGAGGACCGCCACACACACGAGCCCGCGGCTGTATACAACGAGGCGGAGCGCGGCCTGCTGTGCCCCGTCTGCGGAGTGCCGGAACTGCACCGCCCCACCCACCTGGCGGGCGCCTTGCACCAAGCCCGCGTCGCCGCGGACTGGGCTCGCCGAGCCGCGCCACCTCCTGCTGCACCCCCGGCAGCCCCCCGCCCGTTGGAAGTCGCAGAGGCCATCCGGGTGCTCCGCCAACTCCGCCCGGATCTGCTCCGCGACCCGGCCCACGAGGAGGCCATCTTAGACCTCGACACTCTTTAAAAAACATGGTATACTCAAGGCTAACCAAATTTATGATTTCAAGTTAATGCAACGTATCAAAACTGAGAAACTTTATGATAAAAATACAAGTGATGTAGAGCACAGATACACCTTTCGGCACTCATTAAGACGACCCCCACAGATTCGAACAAATTACGGAAAGCAAACTAAAGATTATCAGGTGACCAAATTATTAAATTCATTTGGGACCTTCGTGGATTTTAATAACTCCTTTTCTAAATTTAAAAAAGAGCTGAGGACACTCTTGGTGGGCAGTGACACTGTTTTATAGCCATTTTTATACATGTACAATTTGATGGTTCTTATTTTTTGAACTTGTGAAAAAGTTTCTTTCACAATCTATATTACTAGTTGCGATCCTCATGATGATGTATTATAAAGCTATGACATTATTTGAATTGCTGATTGTTCTACAACTGCATGAGTGTTTACTATACAGTGTACCGTATGTACGAACTGCAAAGGGGACAGAGACCTTCGTCAGGCATTTTCTGCCTTTAGTCTCTGTTCCCCTTTCGGTTGATCCGAAAGAAATAAAGACTTCAATCAATCAAAAAAACCTCTAAGGAGGGAAAGGTGTGGGGCGCTCGGCCCGCCACACGGCGGCCAAACCGCCGACTAGCGGAGGGGGGGGGGGGGGGGGGGGGGGGCGGCTCCCGGTGCCCACGGCATACCCACGGGCCTAAAAGGGGTGGCCTGTGCGGCCGACGGCAGTTGCTGCCCCGAGTCTTGGCCAGGTCGGGATCCCCGAGTCATGGTAATAAACCCCGCTTGACCCCACGGAACGAGTCGTCTGATTGATTACCTGCGGCGGACGGCGGAAGTCGAACGCTACACTTCTTGGGTTTTCAGCATGCTTGTTTTTATTTTCACGAAAATGGACACACAAAAAAAAGCAGTTGCAGTTCTTGCATTTACAAAGAATGCAGAGTTTTTTTAAAAAAAAGCGAAAAAGAAACGACACATATAGTTTTCGTTTGTGGGAGCTGGTTCGCGTGATGGCCAGACTAGAAGGTCATGTCATCTAAATATTGCTGGGTTCGTGTTGCTGTGACCAGAAATAGGCTTCCCAAGACATGGCTTTTGTCCCCTTTGAGGATTATCTTGCCCTGAAATTTACAAAACGAAGACAGTGTCGTGTTGGGCACCGGCGCAAACCAACGACGCTAGACAGAGGCACGCTCAGATCGCAGAGACCAACCAAAAAGCCTCCCTTCCTTTATTCGTCTGCCTTCAATATATCTACCTGGGGGCCTGACAGCAGGCCGCGATCTTTCTCGAACATGACATGATCATTAGTCGTTCCGATCAGGCTTCGTACTCTGACTTCGGCGCATCCGCTCGCTGGCGGACACGAAACACCGTGAGACTTGAGGTGGCTGCATCCTGTCGGTACACAGCCCACAGGAATACTTTACAGCAAGGCAATCCGATATCAGGCGCATTCAGGATCAACCGCAAGCGCACTAAGTATTTCGGGAAAACGCGAACCCACAACACAGACAGACCCAAAGTCATTCTATTCGGTTCGGAGGGCATGTTGGTTCGCCTTATCTCTCTTGTGTTTTGCCCACTGGCTGGGTGTAGGGTTGACGGCTGTTGCTTTGGATTTGCAAATACAGAGTACGTTGCTTCTTTTTGTTTAGCTTCCCAATGTCAGTCGGTTCCGGTTGTGGGTCTGGGTCGGGAAAAAGGGTTGTATACGTACGGTCTAGGCGTTCGCCTGGCTGGTTGAAGGGTTGACGGTGGTAGGTTGTCTGTTGGGGTATTGCAGTAAAACAATGACTCTATGTAGAAATTTATTTTGCAGCTCTGTTTTGAGAGGGTGTTGTGCTGTCCGGTTTTTGTCCCGCGTCTCTGCTGCCTTTAGAAATAAGGGCTTTAAACTGCGAAAAATTATCGCGTCCCGATCTAGAAACAAATTTTGATTTCAAGTCTAGGAATGGCGATAACATCGCGGTGGCCTCTAGACTCTGGCCTTCTAATTCAAAAACGCCTTCCGCCAATGTCGAGGCAACGTCAGATCTTCGAAAACCTTTGTAGGTAGTTCTTTCATTGTTTATAGAACTGACAGAATTTTGCTTAGCAAGTGTTTTTTCCCTATCGTATAAACAGACTATTCATGTTCCATAAGTCAACACAGAAACATTCACGCTGTCAAAAATCTGGTGCAATCGAATATTTGTACCGCGCTGGTCGCGCTATGAATGTTCAATCTCGTGCCTGCTGTTTCTTCACAGTACGAACACCTCACGTTCATTTGCCATGAATAATTTGTGTTGCTGTTTTGTTTTAGAAGAGACATCAAGGTGCCTTTAACGAGTACGAGGGCCGGAGGGAAAAGAGGAATATGGACAACGGTTCATCCACTGACTCTCCAAATCCGAAACAGCCAAAGCTTGACGGCTACGTGAGAAAAGACAAATCCGCTTCTAAGCAAAATATTGATCTGGCGACCACGAAGGTTGTATCGGGCTCGTTCTAGTGTTTCTTACTCGTGGAGCATGAGGACTTTGTTGGATTTATAAACACATTGCAGCCAGGCGTCAAAATACTTTCCCGCAAGGCAGTGGCAGACAGGATTGGTGTTATGTACATAAGTATGAAGACAAAACCATGATCTCTTCTGCTAGACGTCAGCACTACGTGGTGCACTGCAGATTGTTGGACTTCGTTTAGCCGGTAGGCCCTACTGCTCTAATTCGTCATTTCGTCGACTGGCTTGATGGGATCAGCGTGTTACTTATTTGATGAAGCATATTTATTTCAGAAGTTTTCTTGGCCTAACAGCCCACTGGATAGAATATGGGTGCAGAGACGATCTGCGGTGTTGGCATGCATGCGCCTGACCGGTCATCACACGAACGACTTGCTTGCAGCGGCAATACGCGCTGTCTTCACAGACTACCCATTCTCAACAAAGTGTGCACAGCGGTCACAGACAATACGACTAACTTCGGGAAGGCATTCAGGTACGGGATTTGCCTAATTGTGCTACTGCGGAAATTCGGGCTGGATTGCACATAACATGTCGATTTTTTGCAGTATATTTAGACAAGCCGAAACCCACGAAGATGACGACGTAGATATGGTGAACCTGGGCCTGACTCTGCAAACGCGGCTAGAATCGGACGCCTGTCTTGAAGGAAGTGAAGCACGCCTTCCAAAGTATGACCGCAGTGCTGCCCGCACTCTCAACCATGGTGGCCACAGTCGACGCAGATTTTGCTCTCGAAGACGTACGATACAAACGCGACTGCACGAGCGTCATCGTAAAATGCAAAGCGTTGTGGAACAAGTAGCATCACTCCAGCATCTCCTTAATATAGTGAAAAGCCGCCTTGGACGGTTTCTCCTTGTACCGTATTCGACACGATGGAATCGCATCTACCGAGAATTGGAGCAAATTCGAGGACTAGGAAGCGGCATCAACACGCTTCTAGATGACCTGAACCTTCCAAGGATCGCCGTTGAAGACTTGGCCTTTGTTTAAGAGTTCATGTCGGTAAGTCAAATTTGATATATTAATATCATCGTATGGGCTGGCTATTACTCTTGTTCCCCATTTCCTTCATTGAGTGTGTTTAGTTCTTGGGTAATTTACTGCGTTTCCATGATATGTTTTAGATTTTGAAACCAGTGGTACAGTCCCTGGACATTCTGCAGGGTATATGTAAATGGGAGTTCTGCTCCCGACGCTAAGGTCGCTGCAACGTGCTCTACATATGAGGTGGGAGCTGCAGTTCTGCAGGG
This sequence comes from Ixodes scapularis, assembly GCF_016920785.2. Lineage (NCBI taxonomy): Eukaryota > Metazoa > Arthropoda > Arachnida > Ixodida > Ixodidae > Ixodes > Ixodes scapularis. The sequence continues at coordinate 301,422 of NW_024610028.1, read as the reverse complement.
CCCTTCTTGATGGTCTAAAAACCGGTGTTGCAAAAAGGTACCTTCAGAACTATGTTTCCTTTTATCTACAATGTGACTGATCCCTTCGCTTGTATCTCGAAGTGACTGTACTGAATATCCTGCCTGTTTTTGCACCCGCTCAGAATGGTATAATTCTAAAACCGAAATGAATCACGTGTGCATTGAGTGACCTACTAACGTCGTGGTGAGTAGGCCGCACATCATTTGCTGAATGCCAGCGAGAGCTATCACCTCGTGTGTGTGTCTTCCACGGCGATCATCAAACAAATTCTTTCAGCTTCTCAAAACAACTTCAAGAACCAGACAACATGATTGCGGCCGCGACACATTCGAAGTTCAAGCTGACGTGGTGGGCAGACAAGGAACTGGAGGCTAAAAAAGTAGACACTGGTGCAGCGCCGTATTATGCATCATTTCCCACACAAGAACGCGAGGAAATCGAGCTAAACTCGGAAGTTCAGGATCCAGTCGACGCTATTTTGAACATCAGGTGGTCAGAAGCCCGTTTTCCTGTGGCTGAAAAGTTTCAGCGTTGGACGCAGAGCGAGACGGCAGACTTCTCCGCTTTCGAGAGCTCTCCGAGTATAAAATAACTCTTCGTCGGTTTTAACACTCGACTACAGTCGTCGGCGCCCGCTGAGAGATTGTTCAGCATGGCCAGAGACACACCCTACTTCAAAAGAGGATCTCTCTCCGACAAAAGGTTTGAAGCTCAAGTGCTCCTTACTAGTTAGAGACTAGAACTCCCTGTAGCAGGGAGTTCTAGTCAGCTCTCCTTGACAGTAAGTAGCATTTTAATAAAAGTTGGTGAGAAATTAAATTGTGAATATATAAAATAGTAATTTGAAATGAATTTAATAACTTTTTGCGGTAATTTGCGATTAAAATTGATTAATTTTGTGTTGCAGTAATTTGTAATGCAATTGAATTGCATTTCAGAGTTCTTAAACAAAGTAATTAGTAATGTAATTTAATTACAAAAAATAGTAATTTGACCTGCTCTGCACACCACGTACCCAATAAATTTTGCTCTCTTTCTGTAAAACAACAACAGCAAAAACCATAATGTTCGCACACCTCTTTTATTTTCTTACTTTTTTTTTCTTGCTTTTCAGAATTTCCTTATATGTTGGGTAAATTAAAAAGTCACATGTTATTTAGAATTTTGTTTATTTATCTGCTTTGGGGTTTTAGTCCCCCTGGCTTCAATAAACGAAATACCGAAAGTACTGCAAGGAGAATATTTAATGTTTATTGGGTCAAAGTAAAGGTTGGAACTGTTTTTTTTTCGGTCTTTATTCATTGAAGGACTGTATTATTCCTCTTGATTACGGTTCATTCATCCTCTTGCTCAAAAATAAATTTAGCCAATCTCGCAGTGCGCTGCGTTAATTTTTTCTCACTGGTAGAAAGGTGATAGCTCTGAGCAACGGTTGCTGTAAACTGCCCTGAAGCTTGGACAGAGACGGAAGATCCGTTCTTTGTGATGTGTTCATGTTCAATCCCGCTTACGGGGATGTACCTCCAGGTTAGTTGATTGCCTGGCTTTTCAAACAACGCTGCAACGTTTCCCTTCAAGGTGATGTCTAATACCCACGGCACCACCTAAAAAGTAAAAAAAAAAAGATTGAAAACAACAATATGGATAATTTCGACTGACTCGTCAGTTTAAGAACCCCGATCAAGCCACCATGGCGCAAAATGTTTGCTTGATCTTAAACTATGGTCCATTTCAACTAAAACCGGACGCAGCCGATGCGGCCAATCACGCCCCGCCAAAAGTGCACCGTCACGGCGCTCGTTGTTTTTGTAGGTACGCAAACACCGACTAAATCAATCGCACACAAAAAACAAAAAAGAGAGGACCACGGCACAATTTCGGTACGTGATTGGTTTAGTCGGGTATAGAAAACGAACAAAGACAATCAACCTTACTCACCGGACGTGACTTACACCTATTTAACAGCTGACTACCAACGTCCTCGATTAAAATGATCACGTGGCAAGTTGTAATCACAGCTAAGTAAGCACTCGGTATTCACCAATCATGTTTAGGGCCTAGTCACCCCGAGAGGCTCAAAAGGCGACTGAAATGACTTATAGCCCCTTCCCCTGGCAAATGCCGAGCGCTCCGCGCTAGCGGTCGTCGAGCGGTCGGCCTCCGCGAGGGATCAATCACGTGATCCATCCCAGTGGCACGCGCTGCAGAGCAAATCTTGCGTAACGTTCCCAACGTCACCGTTTCCAGAGCGTCTGCTCTCGCTTTCGAACAGTTTCGGTTCCCATCGCTATCTTGCCGAAAGCATGAAGTTCTGATCGGAACTTTATGCTTTGACAAAGAAAGAAAAAAAGAAAATTGATTTTTCACTACTTGATTAACGGTGACCCCGACATTAAGACAGAATTTATTTTTCTTTACAGTTATATAGGCCCGATGAAGACAACTAGAAGTACTTGTACGAGCGATCGTCATCTCCAAAAGCGACTTCCTACTGCGGAGTATTTGGCGTGTTGTCTTCTAATTATTCCAATTACATTACAGAGACCACAAAACGAACAAACGACATACCTATCTACCTCTTCATCCGAATAGGCGCGCAGAACGTCTTCGACGTAACGCGATATCTTGGGCCTCTTCGCTGGCCAGGCAAACGACTCGGCAAACACTTCGCCGAGAACGGCTGCCTCGTCCTCACTCGAGCTGGAGCTAAGCTGGTATCTTCGTCGCTGTCACTGCGTTTTATTACACCTCCTGAAATTAACCGCAACGATGTCATCGCCGCAGTATGCTCGGGCGAGTCGGTCATGACGAGGGGAACGAAAGCCAGCACAGCAAGACAGCCCACCCAGCAATCGAAACAAAAAAGCCGCGAAACTCCTTCACTCCCCCGCGGGAATGTCGCTAACGAAACTGCAACGTTGCGAGAGACGACTACAAATCGTACTCCTCCAAAAAAGGCTGCGCGGAGAACTACTCCGGACCGCTCGACGCGCTCCGCCACTTCTCCACGGAGCGGTTGGAGCCGCTCGGCGAGCGCCCCACTGGCTCCAGATCCACGAGCGGCACCCGGAGAGATTGCCCGCATCGAGGGAAACAAGAATCCGCTCAGCAAGCGCGTGCCGAGCGCTCGCTATTTGCCAGAGGAAGGGGTTATTAGGGGATAGGGATAGTTTACCCGAGGTTGAGAGTGTGACTCGGCTCGGTGCTAAGGCTCAAAAATCAAATCAAATCAAATCAAAATGCGTTATTTTTCTCCATGGCTCCTATCAACGCTGACCGCCAGCGTTAACGAAGCACTTACTGTCTTCGCACGTCGGGGGACACATCTAGAAAGGCTTGGAGCAGCAGATATTGTGAAAAAGACGACGGAAAGCCCTTCTTTGCGGGCGCTTCATATTTGTTTTTAGCTAGCATTTGTACGGATATTTCTGCTTTTTTATGGTGTCATCCCACAAGCCCTTCGCTGGCGTTGATATGCCTCTAGACATATCCATCTTCAACAGTCCCGATGCGTCCATAAATGTATTATCATTATTATTACTAGTATTATTATTTTTTATGTCCCTTGACCTTACGGACGAACCAAGTTCAACTTTTTTCTCCTGTATCGGTGCGTCTGACATTAACGATATTTTTATTAATGATTTATATTGATCAGTACTACTGAAGTGAACATTTACTGTAAGGTGATTCCAAGTCAGTTCATGAAATGATGGTCCGGGTCATAATTTAGATATTTTTGTTAAAACTGTATATGGAAGCCATGTTCTTGGGAGGAACATTCAGCTAGATATGAACGCCGTAACAATTTTTTTCGCTGAGATATAACATAGAGAAGCTTGAGGCGTGGAAATTGAGAATATTTCACAATGCTACTTTGCACAGTCGTCATTTCCTTATCGAACCTTTCACGGCACCATAGCTTTTTTAATAGGTTTTACAAAAGTTATACAACACATACACAAACAATTAAAGATATCCATAAAATATTTCAATGCAAACAAAAATATCAAACATGGCACAAAAACGCGTTTTAGAGACATATTCACAATTTTTTTGCAAATAAACCATATTTCATAATACTTCACAAAACATATCAAAATGCGCGTATTTAAATATTCTTTACGAATATATAAACATAATATACCTACCCTTTTGTTATCAACGCGGAAATGCGGCTGATTTCTCAAAATGTGGCAAGATTGGGCGTCGATATTTAAAAAACTCCATCTTTTATTTTCTTTAAACTCCCCTTGGCACTTTGCAGTGACTTGAACTAACCTGTGATGGCAAAAGATTGAGTAACATATGACCTCCAAGCGGGAAATGCTACGACAAACCTTCACTCGGAGCGAGCCGACGTCTTCGTCTTACCGGCTTTGCCGCACAGCACCAAACGTTTTGAGCGTTAGTTATGGCATGTATTTTATATTATTAAAATTCTTTTTTTATAAGCGGTGAGTATTAGTGACGTGAAAAGGAACTTTGAGCTGGAATATCATTAATTAGCTTACAATTCACAGGAATAAAACGGCCCACTCTGCAAATTCGCTACCTATGCATCATACATAAGCTTAAAACTCTCAGTTGCGCGAACGGCCATGTATACATCTGGCATCTCGGCATATGATGACCTTCACAGATGAGTTTCCTGGATTCCTTTGACAGGTTTTACGGTGGTCCACTTTGCTTGCTTCACCGCACGAAACTCTCGAACTCGAAGACAGTTGTGAGCACTGCGCAGAGTGGTTTGACGCGTTTTGCGAAGTGCTGAAGGCATGTAGTTCCCACCAGGAACGCAAGCGATTGTACGTGCTTCTGCCACCAATCATCCTGAAGAAAACAATATTGCGTCTGGTGTCGGAAGCGACTGCCTACATGATTGATCAAACATGAAAACTGAAGCGCAAAGGTGGTGTTTGGGCAACCCCTGATCCCTACATGGGGAAAAAGGCGAATGCCGAAGACGTGAGGGTTGCAATTGAGTACTACACACGCGACGACCTCGCATGCTCTGTTCAAAGCCCCAACAAAAAGGACGTCGTCAAAGCCATGATCAACGGCATGTTCAAAGTCGTAAAAAGGTTTATGACCCGCTCTATTAAGCAGCTTACCAGCTGTTTAGGAAGGACCATCCCCATCCCGAACTAGGCATCTCCAAATTTTATTCCCTACGGCCAAAACGGGTAAAAAAAAAAGTCCCGAGCACGAGGTGTGCACATGCATATATTGCGTCAATTATCAGTTGCTTTTAACGGCAATAACAAATGCCCCAAAGAAGACATTTACTGAAGACGACCTCAAGCTCATCTACCTCTTCTGCGCTCCACAGAACGATTGCTTTCTGCGCCGTTGCGAAAAGTGCCCAAAAACGCAGAGCATCTCGCTGCAGTCGCTTCATCTTGACGAAGACAAAGAGATCTGTTTCGCGTTATGGGACGCTGGCGAACTCGTCAAAAAGGTTATGGACACTTCTGCCTTCCTGCGGCAATAGGAGAGCGAAAAGTATATGAGGCATTCTTACATCCTTGACCTTGAACGAAGCCTGATACATGACACAAGAACCGCCTTACCACCCAAGGCAGTGATGTTCCACTTCGATTTTTCGGAAAAATGGACAGTACTCTTTCCAACCGAAGTGCAGAGTTTTCATTGAAAAAAAACTCAAGTGTCTCTCTTCACAAGTGTGGTTACGTCCACGCAAGGCACGCAAAGCTTTGCCGTTGTCACCGATGGCACACGACACATGACACAGCTCACGCTCTTCTAGCCACATAGGCCATAAAAGAGTATGTTAATGTTCATTTCTCAGTCTTTTTTGAAATAACTCTTGTATCAGACGGAGCGGCGGCGCATTTCAAGAATCGCTTCCAATTCCACGAATTGTCTCGGAAGCCGCACTCTTCGGCAAGATGGATCTTTTCAGCCACTGGACACGGAGAAAGCGCTTGTAATGAAGTAGGTGGAAGAACCAACGCTCACCAAGTTGAGATCTTCGCTCAACTCAACGATTGCCACCGCTAAAGACTTTGTGGAAGTGCTACGTAAAAAAGTAACAAACGTCTGCATGTTCCACCTGTCTGTGGAACGGGTTCGAGAGTTTCGTGCGGTAAAGCAAGCAGAGTGGACCACCATAAAACCTGTGAGAGGAATCCAGGCTTCTCATCTGTGGAATTCATCATATGCCGAGAGGCCGGATGTATACATGGCCACTCGCATAACTGAGAGTTTTAAGCTTATCTATGCATAGTTAACGAATTCGCACAGTGGGGCCGTTTTGTTCCTGTGAATTGTAAGCTAATTAATGGTATTCCAGCTCAAAGTCCATTTTCGCGTCACTAATACTCAGCCCTTATGAAAAAAAGAATTTTAATAATATAAAATACATGCCATAACTAACGCTCAAAACGTTTGGTGCTGTGCGGCAAAGCCGCCTTGATGAAGACGTCGACTCGCTCCGAGTGAAGGTTTGTCGTAGCTTTTCCCGCTTGGAGCTCATATGTTACTCAATCTTTTGCCATCAAAGGTTAGTTCAAGTCACTGTAAAGTGCCACGGGGAGTTAAAAAAAAATAAAAGATGGAGTTTTTTTAAATATGGACGCCCAATCTTGCCACATTTTGAGAAATCAGCCGCATTTCCGCGTTAATAACAAAAAGACAATTAAGGGTGGGCATATAATTTTTACATATCTGTAAAGAATATTTAAATACCCGTATTTTGATATGTTTTGTGAACTATTATGAAAGATGGTTTATTTGAAAAAAAATTGTGAATATGTCTCTAAAACGCGTTTTTATGCCATGTTTGATATTTTTGTTTGCATAGAAATATTGTATTGATATTTTTAATTTTTTATCTATGTGTTGTATAACCTTTGTAAAACATATTAAAAAAGTTATGGTGCCGTGAAAGGTTCGATAAGGAAATGATGACTGTGCAAATTAGCATTGTGAAATCTTCTCAATTTCCACGCCTCAAGCTTCTCTATTTTATATCTCAGCGAAAACAATTGTTATGGCGTTCATATCTAGCTGAATGTTCCTCCCAAAAACATGGCTTTCATATATATTTTAAACAAAAATATCTAAATTATGACCCGGACCATCATTGCATGAATTGACGTGGAATCACCCTGTAGTCTTCTAGTATCTTAACTTTTTCTTTCTTGACCGACTATGTTACTAATTCCACCAGGCACGTAGCCAGGGGGAGGCCCATGGGGCCCGCCCCCCTCCCCCCCGAAATCTTCCATTTTGCTGGGACCTCCTCTCCCCCCTTGCCCTCATACAACATTTTGTCATGGGTGGGCCCCCCCCCCCCCCCCCCCCCCCCCCGAAACAAAATCCAGCTACGTGCCTGAATTCTACCTAAAAGGGTTTAGTCACACAAGCTCTTGTCGGCTTTGATGAACCAGACTGCTTCGTGATGAATATAGCTCTCGAAAATAAATGTGTATTGTATTATTACTATTATTATTAGTAATAATACTATCCTTAGTAGTTGTGGTGGTAGTAGTAGTAGTAGTAGAAGTTGTAGTTGTTGTAGTTGAACAAGCAGGTATTTGAACCCCATTTTACTAACGCTTGCGCTGCGAAACTCGGGTACTTTGGGCACAAACCCACCCCTGCCAGTTTTGATCTGGATGGGTCGTGTATGGGAGCGCACGGCCAGTTGAGCGCGCGACACGAGAGCGCACAACCACTTGAGTGAACACCGCACAAATGTGTGGTGTGCGCGCGGCTCCACATGTAGACAGAAGAAAATTGTGCGACTTTTCGGATCGGAGGGTTTGCTTTTATCGATTGATTGAATATGTCTTTCATAAAAAAAAAATAAATAAATCAGGTACGACTCTTTCTAACCAATTCTTCACTCACATCGAAGAGAGGAAGGGGCCGAGGAGTGGGGGTGGCGTACACGGGTACAGGGAATGTCTCCAGTTGGGTGGAGCAGCGAGTCTAAGATTTCTTCGCGGTGCTGCGGTGCGCCTCTCGAATGTACTAGAAATAGTTTATTTTTTGCTATATTTGGTCTATTCTTGGCAGTATTTAAGCTCGGATCTATTAGGTGGCTATTTAGACGTCTCTCACATAATTGTAAATACTATTGTGACGTCCATGATTGTAATGAAGAAAGCTCACCGCTAAAAAAATCAGCAAAAAACTCATCGAAGGAAAATTCAGGGCAATTTTATCGGATGCCGAGCTTTCCAGGCTTTTGACGGATACAGAGAAACCTTAATATTGTCATTTGTGACAATATGAATGGTTGACATATGACACTTGGCACGAGAGCTCCTTTCCCAAAATTGATCTTAAAAACCCCAGAATACGGGGAAGCATATATTTGGTATATTCTTGGCAGTATTTACGATGCTTCTTTCCTTTTGAACGTTTTAAAATAATTTAAAATAAAATTAGTGAGGTCGGTGGTGAATTTTATCAATTCAAATCAAAGAACTAATGAAGCTAGATGGCTGCAATGCCTTTTTTCTGCTGAAATGGGCAAAACAAATATTCATGTTTTCTTCGTTTTTTTTCTGCTGTCAGCTTTTTGCAACACTTCTTGGTTTGCAACAAGCAAAAATTTCGTCGACTCATTTCGCAATGTCTTTCCTGAATGCCGCGGCGAAAATCCGCGCCAATTTCACATAAAACACGCGATGTCCGAACAAGAGGTCGGTCGGGTCGGGCCACTCGCGCTAGGCTGGTGGTGCGCTCTCGTGACGGGCGCTCTAATGACACGCGAGATAATTTCACTGCATTCTCGTGTCGCGTGCGCTAAGGTCGTGGCGCTCTAATGTCGGCGCTCTTGTGTCGTGCGCTCTAATGTTGTGCAGCCGTCGTGAATCACTACTACGTGATGCATGTTAAAAATTCGAGTCAAACGGTTGTACTGTACTAGCTAAATTTTTCTTTACGGCTGAAAGACCTACGCTCGCATAGGCTGACTAACTTAGGGGCTTACACAAAATGATTTCCCTCGTTGCGTGCGCGAGCCAAAACCGCAGAGGCGTTAAGGTATGTTGGTTGATATCTGGAAATAGCGGATTTAACTGTCGCGGTGACCGTGAAGAAAATATAAATAAATAATGAACATATAAAAAAGGGAATGTACACGCATATAGCTCATTTTTGGGGAAGAGTTTCCAACTCTAAGAATTTTTTTTTTTTTAATTAAGCTCAGAGAGTTTGGCCTTATATTTAAATTTGACAACTTTAGCGGCTGGTAGAATGATAATTCACTTTCCGTAATAAAACTGGACACAGCCCGACGCCTTTTTGACCATCTAAAATGCAAAAAGAAAGCAATCAGAAGAAACAAAACCTTTAAGACCTTGCCTTTTCAGATCCTTGACGTAGGAGCTCCTCCTCAGAAGCATCAACATTTTTTTTTTTTTAATGCTGCCTTGCTCCAGTGAGCGCTCATTGCTCTTGTTACGTCAAAAGTCGCTCACACAAAACGAAGCCTTCGGGCTGTGCTATTATTATGCATGGAACCATACAGGAGAAGTAAAGCCCCAGGAGTAATATGAAATCTCTGGCTCTTTTTAATTTGACCGATGCAAGTATTTGATTCGAAGATAAATTCTTTTAAAATGAGATTTATGCAAATGCGCTGAACCTCAAAAAGAAGCAAAAAATCAAACTAATAAAAGGTACCAAATACGACAAATCAGGCTCGGTCTCTCAAGCTGCCGCACCACACTATGGGCCACTACTCTCTGTTTATATATCCCAGTTATGATCTCCATCTTGGTGGCTCCTTCTCCATCCCCCAATGTACCCCCGAAAAGGATGACTCGCCTGCTTCCTGCTCGTGACTACCGCAGGGTCTAGTAGCTCCGTAGTCGCTGATTTTTCACTTAGCTTGCGATTACGTAGACGCGCTATTAACTTTTAAACAGCGCTAGTTAGTCACGATCAGAGCTGGCAGTAATGTAATTACTGTAATGAAATTACACTAATTTAATTACTTGTTCCAGTAATTAGTAATGTAATTCATTACTTTTTGTAGCAGGTAATTTAGTAATGTAATGAATTAGTCCAGCGGCGGTAATTGTAATTAAATTACCTAATTACTTTTTCGCACCAGGCATATTTTTTTGTGTCCACAATACACAAGAGCGCTTTTCTTTTTATTTTACTTTTTCTTTTTCCTCTACACCTTCCCAAAAAACGCTCTTTGGCCGCCGCTATGTTGCTGATGCTAATGCGGCTGGTGCGACTCTCGCGCCCGCTATCAGCTAGACATTTTCTGCCACTCTCTTGAACTGTGAAAACCCGCTCAGCGCGATTCTCTACCTATGTTTTGCGGTTTTGCATTCGACGTCTTCTGGCCCCTCTTAAGAGTTTTTACTTAATTTTTTTATACAAGCTGCATACTCTTCTTGTGTTATCTTCCACTGTGATAAATAGGGCTGGTGAGTGCCTGGCATTCGAGCTTTTCTGCTCGACATTCTCGGGAAACGAAGGAGGGGAAGTAGGTCGAACTAAGGCCCCTGGTGGAACGGCCTCGACGCGATCTTGAGAACAATGAGAATTGTTCTCCCCCCTCCCAGAGATAATCCGCGTAGGGTCCTCAATCATCTTCAAAATAGTTGTCCGGGTTGGGGTGGGAAACGAATTAGTCGCGTGCGTTCCTCTGTCCATCGGTAAACATGTTATTTGTGAGCCTGAAAAATGCATGCCTTTCGGCTATCTTCTGTTGTAAATTATTTTCGACAGCTAAACCCTTTGTCGTTTGACACGCGGCTAATCGAACGGCGCCGTCAAAACTTACCGTCAAAAACAAAACAACAAAAAAAAACTAACATTCCAGTCGCATTCCTTCTGTCGCGCGCGTACCCAACAAAAATAGTTTACTGCTTTTTTTTTTCAAATGTGGTACAATGCTTCCTAATGTCCTCGGGAAAATACATGCACCATGAAACACAAAATGCAGTGGGAAAACACGAGAATTTAGCCGCCAGCAGTGTTTGAAACTGCGCCTACACAGTCTGCGCCTGTGTAGGCGCAGCCTGTAAAAGTATACAAAAGTAATGCGAAAGTAATGTCATTACTTTTAAAAGTAATTTGTAATGGTAATGAATTACTTTCTGGCTGTGGTAATTTGTAATGTAATTTAATTACATTTCAGCAATTTTCAGCAAAGTAATTAGTAATGTAATTTAATTACAAAATATGAGTAATTTGGCCAGCTCTGGTCACGATGGTGAATACGGCTGATTGAGTTCAGTTCCGATTAACTGAAATATGTTGGAGAAGAAAAGACGCACTGAGAACGTTAACACATTTTCCGGGCAAAAATGAACGCCACAGAAATAGTCACGTCCTTCAGATAGTCATGGCTTTAGCAAATTAAAATGCAGTTGTGAAGTCATTAGCTCTGAACCCGTACCTGTAACTTCACACCGAAACATGGCAGTGGTCCCTCTGCACTCGAGAATCAGCAATTATGTCGGGAAATATTAGTGACGCGAATAGGACCCACAGATTATCCACGTTGAATGCATTCCCACTGCGCATTCGCATTCAGTCGAATTTTTTTTTTTTTTTTTTTATAATGCTGATTTTGGACTAACGTTTCTTTTTTTTTTTTACGTTGAGAGTTGTGCGATGCTTGAGTTTAGCTACCCAGTATGGTCAAACTGTATCTCTCCAAATTTTCTTAAGCTTTCTGCACGTAGGTTAATCATTTGTGCTCTGATTGGCTGTGTCTTTGATAACAATAGTAAGAGGAAAGTAAACTATTTATTTACATTTTTTTTCCTGCAGACACCGGTAACTTAGAAATCTGTGCATATCTGTCACCCTTCTCGGCGGACTCCTCTTGGAGTCGAGGGCCCTTGCACGACATGTGTGGCAGCCTCTTCATGGTCTGCTGGAACCACTTTTTGGGAGTGTTTAATTCCCACGCCTAGACAGCTGCTTTCTGCTTATCAGTGACCGCAAAATAACGTCCTAGAATGGGATTTGTAATGACACCCAACAAGTGATAACCACTGGGAGCCCGGTCAGGCCAGACCCATGCCTGATCGAAGGTCTGACTGGTTGCACGATGTGTGACAAAGACGGCCAAACCCGACCAGGTGCCGGTCAATCATAGCGTCGTGCGCATTCGCGTGAAGGCGTGATCCGCCAGCGTCTCATCGGACTCCGCTGTCTTCTTGGCAGGCTGTACGACCAGTCAAACGTTTGGTCGCGCATAGATATGGCTTGATCGGGCCTCCAGTGCCTATCATCTGTTGGGTGGAATAAAACAAAATTACCTACGAGGACACTATTTTTGGCCATTAATAAAATGGAAGCAGCTGTTCGAGCCTGGGTGTCAGGTGCTCCCAAAAAGTGGCTCCGGCAGGGCGTGGAAAGGCTGCCACAGAGGTGGAGCCAGAGAAATCGCGGCTAGACGGGGAAGTCTGTCGAGAGGATGGACATATTATTGGGCACATACCAGTAAGTGACCGGTATCTGCAGCAAAGCAAATTATAAATTCTTAATCAATATAGTTCGCCCCTTGTACGCGCTTCGTAAACAAACAAAATATTAACCGGTCAGTGACGTAAAATACGATAATACATCCAGGAGGATTAAGTTCGAACATGGCGTTTTATGACATAATTACCCCAAAACTCCTTTTTTTTTTCCTTTGCTTTTATCCGGAAAAAATGCCGTTGTGCAAATTTTATAGCGATCACTTCTTAGAAGGGTGGTCCAATAAACAATGCAGCTAGACCTATAGCGTGTTCGCATTGTAACATTTAAACGGTTGGTTCATTATAGATGTCGAATTGTACGCACCACTTTTGCTTCGTTGACATACCACTTGGCTTCAATAGTGGCTTCAGGGGGTATTTCTACATCTTGTTTAATCCATTGCTTCGTTGTGCGTGTTTCGACCGTTGTGGATCCAGTACTTGACTTCACTGATGTTGAAAATTCCGAGCTGAATTGATATACCAGTGGAACGTTTACACTGAACGTGAGTTTAGTAGTGAACTCTAGTCCCTTGTCTACGGTCCAGATGTACTCGTCTTCGTGCTCTACTTGCTCTGATATCTGAGCCTTACCTACCTCATCAGTCTGGTTGTTGTGAAAAATCTGTACATAAACAGCAGAAATCTGTAGCGACTGTACTTGAGCCTTGCCGTAAGTCACCGGGCCGACTTCAATCGTCACAGGTGGGTTCCTGCATTGAAGAATAGGCGCATTTCTCGGCAGCTTGATCCCTTTAGGGACATGGCTATAGTTTTTTTATTATTCTAGTGAAGGTTGATCTCTATAGCAAAGAGCAATTAAGTATTATTCCAAATTATTTGTCATTGACTATATTATCCTTTATGACGTAAAAGGATTCATACATTTTTTTCAAGCAACAGAAAAGAACACCCGCATTACGATGCAGATTACATGGTAAAAACTGCGTCCTTCAGTTTATTCTGCTGCTGTCGCCTAAAGCTTTCATCGCCACGCAGCCTGCGCTACAAAAACTGAAGCCAAATATTGTTTAGAGCACAATTGTGATCGCGGTTGAGATCTTGGGATGATAAATACAGACATACAATTTTAGTTTGTAGCTCATAGCGATGCAGTGAAAGCCTACATTCACTGTCAGCTTGAGAAGCGCGGGCCGTGGTTTATGATCACGATTCTTGCTTCGTGATTTGCCCTTCGGCGTTCTTATCGGCTAATGCTGAAATCTCATTGGCTGTAGCGCGATATTGGGATGCTGCGAACTCGTTACGCTCAGCGTTTCTTATACTGTCAGTTACAATACTGCTTCCTGTGACTTTGCTTGAACGCGTTGCAAGCACCGTACACATGAGCTGACAGTAGAAAGTTTTAGTACTGCGTATATGAGAAAAAGCAAGTGCTGTGCGTTTGCGTTAGGGTCGCAAGATCCACACTGCCCATACTCTATACCAGGGGTGGCCAAACTGTCGTTCGTAAGCCGCCTCTGGCTTTTTGCGGGACTAAGTGCGGCTCGCGGCTCCCTGGTAAGAGTGCCCTTCTTCCCTTCCTGTGTCCCTAGGACAAACAAAGTTCTAAAATAGAAAGAAAAACTCAGTCTTTGCAGCTTTGTACTACACTACGCACATACAGCTGCACAAACTTTTTGACACACCGATGTGTCCCGTGTCCATGTTTCCTTTATTGTTCGAGAAAGAATTTCGAACCGTATACGCAAAACGGTGTGAGGAGTGTCTGGCGAAGAACTATGCCAGGCGCACGTGCCGCGCACGTGCCGCGAGAGTACAAACACGGAATGGGAAAGACGACGAGGACGGACCGGGGGAACGTGCAGTTAGGTTCTGGGATTTAGGACGGACAGTAAAGGTTCCATCCTAACAACGGACATCAGGAGACAGTGACTGGATAACGAACCATACATTTATTTTTGCCTAGCGGTTGAGAAACATTATGCTGCCTGGTGTTATTTGTTGTAGTCGACGATTATACTTGTCCTCTTTGAAAAGGACTGTTCTCTCCATATTGTTCCTTGTTAAAAGTAAGCCCCCTTCCCCCCCCCCCCCCCGCCTCTCCACACACACACACCCCTCCTTTTGTTTTTTTTTCTTCTCGGCTCTCTAAACTTTTGTAGTTTTATCCGCGGTTTTAACCTAATTCCACTCTGGCCACCCCTGCTTTATACTCACGCAACGCCACGAGCTTTACATACGTACGCTCACTATCCATGGTTGCTTGCAGCGGTTCTTTGCGTTCCCGTCTCGTTGGCATCATCGCACGCGGGACGGCGCGGGACTTAGATTGGCTGGACCAAATACTGGTTTCAGATTGCTTGCAGCAGTTTGCATGGAAACATCTAGATGGCGCTGCGTGTGCTTGCGTATGCACCGCATGCACCGCATGCAATTTTAAAACAAAATGGCTAGGTGGCGTAAGCTACCGCCCGACCCAAAGGGCTCAGGCGTAATCAACCATCCATCCATCCTATGAGTTTGCATTCCGCTGTACTAAAAGCGCTGGTTTGACGCGCTCCGCAGCGTTTCGCTGAGGGCTTGCGTGCGTCGTACTCAATGCGAACGTAAGGGTCTTTGCGCTACTCTCAAACTCAGTGTCCTCGACTAGTACACACATTAGAGCCACAATTTAAAAGTAGACTTCAGTTATACGCAAACACAAACAATAGCTGCTAGGTAGCAAGGCGTGGTGTACTGCAAGATTCAATCAGTAATGAATAATGTAAAATTTGACAACAAAACACGATACAAACGACCGGTCAATTGAATAACGGCGAAGAACCGATGCAGTCTTTCTTAGAAGGAATTTGGGAAGTTAATGTTTGTTTGTGGGTTTCAACGTCGTATCTCCAAGACCTCCGGCTAGCGGTGAGCAAATTTACACTGCGCTTGACTTTATTCGATCAAAGTATTTTTACTTGCGAAATCAAATATTAATTGCAGGGTTTCGTGGCTTACGCCTATTGCCTTGGACGAAATAAACTGGGAATGCAGTCACTGCGCGGGCCGATTAAATTTTTGATACCGGGAAATTCTGCACGGCTGTTCTCTTTTAGCAGTAATAAAAAGCGGTTGCCGTTGAATCTTGTTACGCCAATAATGTTATTATTTAATGACTGGACGTTCGTTATTCGAGCCAGAAATGCAGTATATAACATACTTAAAAAGGTCTTGTTCGGGATGGGGGCCTCGTGTTTTGTTATCACCAAAGACATCATAAGTTACCAGCCTTTCATTGTTAGTGCAATTTAGCAGGAGGAATTTGTAAACGATATCTTCGAGATCAATGAGACGGCCGCCGCCTAGAAAGAAAAGAAGTATATTGCACGTTTAGACTTCCAGGGCCCAAGAGTGGGAAGGGTGCTAAATGTGCGGAAAGTTCGACTTTTAAAACAAAGTAAAAAGGTAAATAAATTTTTTAGAGTGCAAATCTTAGGCGCCCGTTTCCAACTTGAGTGGCGTCGCCTTCGCCGTCGGCGTCGGCGTAACCGCGCGCTGGATTATGGGTAAATTTGCTCGCTCAATATAGCTGACAAATTTCCCGCTAAATTTAGCGGAAAACTTTCCTTGCCAAATTTAGCAAAAAAACTTTCACCACTAAATTTAACGGGAAAGTCTTTCCGCTAAATTAAGCGAAAACACTTTCCCGCGAAGTTTAGCGAAAAAAATTTCCCCGCTAAAACTAGCGGAAAAAATTCCCCGCTAAATTTAGCAAACAAAATTAGCGGAAAAATTTACCCGCCAAATTTAGGGGACACAATTCCCCGCCAAATTTAGCGGACAACATTCCCCGATAAATGTAGTGAAAAATTTCCCCGCCAAATTTAGTGGAAAATGTTCCCGGTCAAACTTAGCGGAAGATTTTCCCCGCTAAATTTAGCGGATACTTTTCCCCTAAATGGGAGGTAAGGAGGAGGGGCATACCCTCTTTGTATCTTTCCCTCCTCCTCCTCAAGAGCTGCGCTCTAATTCGGCATTACATGAGATTGTTAACGTCTTTCATCTTTTTAGAACCTGAAAAGAAGCCCCGTAGTCCTCAAAGCGGCAATTGAAAAACAACAAACATAGAAGGTTCTTTTAAAAGTTAAAAATTTGGCTTCAGCAAAATTTCGGATGCCACGAAAAACCGAAGTTTGAGTTTGCTGCGTAGATAAGCAGAGACTGCACAGGGACATCAGACATAACAATTTATTCTATTACTTCTTAAGTCAAGGTAATTGAAAACTTTCCCCTTAACATTCAGTTCTCCGTCACTAGCCTCCTACTATTGATTTCTTCAGTGCCCATGGCCTAGACATATGGTTCCAATTGGTAACTTATTGAGCGTCATCGAAAACCACTATATCAACTCTTTCTAGATCGACTTGAGGCTCGTGGGGAACTCAGGGGCGCGCCACAGTTTCTACTCGTCAAGCGGGCACGAAGCTAGCAGTGGCGGAACGCTATAATCATCTAATCATCCGCCGAAGCCAGTGGCCGGGACGGTCTAATTGGTTAACGCATCGCCCCGCATAGGCGGAGGTTGCGGGTTCTATCCCCACTCCTGGCCCAATTTTTTGCCAGCTCTCTTTCCCTTTTGCTTCCCCTAACATTAATGCAATAAATTCAATGATCACTCTCTCCCCTCTGCGTTAACAACATTACTACGGCTGCACTTGTCAATCTTCACTATATATACCAGGAAATTCTGTATATATATATATATATATATATATATATATATATATATATCTGCTGGTTGCATATATTCATATATATGCAACCAGCCTCTGCCGCGTTGCGCGAGAAAAGCACAGCAGAGCTTGGTTGCACTATTTCTCTGCCGGGCGCGGTGCCGACGGGGCTGACAAGCGATTGCAAACCGAAACCCAAAAACCCGTCGAATTTGTGCGGTTCTTCAGAAAGCCGTAAAATGCTTCGCGTGCCTTCTATCGTTCTGCAATTTATTGATATAGTGTTTTTCGATGGTGCTGAGCAATTTTCTAATTAAAACCTTGCCCTCGAAAATATTTAACAATCTAATTATCCCGGACTTCAATAATTTTCCTAAATAGGCACCTGGCCCACGACCAAAAACGACATAAGCTTTTTTTGTTGCGACGCGTTGTTTTTGCAATATCGAGTTTGTCCACTTTTCGTGAAACACCCTGTATATAGGGTGTTTTTTTATGTTTAACACATTTGTTTAAAAATAGCCGCTTGTGGAGTAGAGTTATGTGGCCAGGGGGACATAATACGTATAGGGGGATAATCGTAACGATCAGTCGGCTAATTAATTAAAATTCGTTAATTAACTTTTTAATTAATTAAAATATACATATAGTTCCAATTAGAAATTTGCTCAGCGTCATCGAAAACCACTAAATCAGTCATTTTCAGAAAGACTTTGAGCACGTGAGAAGCGTAGTAGTGCACTAAAGTTACCACTGGTGGAGCAGGTACAAGGCTGGGGCTAGATAAAAGACTGAAATATTGCGCGGGCGTCTTACCGCAACCGCTAGCGTATAAATATATATATATATAACCGACAAATCTATTGAAATGTTGAACCCTAACTCTGCCCCTTGCTTTGATGGCATATCATCACCAAGGGTTTCGTCTGTAACTAAAGAAATCGTTATAGTTTTCGTAACTTTAGCTCGCTTATACCAGGCATCTCTTTTAACCTCTGATATTCCTTCAGACTGGAAACCTGGGAACGCCATACATTTGCTAAAATATGGTTGCCGAGATCTTCTATCGAACTTCATACATATATCCCTTACCAGCATACCTTGTAAAATTGTAAAGCACATATTATTTACTCTCACGTAATAAACTTCCTAGTTCAAAATAACCTGCTCCATCCAAGTCAGCATGGTTTCCGAAAAAACCTGAGGCAACTTTCAACTTTTTTTTTTGCATCTGACCTCCATAAAACTTTTAACAAGTCACTTTCTACTCGTGCCACTTTCATAGATGTTTCCAAGGCTTTCGACACTGTACCTCATCAGCGTTTACTACTGAAACTTTCCCAACTTAATATTGAAGACAGTATAATCGACTGGATACCTTCATTACTAATGAATCGTCAGAAATCTCTTAGTATTAACAATGCTCATTTTCTACCTCTGCCAGTTTAATTATGAGTCCCACACGGAAGTGTTTTAGGTACCTTACTTTGTATAAAATTGTAATATACATCAACGATCTGATATATTCTGTTACTTCATCCATATGCCTTAAATTGTTCATTGTCATATGTTTTAGTAATCTTCATCATCAGCAACTGATAGAATTTTACCTCGAAAACAAAATCCTCAAGTGAATGGGGGAGGTAATGTATCAAGTTTTTTAATAGCTGCGAACAATACTAAAATATAGAAAAATAAACATAAAACAATTCACAGTAAGCTTTTTCTCTCTCAAAAAATTTCTTGTTACAGCTCTTCACAAACATTGGTAGTTCGAAAACCAGTTTTGTGGCAGTAATGAATGATAACATATCTGTAAAGTGCGTGTCTGAATAGTGTGTACTTACATTGTTGGATGGGGATCTGTATAAAAGAGGAAGCACGCAGAGGTGAAAATTTGAACGCCGGACAGGGACATCGCTTGATTTTAGAACAAAACAGCATATTCTATATGCTAATCACTTTTACAGTTCAAGCCGGAAGTAGAAATATATCGTCACATTTGTGTGTCTCTGTGGGTTTGGTAGAATGAGCGCAGTGTTTTTTTATGTTGAACACTACGCTTTTAGATCAAATAGTAAACTGGCGCAGAGCTTTAGCGTTACTCCATGACGCACTTTCATGCCAGAATATTAGCTTTATTCGATAAACAGGGTGTTTTATTTATTTCGAACAGATTAATTAGATCAAATTGTAAAATAAACACAAAGGGGCTTTGTGCAGGTGCGTTACACGGCCAGGGGGAGGCAATATTTAGGCTTCTAATTTTCCATGCAAGTCGGATGATGACCTAAAATGTGTTAATTACCATTTTAAGATAGTGTAACTAAGCATATGGTTACAATTAAAATATCAATGGGCGTCATCGAAAACCAATAAATCAGCTTATTTTAGAACGACTCGAAGCCCGTGGCAAACTCGGAAATGCACCAAAGTTACACCACTCGTGCAGAACCCTCAAATCTAGCGGCGGGGAAGCGCGGATGATTATGAAACGAGGGTTCTCTGTTCAGAGGTATTTGAAGAATATTATCTATAATTAAAACCATTAAATACACCACTAAAATTTAGCTGATACTAGTTTTTTCATGAGCATGAACACTTGCGGTTTTGAAGTTGGCAAGTACTGTTTAATTGTAAAGTTGATAGCTACGACTATGTCTGTGATGACCATCAGTTGTGTGCGGCATGCAGCAAACTTTGCTACCGGAAGCGTCAGACAAATATCAAATTCCTGTTATAGCTGTGGCGGCATTTCGTACATTTTGTTACCCCATTATCCTGTTCGTTGTAACGAGAATCGATTGTTCAGAACTGCAATCTCACTGTATAGAAATGGTCAAGCCGCGTAACCTCTTAACAAAGACAGTTAAAAGATACTCTCCACAAAAGGTGGCAGAATCGTTTTTTTCAGCAGCTGGTGTACACTATTTACTAAGTTTTGCACTCACCAACGCGAGAAGAAGGAGGTGAAGCTGAAGGCTATGCGCCATGTTACTTGTTCACAAAATTATGGACTTCGAGGGTGCTTTCTTCCCTTTGGGTACCTTACATGCTTCGATGTAACTACCTTTTATGCCGGGAAAAGCTTTGAAATATACGACAGCGAACATAAAAAAAATACAGGGCGTCAAAGAAATGTATTATATAAGAAAAGGTTGTAGCTTCCTTCCGACACGAAGATGTTAAACTAGACGCCACAATACATTTCTTTAAAAAACATCTGGTGCCCCCGCCGGCTGCTTAAGACATTGTGAAATTCCGATGTACGGCACGCAAGATTATCCCGGAATCGAAGACGAAGTTGACGTTGGTTTAACCCTTCGTGATTTTAGAACGCAGAGAAGGCAGTAGGAAAGCAAGACAGCGTATATAATTGCCATTTGTGTTCGCTTTATTTTTTTTATTTCTTCTGTAGGTTATGAGGTTTTAAAGATAAGTGATAATAAAACCTGCCGCTTCCAGGAAATACGACGTGTGTCACTAGGCACATGCATGCATCGGAACAGCCCTACGATTCCCCTTGCCGCGAGGTCTGCTGGGATTCTCTGGAGAGGTCTACTGAGTATTCTCTTCACACCACACTTTCAAAGAGAAGTCACACTTACAGGCTGCTAAGCCCGGCAATCTTGACGGGGTGGAATACACGTTGCGAAATCACTGGAAAAGCTCGCCGTCAACTCGGGATTGGCAGCCACCGGCTCAGTTATGGCCGCCTGTGATTACCCCTTATTTATTTATTTATTTATTGAACACACCGTCAGGGCCCGAAGTCATTATAGGGGGGGAGAGCAGGTACCAAAAGATGAAAGGAAAAAATGAAAGACGTTTACAACACTCTGTAACACGGCATTAGAGCGCGGCTCTTGAGGAGGAGGAAAGAAGGGTACTGAGGGGAGGGTATACCCTTCCTCCCTCCTCATCTTCCCTGCTAGTCCTCCCCTCCTCCCTCTTTCACCTACTCCTCCATCCTCCTCCTCCCCCATCCCCCTCCCCCCTCCCGCGCGGTGCATTACACGAAACGTCCCATAATGCAACGGGCGCGTGACCGCGGTGCATTATGGGACGTTTCCCATCATGCACCACGAGGTTACGCCAACGGCGACGCCGACGCGTCACGCCGACGCGCTCACAGATGGCGACAAACTTTCCAGCTATCATAGAAGAATGGATAGTTGGGCGAGTTGGCGCGAAAAAAAGACGAGGACTAAGAAGAAACGCACGTGACGTGTGCAGTGCACGTCACGTGCGCGTATTTATGCAGCGTTCAGTCTGAATCAGTATAGACGCTTTACACACGCGCCAAATTACAGCCGCCATTGCTGACCTTCTCTTGTCTTACCGAGATGCCGAGGAACTGAAACGGTAGTTGGCGATCCTCTACAAAGGCCGATGTTTTAGAAAAGGACACAGTGGAATCTAATATGGAAATAACCTGGCCTACTATGGTAATGATGAAGTGAAATAAACGGAATAAGAGGAAACAAAAATTGAAGGTCAGTTATGGCGGCGTCCATGCACAGCTGCTGCAAAGCGTCTATTAGCGCCGAGATGTTTCGGTGGCGCCCTCTTATGGTTTCCCTCCGTGACGTCACGACTGGGATTTGCCTCGCCGTGACGTCCCCAGTTGTTATTCTGGCTACTTACCATCGGGTGCGACGACAAGTTCGATGGTGTGTTTAAAAAGCACAGTGGAAGCTAGGAGCCATCGCAATCCGAAACTAACACCGTCAAAGTTGACAATCTGACAGTGCTCATATGCCCATGGTTTGGCCAATGGTGGAAAGCTGACCGCAGCGACGCTTTTGGCCGCGCACATCGCTAATACATGACGATCTTCGCAATAGACCCTTTCTAGAGTGCCTTCATACACACGCGCGCTTTTGCTTGAGTGGTGACATCTCAGCCATTTTTCCGCCCGATCGTTTTTTTATGCATTTTGAAGTGCGTCCGATCCGGTGTCACTCAGCTCGAGCGCGTAGCTTTGGCTAATGCATAGACGCCATTTTACCGCCCAACTTATGCACCGAGTGCGCGAGAGCGCCACGCGCTGGCACATTCAGGGCAACAATAGATGTCTTCACCCTGAGACAGACAGACATGTAGGCACCCTAACCCTTTCCGGAATTCAGTGCCATCTGGTGACTCAAATGGCAGCTTATCTTTTACTGTACTAATGGCGGCAATGAACCTTTGGTCTGCAGTATGTAATGGGGCACCATCACTTAAAGGTCAACGGTAAACCAGAATGTGCACTTCACTACAATTATTTTTCAATCTCTTTTAGTGTCAATGGCGAAACAAAAGCAGCCAGTCGGAACGAAGCGCCAACCCACATAGACGCCTTGGTAGAGTTCTATACATCAAGGGGCTTTGAGGCCGAGTGAGTGCTACAAACAGATTGACTGGGCCCGAGTTAGGGATGAATGCATACGCAGCTCTTTCGGACAATTCCTGCTTCACGCCGCGCTAACATCTAGAATGTATAGGCCTCGAATCATCTGCTTAGGAGCATCGTCAACTTCTTCTTTCATCAGGAAACAGAAGGCCGCCATTAGTATAGCACATATGCCGTTTTCAGATGATGATGATAGTGATCAAAGCGGCCAGACTGAATTCCGGAAAGGGTCTATTACGTGTGCACGAGAGCGCGTGAGGTGGGGGGGGGGGCACTGGGTGGGTCCTTGCGCTCGCGCCGTTATGACTTTCGCTGTGGTGCCTGTTTGGTGTAAAATGGATTATTAGCGGCGAGATGTTTGGGTGTTGCCCTCCCATGGTTACCTCTCGTGACGTCATTACCTTCTGAACAACAAGTTTGGTGGTGTTTGTAATTAGCATGGTGGAAGCTGGAAATCAATGCGCTTTAAACCAACAAAGACAACACCGTCAAAAATCGAAGTTCTTACATTACTCTTATTTCTGTCGATGAGAAATCCTTTGCCCAGGTCAGAGTCAGCATTCGGCCAATCGTGGAAGGCCGACCACTGCGACACTCTCGATCACTCAGGTCGCCAATAGGCTGTACGAGGCACTGATCGGCGACCTATGGGCGATCACTTAATTGTTTCAATCTTACTTTCGCATTTCACGGTTTAGAGGTTGTTTTCAATCTCTTAAACATATAATCGTATATAGTTCAAATTCATTACATTTGTTTCATTTTTACTTTTTTTTTGTTTTGGTCAACTCTGTTTTAGCCCTATTAGTCTAACAATTTTTGTAGAGGAACTTCATGATGTAATTAATATAGTTTCATCTCAATACCCCACGCTTCCTTTATCTCTGCTTGGCGATTTTAACATTCCGAACACGTATATCATGGAACACTGAACCGCCCAGTATACGGCCCCGTCTCCTCTTTAGCCAATAAATTCTTCAACTTGTGCTCTGTATTTTCCTTTACACAGCTTATTAAGCAATCTACAAGGACAACACAATCTGTCGCGAACACCCTTGATCTTGTTTTGACATCCGAGACTAGTTACTGGCCTGGCTTAAGCGATCACTGTTTGCTTACTTTCCAGATTTGCTTGTCGCGACCAAAGAACCTTAAAAAAATATTTGTACTATACAAAAGCAAATTTCGAAGCAATTAATTATGAACTGTCCATTTTTCTTGATAATGTTTGAATGGTTTTGATAATCGCACTGTACGAAGAAATTGGGCCATTTTTTGATGATTTAACGAATAAATACATTCCCATTTTCACCATCATATCTAATAGTGATGTTCCGTGGTATAGACGTAACCTAAAACGTTTATCAAACAAAAAGAAGCGCTTATATAGATCAGCTAAACTATCTGGTAACGGTGCCCACTGGACGGCTTACAAGCATGCCTCCGACGAATATGTAGCTGCACTAAAAATGCTAGGGGAGAATTTCTTCAAAGCACTTTGCCATCAATGTTAATAAACGGCATTATAAAAATTTGGTGTGTTATACAACCAACGGATGAGGACACGATCAATTTAGTTGACAGCATTGGATACGTAATTCCTTCTAGGCAGTGTGCAGTGGTGCTGTATGAAGTGTTTTCATGCAACTTTTCTGTAACTTCAGGTGTCCCGATACCCGATACTCATGGCTTTGACTGCCTTGTCATGTCTCCCATACTCATTGAACCTACTGGTGTAGAGAGCCTCATTAGGTCACTTAAACCTTCTTCGTCTCCTGGATGCGATTCAATTAATCCCAAGTTTTTGAAAAGTGCAAGTGTCTATTCTTCTATTATATGTTCTAAGATTTTTCAGCAGTCGCTTGACAACGGTTATCTTCTTGGTAAATGGAAGGTCGGGAGGTGATTCCATTCCATAAATCAGGTAGCAAGTCTTCTCCTTCCAATTACCGACCCATTTCACTAACCAGCATTCCTTGTAAACTTCTTAAACACATTCTGTTTTCGCATCTCGTTACATTTCTTGAATCAAACTGCTTTTTCACACCTTCACAGCATGGCTTCCGCGAAACGTACTCCTCTGAAACTCAGTTGGTATCCTTTACGCATAAACTAAACCTCATTCTTGACCATTCCTCATTTGCCGATTGCATTTTTTTAGATTTCTCTAAAGCATTTGACAAGGTATGCCGGAAACATTTACTATATAAACTACATCAACTTAACCTTGATCACAAACATCTCGCATGAATCGAATGTTTTCTTCTGAACCGTTCACAGTTTGTTTCAGCTAACAACTCTAACTCGCAGCCAACTGGTATTCCCTCCGGTGTGCCACAGGGTTCTGTTCTTGGTCCTTTTTCCTTGTGTACATAAACGATCTACCTTCTTGCGTTTCTTCTAAGATTCTCTTCTTTGCCGATGACTGCGTGGTATTTCGTGAAATAGCTTGCGAAGATGATATAACTAACCTTTAGTCGGACATTAATGCCATCTCTGAACGGTGCAAACCCTGATATATGGACCTAAACGTTAATGAATGCAAATATATGCGGGTATCTAGAAAAGCAAATAGTGAAACATATAAAATAGCGCAACAGAAAGACAAGGACAAGAAGTATACAGGACAGGCGCTGTATACTTCTTGTCCTTGTCTTTCTGTTGCGCTATTTTATATGTTTTAATAAGATGAACCAACAAGCCCAACAACGTACCCTACTAAAAGCAAACAGTTTTCCCACCTACTTTCTAAATCAGCGTGCCCTTGATTCCGTCACTACTTACTGTTGCGACCGAGGAGTTCCCGAGGCAGCCTCAGGCAGGGCCAGGCGAAGACACGGATCGCAAACTGACTCCAGGCAGGAACATCAGCAGGAGACGGGAGGGTCTCTCACGATTAACTCTGTTTAATTACATATATACAGAAGTTTCTACATCGTCGGAGAGCACAGAATGGAAAGCGAACAGGTCCTTATATAATAAAATTGGTGTTCTGGAGCTGCCGTGCCATTGGTTGGTTCGTGCCGCATTCCAAAGTTGGCCTCGACGTCAGCCTCCTCCTCTCGGCCCCGATGCTCGGTCGTTGTTCTTCTCCGAATTGAGGGCGACTAGGAGGGTCTCGCGTATGGTAGACACAACAGACTGTCCATCTGTTCAGGGTCGGATTCTGCCTGGCGTTCTCGTAGAATGCAGACGCCTCCGTGGAATGCAGACGCCGTAGACAGAACACGCCGGCGGCAACGTTCTCGGGGAAGGCATACGCAAGGCAGGCGCCGTAGACAAAGCACACCAACGGGAACGTCGGTTCTGATGCCCTTAAGCCCAAGAGAAACGCTTCTCCGGTTTCGGTCGAACGTACGAAAAGGGTTCCGATCGCACGCCAACCGTCTCGACGTTCGCTTGGTCGTCGCCCGCACCGGAATGCAAGGTCGATTTTCACAAACACAGGGAGATTGAGACGGGTCATAACAGCACCAACAACGGCTCAGACGGGTGGTTCCCGATTTAAATAGGACGGTCGGGCGGGCACAAAGAGAGGGCGAAGGAAGAGACGCGGCCCCGGCCAAGGCCGATCGCAACACTACAAATACCTTGGTATTCATACTACAGCCGATCTCACCTGTACCGATCACATCTCGTATGTTATTAACAACGCTAACAGAATGCTTGGATACATCCAACATAACTTCTCAAAAGCCCCTTCGTCCATAAAACTTTTGTTATATAAAACACTAATCCGTTCAAAACTTGAATATGCTTCATCTGTGTGGGATCCTTACCAAAAGAAAACTTAATGGGTTCACTTGAAACGGTCCAAAATAGTTCAGTTCGTTTTATCCTATCTAAGTATAACAGAACTGCCAGCATAAGCTCAATGAAATCTAGCCTCAACCTACCAACTTTAGCATCTCACCAAAAATTATTTCGACTATGTCTATTTCACAAGCTCTTTCATCACCCACATCTGCGCCACGATCTTATTTTACCTCCCCAGTATACCTCATCCAGGTTGGATCATGCTTTTAAGGTTGGAATTCCACTCTGAAAAACTAACGCTTTCTTCAGTCCTTTTTCCCGCGCACATCAGGTGGGTGGAATCGCCTTCCCGCACCTACGGCAGCCATCGAAGACCACAATCTTTTCAAGAACGCCTTAGCTATTATTGTATGATTAGGAGCCTCTTATATGTCTATACTGGTAGCTGCGCAATGTTGTACTATCTTATGAAATGTAATCCACTCCACTCTATAATGCCTCAGGCCTTCAGGGTAAGCAAATAAATAAATAAATAAAAAAGAAGTTTCTTTCTTAGAACGCCCCGGCTAAAAATAGAATTATTTCTTCTCCTTTTTCAACACCAGCCACTTCGTTCACCTTTTCTTTCTCGTTGTATATAAACCCGTCCTTTGTGAGTTAGCGCCTATCCTATCCACTTCTTAGTCTGTTCTTGTCTTAGCATTATATGTAATTTAGTATGTATAGCCAACTAGCACGCCAGAATATTTTATTAAAATGATAGCTGTGAAGGCTATACGTATCGTAAGTTTTATACAGAGGAATTTTCAACAGGCTTCAAGACACCACATAGAATCAAGCCATACCCCTGTCACACTGACACCTTCGCTTATTTATGTTTCTCAAAAACCATTGACAAATGGAATTGTTTGCCGATACATGTGTTCAAGGAAAATATTTAGTCTGTCCTCCGGTGGTCAGTGGTGTTTTTCATATTATACTACAGTCTTCATAGATATAGAGTGAATATTTATATTACACGTGTAGCTAAAAAATACGGCCAACACTCCACAATAATGCGTCACGGCGATGCAAGTTTTTCTAAAAGTAAAAAAAGCTCCGTTTAGATGTAAGGGTTAATGGCAAACTACAATCAAAAGGCTACATTTTATGCTGAAATGTGACCTGAGCGCTTGACAGCGTAGACATTAGTCACGAGACGTTCGTTGACGTGGAACATCTCACCTTCCACTACGTTACCAGTAGGCTTCAGACATAAGCCTGGCAGACGTATTCTACAAGCCATTTATAGATATGTGGGTTGCACTTATCTAATTGCGCATCGGTTTATGTTGTCAACTTTGGCGATGGGAACCAAAAACCATAATCATATTACAAAGCTTGTTCACTTTTTTTTGTTAGCTGAAGGGCATGCTGCCTTGTTTTAAATATTATCTGGACCTCCAGATAGCTCTTATATGATACCACAGTAAAATGGCAGAAGAAAGGCAGAAACACCATGAATGATACCCAGGGTCTTTTGTTTTCGGCTAAAATCCCGATATTTCCAATTTTTGCACCCGAAACGAGTTTGATAAAAACCCGGCTAGCCCGATTTTTACGAGAAAACCCACTTTCCTTGGAGCCGAAAACCACCTGAAAGTCTGGAAATTAGTAGATATTCTAAAATCACTTTTACACGTGTCCCCAAAGTTGCTAGTTCGAAGAACACGTATATTTTCTCGTTTGCGTTACCACCGACACATTTTCGCTTCCAGACGAGCCTAAATTGTACCTGGAGGCTGGAAGCATTCCCTGGAAGCTCAGTACTGACCCTGTGATCATTTGGCATCAGGCTATTGCGCGATACCTTAGCTAACAAATATCGCGGCGGCAATGTTTGAAGTTATAAAAGGACCTGCGCTATTTCAAGAGGACATTAAATTTTTTTATAACGGATTTGATTTGCTTTTTTGCCACCATGACCTCAGGTCATTAGTGGGGAAATAAAAACTGGGCAGTACGGTGGGGGTGAAATGCTTAAAAGTGGTGCCTGAGCCGGGCCGTAAGCCATCCATATAGACTTCATGTAGAAGTAAAAACAAAAATGTGGGAGACAAGAAATATTATGTGAGCTCAAACACTATGCTTCTGCGTATTATTTGTAGATTGTTTAAATTTTTAGTCTTAGTAAAAATACTAACACACTCAAACCGACAAGCTATAGTTAATTTTATGTGAACTAGCTGATTTTGTTTCTAAATATAACCCGCCAAGACACGAATTCCGGAATGACTCCTTGAACAGCCCGATTTTCCCCGGATTTTCAGGTGCAAGAATAGCGCCCGAGTTCTACTCCCCCATTTTTCAATACTATGAAACGCGAAAATGAAGGCCCTCAACACACCCTATTGAGATCGCGCCAAGTAACTTTGCGCCGGTTTGCGGGAGTGGAGAAAAAGAACATGAATATTTATGGACAGAAGTTATAAATCATCAGCAGTGATGCGCAAAGACTGCTTCAATATTGTTATCACTTCGGCAGCGTCACCGAAGCATGACGATACTGTTTCTACTGTTTGTTTGTTTTATTAACTGTTTTGCCATTGGCCCGTCGCAGCGCTATATATACTTCCATGCCTACCCGGAATAAAGCGTTCTTACCCTGGTAGCCTGCCTGCCTGTTTGGTCTTCGCGGTTCTGTCCTACCGCGAGATGACAAAGTGACAACAAATATTAAGATAGTTTTTAATCTGCGGGTAGGAATATAAATAAAAAAATGAAGATAAAAAGCAATGACGACAATAATCCCTGGAGAAGGAGAACAAGAGGGACAAATGTGACAAATGTCAAAAGAAGAAAAATGTGGAGAATAACATAGAGGACGATTTCCACAAGAAAAAAGTTTTGCGCAACGTTTATGAACTGCGCAAAATATAATTGTTGAAAGATTTCGTTGTCAGACAAAAACATCCTTCATGCGCTTGAAAGACGTCAATTTCGTTAAAATAACAATGGTCTATTACGTACACTCCCTCGCGGATTGCTGTTATGAAAACTGTATTTTCTAATCTGGCCCTTTCGATGTCTGGCTCTACGATTCTACTTTAATCAATCGGCTGTTTGCGCGATTAGGCAATGCCTATTTTTATCCGGTGCCGGTAATGTTTTCACTTGCTTGATTTTATCAGGCATTTTCCGCCCCATCTCACCAGATTTCGCCAGACGACATGGTCTACTAACTGGCATGCGAACCTTTCCTAAATGCCACCAAATGAAAGAAAAAAGTTTCTGGTCATACTTTTATTCTTTGGCAACACAGAACTATATTCTGTTTCACCTCTTGTTCCCCTTTACCGGGGATTCTTGTAGTCATTGTTGTCCATCTCGCTTGCACCTTTGCACTTAATTGCATTATAATTTCTTTTTCAATAATCTTTCTTTTTTCATATTTCTGCCAGACAGTGAAGGATTGGAACGATCTGTCCACCGACGCCGTGCTCCACTCCAACCCGGCCCCTTTCAAGGGATTCATCAAAGAAATGTTTTGATGTTTCGTACTAACCTCATGTAATACCCCTTATTTGGGGCATTTGAGGTTTAATAAATAAACCAAATAAATAAAAATTAAACATACAATAATTTTTATGCCAACGCTATGATGGCTCACAATAGAACCGCGATACACCCTAGACAGTAAGAACTCGAATGGGATAGAACCGGAGACAGCGGAATGCAAGGCTGGTGCGATAGCCGCTGCGCCACACCTCTTTTGTTTTCTTTATTGTGAGAAAAACACACATCAGGACTGAAAAATACACCACGTGCCCATGCTTAGGGCCGTTTTCAGTGTTAAAACTCCTTCATGTCTATTAAAGCATCTAACGGATCGATCCACTCGGGTGAGGTCTGACTACGTTCCAATACATTGTGGATCTGTAGCACAAGTTCTACTAAAATAAGTATGCCAAGTTAGGGCGTACTTCAACACGCCATACAGCAATAAGTGATATTCACAGTCTATACAAGCCTAAGGCCATAAACAAATCGTATGAAACATTTACACCCGTTTCTACAGGGAGAAAGCGGATGGCGCAATGATCAATGCACACGTATTTTTTGAGCGTGTGCTGTAAAATATCCTTCAAAATATAGCATCCCAACAATGCAAGAACGCGTGTTCAATTGTTTGTGGCAGCCGGCACAGCAGGCAATGTACGTTGCTCAGGCTTATGTCGCGGCTGGTTTCTTGTCAGGCTTCTTTTAAACCTCGCAAGATTAATGATCTGGTGATGTCTTGGAGGTTCCTTGCGGTTTTTTTTGGCGTCTCGTAGGAAGACTAAAAGCTCGACCGTGTTTGGGCTATAGCAGGGTTGGTAGATGGAAAAGTGACTCCGACACAAAACTGGTATTCAAATTTCACCAGATTTGACGAACTTGTCCTCAAAACTCTTACTTACAATTCTTATCCAGAGCAAAATTTTGGGAGAAAAAAAAAGTAAATTAATTCAGTCAGGTTTAGGTACATATACACATTTCTCAAAGTGCTCGATGTGACCAAGTCACTGTGAAACAAATCGGACCAGTGGACTGTGGATATCACAAAGGAAAAAACCCCCAAGACTAAAGACAAACACGACAGATCCATGGAAATGTCTGGCCTTTAATCTCAGATTTTCAATGTCTCACCTATCAAACTACACATACACCTTTTAGTGTATATGTCGCTTTCATCCGCGCTCTCGGACATTTTGTAATTCTTAATATTCACCATCTCGTTTGCTACCTTACTTTCAGTTCATTAATGCTTTAATGCACGTTGCAATGTCTTCTGAGAAGAAGAAAAATATTTTGCGCAACGTTTACGAACTGCGCAAAATATAATTGTTGAAATATTTCGTTGTCAGACAAAAATCCTTCATGCGCTTGGAACACGTCAGTTTCTATGAAATAACAATGGTCCATTATGTGCACTCCCTCGCGGATTGCTGTTATGAAAACTGTATATTCTGATCTGGCCCTTTCGATGTCTGGCTCTACGATTCTACTTTAATCAATCGGCTGTTTCCGCGATTAAGCAATGCCTATTTTAGTCTGGCGCCGGTAGTGGTCTCAGTTGCTTGAATCCATCACGCATTTTCTCCCACATTTTACCAGATTTCGCCAGATGACATGGTCGACTAACTGGGAAGCGAATGTTTACATAGTGCCATCAAAAAAACAAAATTTGGTCATACTTTTGTTTTTTGGCAAAACTGTGCTATGGTCTTTTGCAGATTCAGAATAAGAGTACAACCCTCCCTCCAACAATACCCTCTGCTTGCTATGATTGCTGGCTTCTTTTTCTCTAACGTGCCCGCTGCTAATGTGGAAAGTGTAGAGGGCTTTGTGAGAGGAACTTCACCTGCGAGTCACAAACTGCTACAGACTCTAGTAGTCTCGAGAGCGTCGCCTTCCCAAGCTATACATCCATGTTGTAAATTTGGTTTAAACAGCCTTTCCGCCTCCATCGCCTCTCGCGGCAAGAATGTACACCACTCACCAGACTTTTACGGAACACGCGAACTGCGGTTTATACCATGGTAGCGGTATTCCCGTTGCAGCTGATCCATGGTTGCGTTACGTAGCTGACGTGGCCCTAAAGAAATCATCCCGAATTCACAAAGATTGTGAATGGCACGGACAAGAAGGAGAAGATTAACACAGCGCTGTGCTGTGTTCATATCCTCTGTTCCCATATTCTTCACGGTCTCGTTTTAATAATCGTCTACCAAATGGTCCAATAATCAGCACTTGTCAACAAACTCTGCTGCTATTAATTGCTATACATTAACACAGTGCTTATAGTTAAATCCTACACTCGTTTATTAGTGATAAAAAAACAACTAGGGTGCAAGATAGCTAGTACATTCTAAACAAGATTAATTTATTCAAGACTTATTTTCTAAATGATGACACAAACGCAGATAAGTTTCAAACACAGCTGAGGTTTAGTGGACCAAAAAATTCATACGCGTCCCAAAGAGGAAACGTGGGGGAACACTCAAAGGCACTCTTTACAATTCATCGTTTCCTTGCCACCACTTTAAAAAGGTAGTTGCTTCGTCGAGCTTATAGCGTTATAATGTTCACAACCCCTAACAAACCCAAGGACAATGAACGCAAAGGAGCAATCAACTAATGTCTGGGTAAATTTGATTGAACAAACAACAAAGAATGCCCTTGAGATTTCCACCAAGGAAATAAAAAATATGCGCAACATCATGATTCCAAAAACAGACGGCCATCACGTAGGTTTCCAAAATAACTGTATGCAAAGAAACCTCTTCCAATCGATTTCAAAACAAAAGGAAGGCATTCAACAGTTTTCTAGGTTTCCTCCTTGTTATTGATTTTTTCAGTATATACACTTATGGGTATTTTCATTAGTCAAAGCTATTTCACTAGTGTTTCATAAGGGCACACAGTTATTACATGAGATCATTCGTTTTAGCACAGCTGAATACAGATCGTTAATGCAGGTGTTCGTCCTAAACGTTTAATAAAAATAAGAATCGGCACTTGTAAATGTCAAAATTTATAAAATAATTGTGTGCCGTTTATAGTTTTTCACTGAAATAACTTTGAAGAAAAGATATTACCACAGGTTCAAAATGAAAGAATCAATTACAATAATAATGCATGGAAATGTGTTTGAAAAAACTTCGCTATGTTTTCACTTTATGCCGTTCTGTTCTTAGAAGCTTGAGGTTGTCAACGATTATTTTTTATTCCGTAGGTTATAGGCCCAAGGCCTGTTTTTGTTTTTTAAAGCAGTGTTTTTTATCATATTTCCACAGGGGTTAGTAGGTTTCTTCTTTTTATCCTCTGCCCCAGGGCATGTTAGGGGTTGTCTCGAGTTGTGGACAGTACAAGATAAAATGACCGCGCGATGACAAAAAAATCCTGGTGGTCGTGCCTCGACGAAAGAAGGTGAACTAGCAGCAACAGATAGTATGAGGACTAGCGTGCCATGGCCGCTGCTATGCGATCCAGCTTGTTGTTTCTCCGTGTTGAGCAGTACTCGAATGAGGTTCACATTTACGTGTTTCTAATTACTACACATTCTTGTCGTTGCATTCATTATATTGGCCAGTGTTCTTTGTGCCTGTCAAATAATATTGTCGAATGCCTCAACAGGCTCACATAATGGTAACTATAAACAAGCGCACAGGCAGCATATGTACAGCAACGGTGTGCAGCTCTCCACCAAGATCACACTGTGACAGATATCCCGCCACTAAAATCTCGTCTGCGTTCCCTCATTGCTAGTTAAATTTCTTATGTCGGGGCCTTCCCCCGGCCTTCTTCACCTTCAAGCACGGCCTCCTCCGCTTCGGACACTTCGTCCGATTCTGAGGTGGCCAGCGTGTGTCCTGCTCTACAATCCGGGGCTTTCCCCCGGCCTTCGCCGCCCTCGGCCACGGCCTCCTCCGCTTCGGATACGTCCGATTCTGAGGTGGCCAGCCAGCTGGCCGAGGACGACAGCTTGGCGGATGCGGCACTACGAATTCTACAGTGGTTGCAACGCAACCAGCCCCACCCGCCACCAGACCAGGACTCTACCAACGACGACGATGACGACAGCAGGCGGCCTGCGGCCTTCCCGCTTCTGCCACCTCATCCTCCCGTTCGGCCCAGTGAACCCGTACCCAAGGTCAGATGGGACTTTGTCGCCAGAACTTTTGGGTTTAACCCCCCCTTTGACCCCTCCCAGTTGAACTTTTTTGCCCGGAAGTGTTCCGTTTTTAATGGCCGCCACCCCCACCCGGACCAGCTCCCTGTGCTCCGGCTGGCGGTGGCCTCCATGCTTGCCTCCGGCATTATTGAGGAAACTCAGCGAGGTCCCTTTTTGTCACCTATCCAGTTGGTGCCCAAGACCCCAACAGCATCTCGTTTTGTGCTTGACTGTTCGCATTTAACATCTTCCCTGCCCAGTCCCAAATTTCGGTTGCCGCCTCTCCCGCAAGCTCTTAAAGCACGCCCCTTACCGGCGGCCCCCTTTTTTGTGAAATTTGACCTGCGAGATGCTTTCTACCATTTTGGCTTGGCGCCGGCCACACGGGCCCTCACTACGTTTAGGCTCGACGGTCGTTACTACCGATACACCGTCGTCCCTTTCGGGATAAGACCTGCCCCCTTTTTTATGCAGGCATTTGCTACCGCCCTAGCGCGGGAAGCTCGAGCGCGTGGCCTTTGGGCATGGGCCCATCTCGACAATTTTTTGTTCGCGCATTCAGACCCAGTTTTTCTTAAGTCCCAACTGGACATTTTTCTTGACCAACTTTCTGAGGCTGGAGTCCGCCTCAACCCCAGTGACTCCATGTTCCGTCCCGCCAAATAGGTCAAATTTCTCGGGTTTCTCCTTGACGGAACCTCTGGAACTATTGGGCATACGCCGTCACGGCGTCAGGACCTTCTTTTGGTACTCCGTGCCTTGCACCAACCCCAAACCCGGAAAGTGTACCAGCGAGCAGCTGGTTTTTGGGGTTTTTATTTTTCTTTATATGCATCTCATTTTCACGCTTTGCGGCCCCTGCATGTAGCGGCCGCAACTGGTGCCCACCCTTCCCTTTCTTGGCTCCAACTTTTTGAGAGTGTCGTCTTAACCTTGCCAGTGAAAGTCCCTTTTGACATTGTGCCCATCCAACGAGATGTCTACGCCGACGCTAGCTCGACTGGCATCGGACTTTGCTTACCCCATGGCAACGTGGCCGTCATCGTGAAACACCCAAGACCCATCTACCAACGTGAACTATGGGCAGTGTTGTTGGCGCTACTCCTGGCCCCACCCAGAACCCGAGTCCTCACTGACAACCAGGCAGTCTACCATGCACTGACGCGAGGACATGGACGCACTCTGTCACCCCATGAAGCCCTTGCGGCTACTGTAATTTTGCTAAATAAAAAGGGTTGGGTTGGGTGGATCCCTACCGACCAGAACCCGGCCGACGGCCCCTCTCGCCTCCACCGCACACTAACCGTGGGGACGAGTGGGGTCGCCGCCAGGGGGCCGGAGCCTATATAAGGAGGCCCCGCGCTCCCGCCGGGCCAGTCGCTGGGATCCCGCCTCACCAGGACCCAGCGAGCAGGTTTCAAAGTGCAATTAAAATCTTTTGGTTGTCGGTTGGTCATTTCAGCCTTTATCGCCTACGACAAGTAGAAGGCTGTAGGGTCCGTGAACAAATTCAATTTGTGAAATGGCTGTGATCAGAAGTGTACTTGTGGAAGGAGATTCTTAAAGTTTTTCACTCTCTTCTTTTGTTTGTCGCCAAGTTAGGAGATGCGTTTCTAGCGTTTCTTAGAAAGTCAATCTTCAAGACAATGTCAAAACTGTTACAAGTTCAAGCAAGCGAAATTCACAAAATGAGTAACTGTTTCCTCATTTGTTAACAAAAACACTTAACGTTTATTCACATTTCATTTGAGGACACTGCCATGACAGAATATATAAGCAACTGCTGCTGAAATTCATGTGGCTTGGGGTTTTTAAAAGTTTACACATTTAGGCATTTTTTCAGTTGTTTTCTTTATCATGAATATATTCTTGGACCAGAACATTACTTAAACAGAAGATGGAGTGGTTCTCGAAAAGGACGAGTTAGAGGCGAATTTTATAGTATTATTATCCCGGGAACTTGAATACCACATTCGGTTTGCCTGAAGATGTAACTAAAGGCGAAAAAACACTGAACACCGTCCAGTCGTTACGTCATAGTAGGATCTTTCGGCCGCCATCCGTGTGTCGCTCGTGTTTGGACCGCGTGCAATTGCAAGCTTGCCAGGTATATTCCCTCGCACTGACACCAGTCGCGACGTCGTGTTCTGACCTCTTTAAAAATAGCAAAAGTGCGCGTGCATAGTTTTGAGATACGCGAGAGCGGAGATTCTAAAATCTTGAAATATGACTGCAGCCTCTGTGCGCCACAATGAAAAATAAACTCGACATTCCTGATCCGGAATGTGGAATAAAGGCTATTTAAGTGTTTTTCCTCAAATAAAGAACCGCTTTAGTTTTCCTTTAATAGCAAACTGCACCGTTGTAGAGGAACTTACATTGCCCCAGGCTTCCATTGTTATTGACTGTGCAATGACAGTGCAGCCAACAACTTCCAATCCTAAAGTGTAGTAGCGACATCTGGTGTCGGAGATTTAACTCTATGAACAGTGTTGAATAGTGAGAACTAGTCTTGTTCCAAGCCCAAGGAGCAGTGTCTGGCTTTCGTTGGCATAATGCTTTTTCTGTAGTAGCCCCTCATGGGGAGGGGGGGGGGGTATGAACGGGCTGGCGGTGATTTATTTTGTAAGGCTACAGTTGGCATCACTTCTCGGCTGGCATGCCATTTCTGTATCATCCAAAAAAAGCTGTTTGCCTCCAGTAATGTTATAGGTTCACGGTGGTAAGAGGAGCAGAAGTATTGCATTATAACTTTCTATTTGAGGAAAAAAAATCTTATTTTAAGGCAGCAACCATCGCACATTGTACTGGTTGGGCAGTTCAAATGTTTTTGTTCAGGTGCCGTACTTTACGAATTTCAAATGCTCTTAAAAGACTCCTTGATGTTTCTGAAACAAGATTCCATTTTCTAGTTAACTTACCTATCGAGATTCGCAGGCACATTCCATTGTTACGTGCACATTATACTTTTTCATGCGGTCATATTAAAGTGTTTTAAGGGCGGCAATATTTTTTTCCTGCTTTCGTAGCCCGGTAAAAACGTTTGTTCTGAGCCGGTGACATCATAATCTGCTATTAACATATATTCAACCTGCTTTGTTTTGCCTTGGTCTAATGTGGGTCATGTGGGAATTTTTCTGATAACATTTTGGCGGTCATTGTGTTCAGGCTTAGGCGAGACGGAACTTGAGTAAGTCACGTCGTCAAAGAGATAGGACTTCGGCTGATTCAAAAATCATACGAACTAAGCCTCAAAAGGCACAGGGTAACGTGGCGTTTGGCTCAATAAACAGCTAAGCTTTTAAAAAAAATATGTGCTATTCCCGCAGAATGTGATAGCTGTTCAATAAAAAAAAAATGACATCTAATTTATGCGTGCATGCATGAGTAGGCCGGGACAACAGGAGGACACATTGGACTGGAATTTCACCAAAAGAAAAATTGAACTGGTTTTCGTCTTACGGGGGCTCTGAGATGGACACTTGGCGAAAACGTCCGCGATGAATTCGGCGGCGGTGATTAGCCGGTGCCGGGCTTGACCTTGACTCCGCGCAATCAGAGCGGTCGAATCCTTCGTCGACTTTTTCGCCAAATGTCCAGATTAGGGACCCGGGGGATGCCAGGATACACCCTGTCTGTGTCATGATTTGCGATACAGGGGAAAAAAATGAGAAAAATAACAGATTTTTGGCGGTGCGAAGAGAATATGGAGGAGTCGCCAGTAGCGTTCGAAGCAAGCGGACGAGCCGCTAGCGTTGGCTACTATTTCCTTGGGTTGTCAAGCTCGGGTCGGTTGTGTCCCGTTCCTGAATTCCTCGATTCCACCAGGTTTGAACCGGTCGGCTAAGTCCCGTCCTTGAAATCGACTCCGCCCGGCTTGGATCAGCGCGCTCGGCATCGACGCCTTGGTCCGAAGGGTACCAGCGGGCCGGTCATTATTCTCCCACGATCCGATTACCGACGATCCACCCGCCATATTCCATCGTGACTATGCAGAGTGACGACTATTTTTGTTGACCGTGTATATCTTTATTTTCAAAAGCAAGGTTAATTTCATTCATACGAAGCTTTTGTTCCCGCTGTCGTTTCTGTTCTTCTTCTTTTTACAGTAAAGTACGTTTTGAGTTCTCACACTGGCTCTGTTTCCTATAATTCTCTGTCACCGTCCCGAACAAAACCGACAGTAACATAAAAGTTACTCATTTATAAGTGGAACATTGTTCCCCAGATAGGTTAATCGTTTATAAGTGGAACATTGTTCCCATAAAACCTATCGTTTTTAAGTGGAACATTGGTCGATTCCGAATGTCATAACAATATGCGGAACAGTGCTCCGTGTATGTTTCGGCGTATCTGGAACGACGTTCTACTGAAATTTGGGGAACATTTTGCCAAAAGGATACGCTTAAGAAGCGGATCTTACGTGGAACCGTATTAAGAGTGTAAGAACCACTGACCAGCACATTTGGTGCGCCTTGCAACTTTTTATTTCCAAACGTGTATACTTGAAATCGAGCACGCGGATGCAGTTTCGCGAAATGTTTTGTCCCTTTTTTCGCTACTTTGTAGTGAAAATGTTTTAAAAATTGAACAAGAACGGCTGCCGCGTATTTCTTACGTCTTATATCGTATGTTCGTGGTCGGCGCGTTGCTTTGCGAGCTTGCAACCTATCGTAATCTCCCATATATTTCGTTCAAATTATTGCTTATCGCGATTAACCTGCTTGTCGCCAGGGTTTTTATGGCGTTTTCAGCGTTTTCACTTTCAGCAGGCGGCTTTTGAAAAAAAAATGTAGAGCCCATCCAGTTCACGTGAAAATGGAGGACCAGCGAAGCTGTTATCTTTACGACAACATTAAGACGACTATATGACATTTATACGATTTACATATTATTGCAATGATGACACGTACACGACTTCGTTGTTTAATTGGCGTTATTTAATTCTTAGTGACTAAAGCGTTTATTGACTTATGGTCACTATGGAAAACCGCCTTTGGCTGTATTTTGACTTCGGATACGTTCTTGCTAAACGTGAGGTCCATCGACGTTCTGTTGTTCGTCGTTGCTGTACGTATACGCAATGGTATACAACTATTTTAGGTTTTACTGCGATTTGGGTTCTTTTTCAGCAATGCTGATAAAGAGCCAAAGTCTCTTTATCAACATCACCCAAGCGAAAAACAAGAGGGTTAGATGGACACGTTCTGCCCTCAGCCTCCTCAACTTGCACTCGTAGCTGAGATAAGTCGGTGACCGTGGATCGAAACAAGGGATAAGTACCTGGTCATCTAAGAATGCCAAGGAAGGCTGAACCACGGGGGTCGCCCCCTTTTTTATTTATACTTCCCTTGACCAATCGGAACGAAGGAACGCCGTTCAAAAGGGAGTCTTTTGGTAACACCATGGAGACATTATTTTCCAGATCATAGCACGTAACAGCTTCATGTAAATACCCTTGATTTCTGGTGATCCCATTAAAGGCATTCCCGTGATTGCGGACAGCAAGAACGTAAGTCCAATCAAGCATTTCGCGCATCATCTATTAAACAGAGGATGCGCGAAATGTTTGATTTTGTAACAATATACGGCGTTGAATGGGAGCTATCTTAGGACTGAGCACTGTGCGAGGTAGTCTTTAGGCCTTCATTGATGATAGCTTCAATCGGTAGAAAGCTCCAAGTTCTTTGAATAAAAACAATACTTCCCGATGTTTCTTCTTTTTTTTTTTGCAGGCGTTGCGGAGGGTTTAGATAGGTTAGAGCTGGCTTCCACGTCTGCAGAACAGATGTGCCGTAATTCCCACCGGCAAGCGACGATTCGCCCTATGCTATCAGAAAGAGTGCATTCCGATGTAGGTATAGAAAGACACTACGTTTCACGAAGAAAACTGTTGCGTTCCTTCAAAATAATTAAGATTTTGATATCGAGTAGGGCAAAAGAAAGGCGCAAGCGAAATGGAGTTGTCGTCGCCGATGTTCCTTTACTCTGCACCCACAGTGTAGCGTCGCCTGTTTGCCGCTGCAGGAATCAAGATTTGAGCTAGTACAGAGATGAACCTAAACAAGAGATATGTGCAAACGTGAGGTTAGATAAAACAGACATAACAATCCCGTTTAGTAAAAGGCCCTGCAAGCATATTTAAGCATCTACCTTTTTTGCGGTTGCTACGTCTCTTGGAGTTCGGGCAAGCCAGCGGTCACGGAGAGAGTAAGTAAATAGCAGTGCGTAATATTATACCGGACGGCGTGGAAAACTCCTCCACCGACGAGGGCGACCCGCGTTGCCGAAAGCGCGCAATATGTGACGTCTTTGGTCCTGGGCTTACTACTGGTCAGAGCCGCTAAAAGCTTCTTTTTAGTCGAAATACAAAATATAAGTGGCGTGAACCGTTTCAATTATTTATAAAAGTAGATTTTCTTCAGTATTTTGGATTAGAAAACAATTAACAAATGCACTGTATAAAGTACGGAAACAACAAAGGACCCGTCGACATAGCCGCCACCAAGCGGTGGAAAAGGCGGCGCATAATACGATGGTGTCGTGGGATCAGGCCCCGACGAACGGCGAGCGTATAAAGGTCCCGGATGTACGCGGCGGCGCTGCGGTCGTATGGACTGGAAGATACGCCAGGTTCCGAGCGCTCCGAGGGCCTTCGGCGAGCAGCTTTGCCTCGCGGTTTGGCCCCTTGGCTGTATGGCCGCGCGAAGTGGCTCCCGTTCTGAACTGATCGTTACCCCGTGTTTGCTGTCGTTTGTGGTCAATGAAGTGTCATGCCGAATTGGTGTTTAATCGCGAAGAAAATGCAATGCCAGGCGCCCTGGCTGCCCTCTTCATACAGCCTACCCAGCACATGCTTAGTGGCGCCCTCTCGAGCCGTCGGCACGGAGTGCGACAGCCGTAAGCGCTCGCTGAGCTCACTATAGGTTACAGCCACTCTGGCGACCAAGGACGTCATGAAGGAGGTTATTTTTTGCTTGTTTATGTAATTTTAATTTGCTTATAACTTAAAAAAAAAACGAAATTCGAGAAAAGAAGAGTTTCATTACGTTACTACGTTCAGTGCGCTCAGGTTTGGTGCAAATTAAGAACCAGTAAAAAACTCCTTGCAGGGCCCCTTTATGTGGAGTTGAGAGTAAACAGACACGTTATATAAGAGGTTATTGGGGGCGAACTAAAACTCGACGAAAGTGTACACACGTACGGCGAGGACACGTCGTTTAAATTCCCGTCTTATAAACTTTTAATCAATATGTATACAAACAAGCTCCAACCAATGTTTTATTACGTCGTCTAAGGCTAATATTTTGAGTTCTCCATACCTGCGTTTAAACCTTCATTAGAATGTGGCTCGTACTTCTTTAAGAGGTGAGGTTCTTAAAACTTATTTACTGATGCAAAATCACGTGCTTGCATGTTGCTGACACACAATTTGTGCCGGGTTGCGTTTGATCTCCTTTTTTATATAAAGGTTGTTCTAAAGTTTTACAGATAATAAGATCCGAATAGCAACACAAATGCGTTCTATGGAGGCGATGTATATCACCAGAAGCCAATATTATTGAGGACTAATCGTCACTGTAGGTTGAATCATCAAAGAGAATGGCTAATAAACGTTTTAATGAGTGAAAATAAACACCTAGTTCCAATTGGAAACTTGCTTAGCATCGTCTAAACCACGAAATGAGTCAATTGTATAAATACATACAGCACGTGGAAAGCGCGGAGATGCACTAAATTTACCACTCGTGCAACCGGCGCAAGGCTGTCGATGCGAAAGCACGGATTATATTTTGGATAAATACGATAATTATATTATGACTGAGGTCGGCTAGGTGTCTCCGATAAAGGCGCCCTAAAAGCCCACGAGCCTGTGCCAGAGTGGATAACCAATACTTGATGTGCTAACCAAAATGCGAAGGTTTCAATTTTCGCCATCAAAGAAATGTAGGTATTAATTGAACAAATAACTGAGGTTGGAAGAGGCACCTGTGTGTACTGCTCCCAATGCACCAATGTTAAAAAAAGTAGGTAACTCCGAAGTGTTCCGGCCTAAGGGTTTTCGCATCGCTGGATTGAATCCCGGTCGAAGCGGCCTCAATCTGACGGAGCATTATTGCGGGGAAGCCACTAAGTTACCGAGATTTCGGTTGCACGACAAAACTTTCCCAGGTGGCCGCCGGGGGGCGCCAGATGCCATTTCTTTGTTTCGCACAGAATACCCCGAAATTTGACATTGACGAAGTTCTGGCTCATGTCGCGACTGGGTTCTTGTATGGCTTCTTTTAAACCTCTATAGATTATTATTAGGTATGCTGCGTAATAGGTTTTTTACGGTTTCTTTGGTTTCTCGAAGAACGAGTAAAGCTTGGGTTTTAGGGCTATAGCAGCGTTGCCAGAGGGGAACGTGATCGTGACACAAAATTGGAATCCAAATTTCTCAAAATTTCTACGAACTCTTCTTCAAAACTCTTATTCAGAATTATTATTCAGAACAGTTATTTTAGTAAAGAAACGTATATAAGTTCAGTCAGTTTTAGGTATATATACACACTTCTAAACGTGCTCAACGACAGCAAGCTACGGTTAAACAAATCGGGCCCGTGGACTGTGGACGCCACAATAACAAACGCCCCAAGACTTCCGGAAAAAAATAAAACGACAAATACACTGAAATGATTAATTTTTTAGTCTCACGTTTTATATGTATCACTTTTGAAACCAGACATACACCTTTTAGTGTATGTGTCGTTTTTATCCGCACTCTCGGCGTTTTCGGATTGCCTAATATTCACCAGCTCGTTTGCGCCCTCACTTTCAGCCTCTTAACGCCACAATGCATGATGAAATGTCATCTGAAAGAAAAAGATTTTTCGTAACGTGTATGAACTGCGCAAAATAGCGTTGTCTAAATCTTTGGTTGTCAGACGAAAAATCCTTCATGCGCTTGAAACATGTAAGTCTCACTGAAAGGACAATGGTTCATTATGTATACTCCCTGGCAGATGGCTGTTATGAAAACTATATT
This sequence comes from Ixodes scapularis, assembly GCF_016920785.2. Classification (NCBI taxonomy): domain Eukaryota; kingdom Metazoa; phylum Arthropoda; class Arachnida; order Ixodida; family Ixodidae; genus Ixodes; species Ixodes scapularis. The sequence continues at coordinate 258,367 of NW_024610028.1, read as the reverse complement.
TCCTGCTTTGGCCTCTTTGATGTGTGGCTCTATGGTTCTACTTTAATTGATCGGCTGCTTGCACCATTAAGTGATGTCTACTTTAATGCGGTGGCGATAGTGTTTTCAGTTGTTTTATGTCATCAGGCATTTTCCCCTAGACCTCACCTAGTTTTGCCAGGTGACATGGTCCAATAAACAGGACATAAATGTCTCCAGAATGCTACCTAATAAAAAAAATATTTGTCAAAAATTTTAACATTTGGCAACGCTGGCTATGACGTGATGCAGGTTCAGAGTAAGAGTACAAGCCCCCTCCAACAAGACCCGCTGCTTCATATGATTCGTGATTCCTTTTCTACAACGTTCCCTTTTGTTAAGTAGAAAGAGTGGCGGGCTTTGTGATAGGAATCTCGCCTGAGACTCACAAACTGCTACAGACTGTAGTAGACTCGGCACTGTCGCCTTTCGAAGGTCGAAATTCACGTTTGTCGAGCTGAAAGAAACAGCCTTTCGGCCTACGTCGTCTCTTGCAGCATCAGTGTACACCACTCACCAGACGTTTACGGAGCACGCAAGCTGCGGTTTATATCATGATAGCCGTATCCTGGTTGCAACAGAGCAACGGAGCAGTTATAAGGTTGTTGGCCCGGACCTCGATGGGAACCCTGGGTGTGTCTACCGAAGGGGACCGGGGGACAGTGGAACGATGCTGGTTGCTGAAGGGCTGGCTGTAGGTGGCGAGGACTCAGGAGGGGGACGACCAGACTGCTGAATGTTTGATTAAAAACAAAAAAGCTTCACTTCAACTTTCCTTGAGTACACGATACAGTCACACAACTGGGAATAACTGGCCTCACGGGCTTACGATGGCCAGACACGAAGTCAAGTGTCCTAGCGCGCACGGTCAGGGCAACGGCTAAGTAGCCGGCGAACAAGGGCTGCCGCGTACGGCAGGTAACAAGGCAAACCGCGGGAAAAGAACAGTCAGGGGCTCGCAAGCACGTTCAAACTCCGTGCTCACACGCTTGGTCAGGGTTTAAGACACTGCGCCGGAACCAGCCCTGTCCAATGAGGCTTTGATTCGAAACCCATTGGGTACAGGCCCACACGCAGTCTCGACCAATCGCACCGGAGGTCATTGCTGTTGCCGAGGGGACAACTAAGATTGGGCCCTGGGGATGAATGTCTAAGCCCTGATATGTCTATGTTCCAAGAAAGATCAAGCGGTTCTCCATTTCGGCGACGATCGTCGAAACATGCCTCACTAGAAAGCATTCCTCACCACGGAGCGCGGGCAGGAACCTCAACGCAAACGAAAGGCGCGCCCGTCACATTTGGGCGACCTGAAAGGCGTGGAGAACCCCACGATGCTGGGTCCGCGCCGGCGCGTATACTCCAGCTGCGCCCGGTGACTTTCAAGTCGAAGCCAGAAAACATTGGAACATGACCCAAAGTTGTCGACTAAGTCGCTCGAGCTCGAGGCTCGGCCGAATTTACGAAATGGCGCGGCAGCCGCTGACAGCGGCGCTCCGGTGCCCCCAGCGCCCGCGTAGATTTGTGTGCCCGGAGGCCCCCCGCTCCGGGTGAGAGGCCCTCCGGCAATGACCCGCCGCGAGAGAGGCACAGCTCCGCCCGTGGCGGAGAAGTACAACGCAATGGGATGATAAACACATTCTTTCAAAAAAGCGCCGTCTCGGTGGCGCGCAAAAATGCGACCACTTCTACAAACGGTTTCGTGACGTGGCTGACGTAGCACTTAACAAATCATCCCGAAGAGCCAGGTCAAAGAGCCGTTATTCCGCTTCCTCTTTTGGATAACGGTGCTATGAGAAAAGATACAGTTCGCCTGTTTCGTGTGTTTCTTGAGCCCTGTGCTTAATTTCCACATCGCTTCCAAGTCGTACCAGGGCAACATGCTCATGACTCTAGGACCTCAGCTTCATTCGCACAGAACGTGAAGCAAACTGTATACACCAACTCGAGGCTCAGACGTCGCGCCGCTGAGATAGCGCTGCTGTCGGCACGGCAAGCGAAAACGCTTCACTTGGCGCCTTTCTTATTTCTGCGCACGCACGATGCCCACACATGATGGGGGAAAACGCGGACATTTATGTAAACAGCAAAGTGGCTGTCATTTTTGTTTTGTTTTTTAAGGTTGTTTCGAAAGAAAGCACTTCTTTCAAGCTAAGAAAATGATCATATAATCCATTTTTATGGTCCGAGTTTGACCCTACAAATGCAATTTTAATCTCCTTCGAAACAAGCCACATTTCCCCCAAGTTCGCAATATTCAAGACGGAATCCTTATTCTCTTGCCTTTATCGATGGTGGTCCTGCAGCGCCATCACACGAGACATACACGAGAAAACATTTCAGCATTTGTGGTACAAACAGTTGTAAAAGACAAGGCATTCCCGTCATTATTGGACTTTCCAAAAAGCTAGTTTTTGCCCAATTTCGTCCTGGTTTGAAGTTTTCGCATTTTATGTAATATAACCTTTTCTAATGGATATCTAGTTCGGAGGCAATAAACAGGATATGCTATTAATGCACGTTTTCTTACGAAAGATACTGTAAAAACCTCCGAGCTCATATTTTTTCGTCGTTGTGCCAATGAATAGCATCCTAACTCTGTAATCATATTAGTGACACTCTCAAAACAGAGGCACCGCGTTAGGACGAAACGAGCTGCACGATGCATAATTCTCTTTAGTGCAACAATAGGGAGTTTCTGTGAAGGGTCCCAGATGGTTCAGGCGCACTCCAATACGGGTCGTACATAGTTAAGGTAGGCAAGCTCCTTTGTGGTTTTAGGGAACTTTTTTTTTTTTAAATTTCGGTTCAAGATCCAAGTGCTCGGTCCGCCTTCATTACAACATCGTCAATATGAACGTTCCAGGTGCAGTCAGGATTTTGCGTGGAGCTAAGATATTTACCTGCTTGAGTCATGGGTACAACTTTCTGATTCAACTTATAAAAAGTTGAACTTTTGTGCGTGACTCCCATCGTCCGTTATATACGTGTAGATGTCACGATCATCTGAAAGCAATCGTACATTCGAATTCAAACCTTCATTATTATATTTTCCAATATAAAAAGGGACGGCCCTGAACAGAGCCTTGCGGTTGGCCATATGTAAATTCAATGAAATGACAACTTTCACCCTTCAAAGTAACACATTGACCAAGTGATGATTGTTATGCTGTTATAGATTTAAGCATGAAGGTGTTTGGGTATATTAGCTCTATGATACTGTGCCAAATGTTTTTTTTTGTTTTTTTTTTTAACCTACGAGCACATAATCAATCTGTCTACGTACGTCAACATTCGCAACCAAATTGTGATTTAGCTCTGTGAGTTGTGTAGTGCAGAAATATCCATTTCGAAACCCGTGTTGGGACTCAAAAATTGTTTTATCGCTGTTAAGGTGATTCAGGTTCTTGTAGTATAAAACATGCTCCAATAATTTACAACATATGAGACGTTAGGGAAATCGGCGTGTAATTTGTAATTACACATTCGGCCCTTTTCTCATGCACAGGCATCACGTGTGCCACGTTCCAGTCGTCTCGCAAAGAAGCATCATTCAGCGACTGGTTATATATTACAAAAAGGTATGGAGCAAATGCGTCTGCATAGCGTTTCTGTATTCTCGTTGATATACCATATGGACATAATGATTTAGTTTCATCAAGATTTTTTAGAGGTCAGAACACACCTCCTACACCAAGTTCAGTTGGTGTATTACGCTAAGGAGTTTGAGCATCCATGATAGGTTTCATTATCTGTAGCTTAAAAACTGACCGAAAACATTTATGGGACGCTTCTGCTTTTTGCTCATCACCGGTAATTGTTTTGTTGCTAACAACGACATCTGCTTTACCTAGCGGATCATCACCGCAGCGCCCGATATATTCCCAAAATTATTTTTAATAGTTTTTATCCCCTCCTATAGCCGTTGTAAGTAAGCATCGTTTAATGCTAAAGCATTGACTCATTGAGCGAAGCTGGTCAAGCAGGCGAAAACGACAACTGAATTGCTTTGGCTGGGCGTTTTTTGCAGAGGCGAAAGGCCACCTAAATTCCCATTGGCTGGGAAAACTTTCTCAGGGAGGTTGAAGAAAGTGAATGAATGAATTTTAATGACTTTGGGTGGGAATCGAACCCGGGCCTCTGGGGTGCGGGGCGAGCACTCCACGGAGGCTCTTTTTTTGTTTGTCTCTATTGCGTGTTATGACATTTGTACAATGGAGATACACAAAGGAGGGGTTAAAAAATGAAAGCCGTTATAATTCCCTGTAATGCCGGTTAGAACGCAGCTCTTGAGGAAGAGGATGGAAGGGTACTGAGGAATAGGTAGCTCCTTGTGGTCACGTGACCTCAGGAGGGAGGGTCTAGTGACGTCAGGGGGTCACGTGACCTCGGGCGGTCAGGTGACCTCAGGGGTCACGTGACTTTCGGGGGGTCACGTGACCTTGGGGGGGTTAACGTGACCTCGCGGTTACGCCGACGCCTCTCAAGCCGGAAACGGGCCCCTAAGAGCTGCGCTCTAAAACGCGTCAGCCGTAACTTGGCTACCGTGGCTTCAATAGAATTCTTTCAGACACACCAAACCATCAAGAATGAGCAACTAATCTGTTTGTTCGGGCTGTGCGCGGAACACTTTCTCATATGCAGGAAACACTTTCAAAATAATTTTCGCGCACCGAGCGGACTGTTCCACCAGCGTGATACTCTTGTTTTTCATAGACTGTGAAGACCGAGCAGTAGTACCAAGTCATAAGGTACACCATTTACTTTCTCTATTGATGAAAATCGTATGCCCTTGGCAGTTATCAGGAAATCTTTCTTGAGTGTGCGCTGGAGTATATCCCACAAATACACAGCGTTCCAGCAGTAAATAAATACCTGTTCTACAGTTTTTGGCTTGTTTAAAAAACAATGTGTTCGCCATGGGACGAATATTCCTTTTTTCTCTAACTATGGCTTTACGGGTAGGACGCCACAAGGAAGTTTAAAAAAAGGATGTAGTATTTTGCTTTACCGGCATGTTCTTCACTCTTTTTAAGACATCAAGGCCGGGCCGTTCGCCTTATAGGAAACGATAAAGCGGTACAGGCAGCAGAACATCACCCAATAGCGCGATACAATTCTTTCTGTGACACGGAACTAAGATTCTTTCCGTGACACGGCCTAAGAAAGCAGAGTGTTGTATTTGCTGGACAAAAACATCGGAATATGTAGAAGTTGAGTCTGGTGTCCCCCAGGGCTCTGTGCTGGGGCCTCCGCTTTTTCTGCACAATATAAAGAATATCATCATTGAAATAGATTAAAATATAAGGTTATTTGTAGACGGTTGCACTATTCATAAATTAATGACCAATTTAGCTATGTTTTACATTTAGAACGTCATATATAGAAAAACGTATGTGTTACCTGGAAGATGAAATTAGATGTAAAAAAATACGTACACGTCGAATTTACGCAGAAAAAAAATGCGGTTAATTCTGCCTGCGCATATTAAAAATAACATAATTAAAGTTAGCTCAAGTGTAAAGTAACGCGCACTCGGTGAGATCAGGTGCGCGTGCAGTGTACTGGATCTTTATACAACCGCGTTCGCAACCGCTTTGCGAACGCTGATCCGCTTCCAGTGTGAATGAGCGGTTAGGGCAGACTTCAACATGCCATACAGCCATACGTGATATCAACAATCTATACAAGTCTAAGGGCATAAACAAATCGTGTGTAACATCTACACCCTTCTCAAAAGGGAGAAAGCGGATGGCGCAATGGTCAGTGGACAGTGGACGTCACATGTGAGATTAAAGGTTTGACCTTTAATCTCACATTTCAAATGCCTCACCTATTAAACGAAACGTACACCTTTTAGTGTATATGTCGCTTTCACCCGCACTCTCGGATATTTTGTAATGCTGAATATTCACAATCTCGTTTGCTACCTTACTTTCAGTTCATAAATGGCACAATGCACGTTGCAATGTCTTCGGAAAAGAAGAAAAATATTTTGCGCAACGTTTATGAACTGCGCAAAATATAACTTTTGAAATATTTCGTTGTCAGACAAAAAATCCTTCATGCGCTTGAAACATGTCAGTTTCTATGAAATAACAATGGTCCATTATGTACACTCCCTCGCGGATTGCTGTTATGAAAACTGTATATTCTGATCTGGCCCTTTCGATGTCTGGCTCTACGGTTCTACTTTAATCAATCGGCTGTTTCAGCGATTAAACAATGCCTATTTTAGTCTGGCGCCGGTAATGTTTTCACTTGCTTGATTTCATCAGGCATTTTTCCCACATCTCACTAGATTTCGCCAGATGACATGTTCTACTAACTCGCATGCGAACGTTTCCTGAATGCCACCAAATAAAAAAAAGTGTTAGCCATTGTTAAGTAACGAAGGATTTTATTAGAAATAAGTAAGATTTGTTTTAAAAAAGTCTATCTTTCTACAGTTACGTCGGCATTTTGTTTTTTATCTGCCTACGTTTGTGTATGCATTTTTGGGCGTCTTCCGCCCCCACGCACGGGGGTCTTTGTGCAGCCGCGCGGCTGGGTGGGGAAGAGTCGGACCCCGGTCGTTAACAAACGGATTGGGTTTCAGTTTGGGGCGCTGGAACACCCCTGTCTTGTTCTTCTGTCCGCCCTTGTGGCTTTTAAGCGAGCGTGCTTGCGTCCGGTGTATTTCGCCGCTTAGTGTAGAAACTTCGCTTTTAATCGACGCAATAACTTAACTTAATGGCGCCAGCCAGACGGCGAAGAAAGCTTGTAGTGACTCTACAAAGAAGTGGGGTTTGACAGTTAAGGCGTCGGAGGGGGATCACGTTGACAGCTCGCTGATCAGTGGGTAAGAGTGTACCACGTGACAATGGGCAAACTTGAAGTGACTGGTCCGTCTCTGGAGGGAAAGGAGGCCCCTACGAGTATAGAAGAGGGCTGCCGAGAGGATTCTCGGGGGATTCGGCATTTGAGATCAGGCAGATTCGGCTCTTGAGACTGGGGGACTAAAGTATAGGTTTTAATTTTGGGAGTTTTGTAATGTAAATTACTGTTGACTTGTTGTCGTTTTGTTTTGAAATAAACTTGGCCACACTGTCCATCGTAAATCAACCAACGTCGTAATGTGTCCAGCGGGATCGAACAACTTTTAGTGTTTTGTTTCTTATTCGACTTCTCGGGGGACTTGCATCGGGCGAACATCATCATCGGTCGTCACCATCTTGATCGGCCCCCCTCTCCCTCGGAAAGTTGACTGCCATACCTTTATTTTCTCTCGACAATGTTGCAGGTTCAGAATAAGAGTACAAGCCTCCCGCCAACAATAATACAATCTGCTTGCTATGATTGCTGGTTTCATTTTCTCCAACGTGCCCGCGGCTAATGTGGAAAGAGTAGAAAGCTTTGTGGGAAAAACTTCACCAGCGAGTCACAAACTGCTACAGACGCTAGTAGTCTCGGAAGCGTCGCCTCTCTAAGCTGTAAATCCATATTGTCAACTTGGTTTAAACAGCCTTTCCGCCTCCGTCGCCTCCTTGTGGCATCAATGCACACCACTCACCAGACTTTTACGGAACACGCGAACTGCGGTTTATACCATGGTAGCGGTATTCCGGTTGCAGCTGAGCCACGGTTGCGTGACGTAGCTGACGTGGCCCTAAAGAAACCATCCCGAATTCACAAAGATTGTGAATGGCACGGACAAGAAGGAAGAGATGAACACAGCGCGGTGTTGTGTTCATATTCTCTGTTCCCATATTCTTCATGATCTCTTTTTAATACCTGCCTACAAACTGGTCCAATAATCAGCACTTGTCAACAAAGTGTGCTGCTATTTATTACTATGCATTAACATTGTGCTTATAGTTAAATTCTACAGTCATTTATTAGTGAAAGAACGAGGGCTCAAGCTAGCTAGTACAGGCTCAACAAAATTAACTTATTCAAGACGGGTTTTCGAGTGATGGCACAAATGCTGAGAAGTGTTGAAAATACCTCGGGTTTAGTGGACAAAAATTGAATGGGCGTCCCAAGAGAAAAAACAAAAACGTGGTCGAAGACTTAAAGACACCCTTTACAATTTCTCTTTTGGATACCACCACTTTAAAAAGGGAGTTTGCTTCGTCGATCTTATAGCGTTATACTGTTCACAACCCCTAACAAACCCAAAGACAATGAACGCAAAAAGGCAATCAACTCATGGCTGGGTAACTGTGATTAATCAAGCAACAAAGGATTCCCTTCGGCTTTTCACCGAGGAAATAAAAAAATGTCATGCTCAACATGATGATTTCAAAAACAGACGGACATCACCCCTGTTTCTAAAATGACTGTATGCAAAAAAACTTCTTCCATTCGATTGCAAAACACGAGGAAGGCATTCAACAGTTCTCTAGGTTTCATCATTGTTATTGTTTTTTTAGTATACACTTGTGGTCATTATCTTTAGTCAAAACTATTTCAGAAGCGTTTCTTAACGGCACACAGTTATTAAATAATATCATGTGTTTTGGCACAGCTGAATACAGATCTTTATTTTCTGCAACGTTTTTACTCAGTTAAATCGGTCTTTAATGCAGGGTTTTGTCATAAACATTTAATAAAATAAGAATCGGCATTTGGAAATGTGTAAATTTATGAAATAATTGTGTGCATTTTATAGTTCTTTACTGAAATAGCTTTGAAGAAAGAAATGATTACACGTTTAAACTGAAAGAATCAATAACAATAATAAAGCATAGAAATGTGTTGAATAAAACTTCGGCTATGTTTAGGCTTTATGTCGTTCTGTTCTTGGGAGCTTGAGGTTGTGTATGATGATTTTTATTCCGTAGGTTATAGGCTCAAGGCCTTTTTTTTGTATTTTAAATCAGTATTTTTTATCACACTTACAGAAAGGTTGGTAGGTTCCTTCTTTTTATCCTCTGCCCCAGGGCATGTTAGGGGTTGTCTCGAGTTGTGGACAGTGCAAGCTGAAATAACCGCGCGATGACCAAAAGATTCTGGTGGTTGTGCCTCGACGAAAGAAGGTGAACTAGCAGCAACAGATGGTATGAGGACTAGCGTGCCATGGCCGCTGCCATGCGACCCAGCTTGTTGTTTGTCCGTGTTTAGCTGTGCTGAAATGTCGTTCACGGTTGCGTGTTTCTACCTACTGCCCATGCTTGTCGTTGCTTCCACTATATCAGCCTGTGTTTTTTGTCCCTGTCAAATAATATTGTCAAATGCCTCAACAGGCTTACATGATGGTAACAATAAACAAGCCCACAGGCAGCACATGTACAGCAACGGTGTGCAGTTCTCCGTCATGAAAAGCTGGAGTCAGATATCCCGCCACTCTCGTTGCTAGTTAAATTGTTTGTGTCGCGCAGTGCCATTAAATTTTTTTGGTTGTCGATTGGTCATTTCAGCCTCGCTGGACTGCGACAGTATAGTAAAAGGCTGTAGGGACAGGATCAAATTTAATTTGTGAAATCGCTGTGATCAGAAGAGTACTTGTGGAAGGAGATTCTTCGAGTTTTTCTGCCTCTTCTATTGTTTGTCGCCAAGTTAGGAGACCCTTTTCTCCATTAAGATTCAACTGTGCCGCATTATCATATAAATTTACAGTAATGAGTTTCTTCTAAAGTCAATCTTCAAGGCAATGTCAAAATTGCTACAAGTTCAAGCAATCAAAATTCACAAAATGAGGCAACTTTCTGTGGGGTAAAAAACACCCGATGTTTATTAACATTTTGTTTGAGGGCACTGGTACGACAGAAGATATCAACCACTTCTGCTGAAATTCATGCGGTTTGGGTTCTTTTATAAGTTTACACATTTAGGCATTTTTTCAATTGTTTTCTTCATCATGAATATATTCTTGGACCAGAACATTACTTAAACAGAAGAGGGAGTGTTCTTAAAAAGGACGAGTTAGAGGCGAATTTTATAGTATTATTATCTCGTGAACTTGAATACCACATTCGGTTTGCTTGAAGATTTAAGTAAGGGCGAAAAAACACTGAACTCCGTCCAGTCGTTACGTCATAGTAGGATCTTTCGGCCGCCGTGCGTTTGTCGCTCGTTTGGGCACCGCGTGCAATTCCAAGCTTGCCAGGTATATTCCCTCGCACTGACCCAAGTCGTGACGTCGTGTTCTGACCTATTTAAAATTAGCAAAAGTGCGCGTGCATAGTTTTGAGATATGCGAGAGTGGAGACTCCAAAAACTCTTAGTATGACGGCAGCCTCTGTGCGCCATAATGAAAAATAAACTCGACATTCTTGATTCGGAATGTGGAATAAAGGCGATTTTAGTGTTTTTCCCTAAATGGAGAACCGCTTTCGCTTTTCTTTAATCGCTATAACTGCACCGTTCTAGAGGAACTTACATTGCCCCAGGCTTCCATTATTATTAACTGTGCAATGACAGTGCAGCCAACAACTTCCAATCCTAAAGTGAAGTAGCGACATCTGGTGTCGGAGATTTAACTCTATGAACAATGTTGAATAGTGAGAATCAGTCATGTTCCAAGCCCAAGAAGCAGTGTCTGGCTTTCGCTGGCATCATGTTTTTTCTGTAGTAACCCCCTATGGCATGAACGGGCTGGCGGTCTTCTATTTTGTAAGGCTACAGTTCGCATCACTTCTGGGCTGGCATGCTGTTTTTGTATCATCCAAGAAAAACTGTTTTCCTGCAGTAATGTTATAGTCCCTCGGTGTTAAGAGGAGCAGAAGGATTGCGTTATAACTTTCTATTTGAAAAAAAAAGCATTTTTTAAGGCAATAGTTATCGCACATTGTAGTGATTGTGTGCTTTAATGTTTTTGTTCAGGTGCCAACGTTTTCAAATGTGATATGCTCTTAAAAGGCTCCTTAGGTTTCTAAAACAAGACTTTAATTTCTTGTAAACTCACCTATTGCAGGCACATTCCACTGTTAGGAGCACCTTATATGTTTTCATGCAGTAATATCAAAGTGTTTAAAGTGCGACATTATTTTTTCTCCTGGTTTTGTAGTTTGATAGAAACATTTGTTGTAATCTGGGGACATCAGGAGGTGATATTAACTCAAATTCAACCTGTTTTATTTCCCTTGGTCTCATGAGTGAATTTTTCTGACAACCGCGTGCTATTGTTGAGGCTTAGGGCTTACGGAAATTGAATAAGCCAAGTCGTCAAAGAGGATCGCGTCATTCAGAGACAAATTGAACTACGGCGCATGAGGCACAGGACATGACGACTGGCTCAATAAAAACCTAAGCTTTTAAAAAACAATCTGTTGTTCCTGCAAAATCTGCTAGCTGCTGTATTCAAAACGTTTAGTTGATATTCTAATTTACTTAATGCTTGCATGAGTAGGCCGAGAAAGGAAGAGAACACACTGGAGTTGTATTGCATCTAGCCACACTAAACTGAAGAATGTACGACCCAAGGGTTTAATCTGAACGCTTGGCAAAAACGCCCGCGAAGAGTTTGGCGACAGTGATTTGCCGGTGCCGTGATTGACCTTGGCGCTGACCAGTCACAGCGGTAGATTTCTTTGCCGACATTTTTGCCAAATGTGACACGACGTGTCCAGGACACGTCTTGTCACATAAAAGCTACCCGTTTATAAGTGCACCATGGTTCCATATAAAGTCTAAACTTTTATACGTGGAAAATTGGTCCTCATAAAAACAATCGTCGATAAGTGAAACATCGTTCCATTCAGAGTGACATAAAATATGCGGAACAATGTTTCGCATATTTTCTGCGCATCTGAACACCGTTTCACCACGAACAAGTGGAACTTTTTCTGCAAAAACGTTTCCCTTACTAATTGGATCTTATGTGGAACAATATTTAGAGTGTTAGAACCACTGGCCAGGATGTTTGGTACGCCTTGCAATATTTTAGTTACAAACGTAAATACTTGAAATCTAGCACGCGAATGCACTTCCGTTAAAATTCTGTCTTTTTTCTCTCTACTTCCGTGTGGAGAAATTTTTGAAATAGAGCGTCTTATGTCGAGTGTTCGTCGTCGACACACTGGTTTGCGAGCTTGCACACAAATGGTCATGTGTCATATATTTCGTTCAAATCATTACTTATCGCGATGATCTTGCTTGTTGCCAGCCTCTATTATGACGTTGTCGGCGTTTCTAATTTCAGGAGGCGGGGTTTCAAAAAATCCACGACTCCCGGTGCACTTATAATTCTTTCGAATGATTGCGGACAGGAAGCAGGGAAGTCATGATCCCAGATGATAAAGGACGCGCAAAATGCTGGGAATTTTCGTAACAGTCTGTGGCGCTGAATGGGAGCTATTTTAGGACTGAGTTCTATGTGCGAAGCTGCCTTGAGGCTTTTACTGGCGAAAGCATCAATCGGTAGAAAGATCAGAGTTCTTGTAATAAAAACAGCATTCCCAATGTTGTTTTCCTTTTTTTTTTTTTCACACGTTGCCAAGGGTTTCAATCGGTTACAGCTGGCTTCCACGTCTGCAGAACAGATGTGCTGGAATTCCCGCCGGCCAGCGGCGATTTGCCCTATGCTAGCAGAAATACTGCTTTCCGATGTCGGTTTCTAAAGATGTCGGCGACGTTTTACAAACTACCTTCTGTGTTGCTTCGCAATAATTAAAATTTTGTATCTCGAGTACGGAAAAAAAGGCGCAAGCGAAATGGAGTGTGGGTCGCCGATGTTCCTTTACTCTGCAGCCGCAGTGTAGCGCCGCTTGTTTGCCGCTGAAGGGATGAAGATTTTAAGCCATTACAGAGATGGTACCTAAGCAAGAGATGTGAGCGAACGTGGGGTTGGATGAAACCGACATAACAATCCTGTTCTTTAAGTGGAGTTGAGATTAAACAGACACGTCGCCTAAGAGGTTAAAGGGCGCGAACTAAAACAGGACGAAAAAATCAACTTCCACCAGCTCGCCTGCGCACTCACTGTTTTTTCATGTATACCAAATAGCCCCAACTTGAATTTTATTATGTCGTCTAATACGTATCTTTTAGTTATTCGTACCTGCGTTTAAAGTTTTCAATAAAATGTGACTCCCACTCCTCTTAGATATTTCACAAACCTTGTTTACTGATGCAAAATCAGGTGCTTGCATATCTCTGACACGCAATTTGTATCGGGTTGCGTTGATTCTCCTTCTTTATATACAGGTTGTTATAAATGTTTACAATTAATAAAAGTCGAACAGCAACACAAATCCGTTCTATGGAGGTGAGGTATATTTCACCAGAAGCCAATATTACAGAGGACTAATCGTCACTATAGGTCGAACAATAAAAGGAAATAGCTAATTAACGTTTTAATTAGCGAAATTGAATATCTGGATCCAATCTGAAACTAGCTCAGCATCATCGGAACCATTAAATCAATTAATTGTAAAAATACATATTGCACGTAGAACTCGCGGAGATGCACTAAATTTACCACTCGTACAACAAGCACAAGGCTGGGGGTGGGCAAACGCGAATGGTACCTTTAATCAACATGATTTTTATATAATTACTGGGGTCACCTAGGTGTCCCCGAAAAAGACGTCCTAAAAGCACACGAGCATGTGCAGGAGTGTGTAACAACGCTTCACGCACTAACCCAAATTCGAAGGTTTTAACTTTCGCCAACAAAGGACTGGAGGTATTGTTTTAACACCACAGGTTTCGGACGAGCGACCTGTGTGTACTGCTCCCAATGCACCAATGTTAAAAAAAGTAGGTAACTCCGAAGTGTTCCGGCCTAAGGGTTTTCGCATCGCTGGATTGAGTCCCGGTCGAAGCGGCCTCAATCTGACGGAGGGCCATTGCGGGGAAGCCAGTGTGTTACCGAAATTTCGGTTGCACGACAAAACCCTCCCAGGTGGCCGCTGGAGAGCGCCAGATGCCGTTTCTTTGTTTCGCACAGAATACCCCGAAATTTGACATTGACGCCGTTCTGGCTCATGTCGCGACTGGGTTCTTGTATGGCTTCTTTTAAACCTCTATAGATTATGATTAGGTATGCTGCGTAATAGGTTTTTTACGGTTTCTTCGGTTTCTCGTAGAACGACTAAAGCTTGACCGTTTTAGGGCTATAGCAGCATTGCCAGATGGGAACGTGATCGTGACACAAAAATTAGAATCTAAATTTCTCAAAATTTCTACGAACTCTTCTTCAAAACTCTGATTCAAAACTATTATTCAGAACAGTTATTTTACTAAAGAAACGTATATAAGTTCAGTCAGTTTTAGGTATACATACACAGTTCTAAACGTGCTCAACGACAGCAAGCTACGGTTAAACAAATCGGGCCCGTGGACTGTGGACGTCACAATGACGAACACCCCAAGACTTCCGGGGACAAAAACGACAAATACACTGAAGAGTTTGATCTTTTAGTCTCACAATTTAAATGTATCACTTCTGAAACCAGACATACACCTTTTAGTGTATGTGTCGTCTTTATCCGCACTCTCGGGGTTTTCGGATTGCTTAATATTCACCAACTCGTTTGCGCCCTTACTTTCAGTCTATTAATGCCACAATGCATGATGAAATGTCATCTGAAAGAAAAAGATTTTTCGTAACGTGTATGGACTGCGCAAAATAGCGTTGTCGAAATCTTTGGTTGTCGGACGAAAAATCCTTCATGCGCTTGAAACATGTAAGTCTCACTGAAATGACAATGGTTCATTATGTATACTCCCTGGCAGATGGCTGTTATGAAAACTAGATTTTTGATCTGGCCTCTTTTATGTGTGGCTCTATGGTTCTACTTCAATCGATCGGCTGCTTGCGCCATTAAGTGATGTCTACTTCAGTGCGGTGGCAGTAGTCTTTTCAGCTGCTTTATGTCATCAGGCATTTTCCCCCAGACCTCACCTAGTTTTGCCAGGTGACATGGCCCACTAACCAAAACACAAACGTCTCCAGAATGCCACCAAATAAAAAAAATTTATATATATTTTAGTAAGGTACGTTGTTGGGCTAGTTGGTTCATCTTAGTAAAACATATAAAATAGCGCAACAGAAACAAGGACAAGAAGTATACAGCGCCTGTCCTGTTTACTTCTTGTCCTTGTTCTGTCGCGCTATTTTATATGATATATATATTTGTCAAGGATGTTAATATGTGGCAACGCTGGCTATGACGTGATGCAGGCTTGGGCCATTAAACGATGTCTACTTTAATGCGGTGGCGTTAGTGATTTCAGTTTCTTGATGTCATCAGTCATTTTCCCTTAGATTTCACCAAATTTCGCCAGGTAACATGTTCCACCAACCAGAACACAAAAATCTCCAGAATGCCGCAAAACTAAAATAACAATTGGTGAAGAATTTTATTATCTGGCAACACTGGGCTGTGCCGCATTGAATGTTTAGCACAAAAGTACAAGCTCCCCTCCAACGAGACCCTCGGCTCGCTATGATTGGTTGATTATTTTTCTCTAAATGTTTCTTGAGCTCACACAGAAAAGTAGAGGGCTTTGTGAGAGGTACTTCTCCTGTGATTCCCAAGCTGCTACAGACTGTAGTAGTCTCGGGATTGTCGCTTTTCCAAAGTATGAATCCATGTTTGTCGAGTTGGAGGAAACAGCCTTTCGGCCTGCATCGTCTCTCTCGGAACCAGTGCACACCTCTTATCAAACGTTTACGGAACCCGCGAACTTCGGGTTATCCTCTCGTAGCAGCCTGCTGTTTGTAGGTGAGCAACGGCTTTGTGACGTAGCTGGCGTAGCACTGAACAAACCATCCCGAAGGGCTACATCAAGAGGCCATTTTGTTCTGCTTTGTCTATTGAGTAACGCTGCCATGAGAAAGACATACAGTTCACGTGCTTCGTGTGTTTGCTGAGCTCTGTACATAATTTCCACATCGCTTCCAAGTCGTACCAGGGCAGGGTGTAAGATAGACAGGTGGGGAAACGGCCCATAGAAACCTACCGCAGCGCCGTGACCGGATTGTGTACTCGTCTGCTTGCGAGTACCCCCGATTTGCGACAGATGGGGCTGCGGCGAGAAGAAAAAAATTGGAATCGAATTTGCAAGGAACTCTATGGGAGAGTGCGCAAAATAAACCGAGAGCACGACAGTCCTCCATTGAAAATTCACGAGAAATCATCTACTTCAGTTTAGCCGGTCGCCACCGTTCGCTCACCCGGAATGAGAGTTCGTGGTGCTCCACATAGATGGCGCCACAGAAAAAGTGAAAACCGAAGGGTACACGATCCGGGCGCTCATTTGGCTTTCGTTTCCCCACCTGTCTATCTTACACCCTGCACCAGGGCAACATGCTCATGACTGTAGAACCTCGGCTTCACTCGCACATAACGTGAAGCAAACTGTACACACCAACTCGAGGCTCAGACGTCTCGCCGCTGACATAGCGCTGCTGTCGGCGCGGCAAGCGGAAACGCTTCATTTTGCGCCTTTCTTATTTCTGCGCACGCACAATGCCCACGCATGATGTGGGAAAGCGCGGACATCTATGTAAATAGCAAAGCGGCTGACATTTTGTTTTTGTTTTTTAAGATTGTTTTAGAAGAAAGCACTTCTTTCATGCTGAGAAAATTATCATATACTTCATTTTAATGGCCCGAGTTTGACCCTAAAAATGCAATTTTAATCGCCTTTGAAACGAGCCATACTACGTTATAGTTTGCAATATTCAAGCCGGCATCCTTATTTTTTGTTCTTTATTCATGGTGGTCCTGCAGCGCATTCAGGCATTATTACAAGGGACAATAAACAGGCGATACATTTCAGCATCTGCGGCACAAGCAATTTGTTAAGACAAGTCATTCGAGTCCCTAAAGGATTTTACAAAAACGAATTTTCGCCCAATATCGTTCTGGTGCGAGGATCCCTTTTTATGCATGTGATATTTTTTTTATATGTAATTCCGTGGTGAAAATAGGATAAATCATTAATGCGTGTTGTAGTATGATAGTTACTGTATAAAAGCTTCAATGGCAAATGTTTTCGTCGTTGTGCCAATGGTCGTACATAGTAAGGTAGGGTGAGCTCCTTAAGAGTTCTGGCGGACTTTGTTACAAAGTTCAATTGCTCTTCCTGCCTTCATTGCAAAGTCGTCAATATGAAATTTCTAGGTGCAGTCAGCTGATGACGTGACAGTTAGATATTTAACTGCTTGGGTCTTTGGTACAACCTCAGTTTTCAGCTTATAAGAAGTTTCAATTTTCTTTTACGGGAAGAACTAACAAGGACACATCTTACAGCGAAACTGTATATAACTCTTTGGTCAGATATGTCGTGCCGGCTTTCTCAAGGAAAAGAAAAAATCCTTCAGCGATTGAAGCGATAGTGATAAGGCGCTCCTGATTACAATGCGAAGCACAATTCATCACCGCATCCGCTTCTCGGTAAAGATTACTGTTGCGCAAGCTGGCTCGGTGACGGCTGATTGCGACGTTGGGTGTAAGTCACTAGCCTTTCATACGTGAAAAAACTTTGGTGCAGTGCATTTCCTTTTTTTTTTATTCAATCTTTTGGTATAGTCCAGCTGGCCAATGTTGAAGGTGATACCACAGCTTCGCTGGCCCATCACGTTCGCAGCGTGGAATGGAGGCCCGACGTTTATTTTACTTTGTGCTCCGTCTTCCAGTTGTTGCTCCATTGCTCTATTCGATTCTGGTCAGCCCGTAAGCCTGTGGGACTTGTATCGTCTGCTATACATGTGTAAACGACACAATCATCTTCAAACAATCATACTTTCGAAATCAGACCATAATAAATGTCATTAGCAAATATAAAATTAACAACGGTTCCAAAAATAGAGCCTTGAGGAACGCCAGATGTAACCACAATAAAATTAGGTTGTCAACATTCAAAGTTACACATAAACGAGATGGTGATAGATATGCTTTTATCTACTTAAGTATGATGGCGTTAAGGTTTAGGAGCTTTAATCTGTCTAATAACACTGAGAGTGATAGTGTGTCAAATGCTTTTTTTTTAAATCTAAAACACACAGTCAATCTGTCTGCCTCCTTCAATATCCGTAACCAAATCGTGAGTTAGCTCGGTCAGTTATGTAGTGGAGGAATACCACTTTCGAAACCCCTCTAATTACTAAAAAAAATGGTGAAAGATAAAGTGATTTATGATGTTTGAGTATAAAATATGGCTCAGTATTTCACAATATATTAGACATTAGTGAAAACGGTCTGTAATTTACAAGTTGTCGCTTAGAGGGCCTAATAGATAAATTATAAATTACAGGCCGTTTTCACTAACGTCTAATATATTGTGAAATACTGAACCCTATTTTATTCTTGTGCACAGGCACCATGTGCGCCAATTTTTGGTCGTCTGGGAAAAAAGCATAATTTGACGATTTATTAGATATTGTAAAAGAGCATGGTGCAGTTGCGTCTGCACAACGTTTTATTATTCTCGTAGAGATCCCATCTGGGCCTAATGCTTCAGCTTCATCAATAATTTTTAGAAGCCGCAACAACCCTCCTACGCCAAGTTAAATTGGTGAAATTACGCTGAACGAGTTCGAGCATCTATCATAGGTTACATTATCACTAAGCATAAAAACTGACTCAAAATATGTATTGAAGGCTTCTGTTTTTTTCTGATCATCGGGAATTGTTCCGTTACTAACCACGACAACTGCTATACCCGGCTGATCATAGCCGCAGCGCCTCATATTTCCAAAACCGTTTGTTTGTAATTTTTATCCCGTCCTTCAGCCGTTGTAATTAATCTTCTTTTGCTTGCCTTGCTGTAATCATATACTGAAACGTGACTTCTTTTAGCTTATGTATGTTTTACGCCGAGCTGTTTTTTTTTTATACCGCGCGCACACAGGCTTTCGCTTATTTTTCAAACAGAGCAGGCTACGGGTGATTCACGGTTTCTTTTTCTTTTTTTTTTAGATCCGATGAGTTTGTGCAAGGAATGCATATTTTAGTTAAAGTGAGAGGTATCTGTTTAAATAAAATCACTGCACCATACATACTCACTGTTTCCGCTAGACACTCAAACGAGATGCAATGATAATGTAGCTCGCAACACATCCCTTCATAATCTCCCCTTTCGTAAAACAGCACCTTTCTATTTGTACTAACTTTTTTTGCCGGAAACCTGGAAGCCAAGGGTCGAAACAACAGCACTGTGGTCATTAATACCAGGAATGACATAGGTTTTTTTTTTAAACAGTTAGGTAATTACAAAAGAACAAGTCAAGTGTGTTTGAGTTGAGTGCAGGTCAAAAAACGTGTTGCGTAAAAGCAAAGCTGTCCACCATGCACTTAAGGTCAAGTTTCAACCGACTCATTGTTCTTCTTATACAGTGTTCATGGCTCCGTGTCTTACCTGGTAGATAAAAATCTCCACTAATCATGACACGATCATTAAAAACTGCTATACTAGGTTGTGAAGCACATCATTAGTATAAAGATCAGAGTTAGAGGGTGTGTAGAACAATCCCTCAATGAAATGATTATTATCATGCAAAGCAACACTATACCACAGGAATTAAACAGTATTACCTAGGACATGTAGTTGATAGCTTCCAAGGAGATACGCTCCAATATGAGAGCCCCCCCCCCTTTTTTGTGAAAGCCCCTCTCCCTCTTTTTTATAGGCGTTAAATGAGCTAGGGAATAAAATAACTCGTAATCTGATATAGAACCATCTAACAATGACTGTTCCAAGGACTATATCAGCTTGCACAGAGGTAATCAATCCTGACAAATCTTCTAATTTATTCTTTGCACTTGTGCAGTTCAATACCATCACTATTACATTTCAATACAATATACCATCACTATTACGCTTCAAAGCGACAACTTCCTCGTTTTCAGTATCCAAAGTGAACAGGCTACTATTGATTAAAAGTTTCTGATAAGTTAAATATTCCATATTGTTTCGATCCTACTTTTAGTTTTCCCCTATGCCCAAAGATGACGGCGATTTTCCGTACTTCCATAAAGTAGTCATCAGAAGAAAAAAAACAGTGCCTTTTAGCTTGTACGCGCTCCGCATGACTTCAGTTTTTGCGTTACGAAAAGGAAATCCTATAAGTACATGCCGAGTTTTTCCTTCTCGCTTCCCAAGGCGATATTTTTTTTTTTGAATGGAAGATACCTTTACACTTAGTCATTTTTCAAACAAAAAAAAAAAGCCTATGATCACGTTTTTGTTTTGGCTGGGCGTGGGTATCAAACACGCCCTAATCCGGTACGTACACTATTAGATTAGTTTGTTTGTTGTTATTATCTAAGCTATCAATTCTGGCGCTCAAATTCAAGCTTTGGTTACTGACCCAAACAGCACAGTGTTGGCCAAGCATTGGCCGATGGCTGGCAATGGTCCTTTGGCCAGTGGCCAGACAGCGGCCAGCCGTTGGCCGATGACCGGCCTTTCTCTGGCCATTGGCTAATGGCCACTGGCCATCAGCCATCGGCCAAACATTGGCCGATGAATGACCACTCTTTGGCCGATGAATGACCACTCTTTGGCCATTGGCCACAAGACCATCCCCAGCCATTGGCCATTGCTTGGCCAAAATCCATGCTGCTTGGGAACAAAATCCAAAATTGTTTCTACTTTAGTTTCAATAGATGAGAGCCTCACATTAGTTTGCGTAATTTACAGCTCTAATATCTTTTTGATTGTGTTTAGGCTCACTTCAGGGCCTCTTGGCAATCGAGGATGGCCTTCATCTGGTTTTTGTAGGAGAACCGGGATTTTTCTCTGCATCACCGCTGAGTAAAATGATAAGCATACAGAGCAAATAAAAACAGGCAGGAACACACTCACAAAACCATCCCCGGCGGGCTGCACCACACGGCAAACATAACTGCTTTTTACTCTAGAACACCAATGTATTTTTACTAATCTGGAATGCGAGCATGAGCTAATAAGCGCGTGGCCGCGTGCCTTAGGTGCTATCTTGAGGCGTCGAAGAGAGCTTCGATCGATGTCGATGGTAATCGCACTTCGCGCGGAAACACCAGTGGAACCAACAAAGACATAGTTTAATATGTATAGGCCGAGAATATAATTCTATCAAATGCATGAAGACCTATATAAATTTATTTTGAACTCAGTGACTCCTACGAGCACTACACCAATTCATGTTTAAAACAAAGTCGCGCGCGCCTCGCGGCACAAACGGCGCCCGCGCATGCGCGGTAACGTGTAGGCAGAAAACCACGGTGTCCTATGCAAAAAAAAAATAAAAAAAAATTACAGGCGTTGTTGACACAGTGTGGTTTCGCGGTCTTCACGTTTCTTGCCTGGTTATCAATGAATGTGCGTTACCAAAGAGATGTCTGACTATCTGAGTGGCCCAAGTGGGGCAGAAAAAGTGCGATACAAAGCGAAGTTCTGCCTAAATAGTGCTACGCCTGGCGACCCGTGCTGCGTGCACGCCACAGAATGGACCCTATCGAGTCGAAGGTAGCCAGGCGTCACTATCATGGACATCACATTGTATCTTTTGCTTACGCCGAGTCAAGTTATCCCGGAAACCCTGAAGATCTCCACGTCCTTGGAGGCTTACAATTTGTTTCAGGTAAGCATAGCGGCAGCGTAGAGTGCTTGCCAAATCCAGCTGGTGCTAGTCGAGCGCAACTTCGAGTCAGGGGCTCAGACTGGGGACGAGGAATGCGTTATTTTATTCCGTGCTACGAAGTGGGATTTGTAATATTTACGTCCAAAAATAGCAAATCTAGCCAAGTGTGCGCGGCATTTCGTACATCTGGGGCTATAATTTTTCTGTTACCCGGCCCGCGTTTCGAGGTCACTGTAACACCTACCGCTGGGAATTACGTCTTTGGTCTTCGTTTTGTTTGTTTTTTCCCCTTAATTTCTTCCAGGTTCAAAACAGCACTTGCTGTACCGCTGCGAGTTTTACACGCACAAGCGCGGTCCTTGATCTTGACTTGCATTCCTTCTTTTTGTATTTACGTTTCTCGGAGCCATTTGAGTCGGGAACGTTCTGCATTTAGCGCCCATCTGTAGGATTAAAGTGCCCCCAGCGATTCAAAACAATTTGGTAGTTCATGCAGCTTCTCATTCTCAGAGATATTGCTTACTTGATCGCGCATTGTGCTCCTGGTGCACTGTACAGACCGTGATTCTCAGTCTGCCAAGTTTAGGGTGACCAAAGTCACCAGGCTTGATCTGAAATGAACCGTAAAAATCGACGCCTGCACGTATCAATCTAAACTTTTCGTGAAAGGTGTATTTCACACGTCGGTTTTTCTTGTAAAATTACAAAGCGTAGCTCTCTTGCTGTAAAAACTAGGGCCAGGAAACTTGTCTGGATCTACGGTGAGCGACCACGCAGACGACAGGGGTCCAGTAGCGGGGTGTGTTTGGCGTTCGCAGTGATAGATGGTGCTACCTCCTTATCGCGACAGCTCTCGATTACCGTGGTTTATTAAAGTGAACACACTCTTTTTCAAATACACCTTTGGCTAAAATATAAACGCGAAAAATAAGAGCAAAACTAAAAAAAAAAACGCGTCTGCATAACAACGGCACGTTTGCTGCCACCGGATTCCGTCTGCGTGTCGCCTGCTTTCATTCGCTAGCCGGCTACACCTTCGAATGCTGCTCCCGACGCCATCTATCAATGCAAACGCCAAACACATCCCGCCATTCAACCTGGTCTCTTGCGTAACCACCCGCTTTAGACCCTGGCAAGTTTCTTGGCTTTATTTTTCAGAGAAAGACAGCTACGCTTTGTAATTTTACAAGAAAAATCCGACCTATGAAATACAAAGTTCGACGTGAGCGCGTTGGTGAAGTTAAATATAAACAGAAAGCATGAACATAGGGACGAACAGAACACCTTTGACGAAACGTTTAGATTGCTACGTGCAGGCGTCGATTTTTACGGTCCATTTTAGGTCCAGCCTGGTGACTTGGGTCACCTTACATTTCTCCTACAGCTGAAAGGCTGTGATCAATATTTTTCAAGCTGCCGAAAAGTGTGCTTGTGTGAAGGACCCACTGAGGTGGCGTTCTGAGCACGTAGTTAAAAATAAAGAACCAACGTTATATGTGCGGTGCGTCATGCAACACAAAAACCCTGCACATGTGCATACTACGCAGGCACAACACGCTTGCCAAACACTTGCCAGTGCACGGCTGGTCTCGATATTTTCCTCAAACATAGGCTGCCATAGCCAGTATGGACATTGCAAAATAACTGGTAATCTAGAAATATTATACTATTTGTAAAGATTTCGTCAAAAACACATGTATTGGCTTTGCACTGCTTTCAAGACCACGCGGAGGACGTCCGACGCAGCCAGCCTGACGGACACACCGCGCGCTTCTATCGTGCAAATGTGAGACCGTCGAAAAGGGCAACTGGCCTGCTTCATAACACTTGGATGCGCTTCGACAACCCGTTACGAAGGGCACACTTTGGCCATTGCACATCTAAAAGTGGCTATGTTGGGTGTGATAGTAAATAGATACAAAACATACCAGCGATGGAGCATACCTATTTCGTGGCACTCTTGGTCCATGCACAAGGTTGGGAGGTGAATGACGAGGGCTCTTGAGACATTCTTGAAGTGTGCTCAACACTAAAGAATACTGCTGCAATGTATATCTAAACCTCACCCAGAATGGAAAAAAAAAAAGTATTGTTTATTTATCTCTGATGCTTGGGATCAATGTTAACAGTGCTAAGGTTGCGAAGTGATTTAATTCACATGGCTGCCTCTTAATTTTTAGTGCTATCACCTCTTTTTTTAAAGATAGAGCATTACAACTTCTGAGTAGAGCTCTGAATAGACACGGTTAATGGAGAATATCGTCTCATGATTAAGAAATAAATTGAAAGAGCAAAGAAGGACGTGGCTGTGTGATGCTAAATATTCAGGTATTCCACCACTATCCACAAAAAAAGTGTGGATAGGGGTCAGGTGCAAATATGGCGTACTGCTGGTGCGCACTGATTCTGATCTGAGCTTCCACATTAGAAGGAGATGTTTAACGTCGTGAATGCCAACCAATACTTGCGTAATAGGTAATAATAATAAAATAAATGTCATAATTCAACAATTTTGACGGGACTATGCAAACCATACTACACTGCGTACTCAACGAGATCAAGCAATTTAAAATGAGTCGGACCAGTATACTATAACCGTACTAATGAAAAAAAAAAAACCCAGGGCAACGGGCAAAAACGACGGACACTGAGAGGTTTCACCCTTTAGTCTCACATTTTAAATGCCTCATCATTTAGCGACACATACACCCTTTAGTCTATGTGTTATTTTACCAGCACTCTCGAGGTGTTTGTAATGCTTAATATTCACCAGCTCGTTTGCGACCTTATTTTGAGTTAATAATGTACTATGCATGTTGCACTGTCGTCTGAAAAAAAGAAAGTGGTTTTGCGAAATCTTTATAAACTCCGCAAAATATCATTGTTGAAAGATTTGGTTGTCAAAAAAATCCTCGAAACCCTTGAAACATGTAATTTTGGATAAAGTAACAATGGGTCATTGTGTATACTCCCTGGCGGATTGATGTTATGACAACTGTATTTCCAGATCTAGCCTCTTCGATGTCTGGTTCTTCGGTTCTACTTCAATCGATAGGCGGCTTGCGCCATTAAGCGATGCCTGTTTAAATTCTGTGCCGGTGATGTTTTCAGTTGCTTGATGTCATTGGGCATTTTCCCCCAGATATCACCAGATTTTGCCAGGTGACATGGTCCGCTAACCAGGAAACAAACATTTCAAAAATGCCACAAAATAAAAAAAAAACACAAATAAATGTCAATGACATTATCATTAGGTGACACTGGGGTATGGACTGTTGCAGATTTAGCATAACAGTACAATCCCCCCAATAACGAGACCCTCTGATCACTAAGTTTTGCGTTTTTTTTTTTCTTTCTACATCGTTGCCTCTGCTAAAGTAGAAAGGGTAGAGGGCTTTGTGAGAGGAATTTCTTATGCGATTCACGAACTGCTACAGACTCTAGTAGGCTCGGGATTGTCATGACATTTTAAGGCATCAAAGGTGTACACAACACACCAGACGTTTACAAAACACGCGAACTGCGGTTTATACTATGATAGCGGTGTCCCGGTTGTAGCTAAGCAAAGGCTTTGTGACGTAGCTGAAGTAGCACTCAACAAACCATCCTGAAGTGCTACGTCAAAGAGCCGCTGTTCCGCGTCCTCTAATAGATAACGCTGCCATGAGAAAAACATACATTTCGCGTGCTTCGTATAAGTTCGGAGAGCTTTGTGCATGTTTTCCACATCGCTTCCAAGTTGTACCAGGGCAACATGCTCATAGCTGTATCGCCTCGGTTTCGCTCGCAGATAACGTAAAATAAACTGTATACACCAACTCGAGTGTCACACGTCGCGCCGCTGATATAATGCAGCTGTCGGCAGGGCGAGCGCACATGCTTCATTCGCGCGAATCTGATTTCTGTGCACGCACATCGAAATGCTGCGGCAATCCAAGGCAGCAATCTGGGCTCCGCACACGCGCAGTACG
This sequence comes from Ixodes scapularis, assembly GCF_016920785.2. Classification (NCBI taxonomy): domain Eukaryota; kingdom Metazoa; phylum Arthropoda; class Arachnida; order Ixodida; family Ixodidae; genus Ixodes; species Ixodes scapularis. The sequence continues at coordinate 232,882 of NW_024610028.1, read as the reverse complement.
GAACTAGCAACGATAACGCAGACTGCTTGCGTTGGGTCGTATACAAAATGCTAAAACTCACATCTAAACGCAAGCACTAAATATTTGCGTTAGTGTCGCGGCCATACGATCCACTGTTTAGCATAGTTCGGTACGACTTGCAAAAGGTTAATTCCAAACGTACATACTTGAAATAGAGCAGACGAATGCACTTTGGCGAAAAGTTATGTCCCTTTTTTCTTTACTCAGTAGCGGTGAAATTTTAGAGATAGAGTAAGAACGACTGCCGTGCATTTATATCGAATGTTTGTTGTCGGCACACTGGTTTGCGATTGCGCCCAAGTGAACATCTGTCATATATTTCGTTCAAACCATTACTTATCGCGATTGTCCTGCTTGTTGCCAGCCTCTATAATGACGTTGTCGGCGTTTTTACTTTCAGCAGGGGCTTTTCAAAAAGTCCCAGACTTCTGGTGCTCCCATCAAAGCTTTGTTGTTACCAGAGACGCAGGTAACAAAATACTGATCGCTCGTTTCGCCAACGGTAGGGGCGCGCATGAATACTAGCGACGACATCGTCTCTTGTACTCACCGGTATCGCACCGGTTTTGTACAGGAGTTTGCTGGATCTCTATGAAAGGGACCCTCCAGCGATATTTGGGCTTTTTGCCTTTTTTATATTATTACCTCATAATGGCTTTGAGCTACTCAGAAAACAAGTGCCACAAGCTATTAGCGCGTCATATTTTAATTAGGTAACAAAAAACCGCTGAGCGTCTTGTGGCGCCACAGTGTGTGGAAAACGCGCGGCTGATGGCGTTATTGGTATACCATTTCACGATTGGCAATATTGGCTTAAGCCGTGCGATTTTTATTATGCAAGTAAACCATCGTCATTCCGTTTTTTTTTTTGTTTTTTTTTTTTTGAAGTGAGAAAGATAGATTAGGGGGAAAAGTTGTTTTAAATGTGCAAAGACAAGCAAAAAAAAAAAAAAAACATTACACGCCCGCTTCGCTGTGGCGGAATCAGTCAACCCAGCGAACTGGAGCGCGGCGCACTAGCGTATTAAAAGTGTACGGAAACGAAATTTTATGCTCATTTTATTGCTTAGGTATAAATATACCCCGTAGCATCAGCACCAAACGACACGCCGCTGCCTTGTCTTTCGTCTTTAAACGCAAGAAATGCATTTCTAAAATGAATAAAATGATTTTCCCCTTGCATCTGGTGATTGGGGTGCCGAAGCTTTGTTCGGGGATCGTGACCTGTTGCTCCTCCCGCAGTGGCGCCACCCTCGGCAGGACACTGCACTCCCTAGCCGTCAACGCAATCACGTTGCCTCGCGCGGCCCGCGATGATTGTTTTGGTACCGCCTAGTTGTTTCCGGGTTTATTCATCACGTTTGCGTGCAGGATGCCGCGCTATTGCGTGGCAGAGGGCTGCGGCAGCAGCGTGTTGAACTGCGAGACGCCGACACGCGGGTTTCCGAACGATAAGAAATTCCGAAGCGTGTGGATTCGTCTTGCGCATCCGTTGTTTTCTGGGGCGCCGTACAAAATCGATCGCCTGTACGGTGACCATTTTCTCGATGAGGACTACGAAGGGCGACCACTTGTTTTCAGGAGCCTAGGTCTTCCTACAAAGAATATTTGGTTGCTACCAGGGGTCGTGCCGACTATTGTTTATTCCAAGAAAACTAGAAGAGCTAAGCGAGCAACGCAAAATCGAACCAAACTGGTAAGAGAGCACACTGTTAATAAAACTGGCGCATACCTCCAAGTTGGGCAATCATTATTAAATGCGAGGCATTTCTTGGCGTTCAGATTTTGCGGGCGCACGGTCGGTCTTTCGGACGGTTCGTACGGTTCTAGCCGGATGGCTAGAACCATACGATGGACCTCTCAGTTTTGACTGTAACAAAAGTTTTGACTGTAACAACTGTAACAAGAGAGGAAAGTAGCCCCAAACCACATTGACGCTGTGATAAAATTGCATACCACGAAGGACTTTAGGCGCAATTATTTGCCGCTTACCGATTGACTGGGCCCGAGTTGGAAATAAAACGCTTACGCGGATTTTACTTTGGATTCCCGCGTCGCATCGTAGTAACGTCTCGAATGTTAAGGCCCCGCTTCAACCACTCGGTGCACCTTAAACTTCGAACACCAGCAAACACAAGGCCACCATTAAAACGGCGCAAAGGCCATTCCTCAGATGAAGATATTGATCAAAATGGCTAGACTGAATATCGGAAAAAGTCTGTTACGCACAGAAATAGCGCTTCGATCCTGCGCTTTTCTTTTGGGCGGGACTGGTCTAGGCGTTGGCAAAGAACACACAGAAACAACGATCACCGCGACGATGTCCTTTGGCGCGGCTTGATTAGTTTCTTTGGATCCTAGCTTCGGCTGCGTTCGGACTTCAAGGGAAACGGATTATAGACCGTTTTTTTGTGTTACGGTTCCCATATGACGTACTTCGGTTAGGCGACAATTTCTTTTTTTCAGCAGAAATATAATTAACAAGTAAAGCCATAAAAAAAAAAAAAAAACAACTATCGGCACGGACACCTTGCATTCTAGCGACTTCCAATAGGCAAATAAAGTGATCTGCTATTTTGCTCAAAATCAGCTGCTTCGAAGTCAACATGGCTTACGTCACGAAAAAAAAAGTGGTCTATATTTTTGCAAAAATCACCTTCTGCGCGCTTCCATCTGAGTCAGCTGGGCTGTGGTAGGCCTTCTGAGCATGCGCTGTAGCTCTCTTGTGCGGTACATGAGACGCAGCGCATGCGTCCACAGTTCCGTGAGTCCGCACTTATCATCCGGGTGATAAGCCCTTGACAGGTGTATAGACCTTTCCAACACTCGCGCTCTGGGCGCTGACATCTTTGTGTACTGGCCTGTGGAACGCCTTCTGAGAGTGCGCAGTATCTTCCACGATGTGTTTTAAGATCACAGCCGGTGCGCACTCGGAGCCGCTGCCTTGTCTACAGTTGAAAACGTTAGTAATCCGCTGAAACTTTCCATTGTGTCGCAACAATACGTACATGAGCAAACGGTATTCTTCAAGTAGATTTTTTTTTTAGATCTGACTTGTGTGCATTTTATTTATTACTATTTAACTCCGCAAGCTATATAAGACGCGAGAAACCGGGCCAAAGAGCGTTGGTTACGACTTATGAGAACCTCCGATCCACTGACTAAAGATCTCAACATGTTCGTAGCAGTACTCTTTCTGCCGGTTGTAGCCGGGAACCTCTTTATGGAAAGCAGCCTTCATAGCTTTCCGAAAATAACTGAAAGAAGCGGATATGTAAAAACCTGCAATATGAACAAACGTAAAACAATTTTTTTTTAATTTAACCACGTAGAACGAACAGTGTTTAATCGGCAGCTCTGCGGTTGGTTCTAGCGTCACGTCGGGCATTATGTCTCCGGTAGCACACATTATAGCGCCGATATCGGCGTCGGATTTGAAAGATTGGGCCAGTATCTAGCGGACTGAACGTTTTTCTTTTATGATGACTTTCGTTTTTGCAGTCGAGGATTGCGCTGTGATCATACTCCGTTCACCTTCAAGCTGAGACTACAACCAGAGTTACAATCGCAAGCAAGAACGCGCTCCTGGCTTTGATACATAGGTTTCTAGCGCGAGAACTCGGGCAGAGCCTTTCAAATCTATGGTCTCCTGCTCTCATACTTCCGGCACTGGCTGCAGTCTCCACTAAAGTGTGAACAGAATATATACACCATTCACCCTTAAGCTGAGACTAGAAGCTTTGCCTTCAGCGCTATCTCGCTGGCTTCCACAGTGCTTTGGTTGCGCAAGTCTGCCTGTTCACATTTGTGTTAGTAAGGGGAGAAAGCTCGCACTGAATACCGAGCTTCTAGCCCACGCTTGAGGGGCCCTGCAATCCTATTCGAGCGTCTACATTTTTTGCGGTTTCCACGTCTCTTCTGGTTCGTGCAACCTAGCGGGCACGGAGAGATAAACTAAATATCAGTGCGTCATATTTTAACCGGACGACGTGAAAGCCTCCTCCACCTATATGCAGTGACGGACGCAGGTATGTCTTGAGGGGGGGGGGGGGGAGGGTGAGGTGCTGGTCAACGTATCATATGTTTAGGACCTGCCAACCCCTTTCCAGTTTCCACGCCCAAAATTTTTACAGATGCAGAATTCAAGAGGGGGGTCAGGACATCGGGACCCCCCCTCTGAATCCACCCCTCCCTATATCAGGGCACCCCGTGGTACTGAACGCGCGCGGCATGTGACGACATCGTGACGTTGTTGGTATTGGTGGGCTCATGCCTTACGACTGGTCAGGACCGCTAAAAACTTTTTTTTAGTAGAAATATAAAATGTAAGTGGCCGGAACCGTTTCAAGTATTTATAAAACTAGTTTTTGTTCAGTATTTTAGATAAGAAAAGAAACAAATGTAGTTTAGAAAGTACGGAAACAAGGAATGACATGCCGACATACTCGCCACCAAGCGGTGAAAGAGGCGGCGCAAGCGCCCGTCGTATGATTCCGAAGCACGCTCGCTTCGGGATATCGGAGGACATGCTTGGCGGATCCTAGCAGACGACGCAGAACGCCGGCGGCACATTTTGTAAAAACCGAAACTACGAATTTGTCTCCTCGCAAAAGCACGATGAGTGTCTGTTGGGACGCAGCGTATGGGAAGAAGTCACATGAGAGTCTCAAACTCAACTCGTTTTTATTTCCTAGTTCTGCCCCGTTCCGGGGCACCTTTCTATCCTCGGCCTCACATCCTTCCTCTGTCTTCCACCCCATTCCTACATTCCTCAGTCACCGTGGTCCGCCGGTAAACACTTTACCGCGGGCAAGGAAAATCGTCCCGCGCGGAAAAAGGGGAGACAGAGGACCAAGGACGTCTTAAGGAGGTTATCTTTTTGCTTGTTTCTGTCATTTTGAGGTGCGTATAACTTTTCAAAAACAGCGAATTTCTAGAAAATAAAAGGTTTACTGAGTTACTACGTTCCATGGGCTAAACTTTATGCAAATTAAAAACCAGTAAAAAGTCGTTGGAAAGCCTATTTCAGGGTGAACTCGTACAGACCGGTCCAATACTCGCCTTCTGTGTGCTGCCATCTTTATTTATTGCGCTGTGGAACGCCTTCTGAGCATGTACTGTAGCTCTCTTGTGCGGTACATCACACGCTGCACATACGTCCACAGCCCCGTGACTCCGCGTGTAAGCCCCGGATGATAACCGCTGGAAAGGTCTATAAACCTTTCCAATACTCGCCGTCTGGGGGCTGACAATTTTGTCTACTGGGCTGGGGAACCCCTCCCGAGTACGCGCTGTAGCTCTCTGGTGCGGTACAGCAGACGCTGCACATACATCCACAGCCCCGTGACTCCGCATGTAAGGCCCGGATGATAAGCGCTGGAAAGGTCTACAGACCTTTCCAACACTCGCCGTCTGGGCGCTGACATTTTTGTCTGCAGGGATGTGGAACCCCTTCCGAGCACGACCTGTAGCTCTCCTGTGCGGTACATGAGACGCTACCCATGCGTCCACAGCCCCGTGACTCCGCATGTAAGACCCGGATGATAACCGCTAGAAAGGTCTATAGACCATTCCAATACTCGCCGTCTCGGCGCTGACATTTTTGTCTGCTGGGCTGTGGAACCCCTTCCGAGTACGCGCTGTAGCTCTCTTGTGCGGTACAGCAGACGCTGCACATACGTCCACAGCCCCGTGACTCCGCATGTAAGGCCCGGATGATAAGCGCTGGAAAGGTCTATAGACCTTTCCAATACTCGCCGTCTGGGCGCTGACATTTTTGTCTGCAGGGATGTGGAACCTCTTCCGAGCACGACCTGTAGCTCTCCTGTGCGGTACATGAGACGCTACCCATTCGTCCACAGCCCCGTGACTCCGCATGTAAGGCCCGGATGATAACCGCTGGAAAGGTCTATAGACCTTTCCAATACTCGGCGTCTGGGCGCTGACATTTTTGTCTGCTGGGCTGTGGAACCCCTAACGAGCACAAACTGTAGCTCTCCTGTGCGGTACATCAAACGCTGCGCATGCGTCCACAGCCCCGTGACTCCGCATGTAAGGCCCGGATGATAACCGCTGGAAAGGCCTATAGACCTTTCCAATGCTCGCCGTCTGGGCACTGACATTTTTGTCTGCTGGGCTGTGGAACCCTTTCCGAGTACGCGCTGTAGCTCTCTTGTGCGCTACATCAGACGCTGCACATACGTCCACAGCCCCGTGACTCCGCAATTAAGGCCCGGATGATAAGCGCTGGAAAGGTCTATAGACCTTTCCAACACTCGCCGACTGGGCGCTGATATTTTTGTCTACTGGGCTGTGGAACCCCTTCCGAGCACGAGCTGTAGCTCTCTTGTGCGGTACATCAGACGCTGCACATACGTCCACAGCCCCGTGATTACGTATGTAAGGCCCGGATGATAAGAGCTGGAAAGGTCTATGGACCTTTCCGATACTCACCGTCTGGGCGCTGACATTTTTGTCTGCTGGGCAGTGGAACCCCTTCCGAGCACGAACTGCAGCTCTCTTGTGCGGTACATCAGACGCTGCGCATGCGTCCACAGCCATGTGACTCCCCATTTAAGGCCCGGATGATAAGCGCTGGAAAGGTCTATAAACCTCTCCAATATTCACCGTCTGGGAGCTGACGATTTTGTCTGCTGGGCAGCGGAACATCTTCCAAGTACGCGCTGTAGCTCTCTTGTGCGGTACATCAGACGCTGCGCATGCGTCCACAGCCCCGTGACTCCGCATTTAAGGTCCGGATGATAAGCGCTGGAAAGGTCTATAGACCTCTCCAATATTCACCGTCTGGGAGCTGACGTTTTTGTCTGCTGGGCTGCTGAACATCTTCCAAGTACGCGCTGTAGCTCTCTTGTGCGGTACATCAGACGCTCCGCATGCGTCCACAGCCCCGTGACTCCGCATTATAAACCTTTCCAATACTCGCCGTCTGGGCGTTGACATTTTTGTCTGCAGGGCAGTGGAACCCCTTCCGAGTACGCGCTGTAGCTCTCTTGTGCGGTACATCAGACGCTGCGCATGCGTCCACAGCCCCGTGACTCCGCATTTAGGCCCGGATGATAAGCGCTGGAAAGGTCTATAGACCTTTCCAATACTCGCCGTCTGGGCGCTAAGATTTTTGTCTCCTGGGCTGTGGAACGTCTTCCGAGCACACGCTGTAGCTCTCTTGTGCGGTACATCAGACGCTGCGCATGCGTCCACAGCCCTGAGACTGCGCATTTAAGGCCGGGATGATAAGCGCTGGAAAGGTCTATAGACCTTTCAGATACTCGCCTTCTGGGTGCGGACATTTTTGTCTGCTGGGCTGTGGAACCCTTTCCGAGCACGCACTGTAGCTCTCCTGTGTGGTACATCAGACGCTGCGCATGCGTCCACAGCCCCTTGACTACGCATTTAAGGCCCGGATGATAAGCGCTGGAAAGGTCTATAGACCTTTCCAATACTCGCCATCTGGGCGCTGACATTTTTGTGTCCTCGGCTGTGGAACCCCTTCCGAGCACGCGCTGTAGCTCTCTCGTGTGGTAAATCAGACGCTGTGAATGCGTCCACAGCCCCGTGAGCCCGCATTTAAGGCCCAGATGATAAGCGCTGGAAAGGTCAATAGACCTTTTCAATACTCGCTGCCTGGGCGCTGACATTTTTGTCTGCTGGGCTGTGGAACCCCTTCCGAGCACGCGTTGTAGCTCTCTTGTGTGGTACAGCAGACGCTGCACATACGTCCACAGCCCTGTGACTCCGCATGTAAGGACCGGATGATAAGCGCTGGAAAGGTCTATAGTCCTTTCCAATACTTGCAGTTTGGGCGCTGACATTTTTGTCTGCTGGGATGTGGAACCCCTTCCGAGGACGACCTGTAGCTCTCCTGTGCGGTACATGAGACGCTGCACATCCGTCCACAGCCCCGTGACTCCGCATGTAAGGCCCGGATGATAACCGCTAGAAAGGTCCATAGACCTTTCCAATGCTCGCCGTCTGGGCGCTGACATTTTTGTCTGCTGGGCTGTGGAACCCGTTCCGAGCACGAACTGCAGCTCTCTTGTGCGGTACATCAGACGCTGCACATACGTCCACAGCCCCGTGATTCCGTATGTCAGGCCCGGATGATAACCGCTAGAAAGGTCTATAGACCATTCCAATACTCGCCGTCTGGGCGCTGACATTTTTGTCTGCTGGGCTGTGGAACCCCTTCCAAGTACGCGCTGTAGCTCTCATGTGCGGTACATCAGACGGTGCACATACGTCCACAGCCTCGTGACTCCGCATGTAAGGCCCGGATAATAACCGCTGGAAAGGTCTATAGAGCTTTCCAATACTCGGCGTCTGGGCGCTGACATTTTTGTCTGCTGGGCTGTGGAACCCCTGACGAGCACGAACTGTAGCTCTCCTGTGCAGTACATCAGACGCTGCGCATGCGTCCACAGCCCCGTGACTCCGCATGTAAGGCCCGGATGATAACCGCTGGAAAGGTCTATAGACCTTTCCAATGCTCGCCGTCTGGGCGCTGACATTTTTGTCTGCTGGGCTGTTTAACCCTTTCCGAGTACGCGCGGTAGCTCTCTTGTGCGGTACATCAGACGCTGCCCATAAGTCCACAGCCCCGTGACTCCGCAATTAAGTCCCGGATGATAAGCGCTGGAAAGGTCTATAGACCTTTCCAACACTCGCCGTCTGGGCGCTGACATTTTTGTCTGCTGGGCAGTGGAACCCCTTCCGAGCACGAACTGTAGCTCTCTTGTGTGGTACATCAGACGCTGTGCATGCGTCCACAGCCCCGTGACTCCGCATTTAAGGCCCAGATGATAAGCGCTGGAAAGGTCTATAGACCTTTCCAATACTCGCTGCCTGGGCGCTGACATTTTTGTCTGCTGGGCTGTTGAAACCCTTTCGAGCACGCGTTGTAGCTCTTTTGTGCGGTACATCAGACGCTGCGCATGCTTTATCAGCCACGTGACTCCGCATTTAAGGCCCGGATGATAAGCGCTGGAAAGGTCTATAGACCTTTCGAATACTCGCCTCTTACCGGCGAGTATTCCACTGGCACCTCTTACCATTTGTGGCGTAAGCGATCACTGTGGCGCATCGCTGGCTGCTCCACCTGCCGGTTCTGGCACAGTCGATTTTTTTTTTGCAATATTGATAAGCGACGTTTGCTTCACGCTTCTCTTTTTGCAGCTGGCAACCGCACAGTGAGCTGTGCCCAGTTAAAAATGGAAGGAAATAACGAGACCGGTGATTATTTTATAACTCCTTACACAAATTTCTCTGTGAGGTGTGACATGGACACCAATGGTGGCGGATGGACAGTAAGTTTCACCACTTATTTAAGGTATCCCGATTCACAGCGAAGACGAAGTGCTATTGTGTTCTTTCTTTTGAGAAAAAAAGGTTATTAATGGGCCGGTACAAAAATTTCGACATCACAAGAAGCTGTAGCGCACTAGGTTTATTTCAGTTATCTTAGTAAAAGAAAGTAAGTCAAAGCCTCCTATCTCAATCTAGAATAGTACACCACTTCTACCGTGCAGTCGCAAACTAAACATTTTGAGTACTTCGGAACCCGCACCCACGATGGTGATTACGAAAGCAACCTCGCTTTAGAGGATTCCTGCAGTTACAGGGAATGACCTGTTTGTTCTAATATTTGCTCAATATAATCAACCTTGTCGTCCGTTAATTTGCCTTCTGAACTATGCCATGACCCATATTAGATATATTAGGCCATTCTGTAGGCCGGATATGTTAAGTCTCTCACAGTCTGGGTATGTGCATTATGTTTGCTAAATACTTTTCTATAGTAAATCTCCGAGTACATTTGTCAACTATTACAGCCCCACGCTTTGATACTTCAGTGTTATGTCGGTTCTTAAAATGACATATGATAATGTACTGTTAAAAAGTACTATAATATATTGGCGTCTCTGTTGCAGCATATTTTTATTTCCCTTTAATAACGAGTACATTTCTTTGGGTGTGGAAGAAGGTGGTTGTACCAGTTCACAAATCTGGGAGCACTATGTCCGTCAACAATTACGAACCAATTGCGTTTCTCTCTGTTCTTTATAAAAAGGTTCTTTTTTTTTAAAGGTGTTTTTGTTAACCTCAGTTTCCGTGTTAAGCCTACAATAAATTTAAATCATCACAGATTTTTCGCGGACGATCCGCTCAAACTAATCTTGTAACTTTCTTCTTTTTTTTTAAGTTCGCATTGCTTAAAATTGTTTAACGTGGGCACCTTGGTGTCGTTTATCTTGATTGCATTTGTGATTATTTTTCTAGCTACCTGATTGATCGCTCGAATAGTGTTCCCTGGTAATGATGCAGGTCATATCACTATGTGTTAAATGCCGGCGTTTCACAAGGGTCGTATTCGTGCCTTTGCTTTCCGATATGTTTGTAGACGACTTTGTCTCTACTAAGATGCTTCAGTTGCCTGATGACGTAAACGTTTATCGTACTATCCGCACGTCTGTTTACTGAAATATTGCAAAAAGGCGTTAATATAATTCCTCTTCAGTGTCGCATAAACTGGCGACCTTTTAATCCTGCAAAAACTGGGCTTGTTTTGTTTTTTTTTGTTTTTTTTCATGCAAAAGATTAATACCATTGTTCATTCTTACAGATTATATGACTCTTGTAGCTTACAGAAATGAAGTGTTTATTAACAACGCGTTGTATAAAATAAGGGTGAGGCGGCATAGGTCCCTCCGCCATGCTGTCTAAGGCCCGTCTCGAGTGTTCTAGCTCCACCCCCCCCCCCCCCACCCCCCCATATCCCTTTGTCGTCTTTCTCGCAGATTACTGGATCTCTGTCTCGTAATGGAGTTGGTACCAGTCGACATCTCTCTTCCTTCGCCTACTTGTCGACGAAGTTTGTGTCCCTGAAGCGAGCCGGTTTTCTTTTCGTTCTTTAGCTTCTGCGGAGCGCTATGCTGTTTCCCCTGCACTGGCCACCGTCGTCGTCATGGACGATATATGATGTCTGCTGTGGTGCTCTTGCTACAACGATAACAGGACTACACTTTCCGCTGTGTTGATACCTGAAGAATATATCTTCTCCAGTGTGAAGTTCAGGCAGTGGTTTGACATTTTTGTCGTATTGTTGTCGTTGTTTCATTTGTTTGTCTCTCAACCACTGTTGGATCTCTGTGTGATTTGTTTCCGTGCTTTGAAGCAGCGAAGTATGCGGAGGAAATTATGTCCTTGTGTGCCTATTCATAAGCATTTGACTGGAAATCCCAGGAATCCATCTCGGGGTGTGTTGCGCCACTCCAGTAGAGCGTCGTAATAGTCTGTAGTTATATAGCTCAATTTGTTCATGAGCTAGCTTTTTGGTTTCTTGTACCGCTGTCTCAGCCATTTCATTGGATTTGGGGCAGTAGGGGCTGGATGTCACGTGGGAGATTCTTCGGCGCTGCAGAAAGTCCTTAAAGTCTGCGCTGTCGAAGGGTGGGCCTTTGTCTGAAACGATTTTGACTGGCAGCCCATGCACAGCAAACGTTGTTAGGCAGCACTTGTCACGTGATTGACAAGTGTCCTCTCAAGCTGACGAGTTTCATAGTAGAACGAGTAGTAGTCCACTATCACAATGTAGTAGTGACCGTTGTATTGGAAGAGGTCTATTCCAACAACTTGCCATAGTGCGGTTGGCACAGGGAGGTTAATGAGAGGCTCTTTCTGTTGTCATGGCTTGTCTTTGCACACTATGGAACTGTCTACTTTATACTCGATGTCCTTCTCCATAATAAACCAGTAGAGAATTTTATTGACACAATGCAGTGTCTTCTCTACACTGCTGTGTGCACTGTGCAACTCTGCTAGTATTTTACTGTTAAGTTGTTCCGGAATGATGAGTCTATTTGACCTGGACAGCAAGTCATTCTCTTCATGTATCTCATCTCTGTATGACAAATACTGCTTAAGAGTATTTGCTACGTCTTTTGTTGACTGTCCACTCACCTGTTGCACACTGTTGCATGGTGGTCATATATTTGTCTTTTTTGTCGCTTTCCGACATTCTTGAAGGGTTTCGTCTTTGCTTGAGAGACACTCCAAGATGTTCATCTCGAAAGCTTCTGACACTTCTTTCATCGATGAATTTCTACAAAGACTGTCGGCAATGTATAACTATCCTCCTGAAGTGCACTTTACTTGAAGTTCATATTTTTGAATGGTCAATCTCGTCCTTTTTAGCCTGAGGGCATTGGTTGAGAGGCTTTCGGAAGATAGCCTCCAACGGATTGAGACCTGGCTCTATGACAACCCTATGTCCGAAGATGTATTGGTGGAGTCAACTGCATCCGTGTACGATCGATTACAGTTCCTTCTCGATTTGTGCATAGTTCTTCTGAGCTTCATTCAAGCACCTTGAAGAATGGGTCACTGGTTGTCCCTCCTTGAGCAATACTGCGCCTGTTCTTCTGGAGCTTGTTTCCACTGACAGCGTTACTTGCCTTTTTTTGTCGTAGAACCGTAGCGTGGGTGCAACCGTCAAAGCCGCCCGAAGGGCTGTGAAACCTTTCTTTTGTTCTTTTGTCCATGATCAGGCTGTCTCCTTCTCTAGGAGTTGCCACAGCGACACACTCACGTCCGACATGATAGGGATGAACCTTCCCAAGTTGTTTACCACTCCTAGGGAGCTCTTCAGTTCGCCCACATTGTTCGGTCTTAGTAGAGCAGGGATGCCTTTCACTTTATTCGGATCAATCAAGAGTCCCTATGCTGAGAACTTGTGACCCAGGTACCTGATTTGTATCATGCTAAACTTGCACTTCTTATTCAGTCGTAGGATGATCTCTCGTCACCTTTCTAGTACCGCCTGAAGCCTACGGTCATATTTCTCAGTTGTCTTTTCCCAGATTAGAATGTTGTTTATCATGATATCCACTCCGTCTAAGCCTTCAAATACCAAATGCATTGTCTTCTGGAACACCTCGAGAGCAGACGATATGCCAAAAGGCGTTCGCAGGGATCTGTACCTCCCTAATGGTGTCGCAAACGTACACAAGTGCGAGCTGGGAGTCTGGAACGTGAGTTGCCAACACCCTGTAGCTGCGTCTAGCGTCGAGAAGTACTCGGCTTCTTCCAATCATGTGGCAATGTCCTCTAAACCAGGCATACAGTAGGTCTCCCGAATGAGCACCTTGTTGCGCTCTTGAGAATCAAGGCAGAGTCGGAGTTTGTCTTTCTTTTGCAGAACCAAAACAGGGTGAACCCACACCGTTGGTTCGTTACTGGCTCAACCACTTTTTGTTGCGCAAGATCTTCCAAGTGTCTCTTGAGCTTGTTCCTGACGGCGACCGGGACTACACGTGGTTGCTGGATCACGCCTTGTGCATCTGGTTGAGTTGCATGTAGTATTTGACGGCTTTTATTAATGCAAAAACATTAACTGTCCCGTGGAGCCAGCTGACGTCATCAGTTTGAAGCGCGAAAACGGCACCTTAAATCCTTTCTTCAAGTGAAGCCATCACACAGCTATGAAACCACGCGAAACACCTAGACAACGGCACCTAGTTTCACCGATCACAAACGAATGAAGTAAAGCTGATGGATGTCGCCTCGCCTTCGATCCCATTCGCTGGCACGCGTCGACGACGCTTCTATTGGCCGCTGCATACGTCAGTTTCCACGATCGCCGCCCCATGGCGCTGCGTGTCTGCGCCGCGAGCGTGCCTGTAACACGAGGGCGAGGAGAGCTGGAAGAGCACGCGCAGGGCCGACGCAAATATGCCGCAAATGAAACACGGGAACAGAAGAACGGCACGCATGATTTCGCATTCACAACTCATAAGAAGTGCTTAGGTGTACCTCGAGCTTTTTTCTCCCTGTCCATGAAACATATCTTCACGCTGTTTGTGGGAACCCATCGTGTTCCTTCCCACCACATCGTGCGCTGCTGACGCCATGTGGAGATAGCATCGAAGGGGCGTCGCCGAGGTGGACAATCTCGTGCCCACAGCGGCGCTGCCTGAGGATGACGAGGCTAGAAAAGGGACGAAGAGACGACTGTTACGGCTCGGGGATGTGCGGGACGAACGAGGAAGGCTGCCTGGCTTCTTGAGCGCGGGGCTTTGATTGCCGCCGCTAGCCGGCGACCTGCCCGGAGCTGCGGCCCCCCCGTGGAAGACGACTCCCTGGCTTCTAGACTGCGGGGCCTGGATTGCCGCCGCAAGCCGGGGACCTTCCCGGAGCCCCTTGATGCTGCTGTGCCGCGTCGAAACCGACGCGGGCACTTGCCCGGAACCACAGCTTCCCATGGACGACGTGTGCGCGCCTCTAGACCGTCGGGAAGCCGACCCATGACGACGTTTGCGCGCTGCCCGCCGACTGCCCGGACATTGACGTGAGGCTTGCCTCGTAAGCATTACGTTGGGTTAATAAACAGTTAACCCAGAGCGTGTGACGTGTCCACCCGAGGAAGGGGCGTTAAAGAACCGCCCACATGTTTCACCACCTGGCTGCAGCACTTTTCCACCAGATGCCACACACTTGATCATGATAAATTTTTCCGTAATGGTATCACTAATCCTGGCGGGTACTCCCCGTTGGACGATGTAGAATTTCACTTCGGTACTTCTGTTACCGTTTGGGACTGACAGGATGATGCGGCCTTCTGCTTTGCTGATGTGTCCAAAAAAATACGCAGTTCTAGTAGTGAGAACTTGCGGCTTCTGAGTCGTGACACGTGTAAGTTGCATCGCAGACATGACAGAACAGTTCGCTCCAGTGTTGATCCTGCAGTCGAACTGCTTCCTTGCGATATTAACATCTGTACTCAAGAACTTTTCGTCACCGTCACTATTGTGTACCCTGCAGACGAAGTTTCATCGTCCGAGTCGAGATCGGGTGTCTTGCACCGCTCTACTATGCGTACATTTCTTCGTGGCGTACCTTCAGGATTGGTTGACTTGAGTGGTGTGCGACACGCACGTGCAATGTATAGTTTCCGACCACAGCTAGCATTTCGCACCCTTTGCTGGTCAAACTTCGCTTGTGTGTTTAAGGTATCCATACTGAGAGCATGCTTCCAAATGTAGCCCATGTACTACTGTGGGTGTCGCACGAGCTTGAATATATTTGAACTTCTGGGCTTCGCGTTCTTGGGTTCTATATATTTAATCACTTGATTCAGCGTTGGGTCTTCGGTAATTATGCGCTGTTGTAGTCGCTTGTTGGTCATTCCGAGGATGATCCGACTCCGTAACATGCGAAAGTGTATCTCGCCAAACTCACATTGGGTTGCGAGTGTACGTAGGTCGGTAAGCCTGTCGTTGAACCGTTTACTGTCTCGCTGGTTCCGTGTTCCAAACACGAAATTCCTGTA
Source organism: Ixodes scapularis (assembly GCF_016920785.2). NCBI lineage: Eukaryota > Metazoa > Arthropoda > Arachnida > Ixodida > Ixodidae > Ixodes > Ixodes scapularis. The sequence goes on along the minus strand of NW_024610028.1, from coordinate 217,521 downwards.
GCTGACGTTGGTTGCTGTCTTGCAATGCCTCTCGAACGGCTCCACGAGCTTTTCGACACGCATCTCGTCCTCTGGGTTCTCAAACCTGAAAGTTTTGTAAACCCGTCCTGCGTCTTCTCCGACAGTCACGAGAGATGTTGCGGCCTGCACCTCGGCGTCTTGTGACTTGAGTCCAGTGGCGGTTGAAAACAAGTTTAACTCATCCCCACCAGGTTTTTACGACTCTTCAAAGTCGGGAGACATGTCGAGTGGCCTAGGGGGTGGTAGCAGACTGGCGAGGACTCCTCCCGACGTTGGAAGCGTCAAAGTTGGATTCCCGTTCAATGACTGTGTGATCTAGGGAGTCCGCACCGTTTGAGAGTTGTCACTCGCTTTCACTGCTTAGAGCTACTCACACTTGGAACTGGCTGGCCTTAGGTTTCTTCGCTTCTTACACCATGTTGTTTACACGAATAAAGTGTTTATTTACAAGACATTAGAAATAAGGGTGAGGGGGCATAACTCCGTCCGCCATACTGTACAAGGCCCGTCTCGTGATTTCAATCTCCCTTGCTCCCTCGTTGTCTTCCTCACAGTTTACTGACTCTTTGTCTCATGATGAATTCGTACCAGTTTTGTTGATACGCGTGTTGAAAATTATTAATGACTCTACGTTTACTAGCTAAAATTCCACGTGCCAGTCGTGTATTATACAGTTACCTTAGAATACTGCGCCTATTTAGCTCGCTAGTTTTAACAAGGTTATATTTTTCTTCTACCGTGAGGAATTCCCTAGAAGTTGATCAAACGCTTAGGCTAGAGTCCAGGCAATCAGGCTTTGCAAGAGTTGTGTATGATCGCCACATTAGACTGTAATTTTTAACAGAAGATGCGTTTATGGGCTGCATTTCACGCGAAAAGTAACTTTCGAGTTTGAAGAAAGAACGTTAAACGCAGGTCAAGGCAATATAAATTATTCATAAATCATATCAGCAAGACCTACGCATCCAACGAATACAGAGGGCTCACTTAGTAGTAATCATAAGTTATACATATGCAAAACTAGGAACAATTAATCGCCAACAATGAAATGCACAAAAGGACTTAGTAGGAAACGAACTTCGGACAATGTGATCCGCAGTTTGACGTCTTTGTACGGCGTCAGAAACGATGAGGGGAATTAGAGCGCAAGTAGCTGGACTAAAGCGTGTTTCACACGCAGCGATTTTGGCCCTAAAGCGGCGCGATTTCTGCCGTCGCGGCGCTCGTGCCACTGAATTGCTGGTGCTGGCCAGAGCGCCGCGACGGCAGAAATCGCGCCGCTCTAGGGCCAAAACCGCTGCATGTGAACTAGGCTTAAGTCTGGCTCGTCGCCGAAGATTGCCTGCATTAGCAAGTGACTGTCCGCGGCGAGTGATACCTAGGCCGACATACTTTGTACGCAGGGGGCCACTGGGGGCGAGCCCTATATAGTTCCGCATGAAACTTAGTCCGCAGACGACCACTAGTGGTGAGTCATACTCACTCTAGCTTAATTAGTCAGCAGACGCCTTCCGGCGGTGATCATACACGTGTCAGAAACAACTAATCAAGACCATCTTGGCGAGCAGTGGAATATAACTTTATCGTCTTCTCCTACTAGTCAATGTACATCTCGTGCTGGCATATCCCGATACACCCCCTTTCTTTACTGAGCGAGAAGGAATGCCGGACTTGAGGGATCGCGGGATCTGCTTAATGTTCGTGACTAATCCCAGATGACAGGACGGTTGCCTCAACCGCGCTGAGGTGCGAACAGGAATGAAGGTCCGGTGTTCTTGCTGTCGCAGCGTCACGCGTGGTTCAGCTGCAGACGAAGTTGTCGGTGTTAGCTCTTGCGTGCTGAGCTCAGCGTGCGGCAGCACGAGGGTTGAGGCGTCGCCGTGTCAGTGGGAATGGCGGGCTCGGGCCGCCAGTGCTCGCTGAATGTTGGTTGCCTCGGTGAGAACCCTATCAGCCGTCGTCGGGGGGGTTACGGACGAGGCCCCTGAAGATGTCGACCCTTACGCCGCGCATTAGGGCTGAACTGCATGTAAGCGATTTACCGATCGACGATAGGAGCGACGGCGACAGCGACGAGAGTCAGCGACGAGCGACGAAGATTTCTCACTGTCGTTCGTCGCGTCGCTCGGTTTTTGAATTTCTAGAAAACTTCGCTCGTCGCCTTCGTCGCTTGTTCCCGTCGCTTTCATGCGGTTCGCCTCGTCGCGCGACTTACCGAGCGACAGCGGAGCGGGTTGCCGTCGCTTGTTTCGTCGCTTGCCAAATCGCTTACATGTGGATTATACTTTAGGACTTGTAGCTTCTTTGCTTCTGTGGCCTGAGGGTCGACGCGGAAACTCAGGCGCAGGGCCTCTTCTGCGAAGCTAGTGACTGTCTCATTCGAGCCTCGAGGTTTTCAGCGCAGCAGTTATTCGGCACTCTCCCATGGATGTTGATTTGAAAATGTCCGTCGGAGACTCCCTTTGAGCAGCTCTCAAAAAGTGATCGTCGTTTTGTGGTTTTCGTATCAGTGTCGCGCCGTTCCCTCAAGAGAAAAATATCTGTTCTGCTGGCACTGGTCCGGCTTCCATCCATTATGACGAGCCACTCGTTCGTACAGCTGGATCCAGTCGTCAACGTCTTCACGAATATCACCGCGGAATGAAACAGCTGTCCGAGGGGCAATGGGCAGGTAGACGACGGGGGCGGCGGCAGGGGTTTGGGACGATTGGTTGCTCATCGTCGGATTCGTCGACTGGTCGGTCTTCTTCAACAGTTGACCGAATTCCGGGGAAAAACTTTGAACACGGCGGCTCCCCTGGCCACGGTCATTTCCACTGTCGGTCTTCTTGAGCCGGGGACTGGGCTTGCACTGCGCGGCCTCGGAGGGGAACAATTTATGGGCGCGTTACCCGCACCTCCGTTAAAATGTCACGAATGACAAACGATGAAGCGGCGAGTAACTGGAAAAACTAAACCTTTATTAAAGGGCCAACTTGTGCCCCCATCCCCCTCCCCCAAACAACAAAGAAAAAATAGAGGTATAGGCGTCGCGGGCATCGAAGGCGGCGTAGCAGCTGTATCGAACGCCGGAGAGACACTGACCCTGGTCACCGCGCGGATCCCCTTGCGTATACACGCGTTGTCTCCTAGAACTATCGGTGTAGAAGTTTCGGTGCGTACACAGTAAAAGATTTTACACCTTTAAGGGTGTAAAAGGGATGTTTTATCAACTTACACCCTGGGCTACACCCTTTTCACACCCTAAAATCTAGGTATACACCCTCATAATTTTACCGAAAGGGGTGCTGTTTTGTGTTACACCCTACATTTAGTGGAGGTTGCGAGAAGGGTGTAGAAGAGGGTGCTAAATAAATAATATGAAATGGTTTTGGAAAGCTTATATATGGCTCTGTCCATAATGTACAGGTAAGATTTCTTCTTGAAAGGCAACAGTTGTTAGCAGTCTAATTTTTTATAATGTCAGCTGTAATTCATGCAAATAGCTGATAATAAAGTGTCTATTTTGTATACAATTTTTATGTTTGCAAAGAAAATTTTATTAATGAGTTCATATTTAATTTCCTTACGAATCACTCCATGCTCAGAAATTGGAAACTAGGGTGAAATGCTCAATACTAGCATTTTTTACAAATATTTATAGATGGAAGTGTACAGTAAGAAAATCAGTTAGTCTCGAGTTTATATCTGACAACATCTAATCAAAATATAGTGAAAATGTTTGACAACTATTCATGACATGCCGCTAAAACCTGTCACATGACCATGTCAACCTAGGTAAGCTTTTCATTTGAGAATATGATGACATGCACAAAAACTCACACGCATAAAGAGACAAAACCCATTATAAACCAGTCCGAGACATCCCACACAAAAATGGTCTATGGTCGTCTATGGAAAATTCAATGGCAGGCCATCACCCCCTGTAGTTTTGCAAGGTCGGCCTTAGAAATTTATAAATACAGTTACAGCCAGCTATAGAAAAGTTTAGGGCCCTGTGTCTGAAGACTGGGAACCAATCAATTTTCTTTTCCCGTCTATAGAAAATTCTATGATCCCGAGTCTAAAGACTGGGAACCAATACATTTTCTCTACCCACCTATAGGAAATCCTATGGCCAGAGCCTAAAAAGTTAGGGCTATGTTTCAATAACAACAACAAGAATAATAATAATCAATAAGTTAGTGTTTTAACAGTGTCCAGGGACATCCAATTGATCTTCTTGCTGGCGCAGCGCAATAGAACGCACAGACAGACGCTTGCGCGCTCGCAGTCACACACATACACGCGCGCAAGCACGTACACACGGATGCACACGCGCAAACGCACGCCCGCGCGCAGGCGCGCACGCACGCACAAACAGAGACGCACACACACATTCACGCGGACGCATCCACACTCGCGCGTACAAACACGCACACACACGCCAACCAATACGGCGAAGGAAACGTTGCTTGAGCTAGTTTCGGTTTCAGTTTTCACAAAAGAAACAACCTAACGTTTAAATAAAACCCAAGATTTACTCACTTTTTGTAATGTTTTACATTATTAATTAGCTTAGTATCGTTCAAAAAATAAATAAATAAATAAAAAGGAAAAGAGACTATTCAAGACTGCGCAAAACCATTGCTACTGCAATCAGCTTTCGTTGAGTTGCCGAACTTGATGGCCGTTGGAGTTTTAGAGGCTTCGGGAATCTCTTTCCTTTTTACGTTATAGACGTTTTAGCGGATATTTTAGATATCTTCCTTGTGAATACGGTGTCCAAGAATAGCTAGCAATGACTGAGAGCTGGGAGACGCTGCGTCTTGTAAGTTCAGGACAGCATGGACGACTCGTGCAAACGCCGGTAAGCAACTTTCTTTGTTTCTGCGAAGTGGGCTGCTGTTTCAAACCTTGTCGTGTACCGTGTGCTTGCTAAGCTATGCTTCATTTTAACTAGAGCGATGCTATATGCGCTACGTAGTGCACTTTGGACGGAAATTGCTATACGCACTACGCGAAGAGCTCATTCCGCTCGGGCCACCCTTTTTCGAACTGCGCGTGTATCACCGGGGAGCTCGTTAACACAGCCCCCCGACTGCGTTCACGCCGCTTCGCGGCGACAATATGCGGCTGCTAATTAGAAAAGTTAACCAGTACACGCCGCTTGGCGGCGTCCAGCCGGCAACCCAAGCCCCGCTGTAGAGCGTATCTTCTTACAAGCCTGTGTCTCGCTCCGCAGTGCGAGAGGGATTCCCATGCGGCGGAACCGTGGGCACGTTCTGGACGCCGTCCAACGACGCTCCTCCGACGACGCTTTTGCGGAGCGTTCAAGTGCCGTCTGACGGACGTTCAAGCATTCAATCACCGTCCCAAAGTGTTAATCACAGGTCATGCTAGTTCTGACGTCTTGCACCAAGAGCCGCTCGCCACCGATTTGTTCCATAGCGCGGGAGCGAGAAAAACTTTACAAGAGCGAGCAGCATGATTTTTTTTGCCTAAGCTAATGCCTGTGCCATGGAGACGTGCGGTCTCTTCGCGTTCGCCGAACCGGCACACTTTCAAAGTTCACAATTGTGTAATGTAAAAAAAAAAAAAAGTTTGTATGTTACGTTTTTTATACTCCGTTTCATACATAGCCTGCAACGCACTCAAAGCTAGCGCAGCGCTTTGCATCGCCGACCGTGTCTACGTTCGCCCCATAAAATAGTGCGTCCCCTGCAAAAACAAAAAAAAAATATATATATATATATATAAATAAAAGTTGAAAAATGTGTTTTTTCGGAGCTAGTAACTGATAGGTGGCGTTATAATTTCGACAGAGCGCAAATATTTTTCAATAAAAAAATAATGTAAACTATTTTAAATTGTTTTCATCCGTGCCGCAGCCACTGCGGGTTTTCGGGTTGTGTGGCACTGGCTGGTTTTGAGAAGATGGCGTCTTATGCAGCAAGCTCAAGTACCTCTCCTGCTCGGATATTTTCGAAGATTCTTTGTGCGGAGATCTCGAAAGAGTGCAAGCAGGTGATCGCCAACGTGTACGCGAGTACAAGAACGCCTTTCCTGGATCGGTCGTGAAGTCCTGGCGACGGTCAGTAACAACACCGGAGTGTGCGCCCGTACTGTCGCGAAGTGCAAGGCGCAGCGTCTATCTGGCAAGGTGGCGTCCCCGAAGCGAAGACCTCGCAACGTAAAAGTTTCGATCACGGGGACCGTCAAGCATGACGAGTTTACACACAACACCATTCGCCTGAAGGTGCATCGCAAGTACCCCGAGAGGGAGATTCCTACCCTTGACAGCTATTTCAAAATAAACTGTACAAGTCAACGAAAGTAATCCACGGAGAAGGGGAACAAGAGGGACGAAGGACAAGCGCGCTGGCACCTTTGCATTTAATTACATTCTGATTGTAGAGGCCACAACTATTGTCGAGTAACGTCTTAAGATAAATTTTGGGACAAGGGTGCTATCAGTTCGATTCCTCATTCCACGCTGCACGAAAGAAGAATATTACTTGGAGCTGGAGGCAAATAACACTTGCAAAGCGGCAGAGCAGATGGTAGAAATGGGGCCTCTTGGCGATCTATAAATAAAAAGCAAGAAGAAAGGAGGAATTGAAATATGCAGTTTGGCAATGCGCACAATCTTGCATAAAATGTATGTCTAAAAACGAAAAAAAAAATATTTTGCGCATTAAGTGGGTTTGAACCACCGCTACCGAGACGTCGGTATCGCCAGAGCAGCGCCTTGTACCACTCGTCCACGAAACGCGCGGAGTAACATTTTTTTTTGTTTTTTTTTTTATGCGCACCATATCTGTACCTTTGACACCGTTGCACGCTATGTATGAAACAGAGTAGAGTGGTGGCGAAAGCCCTCACAATAAGCAGAGCTGCTAGAAAAAGCATGAAAAAGGTGGAAAAAAATTAACTGAAACGCTAATGTCAAACCTGAATATTCGATCGAGTTGAAAGACTACCACCGTGCCAACTCGCCCGGATATTTTTTCTGTCAAAGTCTAATAGCCAATAGTAATAAATAAAAAAAACGTGCTCTTCATAAATTAAGCCGCACCACTGAATGTAAAATAGCGTATGACTTGTATGTATATTCTCAGCGAAAGAAAAGAATGCATTCAAAAAGGGCCAGTCATATTGTTTCCTTTCTGTTAGAGCTTCTTTCAGGTACACGCAAAATGTGGGTGTCTACGTCTAATTGAGTGGAATTGACATTTCCTACAGGGCTGGCAGGGCTGACTCAGTTTGGCTAGCAGCTTGGAACCTACGGGAGCCTAGGGAAATGCACCACAAGAGTGGCAGTGACGCCCGTCAAGCACTTCCTCAACGATGGCACCATGAGGAAGGGGGAGCTGCCCTAAAGTGAATGCAATGGCAGGTCAGTCGTTCAGTGAACCCCTATACAGATGATACCAAGCAGAAAATATTTAAAAAAATGTATAATTAGGAACACGGAGTGTGAATCGCACGGACAAGGAGGAGATCAACACAGTGCTGTGTTCCGTTCGTATCCTCTGTTTCCATATTCTTCATGATTTCTTTTTAATTATTGGCTACCAACTGGTCCAATTATTAGCACCCCTAGTCAACAAAAGTATGCTGCTATTTATTTGTATGCATGAACACTGTGCTTACAGTTGAATCCTACAGTCATTGATTAATGAGCAGAAACAAAAACGAGGGTCCAAGCTAGCTATACAGGCTAAACACGAAAAATGTATTTAAGACTGGTTCTCTGAAGGATGACACAAACGCAGAGAAGTGCTAAACAGAGCTGAGTTTTAATATACAAAAAAGGAATAGGCGACCCAAAAGAGGAAACGGAGGGGAAGACATGAAATCGCTCTTTACAATTACTCTTCTGTTTACCACCCCTCTACAAAGAGAATTTCTTCCTGGACCTCACAGTGTTATACTGTTGACAACCACTAGTATACCCAAGGACAGTAAACGCATAGAAGCAACTTACTAACATCTGGGTAAATTTGATTAAACAAACAAAAGAGAATGCCCTTGAGCGTTCAACCTAGAATATAGAAAATATCATGCGGAACATTAAGATTAAAAAAAATACATACGGATATCATGCCTGTTTCTAAAATAAATATAGGCCAAGAAACGTTTTCCACTCGATGGCGAAACACAGGGAAGGCATTCAGCAGATTCCTAGGTTTCATCATTGTTATTGATTCTTTGAGTATATACTTAAGTTGTGGTCATCCTCTTTAGTCAAAATTATTTCAGTAGTGTTCTATAAGAACACACAATTATTACATTAGATCACGCGTTTTGATGCAGCTGAATAAGAATCCTTATTTTTCTGCAACATTTATACTAAGTTCAATCGGTCGTTAATGTCGGTTTTGTCGCATGAAGTGTTCTATGAGGTGAGCGAGAATTTCTAGCAGTCCTTGGGACCTGTCGTGCTGTAGGCTTATGTATTACTGGCTTTCTCTTTGTTACTTTGTGGTGTTTGGCAAGCTGTATAAAAATTAATTCCAGGTCCCAGCTGAACCAAGTGGGTATACCTAAGCGTCACAGACTGCAAGCCACTCTCTTCAAGCCGTGCAGAGTGTTTTATGAGGTGAGCAATCATTTCTGGCGGTCCTTGGTACATGGCGTGCTGCAGGTTAATGTAAAACTGGCCTTGTCCAGCTTGATCCAGTTTTACGCAAGGAAAAAGCGGATCTCTATAGTGGGGTGATGCCCGGCTGCATGCACATGCACCCGGTATTTATATATACATATATACAAAACTTTATATTTTGATTGGAACAAAATTTTAAAAAAGCGTGATTGGTACTTGGATGCCACCTTCACTGTGTGTTTATGGGGCTCGGAGGACATCAGACAAGCGGATAACCGTCACAATATGTTAATCATAACTAATATACCAAAATGTCTTCATATTTTTAATTAATGATTTTATAGGGCATGTTTCAATTCTAGTTTCAAAGGCAGTGAATATTAAAGACTCACTCGATTGAAACAATTTGCGAATGGCAACAAGTTTCGAGATATTCAATGCTAAAAATCTGCCTTTTCGTCACCCAATTCCAAAATCTTGCGCTCAGAAGACCTCCGGAGGATGGCGTGGCTTCGAACGCACCTTCACTATCTTGGAAGTATGACGCTGATGCATCCACCAAGGACACACTGTCGAGATAGTGACGACGTGCCTGGTAGGACGGTCATTCTTCTACCCACCATTAATGGCACCAATTCTTGAGATCAAACTGAGCTCGGTTCCTGCATCTGACATTAAAAACGCAAAAGTTGGACAATGAATATCTCGAAGCCGCTTGACTTTTTGTGAATTGTTTAAATCGGGATAGCCTTTAATATTGACTGACTTTTAACACTGCAGTTGCAACGTGGCCCATAAAGCCATCAATTACAAAGCTAACAGATTTCGGTCAATTAGTCAGCATACTGTGACGGTTATCCCCTTTACCGTCCGCCGAGTCCCACGAACACACAGTGAAGAAGACATTGACATAACTTTCACGGCCTTTTTTTAAAATTCTGTTAGCTTTCAAATTGAATGCTGTCTACATGTAAAACGACTTGTAGAATGTAATCATGCACATAATTGTTACAAAGCTTTGCTTTTCACCCAATTAAAGTATTGCATTTTCTATCGCAACCTTTCAAACATAAGCAAAGCATCCAGTTTGGTACTCAAAATATATTCTATTCGGCAATAAATTTAACGGACTTCTACTTGGTTTGTCTTTGGCTTCGTACTGAAAATAATAGGCATGTGCGAATCATAGAATTTGGGCTTAAATTGGATAATGATTTGAGATGATTAACTTTTCAGTTTGATATCACATTGTTTCTGCACCTCTCTACAAGCTTGCGAATTCTGGGTCCGTTTACATCGAGTCATCCAGCAGCCGCAGGTTACTTTTTGGGCCACCGAAATTGCTCTTCTCTTGGCGCAGACAGCTCATTATATGTTTACGGGTAAAGCAGTGTGAACAAGGACACAGGACAGAGAAGATGTACACAGACGGAGCGCTGACTTTTAACTGTTTATTTTAAAGAAATGCCCAACGGCGTGGTCACACCAAACAACAATTACATCACGACACATGACCGTCACATGATCGTCACAAGTTAAAGTCCCTCAAAAATGCCAACTCACAATCATAAAGATCTATCGAAGGCACGCTGACACAGTTGTCTTTGAACTTGGAAATGTAAAAGGCCTCCGTTATCGTTGGTGACTGTGTCTTCCCAGGACCGTGGTATCTTCCAAAACCGGAGAACAACCACATCTGTCGCAGTGAACCGCCATATTCCCTGACGGAGATACCCTAATCGAACACGCGTGTTCACATAATCTATCATTAATGCAGCGACCGGTCTGGCCGATGTAAACTTTTTTGCAAGTCAGGGAATTACTGTAGAGCCCCCCCCCCCCCCCCACACACACACAGACCCAGGCAAGGGACAAACTTGTTTTCATGCTTCTTATCACGTGCGGCCCTGACAACCGATCCCCTCTCCACCCTCACACATAAACATCTCAGCTTAGGCGGTGCTGAGAAAACAACCGGAAGATTGTGGCGTTGCGCTTTCTTTAACCTCTGTGCCACCTTATGGATATAGGCACCACCACCGGTTTCTGCGTAGACTTCCTACCCATAACCAACGTTTGGAGGGCGGCTATCCTGGCAATTTCCTGGTAGGTGCGGCTGGGTGCCACTTGAGGAGGGTGAGAAATCCGGAGGTAGTTATAGGTAGGAATTCTACGCAGAAATCCATGAGGTGGCGCATAGGTTAAAGAAAGTAGCGCAACGCGACGATGGTCCTGTCGTTTTCTCACCACCGGCCAAGCTGGGACGTTTATGTGTGAGGGTGGAGAGGGGATCGGTTGTCAGGGCCGCATATGATAAGAAGCATAAAACAAGTAATCCCCTGACTTATAAAAACGTTACATCGGCCAGACCGGTCGCTGCATTAATGATAGATTATGTGAACACGCGTGTTCGATTAGGGCATCTCCGTCAGGGAATTTGGCGGTTCACTGCGACAGATGTGGTTGTTCTGCGGTTTTGGAAGATACCACGGTCCTGGGAAGACACAGTCACCAACGAACTAGAGAGATAACTGAGGCCTTTTACTATTCCAAGTTCAAAGACAACTGTGTCAGCGTGCCTTCGATAGATCTTTGTGATTGTGAGTTGGCATTTTTGAGGGGTTTTAACTTGTGACGATCATGTGTCGTGGTGTAATTTGTGTTTGGTGTGACCACGCCGTTGGGCGTTTCTTTAAAAATGAACAGTTGACAGTCAGCGCTCCGTCTACGTACATCTTCTCTGTAGAATGTCCTTGTTCGTGCTGTTTTACCCGTAAACATGTTTCACCAACTAGCCCAAATTTCAACAGTATTACAGCTCATTGTATATTTTTTCAGAACACCTTCGTCTGTCACGAATTCGAGGGGTACAGCAAGGTGCAAACACAACAATGTCTCATAGATAGCTGTAGAAATATATTATCACGAGCACCTGTTTCTGTGCAATCACCCCCTCCACTGTTGAAAATCACAGCCGTCAACCTTGCCATGCTTGACACGCTGCATGCTGGATTTTCGCTGCACCGGTTGGTGTTCGGACGGGGGAGCTCATATTTCCGGTGTCTGTACATAAAATGTAGCTCATGAAAATTATTTTTTACGGCTACATACGAGACATTATTATGTTTGCTGTTTTCTGCAACCCTCATCTTTATTTGCTGAGTGTAGAGGAGAAAGCAAAATTAACATTAGCCAAGGGACAAATATCAGCATGTACAATTATGGTCAGTCGGCAGCCCTATACGGTTCTTAAATGCAGGGTGGCGAGGTGAAAAAAGTGTGTTCGTGGCCGACATATATTGTAGCACCTGAGCTCCCTGCCTTCTGTTGGTGTTTGTCCCGTTTTCTTCTTGAAACTTGCCTTCCCTTGGCCATGTTCGCTGATACCGATAAGAACCCATTATCGCACCCAAAGAACGCTGGCGACCGATGAGACCGCCTGACAAAGCGTGTCTGCCCAAACGTCCCTGCTTTTTGTTTTCTCACCCTTTTGGACATATTGTTTCTCATCTGTGCATTGGTTGGTGTCCTCTTATCCAAACAATAACCTCAAATTTTCACAGGGAGGCCGCTGTTTGCTAAAAGAAAAGAGGCCCCTGTAGAAGCAAAATCTGATAGCAAAGCAAGAAGAATCACTCATTGCGAAAATGAACCAGTGATGCGCCGGATTTGTGGCGTGGATTCTATTTTTTTATCTCCAAACCTGTCAGCTCATTCTCAGCAATAAATGTAGCAAAATACATCAGTCTAGCAGCGTATCATAATGTACATCGGAAAAGTATTTCACTACTGAAATACAAATAGATTTCCCAAATGCATCTTGGTACAGATATAGATACTCAAAAGTGTCCCTAAGATTATATCGCAATACTTTCATGTCGAGATGTTGCCCCGATTGTAATTCTTCATTCGTTTTACATTGCTGCAGACGCCGGTTACTTGTTCACACATAAGCACTCTATGCCTGTGTGGAGGCTGATGCTCATGGCCTTTACTGCAGCAAATAATAGCAGTTAATAAGAGCAAACATGTTTTGGCCTTCTACATTAAAATGCATTTTTCTTTTTTTCTTTTACCTAACGCAGGACGAGAACATTCCACCGGCACCATGTGTCCTCTACAACAAGCAAGAGCTGGACGGTGCAGACTTTCTTCACCTTGTTGTGGGTCGTGAGCGCTTGTTCTCCGTTTTAATGCCGAGAGGGGCTGTGCATGTTGTTGGCAGTATATTGGCTGTTCAGCATCCTGTACGAACGCAAGGCCTTCAGCACGCGGTTGCTCTGGAGAGGATTTTTTTTTTTTGGCTTGAGTGACACAACTCGAAGGGCAGTCGTAATTAAATTTTTGAACAAAGTATGCAGACAGGTATGTGGTTGAAGAGATATTTTGGTGAGCCGTTTTAAAAGTGTATAATGCACTTTTTTCGTCAGTATTATCAGGTTAATTTTATTTTTCTTACAGAACGAATGATAGAAGGGTTTATGTAGGTATGTTTCTTTTCCTAACTTTAAACGTCGGGCACTTTCTGTGATAGCTTATGCTGACCTCCTGTAGGTGAGGTGCTTTAATATTTAGCTGTACGAGTTCCTCATCCATAGTCGTCTTCCAGAATTTTATAATTTTACTTGTACATCAGCAAGAGGATAGCGTCGTCTTCTGAAACATTCGCTTTTTTGACGTAAAGTGCGAGTTCATTCTGTGATATTTTTCATTAAATGTTTGCAGATAGCATTCTTTATGTCATGGAATGGCATGCATTGTATTTTTCATTTGTCTCTTACGGTTCAATAAATGTTAAATTTAACACATTCTCATTGATATAGTGAGCTTCACTTACTGAAATACTGCTCTGGTTCAGTCAAGGCTAGAACACCCCCTCTACCATGCCTCCGATTAGTGAACAGATGCGCATAAGGGGACAAGTGATAAGCAAAGCTTGTTTCCTGCAATCCTCTGAGACAAACAAAGCATGTCACGTGTTATCCAGCCAGGAAAGCTCCACGTGCTTCGTTTGTGGCAGCCCGTGATGCTTGCAATGGTTCAGCCGTGCAGTACCATGTTTGGGGCCACTGATTGCTCACTTAGAGTTCGAGAAAGGGGGACGCCGTAGCACTACCCAGTTGCCCTCGGGGTTATCATGTGGCTTGCAAGGAGCTCTTTTGTAATACTTCTTCATGAGGTGAGTTCTGCTCAGTGTGACTCATTATTTCTTTATCACGTGCCTCGTATGTGGTGAAGTTGCAATCCCCCTAAGTGGAAACTGTAAGGCCCGCTTCAGACGGGGCAACTTTTCCAGCAATTTTAAGGTTGCTGGCGGGTTGTTCCCTAACTTTCCCTAGATCGACGCGAATTGCTGAGATCGGGTCCGGCTCGAACAAGTGAGCAACTCGGAGCAATTCGAAAACGGTTGAAGCGGCTGCAGCCAATCAGAGACGCGATATTTTCACGTGACACCCCTGTGGTGGTGATGATGACAGCTAAAAACTTAGTTCTGGTTTGGAATGGATCGTTTTCGGAAATAAACAGTTTCAGAAAAATGAGTTAGTATTCTCAACGCCGTTCAAAGATATAAGAACGCGTTTTTACCGCGTAGCTGGACGTCTAAATATTAGAAGAAGAATCAAATTTCATGATGATGATGGCAAGTCGGAGCAATTCGGTTGCTGCGTGTGAACGCGGGCGGCCCGTGTTGCTGGAGTTGCGACGTCAAGTTGCTGGGCGAAATTGCCCTGTCTGAAGCGGGCCTAAAAGTAAATATAAGCTGTAATTAATATAACAATAATATAAGAATATGAATACCTTTTATAATTTTTGTACAATTTACAAGTTCTGATATGTGTATTGGACACATTCTTATAAAATTTTCGCTTGGGCTTGTACTTCATTTCACCTTTCGTCCGAGGGCGGCGGAATCTACCAGCCATCCCGGCCAATCCAGCGTCAAGAGAGCATCATGTGACCTTGAACAACCAAAACGTCGCGTGATACTCTCCCGGCGCTGGTTTGGCTGGGGTGGCCCAGCATCCACTGGGCCACCACAGCGGGCGCCCATTCCATGCCAAGCACCCTTCGCCAAGGGTGCTGGGCAAGCACCCACTATAAAGGGTGCTTCCCTGAACACCCCAAGGGTGTGAGCTCTGGGAGAAACTGATCTACACCCTTAAGGGTGTAAAAACTTTTACTGTGTAGGATATTCCGACCTCGAATAAGTAACAAAATTCTCGAATACACCAAAACGCGACATTTACAGAAATAACAAAAAGGTACGGCCGCTCCCAGTCATCGAACCTATGCTCTTTGCGTGGGAGCCGAGCCCGATAACCATTCTGCCACGGGCGCGTTTTTCTTTTCTTTATTCTGCCACGGGCGCGTTTCCTACTCAGCTAGCTGCGCTTTCGGCAATATGTCGCTCGGGAAAATATGAATATGTCAAGGTGGGCACCCCGGGCCCCAAGACCGCCCTTGCCAGACGTCTTCAACGTGTCTGTGTGGTTCCCCGAACCAGGCGGTAGAGGATCGGGTACTTTGGGGTATAAATATCATTACTTCGCATAAGCATAAAGAAGTCAGAAACAAGCTTGATTTTGTGCCTACTCCTCAATCGACATCCAGGTGATCCAACGTCGGTCCTGGGACGAACTTGAGGGCAATGGCTTCGAGAAATCTGAAAAAGACTATGAAGAAGGATTTCGCGGAGGCGCGTCTTCATACTGGATAGGCAAGTTATACCAATCCTTGTGTATTCACTTAGAAAATTCAACCAGAAATGATAAGAAAAGCATGCCTAGGATCCCGCCAAACTCATCTGAACGGAGACTACGTTTACAGGTGTCATGTGCCATCGTGACGTCACATCACATGGTAACGTCACGCGACGTGGTAAACCTTGCCACTAAATTTAATGGTGAACATAAAACGCTCATCAAGTCATATCTGTCAGTGAGGTTACATATTTATCTACAATTACCCCCAATCAAATGGAGAAAAAACCAAAAAACGTCTTCATAAAAATGTATTATTGCGTGAAGAAAAAAGATCCATAAAACTGATTCTTGCATTACACAGAAAACAACAAAAGGTGGAATTGTTATTGGCCTACATTTCATCTTTATCACGAGGGGAAACAATTATAGAACTATACTTATTGTACTGTTATATGCTCCCACTGCTATGGGTGCAAAATTATATGTAAAACATCGTGAATTAAAGAAATGTGTGAATCGTTATTATTTTACTCAAATATATTTTTCTTTTCAATGCACTATATTTAGATTGGTTTGTCCTATGCTTCTTGCTAGTAAAGAACAGGTCAGTAAAGTGAATAAAGTCAGTGAGGCTTTGCCTACGATTGCGGGCATCCATATATAAAACAGGGTGCTAATTTCTGCAGTTTTGTTCACTTTACTGACGCCAGGTCAGTAAAGTCAGCGAGTCTTTACAAACACTTTGCTGGCTTTCAGGTTTAAAATGTGATGCTCATTCCTGTAGCTTATGTTAGGGGTAAGCTTACGCCTTACCTCAATCATAAAATAATCAATTTAAAAAAAAACATTTATGAGTTAGTCTTACTTTGCAGGTTGTATTGGTGTTTTAATCCTGAATGTATTTCTTACATTCCACTAAAGGGCTCAACAATATTCATGCCCTCACGACCCATCCAAATAGCGATCAAGTTCTCAGGATTGAACTGACATCACTAAAGGACGAAACAATTATTGTGCAGTATGGTAAATTTAAAGTCGGTCCCAAAAAAGACGGCTACCGACTGACCATCGGCGATTACAGGAGCCCTAATGGTAAATATCGGCGCTTTTACCCTGCCTCTTGCACTCTGCTCTCGCGTCGCCTGCAGCGCTGCGTTAGTCGGTGGGTGCTGGAACTTTTAGAAGACGCTCTTCACATGAGGTTAGAAACAAACTTCAGAAATTTAAACTTTTACTCAGCATGTGACGGCCAGCATCATACAGGGTTTTTTATGATCGTTTGTGTGAACTCTAGAAAATTCAGTGTGAACCGTGTCTTTCACAGCGCTGGATTAAGGGAAAGGGGGGGGGGTAAGCAGGCTGCAGCCGATGGCCCAATCCCTGGAAGTAGAGGAGGGGGAACTATTATTTCAATGTTTTTAAATGTAGCCCCAGTTAATTAAACAAGGAGGCAGAGCTTTCGTCTAATGCAATTTCGTTTAGTTCAAGTTACATTGCGAGGGGTTCGAATACATTGACTTGCCACCTCGCAGCATTTGTGGATGCGTTGCCGCGGAGACTTTTCGAGTTTTCTCTTAATCACTGTAACTAAATGGTAACGGGAAAAGACGCTTGTTATCACCTTCTCTGAGCAGGCGCTGACTCCACTAAAAGGGAAGCTCATTACGCTCTTCGAGAATCACAACCAGATGCGGATTGTCGGGCCAGTTGCGACCTCAAATCTCTACAATGATAAAAATATACGTACTCGCACGCTGTTAGAAAAACAAGTTAGCAAAAAGATAGTAACTGCGGCCGTTAATAGCCCTCTATGACCGTCACTACCTCTCTTCTAACTGTTTCACCTCAAATGCACCACAGCAGTAAACGCGGTAATTACTAATATTAGCTAAGACATCGGAATAGTAATTTGTACTTCTCAGTGTGGAAAAGGAAAATAAAGATGATCTGAATCACGATGCATATCGTAATTTAAATCAGATCAGTTCCGCAGTGACTATTTAAATCTAACCTTACGCACCAAATTAATCCCGACATATATTTTAATTACCGTTTGTCTTTTCTTTGATTCCTTCCATGTACATTTTTCTGTATTTAAATCCCAGAATCCTCAGAAGAGTTATATGGGGCTGAAGACGAGCACACGAGCAAAAATGAGTGATATTTTAAACAAATCGGAGCGTTAAGTTTTCTTTCTTCCTCACGCTTGTGCGTGAGTTACGTAACGTCTTTTTGCAAGCAAATGAGAACGCAAGATAAAAAATTAAACAAAATATTTTTTTATTATTTAGGTAATACCAATCTTTCACGTTTAAAAATATATCTGTAGATAAAAAAAAATCCAAACTGGTGGCAGCTGATAAAACCGTTTGCTCTACTGACGTCTAAACCCTGGTTAGCTCAGTTGGTAGAGTGCTCCACCTGAAATGGAGAGGTCCCGGGTTCGATACCCGGACCAGGCGGATTTTTTCGGTTGCTCACCAGTCACCTAGCTGTGTTTGGAGATTTATGTTAGTCCTTTGTCCCTCTTGTTCCCCTTCTCCAGGGATTATTTTCAACATTCTTGTCCAGCTCGCTTGCACTCTTGCAATTAATTGCATTATAATTATAACCTTAAATTGCAAGCTTCTCCCTCGTTGGTGTTAGACTGTGGCACCTGAAAAAACCCGTTTGCTCTACTGACGTCTAACCTCTGGTTAGCTCAGTTGGTAGAGTGCTCCACCTGAAATGGAGAGGTCCCGGGTTCGATACCCGGACCAGGCGGATTTTTTTCGGTCGCGCCCCAGTCACCTAGCTGTGTTTGGAGGTTTGTGTTTGTCCTTTGTCCTTCTTGCTTCCCTTCTCCAGGGATTATTTTCATCAAACTTTTAGATTCAAAAATATACGAAAGAGTCAGACGAAGAGGACGGACAGGACAAACATCTTTGCGACCTCAGATCCTGTCCGTCCTCTTACCCTGACTCTTTCGTATATTTCTGAATTTATTACCAACGCGCTCAATCCAAGTTTAAAGTAGAGTTGACCCATGCATGACCAAAATGGAACGCTTCTTGGTATATCCAGAATATTCCTGTATACTTTTACCCCGAGTGTAAAAGATAACGAGGCCAGAACGACCTTGCCTAGTCAGTCTCGCCTTAGCTCACTTCCGAACATTCTAGGCCGAATCTTTGAGAAACCGAGTGTATACTCGATAAGGATCCGAACGCAGCCGTGCCGACTATCTCACACCCTTTCGACGCGACGCACTCTAGCTTTCGCCGGCGCCCGACTCTGCATTTCTGACCGCTCGGACGCTTGCGACGCTCTATACAGTTATATTGGTTTACAGATTTGGTTGTTCGTTTTAGTTTGCGCGTAATATCGCCCGGTTAAACGTTCATTTAAGTTCATTATTTTATCGTCCATTCGCATTCATCGGTAAACAGTGATCTAAATCTAACTAATTTGTAATAAATCAAATACATTTAGTTTGATTAAAATAGATTCGATTGAAATCAAACAAATCTTATTATTTACTTATGATTTTAAAAAAAACAATGATATATATATGGGTGCAGGCAAAAAGGGTCGAATTTTTAATTTCGGTGAAAAAAAAATATTTTATGGCGCCGTTTCTAAAACCGCAGTCGCCACAAACCGCAAGTTCGTCGGATATTTCGTTCTCGACTTATAAATTTTTAAAGAGGCCGCGGCGGAAAGCGGTGTTTTTCACACCCGTTGTGGGTCGGATGCTTCGCTCGATCTTGCGCCGTGGATGTTCAGTCCACATTATACTAACTTTTTTCAAGCACTCTGTGGACACATTTAAAAGGCTCCAATACCATAAATAGCTTTAGGCGTTTTGCTTTTTTTTTCTGTAAAAATGTCAAAAACGCCCCCTCGGTCAATTGTTGACGGACTTTGACAATTAATTACTGGCGATCTACTTGAGTTACATTGATATTTCGTATGTCCACGGAAAGCCCAAAACACGCTCTCTATTTGTATTATAAAATGACTCGTCTGTATAAAATATCCTTTGCGGTACGTTTACGTTAATGTTATGCGAAAACCAAAAAGTACAATTTTTTTAAATTGATTTTCTAAAAAAAACATTTTTTTTGTTCAAATGTAGATATCATAGTTGTCTACACGAAAATCAAGCCGAGAACGTGTGTATTTTGTTTGTATGTTTAATATTTAGGCCTCAATATCTGAAAAAAGACGTCCTTGTTTTGCAACACCTAAGTCAGACATAGCGACCCATGCGTCTCTATGAATTGTGAAAAAGTTTTCTTGAATTTTCTTCTGCATCTTGTAATCAATTATAAACGGATTTTGTGGTATTGAATATTTATTTATATTTTGATAAGAGCGGGAACCACGAGATACATACCTAACCAAATCAGTAGGCCTAGTAGACTTTCAATAACCAAAGGGCACAGACGTTGTATTGTTTCGATTTATAAACCTTTCACAGTAAACTAGCACGACTAGCTATTAGCTGTCATATTACTAAGACAAAGAAGGTCACCACATCGTCGATATATCATATACAATTCTTTCCGAAACCAAACACTGGGGTTTGTTCACCCCACATCGCACAGGTCACCAGGGAATGTATTTGACTTCCGTAATACACAAAAGTGATGACTTTGCCCCCAAGACCCAAGTTCGCCATCGCCCCCAAGCTCGAGGCAGTAGACAACGTAGCTCTCCTAAGGCAAATAGCCGCCAAGGCTCCCCAAGGAAAAGGCCCTCAAATCATTGATGAGGGCATTCAAGCCTTTGAAAACCTCATACACCAGACCAACGGAAAGATCAGCTTCAAATCCACCATTCACGAATTGCGAAGCAAAGATCTGAAGTTATGCGTCTCAGACAAAGAGGGAGGTTTTGTTGTTCTTGGTTCAGATGCATATGGAGAAAAGGCTCATCAAGCTATCATCAAGAATTTTATAAATGTTGACGAACAACGAACCAAAGCAGCAAAAAGACACATCTTAGACCTCTTTGAAAAAAATCAACGAACCAGCCTTTGCACCAAGATCAAAGCCGCAAAAAATGACAAGCTTATGGTGTTTTTCTCCGCCAAGACTCACAAAGAAGGGATACCTTTCCGGGCCCTAGTGTCAAAAAAAAACAACGTGGCAAGCATGTGTTTCAAGGTATTTGGCCCAACATATTTCCACAATACACCATGCGGACCCATTCCACATACCAAACTCTGAGCGAGTGATATCATATCTAGAGGAACAAGGAAACAACATCGTCTCGGAGTTTTCCTTGGACGTACAGGACATGTATTACTCCATTCCTCAAGCAAGGCTTGTACAGGTCCTCCGAAGTTCCATCGAAAACCAAGGGCTCGCGGAGTTCCAAAATGCAGCAGGTGTTAGCCTAGACACCTTCTTGGAGGTTTTAAGGTATTATTTGTCCGCAACGGTAGTAACCCATCAAAATCGGCCTTATGTCCAGAAGAGTCGAGTGTGCATTGGTTCAAAAGTTGCCCCATATTTGTGCGACATCTTTCTCGCCGGATGTGGGGTAGCCATACAGCAAGTTTTAAAAGACCCGCGAGTTGCCGCTATTTTCAGGTATGTTGACGATTTTCTTATTTTATGTACAACTGGAGTTGATGAAACAGCAGACGGATGCCTTCACACCACCCTCAGGCATTTCCAAACAAGCTGCGTGAGGCTCAAATTCACCTACGAGCTCCCAGTTGATAATTCCATACGGTTTCTTGATTTGGCCTTGAACTTCCAAACAGAACATTTGTGTTGGAGATATGAAGTGCGATCGGGGAAAGGGTTCCTTCCCTTTGAATCCGAACATTCCAAAATTGTAAAACAAGGGGTCGCTACTGCAGCTCTTTCAGCCAGCCTCAGAAAGACTTGCCCCCATCAGATGGTAAAAAGCTTTGAAACCCAAATGTCCAGGCTTCATGAGGCCGGATATCCGAAACCCTTCCTGGCCTCCATTTGCGAAAAGATTTTCCGCAACATAAAAAGAACTTGTCAACGCACCGACCTTGATCCACCGAAGCATATCTCCCGTTCACCTTTTGCGGTGGTCCCATACATACATGGGGTAACTCACAGGTTAAAAAAGATCGCAAGCAGACACGGCGTAAATATCGTATGCTCGGCACCCAACACGGCACACGCAATGTGCAGGAAGGTCAATCTAGCCCAGGTTAACAATACAGGCAGGTGTACCACCAAACACAAGACAAAATACGTTCCATGCGACAAAGGAGTCGTACACAACATACCACTGTCATGTGGACGTAAGTACATTGGACAAACGGGACGTTGTATAAATGACCGAGCGGGAGAACATGCCGCAAACTTAAGAAACCTGGCTGCACTTGGACATCTAGCAGCTCATTGTAGAGAATGCATGTGCGAGGCCAAGCTCGAAACGGTAATCATCCTAGCTCACCACAAAGACCGGTTCGTCCGAGAACTACTTGAGGCCTTAGCCATAGAACAACAAGAAGACAACTGCGTCAGTTCACCATCCATTGCCCTACAAACAAGTGAAAAGAAGTTCCTGCGAGACGCAAATGCCCATGAAGATAGAGGAAGATCAAGAAAAAAGAAAAAGAAGAAGACGGGAAAAGGACAGCCACCAGACCAGTAGAAGACGAAGCCGAGAGTTAATAAATAGTTGGTAGTCCAGCGATCGGATGCCTTTTCTCCTTTCTCTCCTCACCCTTTTCTGTAAGTTCAGCTGGTTTCCACAATCTAAGTATGTACAACCAACTAGCTCAGCTCCTTCCCATTGCAGGTTATAGTTGACATGGAGGTTGACTTCGACCCAACTATATCTCCGGGCAGAATACAAACAGAAGTATATTTACCAACACGCTCGTTTTAATGTCAGTCTCCGGGCTTTGCCGTTTCCAAAAGAGATAACCCTTTATCAGGACAGAACGAGCGGGTTGGTGGGGATAATTAAACTTAAACAGTCCCTTCTCGTTTTCTTCCTCAAGTTTAATAGGTAACCCTTCGGTGCTATCGGATCTCCCCGGAGAGAGAGCACGGCCGTTTCAAGGTAAGGATAGGGCGCTCGAAGCTAGGGCAGGCAGGCGGCATCGTTTCTCGCATGCACGGATGGCTGGTTTCAAATTTTCCCACATCCCTAACGAAACCGGCCCATCTTCGTGTGTGCGTCTGCGGGATTTGTTTCCCGCGCCGCCGGTTTTAGCGCGCACGCGGCGTTGTTTTGGCTGGCAGAACAGTTGTTGACCGTCAATATTGTAAGGCCGTGGTGTCCTCATTCTTTCAGGCAACGATTCCTTTGCTTTCCCTTGTGCAATACTCTGACTGACTCCTCCTGGGTGGCTGTCACTGTTCGCCGCGTCAACGACACATTCGTACCATTTCACTCCTCGTGACACAGGGTGCGCTGCTCGCTTTACTGTCACGGGTCGTCCTATCTAACACAACGAGCGCGAAAGGTCGTGGTCATCTGCTGGCTCCGAAAGGGCGGGACGTTCATGCGGGCCAATGGGGGCCCCGAATCAATACGACGTCCCTGCCGACTCCTACACGTTAAATATTTACGACACCTGCTGGTCTGTTAAGAAGTGTCGCTTTCTCTTTTGAACTCCTCGGATGTAGCTTGCCGCCTATAATAAAATATAAAAATAATAAATATAACAGGGTGGAACTACTATATTTGATTATTATGTGGCAAGGTTGGAAAAGGCAAAAATATTTTTAAGTTTGTGAAGACGCGCAATTCGCAAGTCCATTTCGAACCGTAAAAACACGTTTTTGTACGATATTGATGCTTAAATATAGAACATACAATCAAAATACACACTTTCTCGACTTGATTTTTGTGTAGAAAACTATCACATGTACATTTTAACGGAAAATAATAAAAAAAATAAAAGATGGTTTTCTTGAGAAAATCAATTTAAAAAATGGTACTTTTTGGTTGTCACATAACGTTAACGTAAACGTACCGCAAAGGATATTTTATACAGCCGAGTCATTTTGTGGAAATAAAAAATATCGATGTAACCCAAGTAGATCACCAGTAATTAATTGTCAAAGTTCGTCAACAATTGACCAAGGGGGCGTTTTTGACATTTTTACAGAAAAAAAGAAAAACGCCTAAAATTATTTTATGATATTGGAGCCTTTTAAATGTGTCCACAGAGAGCTTGAAAAAAGTTAATTTAATGTGGACTGAAAATCCACGGCGGTAGATCAAGCGAAACATCCGACCCACGACGGCTGTGAAAAACACTGCTTTTCGCCGCGGCCTCTTTAAAAATTTATAAATCGAGAACAAAAATTCCGACGAACTTGCGGTTTGTGGCGACTGCGGTTTTAGAAACGGCGCCATAACATATATTTTTTTCATCAAAATTAAAAATTCGACCCTTTTTTCCTGCGCGATTTGAGATGAAACCACCCATATATATATATATATATATATATATATATATATATATATATATATATATATATATATATATAACTGAGAAGAAAAAAACCCTTAGTGAAAAACAGCAACAACGGACGATTTAATCTTCGACGTTTCGGCCGGAGTCCGGCCTTCGTCAGGAAGAACTTTTACAGATGAACGCGGGTGTTATTTATACAATGATACGGTCGGGTCCAAATTTCGGAGGGGTGACGGTTGAAGCTTTCGAGAGAGGGAAGCGTAGGGCAGTTCTTATCCGGGTGAAGAAGCTTGACGGTCGGTGCCAAGTTTCAAGGACGGCGGGATGACGGTTGTAGCTTCTTGAGAGAGGGCGCAGGGTGACTTTGTGTCCGGGCCGGCAGCGGTGACCTATATAGACGATAGCGTACAATAGACGAAAGTTACACGCGCAAACTAAAATGCTGTCTCAAAAAAAAAAAAAAAAAAAAAAAAAGGGCGGCACGGTCACTTGTGTGCATGCAGGCATGCATGAGTCAAACCTGGAAGGGAACAATGTTAAACCTTGACAAAACTTCTAGCTCCAATACCTCTCAGCAGCGTGCAACGAGTGACTGGACGCCAAAAGCTAACCGTGATGATTGTCTTGACTTATACATAGCCGCTGTGCAAAAAGACATAATGCGGGAATATCGCAGGCAAGCGGGAAGACGGGATAACCTCACTAAATCCGAACGGGCTAGCTTAAAAACCCTGAGCAATAGGACAGACATAACAATAAAACCAGCCGATAAAGGAGGAGCAATTGTGATTCTTAGCACTTCTGAATACATCCGAGAAGGAAACCGCCAACTAAATGACTCAAAGTTTTATGAACCTCTCGCGGATGACCCTACGGTGCACCACACTCAGATTGTGACCTCGGTTCTTAAGGATCTCCTAGATGAGGGCAGAATAACTGCTAACGAACATAAATTAATGAAACCGGTACAGCCTTCTCCGGGCCGCTTCTACATGCTCCCTAAGATTCACAAACCTGGTAACCCAGGGCGTCCAATCATATCCGGAATAGGTACAGTAACCGAACCCATATCAGGATATGTAGACAGTTTAATTAAACATATACCTACAATTCTTGATTCGTACATTAAAGACACAACTCACTTCTTAAGAGAAATATCAAATTTATGCATACCAAAAGAATCATATCTCGTTACACTCGATGTGTCATCGCTGTATACGAATATTCCACATGATGATGGAATACTCTCTTTAATTAACATGTACGAACTCCACAAACAACCGGATACCCCAGATGGACACGTCGTCGCTACTCTAGCGAGGCTTGTCTTAGAACTAAACACGTTCGAATTTAACAATAAATACTTTAGGCAGGTTAGCGGAACCGCGATGGGCACCAAAATGGCCCCGAACTATGCCAACATATTCATGGGAAAATTAGAATCTCAGTTCCTTTCTGAATGTCCCGTAAGGCCGCTAATATACAAAAGGTTTATAGATGATATATTTATTGTATGGTCGCACACCGAGGAGGAGCTGGTGGACTTCATAGGTCGATACAATGCTGCTCATCCGAGCATCCGCTTTACACATTCGTACTCTCAAACCGAAATAAACTTCCTAGACGTCAACGTTAAGATAGACGAAAGTAAACTCGCCACGAGCCTGTACCGTAAGCCAACAGATCGGCAGCAATACCTTCATTATCAAAGCGACCACCCACACCATTGCAAGAACAGCATTCCCTATAGCCAAGCTCATCGCTTCAAACGAATTTGTTCAAAAGAGACAGATTTTGATGCGAGCAGTCAAAATTTAAAGTCAGTGCTAGAGAAGCAAAAGTATCCACCCCGTATAATCGACGATGCAATCAGAAAAGCCAAACAACTGAACCGCGCAGACCTCATCAGCCCGCGCCCCACGCAAAGCGCCACACAACGCACAAATCTATGTCTAACTTATAGCATAAACCATCCTAATGTAAATAATGTCTTGAGACGACATTATAACATTCTCGAACAAAGCGAGCGCCTTAAACGCGCGTTTCCATCCGCCCCGGGGGTAGTCCACAGACGATCGCGTAACCTCAAAGACGCGCTAGTAAACTCTCGGATAAATTCATCGCCTCCACCTAACGAATGTAGGCCTTGCAGGCACCCAGGATGTCTAATCTGTAAACAGATGCAGCACACAAGCACGGCCAGCAGCACGCACTCGCAGTTCTCGATCAAAATTAAAGGGAACTTAACATGTGCCTCGTCGAATGTCATTTACTTATTCGAGTGTACGGTATGCAAAATGCAATACATAGGGCAGACTAGAACGGCATTTAGACTGCGCTTTAATAATCACAAATCTCACGCCATAAATCTTCCGGCACTGCCTTTATCCAAACATCTCGCTCTCCCAAAACATTCTTTTGATAAATTGTCAGTGACGCTCCTAGAATCTGGATTTAAATCAAATCGCGAACGTGAACAGCGTGAATCCTACCTAATTTACCGATTTAACACTATTAAACAAGGAATAAATGAAAGCCCCGGTACTCTGGCATCGATTAAAATGCTAACAGACGAATAGCAACAGCAATCCAAAAAACATTTTTTTTTTTTTTTTTTGTAGATTTTGTGGTTAACAGTGGTACTGTGTTTGGGGCCGGAACTGGACCATCAACTTTTCTTTTATTTCCAGGTTCTGATATCCATTGTATTTCTTTTTACTTCTAGGTTTAACATTGTTCCCTTCCAGGTTTGACTCATGCATGCCTGCATGCACACAAGTGACCGTGCCGCCCCTTTTTTTTTTTTTTTTTTTTTTTTTTTTTGAGACAGCACTTTAGTTTGCGCGTGTAACTTTCGTCTATTGTACGCTATCGTCTATATAGGTCACCGCTGCCGGCCCGGACACAAAGTCACCCTGCGCCCTCTCTCAAGAAGCTACAACCGTCATCCCGCCGTCCTTGAAACTTGGCACCGACCGTCAAGCTTCTTCACCCGGATAAGAACTGCCCTACGCTTCCCTCTCTCGAAAGCTTCAACCGTCACCCCTCCGAAATTTGGACCCGACCGTATCATTGTATAAATACCACCCGCGTTCATCTGTAAAAGTTCTTCCTGACGAAGGCCGGACTCCGGCCGAAACGTCGAAGATTAAATCGTCCGTTGTTGCTGTTTTTCACTAAGGGTTTTTTTCTTCTCAGTTTTATACCCACGCCTTCGGCCTCCCGCCACCATGCCCGTTATATATATATATATATATATATATATTTTTTTTTTTTTTCAGTTTGTTTGCGGCAGTGCAGTCAAACATTTTTGCGCATGGGCGTCCGAGCACCTACAACGCCAATCAAAGCTTTGCACGTGCACTTTTCACATCCTCTGAAGTGCCACAAAAAGTGTCTACGATTATTGGCGATTTTCATCGCGTATTTTTTTACTTACTTTCACGCTTCGTCGTTAGACCGATAGACTCTGTGAATATTTGATTCCCCCAAGACGTCTTGCGAGCAAACCTGCCGCCACAGCTTCCTATTCTAGCCGCTAGGTGCCGCCGATTTCGCAGAAGTCGCTTATCCGAAGAAGCGAAAACATGGGCTATGTAGCTTAGACGAGCAAGTAGTCGCATCTCCTCTCTCAAATAATTCGAGCGTGAATGGTTTCTTTTTACTAAATGATTCGTTCCTTGGGCCATTCAGGATCAATCTTGAGGAATTTGATTAGTATGAAGAAAAAAAAAGGCATAATTCTCCTAAAATTATTTAGCCTTGATCATTGAGGAAAGGCGTGGCCTAAATATGGCGGGTTTGTGCAATTTTATTCAATTTTTGTTTCTAGAATAATGATATATAACAGTAGTGCCTGTCACTAATTGTCACGAAAAGTCGGAAAACTAATATTTGTTACTGCCTTTTTCTTTTTTTATTTTGTGAAAATAAACACGGATTTATTTGTACACTTAGAACAGGCAGATGTCAATATTTCCACCCGCGCACCGCGCAGCCTTGCACCTGTTGCACGAGCGGGTAAATGTAGCGCATCCCCCCGATTCCCACGTGCTTAAAGTATTTCTAAAATGGACTGATTTACTGCATTTTTATGACACTCAGCAAGTTTCTGACTGAAACCATACGTTTATATTTAGCATTTAAAAATGTAATCAACAAATTGTAGTTAATTACCCGACTACTTGACGATTAGTCCCCTACTTTATGTCCCCCTGGGAGCATAACTCACCTACACAGACCGCAATAGTGCAGTGTTCACGGCTTTTTATTGTTGCTGTTAAATGTGTAAAACTTATTTCAAACACCCTGTATAAGAATGTTGGAGTGGTCAACGTCATTGATTCCTCCACACTTTGCTTGCGCAGGTTCCGATTACGACGGGTTGGCGTTCCACGACCAAACCACGTTTTCCGTCGCGAAAAAAACCGATCGGGTTGACCCTTGCTCTGGATCACTGAAAACTGGTGGCTGGTGGTTTCCACCTTTTGGCTGCAGCTTTTCGAATCTTAATGGGCGTAAACTTAAAGGTGATATTCCCAAAAACAACATGGGCTTTGGTATTACCTGGTACAAAACAGGCGATTTTGATTCCTACCAAAACGGCTACAAAAGTGTGGAGATGAAGGTCAGGGATGTCGATTTTGAATTATGTATGGGCCGAATTTCAACATAGTTCTCTTATTCCTGATGTCTGCATTAGTGCAAAAAGCACCAATTCAAGACGAAGTGTCCATTCACTATACTCCGTGAGTTTTTCGATTTTTATAAATTGTATCTGCCAACATTAAAAAGAAAGAAAACACCACAGTGTCTCTTTTATTATCCCTAAAACGACTTAAAGGGGAAAGAACAAGCGCCGATGCATTAAAGACAAATACATGATTTACTTAATTCATTTCGATTCCTTTCAATTCGCTTTGTCATCCTTCTTGATTTCATTAACTCTAATTCGCCTGAGTGGTCACGTAAACGTGACAGCGACCCCCCGAAGACAGCGCGCCCTCTGACGACGGATTTTTGACGCACTTCTGGCGTATTTTCGTCGTTTTTGTGTCGCCGACGTGTTTTCGCTCAAGGACTTTAAAGGTTGACTGAACGATGAGACGTATAAGGCTTTCGCCTTAAAAAAAAAAAAAAGAAAAAGGCATCTGGATGGTACATTTTATGCCGTTTGCATATCTTTTTAAACAAAAAAGATAACAAAAGTCAGAATACAATGAAAGCCATTTTATTTTATTTTATCGTATTTATATTATAAGCGTTAATTCTTTACATTAATAATTACTTTGCTCAAGCCGGCTGAAAAGTATCTAAATGATATTACAAATTACCACAACACAAAAGTAATGAATTACAATTGCAAATTACTACAACACAAAAGTAATGAATTACAACTACAAGTTACCGCAAAAAGTAACTAAAATACTTTCAAATTACTCTTTCATAATCTTTAAAGAAAAGGTATACAAAATTCAATATCATACAAACATTTAATCAAACGTTAGTTACTATCAAGGAGAGCCAACTAGAACTTCTTGTTACATCTTGGGACCAGCTGAGCTTCGAAACTTTCGCCGGAGAGAGATCCTCTTTTGAAGGAAAACGTGTCTATAGCCATGCTGAACAATCTCTCAGCGGCCGCCAACGACGGTAGTCCAGTGTTAAAACGGAAGCTGAACCGAACGAAGGAACTTACTCTACATTTGCAAAGTAACAGCCGTCAACTCTACACCTTGCCAGTGGGCAAAACCAAAGAGAGATACCAACATGCCCGCCCTAACCAAACGGACTTGACCTTGTCTGTCAGTTTTGTGGGTTCACGTCTTTCCGAAATACTTACTACGCTTGCGGTTGATCCTGGATGCGCCTGATATAGGATTGCCTTGCTATTGAGTGTTCCTGTGGGCTGTGTGTGGTGTTACCGACAGGATGCAGCCGCCTCAAGTCTCACGGTGTTTCGTGTCCGCCAGCGGGCGGGTGCCGAAGTCAGAGTACGAGGCCTGATCGGAACGACTAACTATGGCGTCGTGTTCGAGAAAGATCGCGGCCTGTTGTCAGGCCCCCATGTGAATATTTTGAAGGAAGACGAATAAAGGAAGGGAGGCTTTTTGGTTGGTTTCCGAGGCCTTAGCGTGACTCTGCCTAGCGTCGTCAGCTCGCACCGGGGCCCAACGCGACACTGTTTTCTTTGTGTCAATTTTGGGGCAAGGTAATCTTCAAGGGGGACAAAAGCCAAGCTCGGGGAAGCCTATTCCTGGTCAAAGCAACATAAACCCAGGAGGATTTATGTGGCACGACCCTCTAGTCCGACCATCACACGAACCAGCGCCCAGAGACGAAAACCACATTTGTCGTTTCTGTTCGTTATTTCTTAAAGACTCCTTATTTTTTGTGCACGTGCAAGAACTGCTTCTTCTTGTAACCAGTTCCGGGCAAACAAAAAAACATATGCCTGAAAACCCAAATATTAATTGCGAATTTAATTAAGATTACCGCCACTAGGGTAATTCATTACATTACAAAAATTATCTACATCAGAGAGTAACGAGATACATTAGAAATTATTCTAGGAAGTAATTTATTTACAGTAATTAAATTACAGTAATTGCATTTCTGCCACATGTGTTCCAGAGACAGTTCGCGTTGCTGGAAATATGATCGCAGTTATGAAATGTCTGGAAAGTCTGCGACACACTGCCCGGAAAATGCGCTAAAAAGCATTCTTTTTTTCCTTTGTAGCACCCATGTTAGGAATACCGGTATTTTACAAGCATGAAGCGTTACAAAAACTCACTAATTACACTCTGTAATTTTATTCAGGTAAAACGATGAAAAAGTTAATTGTGAAAATCGGTTACTCACCGCAGCAAATTACATGGTATGACGCGAGCACACCACTTGCAAAATATCAAAATATTCAATAATGTCAACACGTATTATTTTTAGCTTTAAAAATGAACCCGAAATTTCGTGCTCTGAACATTATACTTAACAGAAACTTGACAACTGTAAAGGAAAGAAAACGCATACACATGCTACGTTTCACCTGTAGAGGTTGCTGTGTAAAAACAGAAAATCGTCAAGGATGGACGAATTCCTACAATATCCCCTCTCTTGAATTATAAAGCCCGCTCATGAGAAGTTTCTCTCCGCTGGTGCACTTGATGCTGGGGTGGTATCCACGAACTGCGTAACAGCAGTGAGGTACAGGAACTCCTCGCTCTCGCGGTAGAAGGATTATTCTTTCTTGTGACTTGTACGTTTTGGGTTTATTATGCCCGAAGAACGTCTTCTGCTCTTTCCCTGCCAACCAAGAAAACGCTTTCCCGCGACGACTGTTGCATTCCTTACTTTGTCCATGAACAGCATTTTTGGCGAGATAGAACGCTCTAAGGGGACCTGTGGTGAGAGCCAGGTATTTTTTGGCCCAAAGAACAATTTTCAATTTGATTGGCACCTTTTTATAGGAGAGTATTAAGCTCCCGCAAAACATTTAGTGATGCACATCATAGTTTCATTCACTTGTTTACTCTACACTCTGCGGTTACAGAGGCTTTCGGGCCACCTCGGCAAAAATGTAAAGCTGGACGATAGGATATCCGCATTCGATTCGCATCCGCAGCACCTGGCATACGCATCCGATTCGCAATCCGCCAATTCTCAATCACTTTTATCCGCATCCGCCAGTTGACTGCCCATATCCGCGGATGATCTGCGGGTAATCCGCGGATATACGGGGCTCTATACTTATTTTCACCTCAAGAACCATAATAAAAAAAGTCCGGCCCCACGCGGAGCATTGCTAATTTCCCATTTATGTGGAGGACTGAGATATATGTAGGTGCATTTTAGATTAGATATATGTTGTCTTAACAAGACCTACACATTTCAAACACCAAAAGCATGACTTCTCCCTCTGACAACCAAATCTTGTTAGAACTACTTCGCGCCGCGTATGGACAATGCGCAAAACTTGCTTTTTGCTTGAGGGGAAAATGGGTATAGTCGTCTGCAATGCCCAGACGCGGACATGAAAGCTGTGCGTCGGCGTCCATTTTCGCCTTCGTCCGTCTGCTATAGACGTTCTCCGAAATTCAATCTGGGCACTTTGATCACTATCATCCTCTGAGAAATGATATATGTGCCGTACTAATGGCGGCCTTCTGTTTACTTATGACGGAAGAAGTTGAGAATGCTCCTAAGCTGATAATTCGAGGCCTATTGATTCGAGACGTTAGCACTTTGCGGAGCAGGAATTGAATGCAAGAGCTGAGTAAGCGTTCATTTCTAACTCGAGACTGGTCAATCTGTTAGTAGCACACAATCGGCTTCAAAGTCCCTTGATTTAAAACGCTTTTTCAAGATGTATGTGTGGGTTGGCACTTCGTTTTGACTGGTCCCATTATTGTGGACATCGACGCAAATAGAGATCGAGAATGAACTGTACACTGAAGAGCACATTCTAGTTTGCCGTTGACTTACGAAAGTGACGACGCCCGATACAATTCTGGAGGCTACAGGTTCATTTCCGCCATTAGTACGGTAAAGGTGAATCTGCCATTGCGGAAATGCGGAAAGGGTGAGGCCAAACAAGAGTTTGTGACAATAATGCATTTTTCGTAAACGCCTTCCAGCGGCGTGGAGAGATCAAAAGCATGTTTTACCGCATAACAGAAGTAACGACATTCAAGAAGGCTGCGCCCTTGTAGAAAAGGTGCATACACGCTTGGCGCTGCTTAATCAGCCCCACCGGTCCATAGCGTTCGCTACGGTCGGACCTAATGTGAAACGGAGTATGAATAAGAATGTCACCACTGTTTGCCGTGAACACGAGCATGCGCAAAACTCTCCTTGGAGGAGGGCCATTGCTCAAGCGGCTTACTTTTATGCTTGCTCCCGCATTCCGAATACGGAACGCTCAAAACTTTCCTTCTTCTCGGGAAAGCGATATGTTTGAAAATTCCCTAGGACGGCTGGCTATGTTTGCTCTTCATTCAGGTTGACATACGCGTGAACTCCAAAGATTGTTCTCCGGCGACGTGCTACAGCAACAGCATCGTAATCTTCTGTCCGTCCTCTCATTTGGTGGCTGGTTCCGTTGCTGTTACGCCGATAGTTTCACTCGGCCTTCAAAAGGCTTACATTTTTCAAGAGTGTTCCCTATAAAGAAGAGCGGCTCTGGTGCTTTCAACCCCTTTATGACCGAGGCTGCCTCAGAAGCGCTTACGACTCGGCCATCCTTCCTTCACTTTGGACACCACGTAACGAGCAAGGATGAGGAGAGCCTAGGCTTGAGCGAGAGAGCAAGTCAAGTCATGGAGAGCGTTTGCAATTTAATGGCTAACGCCTCCTGCTCAGGTTGGTTCCTAATGCGCATGCGCTGCGTTGTCGCTTAGCGAGGAGGAAAATCATGTGAAAAGGCGGAGACGTTTGCAGACGATTAACGCTTCCGGCCCCTCCTCGCACCTCGTATTGTAAACGCGGCCCATACACCACGTGACCCTTGTACAGCAGTTGGAAACTCTCTGAAACCTAGGAATACTAGCAAGGACGCAACAAGACCAGCGCGTGGGAGCGAAGCGACGAGTTGACGCAAAAACTCGAGTATAAGTACAAGGGTAAGGAGGGCGTTCCCATCGTTCTACGCTGCCAGCCCAACAACTGTTACAGCTCTCATGACAATACCCCTTTCTTCATAACTCTGTTTCTCTCGGGAACGCGTTTTCCACGTTCAGAGTTAAGCTTCACAATATTTGGATTATGTCAGCATATTTAAAAAGGTTTAAATACCAATGTAAATGTTCCTTAGAAAGCCAACCTAGTTACTCTAGCATACAGTCAAGACAAAAGCAAAACTAACTGGTCGACAGCCGTCTGAAAAAAAAGAGAACAACATTGCAAATCTCGTAGAATAAGCATTTTTAAACCTTTATTGTACTAACATACTTTTTTACGAAGAAGCGGCATGCGTTGCGCTTTTTACGTTATTTTTTGTTGAGCTTTTATTTCTACCGGGAATCTGTATTAAAACTTTGTTGGTGAGTCACCATGTTCAGCATGAGTTACAGGACTTTGAATTCTCATTAAAAAATCATTTTTCAAATAAATATGGCAAACTATACATACAGAACTTCGAAAGAAAAGACGTCAACAAAAAACCTGAATGTTTCTTTCTTCTACTTTAAAATAAATCGCGAATGCCACTGGTTTGTATAACAAATCCAAGAACCAAGGTTGCGTGGAAGCATGTCTTTAATAATATCAAACTTGCACTTTATGTTTTCTTTATTGCGAGCTAATTTTTGAGAGATCCATATTGCAGTCTGCACACACACAAAAAAGCTTTTCAGTGCAAAACAAAAATCTTGACACTCGCCTAGACTGCTTATTTGTATCGCGATGCTGAGCACAGACGCCACTAGTACTATCGTTGCGGACGTTGGACCACCGCTTTAATATGTCAAAAGCGCCCGCCTGCTTCTAACGTTTACCCAACAATGTGAGACCTTCCAGAAATCATCGTTATTTTGTCCTTCAAAGTGTTCGTCACGTCAGTTGTGTAGATGTCGGATTCCGGGACGGTGATTGCTGTGAATACACCAGAAGCCTCAAAGCGTGCGTGCCTGGGGCCTACTATTTGAAGTTCCTTGTTAGCAAAAGCGAGGTAATACGCTGGAATGATGAGCACGTAGGTGTTTTCCAACGGCGTTTTGAGCCCCATAGCAAAGTAACCACTGATGGTCACATTGCAGGTCCAAATGAAATCCTGAAAAGACAGAGCAGCATTCGAAGAGTCAATAAGGCTTAGATAAGCTATTTGATGCGCCATTGAGAGATGTCTGAATCATTAAAAACGCATGACCTTTTCCCTACCCGTACACGCTATGACATTAATGCGAAAGGAGTGTTTGTTTGTTGATTTTTAGAAGTACTTGGTCTACTGGAGGTTTTCCAGTCATAGTTAAAATATGCAGTGGCATAGCAACACACGCAGTGATAATATTGTTACATTTGTTTTCTGTGTTCAAGACATAATAATCTATAGCTTACCCACTTTCAAAGAATAATTTGTGTCGATAGTCACTGTTGGAGAAAGAAGACGATCGCGTGGGAATAAAAAGCAGGATCATTTCAATCTTGGATTTTATCAGAGGTAGTCGCCATTCGTCAGTCTCTCCATAAATTAAAACAAGAGCACCGACTTGACACAGCGTAAAAAAATTAAAGACGTTTACAATTCTTCGTAACACCGAATTAGAGCGCAGCTCTTGAGGAGGAGGAGGGGAGGGTATGCCCCTCCTCCCCCTACCCTCCTCTTCGCTTTTTTCCGCTAAATTCGGCGAAAATTTCTCCGCTAAATTTAGCAGGAAAATGTTCGCGCTAAATATATCAGTAAATTTAGGGAAAATTTTCCCGCTAAATTTAGCGGGAAATATAGCAAAAATATGCCCGCCAAACTTGAGGGAAATTTATAAAAAATCTACCCGCTAAAATTACCGGAAAACGCCTACCGGTATAATTAGTGGGGAAATCAACGTCTCGTGAGCGCAACGCAACGCCAATTCAATTTCCCCGGTAAATTTAGCGGAAAAATTTCCATCCTAAATTTAGCGGAAAACGTTTCCCGCGAGATTCAGCAGAGAAATTTTACCGCAAAGTTTAGCGGGGTAATAGGGAGTTTTAGTAGACCGTGTTTCCCCCTCCGCTAGCCCTCCGCTACGAAGACACCGCTACTGCGCCTGCGCGCCGATGGCCTTGGCTGTAGAGTTCCGGGTAGCGGAGGGGGAAACACGGTCTACTAAAGCTCGCTAATATTTCTGCTAAATACACCGGGGAAATTTTCCTGCGAACTTTAGCCTCAAAGTTCCCCGCTAAATTTACTGAGAGAATGTTTCTGCCAAATATAGCGGGGAAATTTAGCGAAACGTTTCCTGCTAAAGTTAGCGGGGAAGCTTAATTGGTGTTGAGGTCACCTGAAGTCAATTTCAATGCTAACTATAGCGGGAAACGTTTCCTGCTAACTATAGTGGGGAAATACACCGCAAAAATTAGCGAAAAAATTTCCCCACTAAATTTCGAGGTAAAAATACTTCATAATAGGGAGTTTTCGTGGACCGCGTTTCCCCCTCCGTTCAGCCCTCCGCAACGAAGAAGCCGCTATTGAGCCTGCGCGCCGATGGCCTTGACTGTGCGGGACGGCGAAAATGATCTGCGAAAACTTCCGCCGACGCCAACGCCTCTCAACCCGGAAACTGGCGCCTAAGAGCTGCGCTACAAAACAATTTCATTCGACGTTTCGCCTCCCATGCGGGAGGCGCTCACCGGCCAAAGCTCACGGACAAAATCTCACCGGACATAAGCTCATCAGACAAAAGCCTACAAAAGCCTTTCAAAAACTTGGACCAAAACTCACCTCCTGTTTTTTTTCTTTTTTTTTTTTTGCGACCCGGGCGAAACACTGGTTGGGCTAAAGTGCGGAGTGCGGACTCGATGAACATTGTACCAATTTTAGAACCGGTGCCCCATCCAATGTACGGTGTGGACAGGCAAAGAAGCTACGATTTGGGACCCATATTTAGGTCACCGAAACTGAGTGGAGCTGGTAAGATCAAGCTTGGGTGACTCAAGGTATGCCGGAACCGTCTGGAAATTATTTACGAGGGGTTCGAGGTGCACCGAAATCTACCAAGACTGCTGGAGGCAGTAGGGAACTGCCTTCGCTATTAACCAACCGATAAATAAACTCGTTTCTACTCTAGACAACAAACTGTGTGCGTGTCACATTAAATTTAGTGTTGCATTTTATTGTCGGACGCATGCACCTATGTTGTCCGCGCTCCTGTTAATTAAGACCAACATAAAATTTTCGTCTGGCGAGCTGATGTCTCGGTCTGTGAAAAAAAATAGGTGAGCTTTTATCCGGTAAGCTTCTGTTCGGTGAGCTCTGTCCGTTGAGCTTTTGGTCGGTGAGCTTATTTCTGAGATTCGTGGGAGTCATCTTCAGTATAGTTACAAAGCAAATGCAGGGTTCAACTTAAGTCAACCCTATTTATCAGGAACGTTCGTATAAGCTTCCTGGAGAGGGCCACGGTTTTGACGCACACGGATTTGTCCCTGTGGACGAACCACGGTTCTATACTCCGCCTCACCCTAGGATGGACTAGGGCCCGAAGGCTGGCGGGCAGAGCACTCCCCCAGAAAAGCTTGCATCCGGATTGCGAAAGAGTGCGCGAGAGAAATTCCGATACGCCGAGTACGAAGAGCACTAATCTTACGCAAGTGCTTTCCTGATGTTATAGTACGCTATCTTACATTGGTGAAGTAAAGGTAGAGAGCGCGAAACTGTTAGCGCAAACGAGCAATCGCCGGTTTTTCCAGTTTTTTCTCTTCGAAACCGTGGTTTCGAAGAGAAAATGTCATCCAAGTTATTATAGCTACGGAAAGAGCTAAATTAGTTCTATAATGTAAGCGATAAAATTTCGTGCTCGCTAATACTATTTAGAAGTAAAATGCGAAATACGCCGATGTCGTGTTCACGCTAACAGTGTCGCGATGTGTACATGGTATTTAGCTTCATAATGATTCATGACACATTTCGTAAATAAGTCAACTGTTTGGAGAAGTTGAAGGGCGCGCAGGCAACATTGACATAAAGTCGTTTCGCCTTAGCCATAACAATCCAAATCAATTCAATCTTTGTGTACGTAAAACGTATCTGGACCCGTACCTCCTTTCCGCACGCGGTCCATAAATATGCCCCCGTGTCGAACCCTCGATTCGACTCATCTTCATTTTTTAAGAGACACTAGCTCTGATACCGGGTTCTGTTCGCCACATCCCTTCCAGACGGAATTTAATCCCTTCAGTAGTCTTCAGTAATGGCAAGCAGACGGAGCCGCGAGGGCTCGATGTGCAGCAAAAAAACTCGCCTCCGCATGGCGGGACTTGGCGCACTAATACGTACGACGGAGCAAATATACCCCGTGGTTTCTAACAGGCTCGTTATTGGACACGCCGGCCTGTAGGATTTGGCTTTAGTCCATAGCTACAGGTATGGACTACAGGTATGAACACTTATAGCAGTTCACGGGGTCCCCTTCTATCCTCAATCGCCAATGTCTTGGCGGCCACAGAGTCAAAAGAATGACCTATTGTCCACGCATGGTCCACACGTTTAGTCTTCAGTCGCGCCGCGTGGGATGCGTACGTGACGTCATGCTTGTGTTCTTTGAGTCTGGTCTTTCTCCTCCGTCCGGTTTCACCAATGTAGGACGCCGGCGGTCACTGCGGGGAGTCTTTTAGATAACGCCTCTCTGGACGTTCGCGGGGTTGGGTCCTTTGGTTTGGAAGCGGAATTCCCAGTAAATCGGTATGGTTTGTGAACAGTTCGAATGCCAAGCTGCCTCAAAGCGCGGCTCAGAGCTTCGGAGACTCCTGTAAAGGGGATGCACATTTATCCTTCTCTCTTTCTCTTTCGTACGGTTGCAAATTTGACGGAGGTTTAGAATAGCGCACGTTTAAGCTTTGCGTATGCAAACAAATTTCGTTGTCGCCACTGCGCATACGCCGAACGATAACCCCGTTTTGCGCTTTGCGTCCGCTATTTTAGCGTGCGCTATTTTTTCGGAAATTGCGTGCATACGCAAAGAGACTTTGCGCTCCTCCAAGGTGGATCCGTGGTAAGGAGTTGGCCAAGACGAGCACAGTTAAGAAATGGCAACTCCCAAGACTATGTCCGAAGCAGCTTTGGCGGCTTCGTGAGCGCCACGTCGGCAGCTTCCTCGCTGCCGACGACTGCAATTTTCAATACAGGACGACAATACACTTGGTTTGGAAATGATCACCGGCAACTTGATGCTTGCGACACGCGAAAATTTATCGGCTAAGGCACGGTATGTGCGAAAGTCAGTACACGAGACCTCTCTTGCCGAGGTGACGCAAGTGGGCACGACCAGTCGACCGCTCCCGTCGCATTCTCATATTTAGGCAAATCTAAAATGTTACTTTGTCTCAAGTTACAGCATTTCGTGTGTGAACTAGAGCTTGTGATTGTATCTTGGTGGCGTTGCAAGCGCGAGATGTTTGGGCTTTTGCTTCGTGGCGGAGAAACGCTATTCTAAAACTCTGTTGCGTAGCGTGCGCTAACGAGAGCGCTAAATTTAGCGGTAGCGCGCGCTGAAACTGCCTACGTTATTCTAAAACTCGCTTTTGTTTCATTTGGTCGTTGACCTCGTCAACAAACCTCTTTGGGTAGTGCCGATTCTTCGAAGCTTGTTGTAAATGAGCCATCTCATTTTCGCCATGAAGACCGTTAGATGGCAAAATAATTGGTCTGACTGCAAACGATCGCATTACAGATTTCTCGTTTTGCCCTGGGTGATGGGACAAAAAAGAAAAATAATTAACTGTTTTACATGGTTTGCGGTACGCACTCGTTTCAATCCTGTGGTTCGATTCGCCTGTCCTCACTACGCATACATGCAGAAAGGGCAAATTCCCATGCTGTTCTGCCTCGGACGTATACTGTATCGCGGAGCGAACACTGTTTAACTCTCGGTGAAAATAGCTAGCACGAGCTCTATCTAAAATGACGAAAGTGTCACCCACGTGTCAGCGGTAAAATTTGACAGAAAACGCAACTCTTTTTTAGTTCTTTCACTTCAATATGCTCCATAACAAGATTGGCAACACTGACAAAAAGATCGAGGTACACCTATAGCATTCCTTATGAGTTGTGAATGCGAAAGCATGCAAGCCGCTCGTCCGCCCCTTTTTCGTCTGCTGCGTATTTTTCGTCTCCGGTCATAGCGTGTGCTCCCCTGGTGACCTTAGGCGCTCCGTGTTAACGCCGCGCTGATGGACACGCAGCGCCATAGGTTGAGCGGTCGTGGAAACTGACAAGCGCAGCGGCCAATGGGGGCCGCGTCGAAGCGCGCCAGCCAATGGAACCGAGGGAAACTAGGTTCCGTTATCGCGCTTCAAACTTATGACGTGAGCTCGCTCCATGAGACAGTTTTTTTTTTTTTTTTTTCACTCCTCGAAGATTACGTTTCAGGACGTTCCCAGGTTGTGGTTTTTAAAAATAAAAAGAGTAGTAGAACTGTTTTAACGGCTGGAGTGCCACAAGGTTCAGTGTTGTCTCCTTTACTTTTTAATTTATATATAAATGATCTCCCTAGTGCTGTTTCACAATGTAAAGTATTTCAGTACGCGGACGACACGGTGTTAGTGTCATGTCATGCAGATTACCTTATCGCCAATCAACATCTTCAAAATGATATTACTTGCACAATGAATTGGTTTACTTCGAACCTGATTAAGGTGAATGCGTCAAAGACAAAACTGGTTTGTTTTAAATCCACTTAAACGGGTTGAACTCCCACTTCCTGTAGCGCTACATACTTCCCGCTGCATATCTTATGATTGTGAAATTATTGAATGTGTCAAATCTGTAAAATAGCTTGGAATATACTTCGATAGCGATTTATCTTGGTGTACACACCTCACGTATTTGTGCAAAAAGTTAAGAAGTGTTTCGTGCTTACTATACAATATAAAATGTTTCTGCCTTTCTCTGTTAGGAAAATGATAGCACAGGCTTTGGGATATAGTTATTTACGGTACGGCATAACACTTTTTATGGGATGTTCGTTGTTCTGGCGCGCAAGAGTTAATTCGTTATTGAAAAGTATTTTGAAAAGTGTCGCGTTTGACATGGAAGACGTTTCAAGTGCAGAAATATTTCAGGAACTTCACATGTCGTCTTTTGAAGGGCTTTTTAGGGAAACCGTCGTGTTGCGTCATTTATGGAGCTCCAATTTCAAAGCCCCGTATGTTCAACAGCGGCCATTGAGGCCATCTCTTCGTTTTGAGGTACCGCGTATTCGAACTCGCTATGGCGAGCGTGTGAGAGAGTATTATGTGCCGCATGTATTTAACCGCCTACCAGAATCAATGCTCCTTATAACGTCCCGAAAAAAACTTAGGAATGCATTACGCAACTTAGAGGAATAAAGTCAAATTTCAAAGTGCAATGCTTTTTTTTTTCCCGTTCATTTTTTTTTTTTCTTTTAACATTGCGGTTGCAATGTGTGCAAGGTGTTTGTTGGGTGTGTATATCTTTTTGGTTTGTGTTAAGGCGCACTGAGGTTTCAAAAGAACGAGAACGAGAGTGTAAATTGCTTGTCAATTAATGTTCTTCTTTATCTAATCTGTATGATGTCGTCACCTGCCGAGCCAGGTACACAAGCCCTTGAGGCTTATTCCGGCTCGCTATTGTGTATTGAAAAATGATTGTTCTATCAATAAAGCTATGTTCTATGTTCTATGTTAATGCATTCGCATTAATAACCGGGCTTCCCATCGGACGCCCGTTCACCTCATGATACATTTCTCCACGTCATTTGTTACCACTTCGGTACCACTTTTGATGTATGGGTAGCATAGGACGCTAAACATACCGGTCGGAGACGCACTCCATGGCACCATACTACTATATAAGAAAAGGAAAACAAAGTGGCCACGACAAAAAAAAATATAATGCAAAGTCAGACATGAATTTCTACTCTCTCCGACAATATATAGGGGACAGTGTTACTGTGAAGGCAAATAGCGAAATACGTACCTTCTTAGTGGTTGTGGCGTACCATTCCACTTGAACGGTCCTATTAGGAGGGACGCTGACACCTGTGGCGACGGTGAACGTCTTGAGTTTCGTCTCAGTGTCTGTTTTGGCAGTTTCTTTGTCGTACTTAAGTCCGACGCTGCCACTCAGCCCGAGGGTTTCTTTGAATGTCACACCTCCCGACACCTCAAAGCCAAGGCTGAATCCTTGTTTCACCGTGTAAGACGATTTTTCTTTGCGAATAGTAGAATGTGTGACGGTATACGTTTGACTTGCATCCGCTTGATTGTCATAGAGATTGGCGTACAGAAGAGTGCGTGTACTGCTGCTTGTTTTTGTTTCACCAATCTTTATAGGGCCCCTTTCGATTTTTACCTGAAATCTTTGAAAGAAAAGGCACGATTAAAATGATCCAATTGCAGTCATTCACAAGGTAAAAACGGCATCCTGTAGCACGTCAGAAAACGCCAAATTTAGCACAAGCTTGGCAATCTCAGGGGCCTCGCTTGGGCCTTGTACGGCTTTGGTCAAAGGCGATGTTAACGCGAGACCATTTTAGAGCGCAGCTCTTAGGCGCCCGTTTCCGGCTTCAACGACGTCGCCGTCGCCGTCGGCGTAACCGCGCGTTGCATTATGAGACGTTTCCGATAATAACGTCACACGTGACGTCACGTGTTACGTCATGAGGGTTGCGAGTGACGTCACGAAGGTGACTCGTAAAGGTCACAAGGAAGGTCACGATCCTCACAGTGAAGGTCACGCGAAGGTCACGATCTTCACGGCGTCTTTACGAGTGACGTCACGAGGGAGGAGGAGGTGGAGGGAGGAGAATGAGAAGGAACATTGAGGAGGGGAGGAAGGGAGGAGGAGGGAAGAAGAAGGGGAGGGGAGAAGCAGGAATAGAGGAGGAGGAGGGGAGGAGGAGAGGGTACGGAGGAGGAGGAGGTGCATACCCTCCTCTCCGTACCCTCCCCTCCTTCTCCTCAAGAGCTGCGCTCTAATTCGGCTTTACAGGGTGTTGTAAACGTTTTTCTTTTTTTTTTTCTTCGGAGTTTACATGGCTTTTTTCTGGCTCGCCACATAACTGCGGCCCAAATGCCAGACTTGAACCAGAAGTCGCCACATATAAACCGAAAAACCAGCGGTGAA
Organism: Ixodes scapularis; assembly: GCF_016920785.2. NCBI lineage: Eukaryota > Metazoa > Arthropoda > Arachnida > Ixodida > Ixodidae > Ixodes > Ixodes scapularis. Next base: position 175,024 of record NW_024610028.1, on the reverse strand, counting down.
GCCAACATCTGGCACTCATGATATGGCATTCTAGGCCCAAAGTTCAAAAAAAAAATTAAAGACGTTTACAATTTTCTGTAATGCCGAATTAGAGAGCAGCTCTTAAGGAGGATAAGGGGAAGGTACGGGGAGGGGTATGCCCCCCTTCCCCTCCGTACCCTTCACTCTTTGTATCCTGCTCCCCTCCCACTTAGCAAGGAAATTTTCACATAATGCAAAGCGCGGTTACGCCCGCTTGCATTATTCCCATAATGCAACGCGCGGGGTTACGCCGACGCCGACGACGACGGCGACGCCGCTCAAGCCGGAAACGGGCGCCTAGGAGCTGCGTTCTAAAACAAAACACCAGAAGTTAAGCCCCTGCCACTTGTTGTCGATGTAGGGCCAAAGATGCCAGATGACAGCCGAACTACCGACAATGAAATCTAAAGGCCCGTTCACACTTGCGACCTCTTGGAACCGAGTGCCTTGTAACCTTTTAATACCTCTTACGACGAGAGGACACACTGGCGCCATCTATTGGGTAGCAGTAAAAACTGGGCGGTCTGGCATGTTTTCTATATCTCTCGCGCATTATCCTTTCTTTCTTGGCTCGAAAAACTTGTCAACGTCATAAACGATCCTTTCTTATAGGTATTACGCACATTTTATCTCGGGAATTCCGCAAAACCTTTTCTCTTGTGAAATGCGGTTCCAGGGTCACCGGATAGACGGCGCCAGTATGCCAGTGTGTCCTCTCGTCCTAAGCAATTTTAAGAGGTTTCAACAGCTCTCGTCCCTCTCGGTCGTACTCCGTTGCAAGTGTGTCAACGGGTCTTCACTCGTGCACTTGTTTGGAGAATTGATGTCAAGAAACGCAGACTCCGGCCAAAGAAGGTCATTTTAGCTCTACCTTTTCTTTAGGGCTTTAAGGCCTAAGTGGTCGGGACAAAAACAAATTTCGGACCAAAGAACTGTGCTACCTAGGGTAGGGAGGAGCTTCAGTTGTCCCGCTTCCTGTGCGAGCTCCTTACCCCCGACTATGCTTCGGCATTTCGTGCACCTCGAGCAGGCGCACGTAGCCAAAGCACGGTTGAAGTCCCGAAGCCCGTACAGGAGGCCGGATATTCGGAAGAGACACGCTTGCTATTTTCACTTTGTCAGAAACTATATACATTTTCGAACTAAGGAAGGAATTAATAAACCGTTGATCAATGTACGTGCAGGTATCATACTCTCGCTAGCAATACAGTGTTGGGCAAGAGCAACCTGGGGTGCGTTTCACCGTGGGAATATCGGCAGGTTATAGTTTTCTAATCAGTAACTGCTTAATCTCTTTTTTCAGCGGTCTGTAGCAACACAGCGTGTTCTGAGGTGCACGTCTCTCAGTCTTTAAGCTCTTTCTGCCGCCTTTCTTTAGTCCAGCCGAATGATTCTTTCCCGTAATCTATTATCTCTCTCCATTCTAGGGAGCTCTAGTATGTATATATATATATATATGTCGGGCGGTGTTCGAAGTTGCCAGAAACGAATTTGAGACGTCCGGCCCGGAGCTTAGGCGAAAGGCATCTCGTCTTCTTTTTATTTTTGTCGCACCTCCTCCCGAGATCCACGGACCGAGCCAGAGCGAGAGTCTGCACGAACAACTCGGGCTCGCTGTGCTCGGTTCTGTGGCGCGCTCATTGTTTTGATATAGAGCGTGAAATATTTATTTTTGTGTAAGCCAGGTATTAAAAGCTGCGACTTTACATATATATATATATCTTGTTGCTCCAGTAAAGGGGTATTCACACGAAGGAGAACTCCGCGGTCGGATGTCGTGACGTCAACAACCCGGGAAACTCCGTCCCCGGCTCCGCCGCGCGCACCTGCGGAGCTCTCATGCTAAAAGTACGAAGCCTCCGCGGCTCGGCCACGGAGGAGAACGGGAGAACGGCGTCGCGAGGCGTCAAAAAGGGATGGCGTATGTCTCACGTGATGCGCGCTCCGCGGAGGAAAGGAGCGGATTTCTCCTTCGTGTGGATACCCCATAAGGTACAAAAATTGTATGCCTGGATTTTGCGGCCGAATCCCCCAATGTGAATATCGGATAGGAGCAAAACGACCTGTTCTTACACTATATGGATAACACCGTGTTGCAAAAACAAGTTCTAAAAAAAGACTTGACGTAGAAGAAAAATGCACTAATGTACTTCAAATTCCGTGAGAGTTAAGGCTGAGTTTTAGTTACTTTTTAGTAGAGAAGAGTTTTTTCATTTCTTGATGCTCCGACTTCATATCAGTCCACGACACACCGACACCGTAGACTTTTTGAAACACATCAACAAACTTATTCATTGCTTCCTCGAGAGTAAAGACCTTCGCTGTGTCCTCTGCAGAAGAGAGAATCAAAGCATTTAAGCAGGCCGAAGTGTTCTTATTCATAAAACTCACAAATGTTTCCTAATATAGAATACCTTTATCCAGGAGAGAAGGGAAAATGAAATTAAATTAAATTCATCATTCATACCAGAAAGTAATGTTGGGCCGGTTGCTGACCGTTCATGGTAAAAGCAACCCGAATAGAAACTAGGACAAAGGTAGAGAGATGGCATGAGCAAGCGACATGGATCTACATTTAAAACAGAAACCCATCATCAAGAAAGCTAGTTGACGCATATTATATAACAAAGAAGGAATCCCCTTGTGTAAGCCAAACTTCTATAGTTCCGCTAAAAACCGAGGTGACATTCTTTAAAATACATTTTGACATTCTTTGTCATTTTTTTTTTCCGGTGTTCGTTTTGCTAGTGGGGTCTCGAGCTCGGAAATGAGAATTAAATAATAATGTCATTATACCATGTACTATAGTCAGCGACAGGTTAAGAAATGTAGGACGTGTTATATTATGTTTACGGCGTCGTGATTTGTCTTTTGGAGTTGTTATCAGGTAACGTCACAATGTCATTGCTTGCGAAGCGATGTGGACATGTTCTGCACTCGACACGTCCTGCGTTCCTGAGGTTGACAATGACCTTAGGAATGTGTAACGCTTATTTGTATTAGAAGTGATGTGTGCGTATTTATTTTATTTTCTGAATAAACTTCAGTTGTCAGAACATAGTTCTGTCCTTTATTATTTTTTTTTTACTTTTTTTTTATTCGCGGAGCGTTTATGAATATTTTCGAATACTACACTGCGCTTAACCCTAGATGCGAGCGCTACGAGACAGAGTACAATGAAGAAAGATCTAAAACGCAACGTCACGGCGTTTGTCTTTCTTCTCTGCGTATGTCACTCCCCGCTAAACCAGTAAAGCGTGGTGGATATGCCGTGACGATGCGCTTTTTCTTACTCGTGTGGTCATGTCTATCACAATAGCCTCCTCTATACTGCAAAGCCTGGCAGATCGTCACGAGACGCGGCCGCCGAAAGTGAAAAGGTAGAGCGGCAGACAAGATTCACGTAACGGGCGCCCCGCTGCGGCGAGACGCCGGAACACACTTGTCCCGAGCGACGGAATGTCCGCTCCTGCTTCTCGCGTTCCTAGGGCTACCGCTTCTTTTCTCGTTGGGTTTGAAAACCATATTTCGGGTCCTCGCCGCTGCAAAAGCTGTGCGCTAGATACCAGACTCTGAGAAATGCTCTGTGCTACTAAATCCTTTGCGCGCTCCAAATCTGCGACCGGGCACTCTGTGGCTCCGTCATCGAACTGACAGGCTTTGTGAGTATAGAGGAGGCTATGGTATCACGTATGCTTTGACTGTTCCCTCACCGATGCTAAAACAAAGCATAAAATATAAGCAAGCCCGTTTAACATCACGTTAAGTATCCAATAGGGCTGCGTAACGTAACGGTACAGCCGCCTAAATCCTAACATGTTTACAGAACTTCACAATTAACCTTGATGAAATAAAAAAAAAAACTTTCCGAAGAAAAAACAATCTTGCTTGTGATTCGCAAATTTGTCAAAGAACTTCCAAGCTCCTTGCGGACACCAGCAGGGTGCTGCGAGAGTACAGCCACTTCGTGTGGGTGTTCACATATAACACTCCGTAGGGCACGATGAAAATAGTTGTCAAGTACGTCACTGACATCTTAAGAAACATAAGGCGTAGCAAGTTCTGGGAGTGTTGTTATTGCCCAGAGGCCAATGAGGTTGCGGCATAAAAATACAAGAGTGTTGGACGACAAACCACGAATCAAGAAGCTTGAAGATAATCGGTCACGCCTAGTGTTTTCTTGGGCTGTCTGTTACTGTACTGTAAAATTTTTCATGATACTTCTTGATTGCAATAGTTGAAGGTGCATCATTAAGTAGATTTGTGCCACTTATTAAAGGCAAAAATAAAAGTTGAATTGAGTTATGAACTTTATTTCGTTGAAATAGTATGCGAATGAAAAATGAAAAGAAGCCTCGACTCACCTTCAACTTTCGAAGCCTGAAATTGATAAACATACATATTTTTGTGGCAACTGAATATTTAAAAGTAAACACTTCGGTAGTTCGAAATAACAATTATTATGAAAGAGAAAATAACCAAAAAATAATACGGAGCCCGCGTCTACGCCAGCATCACTATGACGTCAAAAAGAATAGCGTGCAGGGTAGCGCGCTGGCAGAACACGTCCTGAAAGAGGGCCATACAATCGGATTCAACTGTTTTATTCTTGCCACGGAAAGAAACTGGCGAAGACGCCTTTTATTAGAGTCCTGGTACATTCAGAACACCGAAAATAACGTTAACCGGTCAGCTCGGACACTTCCAAGCGCCTATGTGTCCGGTTTCCGGTGCGTCACGCGAGGCGCTACGAACCATCAAACACGTGCAGAAACAACGGCCGCTTTAAAGGAGCCAACAACATTGGGCAATTTGCAAAAAGACGACAAGGACGAAAACAGTCACCCGCCAACAAGGGGCCGAACTGGCCTTGAAACGACGGGTTTCGTCTTATTTGTTGTGGTTAGAGTTTTTCCTTTTACATTAAGAACTGAATATTATATATACAATTTTAAGGATATGACAGAAACTTAATGTTTATGAGATTAATACTTCGCATATATAAGTGTCATGTCCAGAATATAAGTTTTGTATTCTAATAACAAACTTACAAAGTGTAGATGGCTTCTTGTTTTAAATAAAGTTTGCATACGTTCAGTAATTTTTGTATGAAATTCCTTTAGATGTTGAAGTGGCCCTTTAAAACTGGAGGGCCACTGCGAACTGGCTTGATGTTTTCGCGGAAACGGACCTCATTGAACGTAGGAACATGGAGGAGAAATGTCTTTCTAGGAATTCGAACTATATTGGGAGTTATGAGCGAATTGCAACTACAAGAAAAAAGCAAAAAATATTTTGGTCGGTAACGCAGTTGGGAAAACTAGGTGATTGGAGGTTTGGAGCGAGGCAGCTGTCCAAATGGTTGCGGGTTAGGCTCATGGCTGCCACGCCGAGGACGTGTTCGCATGGTCGCCTAAAGCCCCTTGCATTGTCGTAACTTCAGACCCCGACCATGATCGGCGTTACGAATGGACCTGGACTGTTTATACTTCGGCGTCGGCAAAGCCAACGCTCGCTGGAGTAGAGCACTGTCGTCCACTACACCGCGCCCCGTCATAGAATTCCGCACGATGAGATCAAATCAGCAATCCGGGCCGGGGAATCGCACTGTGATAGGTTTGAAAAAAAAAAAGAAAAAAAGGAAATGCTGGGAATAACAAGTGCAAATAACCATTTATTTTCTTGAGATTCAGCGAAACAATTTAATGAAATGACCGCTCTTACTTCAAAATGACTGACTGTGACTGTTCCCTAGCCCTATGGCCTAGGGAACAGTCACACTCACAATGCAGTTGCATGCATTCATTTGGTTTCAAAGCGAGTTTCGGTTTGCTTCAACTTGCATGGTGCCGATTTCGAAACTATGCACTCCTGCGAAAATGAAACATGATTCTTTATTGGGACAAGACGGGACGGCAAAAAGCGGACTTCAAGAAACAGGACTGTCCCGGCCATAACGGGACGTCTGATAACGTTAATTTTGAAGCATTCGAAGATATTACTAGGCTACTTCACTGACACTCCATATCATCCGCGCGCAGCCGATCCTACCGAGTAAAATTTTTTTAGCACGTTTCGCGCACGAAGTGCTTACTATGAATTACTGCGATTATGTTTATATGCTGCTTTAACGCCGTACTAACACTGGCGGCTGAACCGTATTCGCAAAGCGGTTGCGAACGCGGTTGCTTAAAAAAGCAGTACAAATTCACGCACATTTGACGATGAAGACGAGCGGATCCGCTCCACGGTGAAATTCAAGCGCCGCGTTATGAATTCAGCATAAAAGTAGTCGATTCGACTTACGAAAGCTGCAGTAAACAGAATGAGGCCACACAGCAGTGTTTGGACAGTCATGGTTGTACTGAGTCCGGACAAAGTTGGACACCCAAGGTAGAAACCCCGATGCACCAATGGAACTCGATCGGTGCACCTACAATATATTTATAGAGTATCGAGACAACGTCGACTATGAAGATGTAAAAAACGGTTAAAGTGCAGGCGAGCTGGTGGATATTTACCATGATGCAACTTAACCCGAGACTGGGGTAGAAACAGAAACTTAAAAGTAGAAGGGACAGAGACAAGTGAAGAAGAGAACGTCTCAAACGCAGCTAAAAGATTTATTTAGTCCCACATCCTTATATACTCACAACCACAAGGTCACCCAAACACTCAACATGCCTCTTTCAAAGACACAACACACCAGGAGAAGAAAAAAAAAACAAAAAAACAAAGACAACAATGCCAAGGGACGCCCCCTTTGTTTGGGTGACCTTGTGGTTGTGAGTATATAAGGATGTGGGACTAAATAAATCTTTTAGCTGCGTTTGAGACGTTCTCTTCTTCACTTGTCTCTGTCCCTTCTACTTCTAAGTTTTTGTTTCTACCCCAGTCTCGGGTTAAGTTCCATCATGGTATGAAGATGTGACGCTTTAGGTTTTAATATCACCCTGCGACCCACCCGCGCACTCTTAGGTAACAGCAAATGCGCCGTAGGGAGAGTCGTATTTCCGTTCACCTCACTTGAAATCTGCCCCGGTTCAATGAATCGTGAGCCGAGAGTTATTCGACTTTTGTGTTTTTGTGCTCTTAAGATTACGCAAGTTTTATTGTAGAGAAAAAGGAAATGGGCGCAGTCAACCGACGCAGCCGCTTTCGTTCAGCGCGATTAAATTAAAGCGGATATTTTAACTTGTAACGTTTCTTTTTTTTAAACATTTCTTTCGGCGACCCCTCCGAGAAAATTCTGCTCAGTCACACAAAATGAATTCGCAAACGCGAGAGAGTAGTAAGTGTGTAAATTGAGAAGGCAGAACTAAACTCCGAATGTCCCCCAGGGTATCAAACCCGCGACCTGAAGATTGTGAGCTAGACACTCAGTCATACAGCCGACTCCAAAGCGTGTGGAGAGGTAGTTAACAAGTACGATAACATTGGATTCACCGACGGGCACCGCGGAGCGTGAAAGAGGCGCCAGCGGCTGGTTCCGACACCCGGTGTGCGAGGGCTCGTGAAGCCGAGGCGCAATCGGACGCTAGCTCTGACTTGTGCCTGCAATTGTGCAGGGATTACATATCGATTTCAACAGAGAACGTACTTTCTAAAGAAGTACTTTTGGCAAGTATCCAGTGTCTCTCTTCATATTGTCGACGCTTCATTGGACAATTTGACCCAGATCGCTCAACCGCTAATCCTGCTCTTCAATAAAAACAAAACAAAGCAAACCGTTTTCTATGGCGCACAATGAATATCTTTTCCACACTTGAAGGCTGAACTTGCGTTATGTCCCATCCTCGACCATTTTGATGACTCAGCATCTACAGAAATTCGCGCGGACGACAGTGGCCACGGCGTTCAGTCGTCTTTGCGCAGTACCAACCCAACCAAGAGCACACCATAGCCTATGCCAGCAGGCTGTTTTCCTCGGCGGAGCGCAACAACACAATTTTAGAAAGGGAATGTCTAGCCGTCGTACGGTCAATTGCCAAATTTGTTGCACACATTAAACTGAGACGCCAGGAAACAAGGGACAGCGCTTAGCGAGGGACAGGTAGGCCAAGAGGGCTCGTTCCGCTAAAACCAAGGGCTCTGTGAGGGAACGAGAGGTTCGTGTCAATTTAATCAGCCGAGCATGACCTTCATAGAAGAAACTTCGAAATTTCATCGCATTTCGGGTAGTCTGCAGAGTAGCGTGACAGAGACAACCCGTTTTCCCCTCCTCTTCCTCCCCCCTCCTCCCCCTCCCTCGTGACGTCACTCGTCACGTCACTAGTGGCCCTCGTGACGTCACTTGTGACCCTAGTGACCCTCGTGAAGGCACTCGTGACCCTAGTGACATTCGTGACGTCACTCGTGACCCTCGCGACCCTCGGGACGTCACACGTGACGTCACGTGTGACGTAATTATTGAAAAAGTCCCATAATGCAATGCGCGATACGCGGACGGCGACGGCGACGTCGCTCAAGCCAGAAATGGGTGGTAAAGAGCTGCGATCTAAAAACTGTGTAATTGCGATTTTGACCACCGCAAGCATCAATAAGCAAAACGAGTTCCTTGTGTTTGTGCTTGCCGAAGCAGGGCTCGATTCCGTACTTCAAGAAGGCACAAACGCTGCTGACTTTTTTGCGACCACGCCTTTCATGTAGAAGATGAATGAAGTGTCAGTTTCATGCACATAAACGTTGCAGAGGTCCAACCAAAGCAGGCGGGAGTAAAAGTGATCCGCTACCGGTAGTTTTGGAAATGGGAGATTTTGGCCGAAGTCTAATTCGAGAACCAGGGCAGTCTCATCATCGCTTAGAGGGCGCTTCTGTTCTTTGTGTTCCTCTACCGTATTCTTGTGGATCTCGTACTCCACTGAACCGCCACTTTCTTGGATCTGATGCTCAAAGCAGAGATCGCGTACATCACTACGAGTTGGGCGAAACGTGAAAGAAACCTTGAGAGTAAAATAGTCACAGAACGTAGAGCGCTCAAGGGAAAGCTCTTCTCCGGTGGCGCTCTGGAAATAATTACCAACAAGTGAGTATAATCCTGCCAGATTGAGCTCAGGGTTTTCGAAGTAGAACAAATCGGAATCGCGACGGCTGTAGCGAGATCGTTTATGTGGAAGGCTCTTGCAAAAAAAGTGATTATCAGGTCTTTTACGTCTTCAGATAGCTTTATTGTCTGCAACGCGTGTTTTCCTCTGCCATCACAGAGCGCACAACCTTCCAGTAGTTTACCTTGCACTTTCTGCACTATTCTATTCGCGATACCGTAAAGCCCAAAAAGAATTGTTTGCTGAGTCTATCCTGCTTGATTTGGTCAGAGGTGTCTTGGTAAATCCACGTACATCTCTTATCTTGATCTGCGATTGTTCGTCTAATTTTCAGAATTATAATTATTCATTCTACCTTGAAATTGAATGGTTAGCTTGCGGAAATTTCCTAGCTTTTATAACGTATCAAACTGGTTTCTCTGCTTTTCGCAGGGCACTTTCAAATGACACTTCTTTTTGCAGCACAATGTCATCACCTCGTACATTTGTGAAGTGAATAGACTTCCCGGCGACGGGGCTCGTGTATTAACATCCCATTTTATATCAAATCGCTGTCTTCTCAATTCATGCATCATTTACCTCATTTCGCTTCTTTCCACTCACAATTCGTTCCCACCGGCGTGCGTTTCGGCAGCGTTTGCAGCCCTTCGTCTCGGGCTTTGACACTTGAGGGTTCTCACTTTCGATATACACGCCACTGCCTGATTCACACTCCATTATCAATTGAAGAATGTTGAACGAACAGAACGGACAGACAAACGTTAAAGTCGCTTGAAGAGAAGGAAGTCTGCACAAGTTCTGCGAAAGCGTCTGCTAAATCAGTGCTCGGACTCCAGTTCTACGCATACGTCGGATAAAGACGAGTGCAAGCGCAAGTTGTTTCGGAACGTCTGTTTATTTATCACATCTGCTAATGTCGCACCTCAACAGCATCCAAATACTTATTTTAACGTCTACGAGTGCCGCGGTACTAGAAAACGTTAAAAGTAAGCACATCGGCAGACGCGCTTAACCGCCTGCTAAAAACGCGGTACTGCGCAAAGGTTATACCTGTGGCGCCATCTCTCGGCGAGAGGAGGGAGAGAGGGGAGGAGGAGAAGGTACGGAGGAGGAGGAGGACACCCACCTCTCCGCACCCTCCCCTTCTCCTCCTCAAGTGGTGCGCTCTAATTCGGCATTACACGAAATCGTAAACGTCTTTCATTTTTTCGTTCTGTGTAATCCTAACTACTTCATTTCAAATTTCTGTCGTTCACGTGTTTTCCGCTCGTGTACATCGATTTTCAACTTGCGACTGAAACTTTGGCACTTAAAAATTTAAAAGTAAACATTTGACAGAGATCTGTCTGGTTGGGAGTAATTAATATTAAAAAATTCGAACACCAACCAAGCCCTTCTGTAGGGACCCAACGTTTCAAGGCCAATTCGGCCTCTTCTTCAGGGGCGACTACGGCTATGGCCGTTGAGGAGCAGTGTTCTTTTCTTTTTCTTCTACGGCGTGTGTCTGGTCTTCTTCTTCTACGGCTCTGCCTTTTTCAATAATGTGACGAAGCCCATTCACATAGGCGGATGGTAAAGCCCCTAGAGATCTGTTGATGTTCTGTGGCGTTGTTTGAATGTGCCATGATTCTAGGAACAGTCTTTTTCGAGGATTTGTCTCAACGTCAACGATGCATGCGTTGTCGAAGTCAATGCGATGGTCCTGGACGTCGCAGTGCTCAGCAACCGCGCTACGCTCGTGATCGAACTTGCGCACGTCGTTTTTATGTTGACGGATTCTCTCTCTAAAGTTCTTCCTTTCGCGGATGTATGAGGCCGCGCAAACCCCGCACGGAATCTTATATACAACGCCTTGGGCCCTTTCTTTACCAGGGCGATCTTTTGGGCGTGGCATGAGTCGTCCAAGGGTAGACACAGGTTTGTGCGCTAGTTGGATACCCTCTTTCGCAAGCACACGTGCCAGTGCCTCGCTTGTTCCGTTGATGTAGGGAACGCTGATGCGGGAGGTTGGGCGGAAATGCGCACTTAACTGTTGCTGCACGTGTCGTTGGTTTCGGCCTACACGGCGGGCAACGCGATGGATGAAGCTGCTCGTGTAGCCGTTTTTCTTAAGGTCAGCAATGACGGTTCGTTCCTCCTTTCTTTTGTCCTCTTCTGATGAGCAGATGGTCTTTGCCCTGGTTAAGAGTGTCCTGACCACCGACGCCTTATGATTGGCTGGGTGGTTGGATTGAAACCGGAGGTAGCGTCCAGTGTGCGTCGGTTTTCGGTATACAGAAAATTTTAGCTGTTCCTTTTGCCGTTTTACTAGCACGTCCAGGAAAGGTAAGGTGCCGTCCTTTTCGCGCTCCACAGTGAACTGGATGGCAGGCTCGATGATGTTGAGATGCGCCAGGAATTTGTCCACTTCAGATTTTGCCAGGACGCAGAAGCAGTCATCTACATACCGCAAGAAAATCTTGGGTGGTGTAGATAATGACTGCAGTGCCTTCTGTTCAATAGCTTCCATGCAGAGGTTTGCCGTGGTGACGGAGATGGAAGCACCCATCGCGGTTCCACTGGTCTGCTTGAAGAACTCCCCCCTAAAGCTGAAATATGTACTGTCGAGGCAGAGCTCAAGGAGGCGGCACAGTTCATCCACGCTGAGGTTCGTTCTGTCGCTGAGGTTTTTGTCTTTTTCTAAAGCGTTCCTAGCCGTGGCGACTGCCAGGGGAACAGGAACACTTGTAAAAAGCGAGATGACGTCGAACGATACCATGGTGTCCTCAGCGCTCAACTTTAATAGTGCAACCTTCTCTACGAAATCGCTGGAATTGCGCACATAGGTCGTCGTATTTCCCACAAGAGGAGAAAAGGTGCGATGAAGATAGTTGGAAAGAGCACGAAGTGGCGAGGTGGTAAAATCTACAATAGGCCGAAGAGGAACGCTAGGCTTGTGAATCTTCGGAAGACCATACAAGCCTGGAGCAGATCCATTCCTACAGAGAAGTCGCAGGTGGAGGCTTCTTGAATCAGGGTGCTTCTTGAAGATGTCCGCTAGAACTTTGTTCATTCTTGCCTGGACTTCTGATGTAGGGTCCTTTGGCAGCTTTTTATAAGCGGAAGTATCAAGAAGATCTTGAACCTTTTTCTCGTAGTCATCACGGTCCAAGACGAGAGTCGAGTTGCCCTTGTCGGCTGGAAGGAGCACAATCTTGTCATCATCTCGAAGCGCTCGAAGTGCTTTTACTTCTTCTTTTGGCAGGTTGTGTCGCTGATGTTGCGGTATCTTAGACAAGATGCCGATCACCTTTTGTCGGGTTCGTTCGCGAGAGCTTGGATTCATGTGCGCGATGCCGTCTTCAAGAGCTGCGACCATTTTTGGCAAAGGCGGCCTCGTTGTGGTCATGTTAAACCCATGGCCCTTGGCTAATACATTAATCTCAGAAGGGGAGAGTAACCTGGACGAGAGGTTCGTGACAAAACTAGCGGTGTTGGTGCTGCGTTGTGTTGTTTGTCCGTTTTGCAGTCTCGAAAACTTTTTGCCTTGAGATACTTGCTGTTTTTCAGCAGCAGTGGAGGCGACACTTTCGGCGAAAGACTGTAGAGATGGGAATACGTCTGGAATGCAGTATTCTAGCTGCCGTCGAGTAAAAAAAAGGTCCAGTTTCTTTTTCTTTAAAGTGGCGTGGCATTCGTGGATGCGGGCTTTAATGAGACGGCGCTCAGCCTGCTCGAGGATCTTGTGTCCTTCCGGCGTATGAACGAGGCGCTTAATGCGAAGGCTTTGGGGAACCACATGGGAGTCCCGGCAGGCAACCGTAAAGTCCAGGTGAGTCTTGAAAATAGAGATGCTCCGAGCAATATTCACATACCGTTTAGCGAGCTGCGCTGTCTCCTCTCCGAAGTCAATGCGTAAGGATTTAAAAGTAAACATTTGACAGAGATCTGTCTGGTTGGGAGTAATTAATATTAAAAAATTCGAACACCAACCAAGCCCTTCTGTAGGGACCCAACGTTTCAAGGCCAATTCGGCCTCTTCTTCAGGGGCGACTACGGCTATGGCCGTTGAGGAGCAGTGTCCTTTTCTTTTTCTTCTACGGCGTGTGTCTGGTCTTCTTCTTCTACGGCTCTGCCTTTTTCAATATTGTGACGAAGCCCATTCACATAGGCGGATGGTAAAGCCCCTAGAGATCTGTTGATGTTCTGTGGCGTTGTTTGAATGTGCCATGATTCTAGGAACAGTCTTTTTCGAGGATTTGTCTCAACGTCAACGATGCATGCGTTGTCGAAGTCAATGCGATGGTCCTGGACGTCGCAGTGCTCAGCAACCGCGCTACGCTCGTGATCGAACTTGCGCACGTCGTTTTTATGTTGACGGATTCTCTCTCTAAAGTTCTTCGTTTCTCCGATGTATGAGGCCGCGCAAACCCCGCACGGAATCTTATATACAACGCCTTGGGCCCTTTCTTTACCAGGGCGATCTTTTGGGCGTGGCATGAGTCGTCCAAGGGTAAACACAGGTTTGTGCGCAAGTTGGATACCCTCTTTCGCAAGCACACGTGCCAGTGCCTCGCTTGTTCCGTTGATGTAGGGAACGCTGATGCGGGAGGTTGGGCGCAAATTCGCACTTAACTGTTGCTGCACGTGTCGTTGGTTTCGGCCTACACGGCGGGCAACGCGATGGATGAAGCTGCTCGTGTAGCCGTTTTTCTTAAGGTCAGCAATGACGGTTCGTTCCTCCTTTCTTTTGTCCTCTTCTGATGAGCAGATGGTCTTTGCCCTGGTTAAGAGTGTCCTGACCACCGACGCCTTATGATTGGCTGGGTGGTTGGATTGAAACCGGAGGTAGCGTCCAGTGTGCGTCGGTTTTCGGTATACAGAGAATTTTAGCTGTTCCTTTTGCCGTTTTACTAGCACGTCCAGGAAAGGTAAGGTGCCGTCCTTTTCGCGCTCCACAGTGAACTGGATGGCAGGCTCGATGATGTTGAGATGCGCCAGGAATTTGTCCACTTCAGATTTTGCCAGGACGCAGAAGCAGTCATCTACATACCGCAAGAAAATCTTGGGTGGTGTAGATAATGACTGCAGTGCCTTCTGTTCAATAGCTTCCATGCAGAGGTTTGCCGTGGTGACGGAGATGGAAGCACCCATCGCGGTTCCACTGGTCTGCTTGAAGAACTCCCCCCTAAAGCTGAAATATGTACTGTCGAGGCAGAGCTCAAGGAGGCGGCACAGTTCATCCACGCTGAGGTTCGTTCTGTCGCTGAGGTTTTTGTCTTTTTCTAAAGCGTTCCTAGCCGTGGCGACTGCCAGGGGAACAGGAACACTTGTAAAAAGCGAGATGACGTCGAACGATACCATGGTGTCCTCAGCGCTCAACTTTAATAGTGCAACCTTCTCTACGAAATCGCTGGAATTGCGCACATAGGTCGTCGTATCTCCCACAAGAGGAGAAAAGGTGCGATGAAGATAGTTGGAAGGAGCACGAAGTGGCGAGGTGGTAAAATCTACAATAGGCCGAAGAGGAACGCTAGGGTTGTGAATCTTCGGAAGACCATACAAGCCTGGAGCAGATCCATTCCTACAGAGAAGTCGCAGGTGGAGGCTTCTTGAATCAGGGTGCTTCTTGAAGATGTCCGCTAGAACTTTGTTCATTCTTGCCTGGACTTGTGATGTAGGGTCCTTCGGCAGCTTTTTTATAAGCGGAAGTATCAAGAAGATCTTGAACCTTTTTCTCGTAGTCATCACGGTCCAAGACGACAGTCGAGTTGCCCTTGTCGGCTGGAAGGAGCACAATCTTGTCATCATCTCGAAGCGCTCGAAGTGCTTTTACTTCTTCTTTTGGCAGGTTGTGTCGCTGATGTTGCGGTATCTTAGACAAGATGCCGATCACCTTTTGTCGGGTTCGTTCGCGAGAGCTTGGATTCATGTGCGCGATGCCGTCTTCAAGAGCTGCGACCATTTGTGGCAAAGGCGGCCTCATTGTGGTCATGTTAAACCCATGGCCCTTGGCTAATACATTAATCTCAGAAGGGGAGAGTAACCTGGACGAGAGGTTCGTCACAAAACTAGCGGTGTTGGTGCTGCGTTGTGTTGTTTGTCCGTTTTGCAGTCTCGAAAACTTTTTGCCTTGAGATACTTGCTGTTTTTCAGCAGCAGTGGAGGCGACACTTTCGGCGAAAGACTGTAGAGATGGGAATACGTCTGGAATGCAGTATTCTAGCTGCCGTCGAGTGAAAAAAAGGTCCAGTTTCTTTTTCTTTAAAGTGGCGTGGCATTCGTGGATGCGGGCTTTAATGATGACAAGAGATGATGACAAGATTGTGCTCCTTCCAGCCGACAAGGGCAACTCGACTGTCGTCTTGGACCGTGAAGACTACGAGAAAAAGGTTCAAGATCTTCTTGATACTTCCGCTTATAAAAAGCTGCCAAAGGACCCTACATCACAAGTCCAGGCAAGAATGAACAAAGTTCTAGCGGACATCTTCAAGAAGCACCCTGATTCAAGAAGCCTCCACCTGCGACTTCTCTGTAGGAATGAATCTGCTCCAGGCTTGTATGGTCTTCCGAAGATTCACAAGCCTAGCGTTCCTCTTCGGCCTATTGTAGATTTTACCACCTCGCCACTTCGTGCTCTTTCCAACAATCTTCATCGCACCTTTTCTCCTCTTGTGGAAAATACGACGACCTATGTGCGCAATTTAAGCGATTTCGTAGAGAAGGTTGCACTATTAAAGTTGAGCGCTGAGGACACCATGGTATCGTTCGACGTCATCTCGCTTTTTACAAGTGTTCCTGTTCCCCTGGCAGTCGCCACGGCTAGGAACGCTTTAGAAAAAGACAAAAACCTCAGCGACAGAACGAACCTCAGCGTGGATGAACTGTGCCGCCTCCTTGAGCTCTGCCTCGACAGTACATATTTCAGCTTTAGGGGGGAGTTCTTCAAGCAGACCAGTGGAACCGCGATGGGTGCTTCCATCTCCGTCACCACGGCAAACCTCTGCATGGAAGCTATTGAACAGAAGGCACTGCAGTCATTATCTACACCACCCAAGATTTTCTTGCGGTATGTAGATGACTGCTTCTGCGTCCTGGCAAAATCTGAAGTGGACAAATTCCTGGCGCATCTCAACATCATCGAGCCTGCCATCCAGTTCACTGTGGAGCGCGGAAAGGACGGCACGTTACCTTTCCTGGACGTGCTAGTAAAACGGCAAAAGGAACAGCTAAAATTCTCTGTATACCGAAAACCGACGCACACTGGACGCTACCTCCAGTTTCAATCCAACCACCCAGCCAATCATAAGGCGTCGGTGGTCAGGACACTCTTAACCAGGGCAAAGACCATCTGCTCATCAGAAGAGGACAAAAGAAAGGAGGAACGAACCGTCATTGCTGACCTTAAGAAAAACGGCTACACGAGCAGCTTCATCCATCGCGTTGCCCGCCGTGTAGGCCGAAACCAACGACACGTGCAGCAACAGTTAAGTGCGAATTTCCGCTCAACCTCCCGCATCAGCGTTCCCTACATCAACGGAACAAGCGAGGCACTGGCACGTGTGCTTGCGAAAGAGGGTATCCAACTAGCGCACAAACCTGTGTCTACCCTTGGACGACTCATGCCACGCCCAAAAGATCGCTCTGGTAAAGAAAGGGTCCAAGGCGTTGTATATAAGATTCCGTGCGGGGTTTGCGCGGCCTCATACATCGGCGAAACGAAGAACTTTAGAGAGAGAATCCGTCAACATAAAAACGACGTGCGCAAGTTCGATCACGAGCGTAGCGCGGTTGCTGAGCACTGCGACGTCCAGGACCATCGCATTGACTTCGACAACGCATGCATCGTTGACGTTGAGACAAATCCTCGAAAAAGACTGTTCCTAGAATCATGGCACATTCAAACAACGCCACAGAACATCAACAGATCTCTAGAGGCTTTACCATCCGCCTATGTGAATGGGCTTCGTCACATTATTGAAAAAGGCAGAGCCGTAGAAGAAGAAGACCAGACACACGCCGTAGAAGAAAAAGAAAAGGACACTGCTCCTCAACGGCCATAGCCGTATTCGCCCCTGAAGAAGAGGCCGAATTGGCCTTGAAACGTTGGGTCCCTACAGAAGGGCTTGGTTGGTGTTCGAATTTTTTAATATTAATTACTCCCAACCAGACAGATCTCTGTCAAATGTTTACTTTTAAATCTTTACGCATTGACTTCGGAGAGGAGACAGCGCAGCTCGCTAAACGGTATGTGAATATTGCTCGGAGCATCTCTATTTTCAAGACTCACCTGCACTTTACGGTTGCCTGCCGGGACTCCCATGTGGTTCCCCAAAGCCTTCGCATTAAGCGCCTCGTTCATACGCCGGAAGGACACAAGATCCTCGAGCAGGCTGAGCGCCGTCTCATTAAAGCCGGCATCCACGAATGCCACGCCACTTTAAAGAAAAAGAAACTGGACCTTTTTTTCACTCGACGGCAGCTAGAATACTGCATTCCAGACGTATTCCCATCTCTACAGTCTTTCGCCGAAAGTGTCGCCTCCACTGCTGCTGAAAAACAGCAAGTATCTCAAGGCAAAAAGTTTTCGAGACTGCAAAACGGACAAACAACACAACGCAGCACCAACACCGCTAGTTTTGTCACGAACCTCTCGTCCAGGTTACTCTCCCCTTCTGAGATTAATGTATTAGCCAAGGGCCATGGGTTTAACATGACCACAACGAGGCCGCCTTTGCCAAAAATGGTCGCAGCTCTTGAAGACGGCATTGCGCACATGAATCCAAGCTCTCGCGAACGAACCCGACAAAAGGTGATCGGCATCTTGTCTAAGATACCGCAACATCAGCGACACAACCTGCCAAAGGAAGAAGTAAAAGCACTTCGAGCGCTTCGAGATGATGACAAGATTGTGCTCCTTCCAGCCGACAAGGGCAACTCGACTGTCGTCTTGGACCGGGATGACTACGAGAAAAAGGTTCAAGATCTTCTTGATACTTCCGCTTATAAAAAGCTGCCAAAGGACCCTACATCACAAGTCCAGGCAAGAATGAACAAAGTTCTAGCGGACATCTTCAAGAAGCACCCTGATTCAAGAAGCCTCCACCTGCGACTTCTCTGTAGGAATGGATCTGCTCCAGGCTTGTATGGTCTTCCGAAGATTCACAAGCCTAGCGTTCCTCTTCGGCCTATTGTAGATTTTACCACCTCGCCACTTCGTGCTCTTTCCAACTATCTTCATCGCACCTTTTCTCCTCTTGTGGGAAATACGACGACCTATGTGCGCAATTCCAGCGATTTCGTAGAGAAGGCTGCACTATTAAAGTTGAGCGCTGAGGACACCATGGTATCGTTCGACGTCATCTCGCTTTTTACAAGTGTTCCTGTTCCCCTGGCAGTCCCCACGGCTAGGAACGCTTTAGAAAAAGACAAAAACCTCAGCGACAGAACGAACCTCAGCGTGGATGAACTGTGCCGCCTCCTTGAGCTCTGCCTCGACAGTACATATTTCAGCTTTAGGGGGGAGTTCTTCAAGCAGACCAGTGTAACCGCGATGGGTGCTTCCATCTCCGTCACCTCGGCAAACCTCTGCATGGAAGCTATTGAACAGAAGGCACTGCAGTCATTATCTACACCACCCAAGATTTTCTTGCGGTATGTAGATGACTGCTTCTGCGTCCTGGCAAAATCTGAAATGGACAAATTCCAGGCGCATCTCAACATCATCGAGCCTGCCATCCAGTTCACTGTGGAGCGCGAAAAGGACGGCACCTTACCTTTCCTGGACGTGCTAGTAAAACGGCAAAAGGAACAGCTAAAATTCTCTGCATACCGAAAACCGACGCACACTGGACGCTACCTCCAGTTTCAATCCAACCACCCAGCCTATCATAAGGCGTCGGTGGTCAGGACACTCTTAACCAGGGCAAAGACCATCTGCTCATCAGAAGAGGACAAAAGAAAGGAGGAACGAACCGTCATTGCTGACCTTAAGAAAAACGGCTACACGAGCAGCTTCATCCATCGCGTTGCCCGCCGTGTAGGCCGAAACCAACGACACGTGCAGCAACAGTTAAGTGCGAATTTCCGCCCAACCTCCCGCATCAGCGTTCCCTACATCAACGGAACAAGCGAGGCACTGGCACGTGTGCTTGCGAAAGAGGGTATCCAACTAGCGCACAAACCTGTGTCTACCCTTGGACGACTCATGCCACGCCCAAAAGATCGCCCTGGTAAAGAAAGGGCCCAAGGCGTTGTATATAAGATTCCGTGCGGGGTTTGCGCGGCCTCATACATCGGAGAAACGAAGAACTTTAGAGAGAGAATCCGTCAACATAAAAACGACGTGCGCAAGTTCGATCACGAGCGTAGCGCGGTTGCTGAGCACTGCGACGTCCAGGACCATCGCATTGACTTCGACAACGCATGCATCGTTGACGTTGAGACAAATCCTCGAAAAAGACTGTTCCTAGAATCATGGCACATTCAAACAACGCCACAGAACATCAACAGATCTCTAGGGGCTTTACCATCTGCCTATGTGAATGGGCTTCGTCACATTATTGAAAAAGGCAGAGCCGTAGAAGAAGAAGACCAGACACACGCCGTAGAAGAAAAAGAAAAGGACACTGCTCCTCAACGGCCATAGCCGTAGTCGCCCCTGAAGAAGAGGCCGAATTGGCCTTGAAACGTTGGGTCCCTACAGAAGGGCTTGGTTGGTGTTCGAATTTTTTAATATTAAACTTTGGCACGTATGCCAAAGGTCTGAAGCGAATGGAAGTAGTGGAGTGACCGCAGAAGTATGCGTGTGCAATTGAGGAAGCGAGGAAGTCACCATTTACGATGGCTGATGCTAAGAGAGAGGCAATTTAATTCACATTGAAACCGCTCAAAAAAAAAGTTTTTACCTCTGATTGGAATGATTGGTAAGTAGTTATAAAGCTGTACTTCGGTTTATCTTAAGACCAGACGCAGCCGACCTCACGAGCTGATGGAACCAATCAGGAAGCTCGAAAAGCGCACCGTCATGGTCTTCCGCATGCTTTTGTACAGTTGCCATCATCACTGAAACCATTCAGAAATAGAAAAGGCCAAAAGCTTGCGCTTTGCCTTCGACAAGCTTGTGCGTTGGCGTACAGCGAACGCACCTTAGTCAGAGGTATCCTGTTATTTACCTAATAAATTTACTTTGCATTTTTATGTCGCCCTCCTCTTCGCCCTCATGTGGAGCAGCTCAAGATGTTCATAGAATGACGTACTTTAGCATAATGAGACTTGAAGTTTCCTGTCTTCAACAGTTGAGCGCACACCACTTTGCTACCGTCTCTTTTTAGGCTAAACAACTAGTACCGAAATTCTTGGATCTAACTTAGTAGCTGCGTTTTATGGCAGAATTGCATCATTTCCAAGGCTACCTCAGATTTCTTGAGCATCCGTGGGCGTCGGCCGTAGCCTAGCAACGTGCAAGGTGAGAGATTTGGCCCAGCTGGACCAGCTGCTAAACTACCGCGCAATTTCGTGTCATCGCAAAAAACATGGGAAAGAAAGAGCGACGAAGCGACGTTTCAAAAATATGCGGCGGCCCGTGTCAGGAAAACGAATATTGTACTTGTACATAAGCTGTGTTTCTAGTAGAATTCAATTCGCCTGTGACGGTTTCATAAATAGGTTGAGTTACAACTCTAACTCTTTTTTGCTTATATTGCTAGGGAGAAGATGACGAAGCAGAGGCGAAAGTGCGAACTGAGTGCACCTTCAGCTGATGGTCAACGATCTTTCGCTGCAACCCTTCTCACAATTCTTGATTACATCGCCCTTTTAACACTCCTACGGGTCGTGGAGGTTAATACACTTCCCAACATTTTCCAACGACCCTCGGTATGTTGACTACAATACCATGTTGCCATCTATTCGTGAATTTCAAGTGTGCTACACTCAGAGGTGATCTGACTCGCGAGGCATGCTCGACAACTTGCACGCTTCCAAACTCTACGATATCAGCTGCAGCAACAACTCCGTCACACACAGACTCACGAGGAATCATCTGATGACGTTGGGAACGAATACATTTTCGCTACCCCGCTTCGCAAGTCCGGTAAATATGTAAAACTGCTTCAGAACTACTTTTTCCCGTTTCGCCTTTTCCGCCATCTCTCTTCTACAATTTACGAAGTACCACCAGTAGCACCTCGTTGAGGTCGCCACACGAAGTCACGTGATTATTTTTATGTATGACGTAAAAAATTCTTTCAACAGACCCCACGAGTGAACATGTCGAGGCAAGTGGATCGGCCCTTTAACCCCCCCCCCCCCCCCCCCACCCCCGAAGAAGTGTGAAAAAAACAGCGAAGCGGAGGCGATTGGGCGAATTTCGTGCGCCTTCAACTGGCGGACCATGATCTCGCAGCTCCAAGCCCCCATTATTCCTCATCAAATAATATTTTTAATGCTCTCATAATATTTTGATAAAAGCGAGGTAGTGTATTCCAAGGAGCTGTGAAACACGTTCACACATTTGACTAGTAAGTATATCCGAAGCGTAACTTCCGAAGCGTAGAGGTTTCTTTAGGCGGTTCTTCAGTCCGGAGGTGATTACATATACGGATGAAGAATGCGCCATCGGCAACTTGAAAAGGAGTCTCCCATTGATTTTGTTTCTTGGTTATGCGGCGCCGTCCTAAGACGTCTTAGACAATAAAAAAATATGGATTCTAGAAGTGTCAGTGGCCTCTTTCAGCAGCCACTCAGTACAGATAACTTTTCTAGCTTTATGGCGCAGCTGCAGCAAACCCTAGATCGTGATGGGGATTTACCGTCATGCCATTTCACTACTCTCAAAAACAAAAAAGCGGAATAGCAATACATTTTTGTCAATTATGTTGTCTCATTTTCTGGAAGCCACGAGCATGACAATCCTTCATTTTGAGAAGACGACTCCCGCTGTGCCAGTACCGATGGAAGCGCCGCACTGCAGCTTTCACAAAACAAGAATAAGTCATTTCCGGTGGAACTGGCGCCACCTTCTGAAAAACTGGGTTCAAGGATAAAGGCCCATTCACACGGGCACCAAAACCAGAGCTCCCTGCAGTTCAGCCAGGTTTGCAGTAGTTTGCAGGAGAGAGAAATATTTCCCATTGTTTGCAGGAGAGAGAATATTTATTTACAAATCTACATGCGTATACAAACATTTAGGAGTCGTGGCACACAGGCCACACAGAGACTCTTTACATCTTAGTTATCTAAAAAAAAATGTGCTTGGACGCATGTTCGCCCAAAATAATTAAACTGGTGTGCCCACCGTTTCATGAACTCATCTCCCAGTGTCCACTGTTCACTCTCGAGGAAGTCCACGTTCCTTTCTCGCAGTTTTTACTATAGCGAAAGGGGCCCTGGGGCGCCGGCGCTGTCCAACTGGCCTCTTGCGATACTGTCTTAACACCGGTCGTCCTAAAGTTGCCGGAAGCTTTGTAAAACGGTTACGCGTAAGGCGTACGTCGCTGCAGGGTAAAAGGAACGCTGAAAGCCCGCGATACCTTCAGAACTCAAAAAGGTACGCGCAACAACACAGGAGACAAGAA
Source organism: Ixodes scapularis (assembly GCF_016920785.2). Taxonomy (NCBI): domain Eukaryota; kingdom Metazoa; phylum Arthropoda; class Arachnida; order Ixodida; family Ixodidae; genus Ixodes; species Ixodes scapularis. The sequence goes on along the minus strand of NW_024610028.1, from coordinate 152,403 downwards.
CATGAGCATTTGTTTTCGATGCTCAGCCTTGTACGATTTACACGAATACAGTAATCGCTTACAATTGCGATTGCTCTTGGTTCAGATGTATTCAATTCGATAACAGACCGCACAACAAATGGACACTCGTCGTTTTGCTTAGGAAGTGTCTAATACCAGGCTTCAGCTTGTGCCCAGCCTTGTCGGAGCTAGGCTACCGTATCAAGGGAAGACAAACTAGACACCGGCAGCCGAGGCAACTGCTTCCAGCCAAGGTGTCGTCTGCTAAAAGCGCCACCTTGCTCTTAGCAGACGGCAGATGGAGAAATGGCATCATCAATTGCAGGCTTCAGACGTTGGGCTGCTCAATGCGTCCATTCAGCCAGCTTTTTGTTGCCATGGTCAGACCTTATTGTGCAGAAGGATACTGTCGCGGTTAAAACAAGATTGGTTCAACCGCGTAGGTTTATTCTAGTATAGCAATACAGGTGTGAGTCGTGCCATGTCTGGTCGTGATCTGGTAGAGAGGGTCCTCGCTCGGAAGCGGTGGGCAGAGTCCAGGGTCACCCGGCGGCGGTGGTGATGATGATGATCTCCCAACATATACGGTGTAAGACAAAGTGCCCTTTCTCCCTTTCGGGCGAAAGGGGACCTTGTCTTACACCAAAGGGTTCGAAATGAGGACCTAATGCTGAGGGCTGATTTTCTCCTGTGCCTAATATGGTGATGTACCTTACACGACAGACATGTTTTTAGATTCGAGCATGAGCATGTTCCATTTTATTGAGAATGTGGGCCTAAAGTGTCAATGTGCTGATTTTTGTCATCTCTGTCCGCTCCGTTTCACGCTTGTGATGTACCGCAGGAACCCATATCGTGTTTGGGTCGAGTTGTCTTTCAGGTATTGAATCATTACTTCTGAGTTGGAAATCAAGAATGGGTTGGAGGACAGACAAATGACGCAGAAGGTACCGCGACATTTCACCCTGCCAAGATCCCTTCTCCCTAGATGTTGAAGACTTATTTTATTCAATACCTCACAAAGAATTGTTTGACACCGTCAGCGAATGCATCGACTCCAATGGAGCCCTAGGTTTTCAAAACGCCTGAGGCATACCAGTTGCGTCTTTCCTAAAGCTTTTGAAGTTTTATTTGTGCTCGACGTTTGTCACTTTTTCAGGAGAAACTTACATACAGAAAAAACGAATATGCATCGGGTCATGCGTAGCTCCCATTTTGTGTGACATTTTTCTTTCAAAGTGTGACAGGGGCGTATTCCAGGGTTTGACGTCCTATCCGGTCGCACGCATATTCAGATACGTTGACGACTATCTTGTGCTCATGAGAAAAATCCCTGACGCAAACGACATCACCATCATCAAGAACATATTCCTAGGTCAGGCCCAAGGATTGAACTTCACCCACGAGACACCGACTAACAACAACCTCCAGTTTCTAGATACGCGACTCACGTTTCGAAATGACCACGTCCGTTGGATGTATTCACCCAGATCCAAGAAACGAATACTCCAATATGAATCTGCACACTCAAAACTTGTCAAAAGGAGCATTGTGTCTAGTTGTTTGAGCGCTGCCCTGAAAAAGTCTTGCATTCATTCAGCAAGGAAAAGCTTTGACGCGCAAGTATCAAGGCTCAAGGCGTTAGGCTACCCCACCTCCATCCTGTCTGACGTTGTTGAATGCATGATAAAACCAAACAGAACAAGCAAGAGAAGTGGAGAAAGAAGAAGTCGACCGGCGGTCGACCCTTATATACACCGCATCTCTCACAACTTCAAGAGAATTGCCTCTAAATACGAAGTGCCGGTTGTGTTTTCTGGCCCCGACAAGCTTAAAAAGCTCTGCCCCAATGTCAACACCCCACGCACAAAGCCTGGCAAATGCAGTGTTAGGCACGGCAACAAATACGACAACTGTTGCAGCGGGGTAGTGTATCTGATCCCGTTCACCTGTGGGAAGGTATATGTGGGACAGTCGGGAAGATGCATCAACGTAAGGCTCAAAGAACATGCGCTATCTCTAAAATCCTCTCCGTCGGGGCATCTCGCTCTACATGTGAGGGACTGTAGATGCGCCCCGCTACTGTCCAGCACAAGGATCCTGAAGAGGTGCCCAGATAAGCGAACTCGAGAAATCCTTGAGGCTGAAGTGATTGCGACCAAAGGAGACGCCTACATCAGTGCTCCTTCGGTGACTTTGTCATCAAAAGAATTAGAGTACATGAAATATTTTCCATAGACACTCTTAATTTGCTTTATCTTCCTCTTTCCTCTTTCTTAATATATTCACTGTCATTTCTTTCACTGTTACTTTAATCATGCCCACCATTTCCTATTGTTTTTACTAATTTCCTTTTTTCTTTTTTTCTTTTTCAATTCTCAGTCTTTTCAAACCTTTTCACTCCTTTCTCATAAATATTTCTAGCATTTAAAGTTAGGGTTCTTCATCTTCCTCATCTTCCGAATTAAAACGTCAGTTGCGAGTAAGCGCTTGTCCTGTGTTGTCTCCCTCTTGTCCTTGCCTTTTGCGCTTTTTAATTTTCGTAATGTTTAACCAACTTGGCCAACAAATCATTTTGCTACCGTCAGCTCTGTGCTGCTCGAACTGGTCGCTCGTGAAGTGGTTCTATGAAGACAATCATTGGCACAAAGCAAGAGCGTAAGCAAAAATTAATATATATTTAGCCTCGGGGGCCCTTGTAGGCCCATCTAGGCTAAATATAGCCTCGGGGCCTACATATAGAGAATTGAAAAATAAACGCACAGGACATGACAAGGTTAAAAAATATTAGCAGCCCCAATGCATGCTGATATACACGACTATTTTTTTTTTTGTAAATATTGCACCTATTGGAATCAGTTATCACACAGTTGTGAAATATAATTTTCAGTGGATGCAATATTATGTGCCTGCATTTCATTCATGAATCATTGATTAAAGAGGGAGTTTTTTTTTAATGTTTGAATATAAGCAAATGTAGCAGTTTTACTGTTAGCATTATTGAAACAAACACATTCGGTGGCTTGTACAGCATGTTCTTGGTGATAAGGTGAATAATTACGACAAACCTCACGGGCCTGTCAGTCCCGACACCCCAGGAAGCATTTTGAGCGCGGCTACCACGTCATTTAATTTGGCACTTTCCTTATATTCAGAGCATTAAGGTGGTGATTACAACTTGGTGGATTAATGTTATGTTTAGGAGGCTGCCACTTTTTATCGTAGTACGCGGTGCCGATCTCACTCAACACTGCAACGTTAAATAAACCCGCATTCAACTGTAATCATACTTCGCAAAGCCTCGAATTTGGCGTCGGCGCAAATCCAACCCTGCTTATCTTGTGGAGCCATTCCTTCCGTCGTGTTTTGTTCCTTGTCCCGGTGGGAATCAAGAACAGTGTCTTGCCACGTCCAGGGCGAGTCGTGCACCCTATAGCGCAGCAGCTCGGCATCGCGACCACAGTGATCTCGACTTCGCGCCGAGGAAGCGCGCCACAAAAGCGCGCCAAGTGATGCAGTGAAATCAATGTCGATCGGAATGTCTTAAATAATTCAAAGGGTGCGTAGCTAAACAAGTTTCAGAAGTTCAGAGTGCAGTCATATTTTCATTTTAGTGGAGTACTGAATATCATATAACGCTTTATAGTTGCTCTGTTGAACTCGTTATTTTCCTTGGCGACGACACTCCGCCCAAGTGCCCCGAAGCCAGCCTTGAGCCAGAGCGGAGCGTCGTCTGCTACAATGTTTTCTGAGCCAGAAATGGCGGCGTGTCGGCTGTGGCCAATCGGAACGCGCGCGGCACGATCAATCAATGGCGGTACTTGGTAGAATACATTATATCCAGTGCTTTAGTAGAGGGCAGAGGTAGAGGGGCGATTGGGTCTCCATCTCTAGAGAGGTTCAAGAAGCAGACGACGGCGTCGTCGGGTTTCGACTTGAGTGCTTGCTGTGAGTATTGGGAGATGGCACCACCAGCACAATTCTCAGTTACGTTTGCAGTCTGCATTGGGGAAGGGGAGGGGGTGGGGGCGAAATTGTGGAGGTTGTTCTCTTTTTCTACTTTTTCAGGAGCAGAAGTACGCCGCCTTTCTGTTTCTTTGAATGTATCAAAGTACCTCTCTTTTCAACTGACTTTTTTTGTTTCTGAATATGTTCGGTGATGGTCATAGAGTGTTTTGACAGTTGTATTTTATTGTTGTTTTGTGTTGGATTTCCTGTTTGACTGATTTTTCAGCAATACCTCCTGTGCAATGGCCCTTGGTCCTTTAGGGCTTCTGAAAAAAATAAATGAATAAATAAATAAATAAATAATATTCCTTGGTAAAATCATCCACCAAAACTACACTTTTGGTGTCAGGATGAGCCCATTACTCAGGCCTTTTGCTTCGGGAGTCTTTGTACAGCGTTCTTACCGTCTGATATGCTGCAATCTCAGTGGCTGCGGAGTGACAATGAGATGCTTGTCAGTGATTGCAGGATGGTATCGAAGCGAAACCGACCACGGTCGCATGGCTCGATCCACTGCACTTAAACGCGGTATGAGCTAAGGGGACATATGTTTTATTTCTGACTTTATTTTTCTATCGCATCATCAGTCAGATTTTTGTTTACGCGCCATGTTTTATTCGCCACTGCCTTTGGAACTATGTTTTTGGTTACCATTTCAGTAACATAGTTTTGGTCTCAGTACCGTTGACCATCAGCTATCGGAAGCCGAAAACTTGATGTGTGTTGTGAAATTACGAAAATGAAATAAAACTATTTTGTTTTTCCGTTTAAGAAGAATGTTGGATTTATCGTGACCGATACAGTTTCAAAAGTTGCTACTTTAGTTTCTCTCTGGCACGTGACAGACACGATTCAAGCCAACGTTCTTCTTTGGTTTAGTAACGCTGGTTCACACCAGGGTGAGTAGGGTGCACGCTCGGGTCGATCACAAATAACCGTGGGGAGGGTCACCAGACACTGATGGGAGTATTTAATTTCTAGATATTATTTATAACTTATAAACAGCGTCCTGCAAATGTCCCGGCAACCACCCACGAACGGAGCGCTGTAGGCAGCGCGAGTGTAATGGCGACAGCTCAGATACCCACTGTACTCGCCGATGGTCAGCATGTAATCCTCATTTTTGGAGCCGACGTAATATTTGTCGTAGTGCGCAATTATTAATTCTCGTCCCTTTCTTTTTCAATTTGATTCTCAGAACTTGTTTATTACCTTAATATTTTGTAACTGTATGAACATTTCTGTTTCCTTAAATTGCAGGTAAGAAATGAGCTCAGATATAAAACTAACGTTCCTTCATCGAAGATAAAACCAACACACAAACTCGTATTGCAGTAGAAGCACAGATCAAACCAAGCTAAAGACAGTGCATTAAAACGATCAATATTTGTCGAAAATATAACGATTTACAGTTCCTTTTTTTTTTTAATTCACGATACCTCGTAATGATATGCTCCCATAGCAGAAGGAGTGTCTTTACATCTTAATGATTGTTTGCAATCACGAGCAAGATGAAATGTCAAATAAAACAAATTGCGTGAGCTTCTTTTTAATGAAGAGAACCACTGCTAATAATAAACTAAGTACACATAAGCTACGTTGCTCTTCATCGCAGTCAACCGACAGTATTTTTACTTACTGGTTTTGTTCTACGCGTGGTCCTTATCCGTAAACGCCACATATACGTTTTTTTATTTTTTGGTTCGGGTGTGAGATTAAAAAACGAATTGTGTTGTGTGTATCTTTAGAGAGCCTGAAGTTAGTTTGCTTCAACGGGTGACTTCACTCTCAACTGTAGCTGACTAGTTTAGGCAGTGCAGTACAACCGCTAACTTAGAGTCTTTAACATGCACCACGCTGTAGTGATGCACGAAATCCTGCCGGTAAGATGTTCATCCAGATAGGAACGGTCAGGAATAGGGCTTCAACCCAGGATCCCTTAGTTCTGCAGCGGGAGCTTTCGCTCCACGTGCTCCGAGCTGGTGTGCGCTGGCCCAGTCGACCACCTAACCCTGTTTTTAATTTTAAACCATTAATTTTCCTTTATTAAATATTATACAGAACACTTCATTTCACAAAATGGTTACACCCGTGCGGGTGTGTCTAAAGAGAGACGTAACCTCACTTAGAGATCTGTCTGACGTGAGGGACGTTAACTATTCCCCACTAAATTTAGCGGGAACATTTACCATGTGACGTGAAGCCACGTTGTTAGGGGACACCTGGACATCGTTCAACGGACACTCGGTTCGCAGGAGGTTGGCAGGATCCGAGGCATTATTTAAAAATCAGTTTTGGGTTGCCTTTTTTAACAAAGCTATTGATGAACACCAGGCTTGATATGTTTGTAGTTGTCTATCCATTATGAACTCGCGTCTTGAAATCCAATCTCGTAGTGTCTTCTGGGTTTTTCAAAGCCGTTGTCGTGGTGTTCGTTTTCAGACCGACGTTTAATGACTTGGAAGTCAATTGAAGTGTCAGCGCGAAGTGAAGCATGTTTTCAAATTCTTTATGCTCCGCAGAATGGAACCTTGACATTTACGCCTGAAAGTAACTGCTTTCTTCACGCTCGGCTTGCGGAAGCACTCACACACGTGGAAGCCGCCTAACAAAGGCAGTCTTGGGGCTTGGGGCGGCAATCTCGATGCATGCATATGTTCCTGAGTGACATTACGCGGAACAATGAACACCTCCAGTGGCTTGCTGAAGGTAAAAAAAATTATAACGCCGTAGTAGAGAGGCTGACGAAGGGCAGGATAATCGCGTTAAGTTAGAATAAAAAAAATAAGAACGGTGACCAGCTGGAAGCAAGCTCGCAAACCAGTGCGCACACGACGAACACTTGGATAGCATAGGCAAGGCCGCCGTTTTCGCTCCATGTTTGTATTTCACCACCTGCGGGTTGAGTTCTGAAAAATAGACTCTTCGAGAATCTCAGTTTGCGCTCTCAATTTTAGGCATGTACGTTTAGGAAATGCGTTTAACACAACGCGAAAAAAAGAGAATTAATTCCAGGGGCTAGGCGTTATGAAGAATGACTTGGAACAGCTGCAGATTGCCAGGCCCTTTTTTGGATTTGGCTAAGAACATGAAAATGTCGGTCGATCGAATCTAACGGAATAAAATTAATATATTTCAATCTGACTTCTCCTAGAAACGAAGCCTTTACTACAAGTTCTGATTGTTGGGCGAGTTTGTATTCTGCCTATACTGAAAGTTCTCGACCCTTTCGCCGTTCGCAAATTCAAGTGAACGAATTACACTATATTATACGCTCGTGACCATGAGCATTGAAAAAAAAGGAAAGCTCGCTATTCTCCATTTCACACTAAGTCCTGGCAGAGCCGTTACTGCGATCTAATAAGTCCAATCAAGCAGTGCCAAAAATGTATGGTCAGGGCGTCCGTTGTTTTTAAGTTTGCTTCCAGCGGCTAAACTAAGCACGCACAGTGAATGCTCCGTGATCCTGTGCTCTATTCTGTTCATGATTAGTTTAACCGGCGTTAACTTTCGCGGAGAGACGACGACCGCCGTGACGATGCGATTTTGGCGCTGCTTTATTGGCCCCTTGGCTCGCATCATAGGATACGTTAGGAAAAAAAGATGTGTATACCTCGTATGGTGCTAAATACGCCAGGAAAACACAGGGACAGAGAACGAAGTACACAGGACGATGCGTAAGTAAGTTTACTGAAGGAAATATATAAAAATAAGAATAAAACCGCACTGGCGCCAAGATGATTAACTTTCATTGAACACTTGGAAAGCCTGCCGTCACTGTTGGGTGAGCGTAGCTTGTCCGATAAAAGCCTGCTCCTTAACGGATAGGGCAACAGAAGGAGCACTGATACACACATTCGTGCATGGGCACTTACCATGAATGCCTCATGTGTCTCGCGTTCCAATTTTTAATTTGAATTTTCTCACAATCTTGGTGCTATTGAACTCGGCCTGGTACTCACACATATCACAATATGCAGCTAAGTGGCCAGACAGGGATTGCCTGGTGGCGACGGAGTGTTCTCTGATTCTATCATTAATGCACCTCTTCGCCTGGCAACAAAAATCCTACAGCAAGACAGGGGGACCTCGTAGGTAACCCCTAAGGCACATTGCCGAAACTTGGTGGAATCACGCTTGCCTCACACCCCCTCCAATAAGGAGCAGGCTTTTATCGGTCAAGCAACGCTCACTCAAGAGTGACGGCAGGCTTCCTAGGTGGTCAATGAAAGTCCATCCTCTTTGCGCATGTGCGGTTTTATTCTTCTTTTTATATGTTTCCTCCAGTAAAGTTCAGTTGCAAGTTACGCCTCGTCTTATATACTTCGCTCTCCGTCCCTGTTCTTTTTTGTGCCGCATTTACCACCATACATAAGTAACCCAACTCGCAGTCTTAGTATACGTTGTATTCGGGCCACTTCCGGCCGCCATGATAGGGAGTCTTTTGTTACGTTTCCGCTTTCGCTGGCTTGAAGTGCCGTAATGCATCGCAATTGACTGGGCAACTTTGGTGCAGCAGACCTCCGCAAAATAAAGAATGCAGCGAGCCGCGGACGTCGAATGCGAACAGCCTCTGCCACGCGAGCTTCGATTTCACGCTCAACGCTAGGATCGCTTTGTTTTAAAATCAAAGATGCACACCTTCGACTCTTCCGGACAACGAAGATACTTAATCGAACGAATCACACTTGAGTTCTTATGCAAATGCATATTGAATGAAATTTAAATTAATATTCGCCCAGATATAACTTTTTATTTTAGCCTCAACGTAGGTTTTCATAACACAAACGAACTTGGTACTGCTTAAAATATTTAGCACATAAAATAGTAGCTTTTATAGTTGTTTTTTAAAATCTAGGAGCAGAATCTTTTGATGACGTTAATTTTCGTGCGCATGCGAGCTTGTGGACAGACGGTTTATGTGGGAGTCCTGAACAAACTCAAACAAAACCTCACGAACAAACTGCAAAAAAAAAAAAAGAAACGTAAATTTTGAGAGTTTGTGTCAGCGGAGGATTTCACAATGGGAGGGATCTTCTTGCATGGAACCGAACCTGGGGTACGGCTCCATTGTAATTTCAAACTGGTAAAGTTTCGAAGTTCGAGAGCAGTTTACTTTTTAACGACGTAATAAAGCGTTTGTGCGTGACACAAATAAAGCAAAACGTGAAGCAGCATGAGCACCATCGTTTCGATTTTATTTTACCCAAGTCGTCAAACACAACAGCACTTGCCTGTGTCTGCCCACACAGAACAGTTCGAACAAATGCGATATTTCCCCAGGAGTGTCGCCTGATCGTGAAAAGTGGGACGCGAAACTAGTTTTCTTACCTTATCGCCTGAGTTCTATAGAATCTAAAATTGCCTTTAACGTCCTCGTCTGCACCTGTATTCACTTGAATATGGTTCGCGGGATCGCTGCGGTTGGTCGACGTTGTCACAATCACAATAGATCCACTCGTCGACGAAAACGTGCCGCTTGATTTTTATGGGAAACGAGCGGCGCAAGCGTACTACACACTGCGACGGCTTTGTTCCAATAACGGTTACTTTACTGCTCGTCGAAAACGCACCGCTCGCTTTTCACGGGGCATGATCGAGCACGAGTGGCACAATCCTTCGCACCCTCCTTCAACCACGTCCGACAGGCGTAGAGCAGTTTTGCTTTGACCAGCTCGAACACTCACGGCGACACCGCGCAGTCGACAAAGCGATGCTGTTCTCACACCCGCTCTTCGGTGCACGAAAAACGGGTGTGAGACGTGGCCTCACGTGTACACAAGTTTCCACTGGACCGTAAGGTGGGGCCACATAATTATCGCCACGGAGGCCAAATGGAATGAGAAGCGTTGCTTTTTCTTGGCACCATTTGGTCCAGAAAAACATATCGATCTACGGGATGTTCCGAGAAAACAATTACAGGGTTTTTTCCACCGCAAAAATAAACTACGCATCGCCGAACCCTAATTTTTCGCCAAAGGCGGCCCCGGTAGAGGTCGGAACCAGATGTAGGGAGGCTGTAGTTAGGGTGGGCCCAACTCACATCTCGGAGAGCGTTTGCAATTTAATGGCGGCGCCTGAGGAAGAGGATTGGGAAAGGATAAGAGCCAGTGTTGCCTGCACGAGTGTAGACGCCTGCTCTGTTGCAACCCTGCAGCCCCATGCGCCTTTCCTCCTCTCGCCTCCCATTGCAAGCAACGGACGCCTTGGCGTAGCCTTTCTCGCTTCCTTCTGGAGTTTCGTCATCTGAAACGAAGCGTCACGTGACTTGACGCTTCCATTTCTTCCGGTGCCGGTCGTAGTTCGTTCAGCTGCATCAAGAGCCCTTCTAAACGTGGTAGCCGTGCTATATTCGCGGTAAAAATGGTTCACTGCTCCACGGTACGTTGTTCTTACGCGAGCCATGAAGAGCATAAGATGTAGAAAACGGCACGCTGCGCCCGAATAAAGATAAGTTGCTCGCTATAACGGGGTACCCATCCCTTCACGACGTCAAGTCTACTGAGATATCTCGGGATGGAATGCGTTCTATAGAGATTTTTTTCTGCAATGCGCCGGGATAACGAAACATTTAAAGCAATTTCTTTGCAAAAAAAAAAAAAAAAAAAGAAAAGAAGACAAAAAACAACAACAACAACAAAAAACGAAGTGTTGTTGGGGTCAACAGAAGCAAACCGCATTTGCGTGTCTTTCAAGGGCTCCGACTGATAGGCGTGTTTAAATCTGCCCGACTTGAATTGTCCGTTCATCTTGCAGACCGGCGCAAGCGATTACGGACTAGGAGCAGTTCTTCTGCAGGAACATGACAGCGTTCTTCGTGCCGTACTGGTCTCTAGTCATACGCTATCCGGAGCGGAGTGAAACTAATCAACAACCAGAAAAGAGTGTCTGTCGACTATTTTCGCGCGTTAGAAGTTTGAGATGTACCTTGACTGCGTTTCGTTTTACATTAAAATAGACCGCATGGCTCTCCCGTGGCTCAAAGGGCCTCAAAAACCAGCAGGACGACTCGTTCCATGGGCCCTTTCGGTCCAGCGCTACAAGTACACAATCGAGTACAAGCGCGGAGTGGCTAACCATGTTGCAGATGCGTTGTCTTGTGCTCCACTTCTCAGTCATAAAATGCCAGTGGATCCCGACTTTGTGGCACTGGCCTATGCTGCGCTTCTCACACCAAATTCGTGATGGGGAACCCTGGAGAGCAGAGAAGGGCTCCGGGCGGTCCAGCTGCCCAGTGCACTTTGTCAAAACGTGATGCACCAGCTGGCACTAGAAAGCGCTCCCGCCGCCGGGAGTCCCAGATACTTGGACTCATACAAGTGGAGCAGCGACGGTATCCTGCAGCGGCACATACAAGAGGCGGACGATGGATCCTGCGGCCCGCCATTCCGGACTGTAATATTTCGTAAACTACGAAAGTCATTTATTATATATGCATGATCCCTCCTTGGCAGGCCAGAGCAGTGGGAGGAAACCTCACGAAAAGCTATGCCAAATTGCAACGTGGCCAGGCATCGGGCAGGATGTAATGAGGTACACATAAAAAGGGTATCGATAGTCCTCCCTAAGTGGAGGAACGGTCTTGTAACCTATGTTCCTTTAGAAAGGGAGAAACTTTCGCCCCTGAAGCAGGGGAGCAAATAGTTCCTCCGTCGCGTGCAGCTCACTATGGCGGCCCTGAATCGAGCAAATCGAGCTCAAGAAGGCTTAACGAGGACGCTACGTCTCTTGTAAGGGACGAGAGGAGCAGCAAATAAAAGCGTAACACGAGCTTTCCGCGAACTGTGTTTATTTCCGAAGCCAGATTCCCCTCGCAGGTACAGAAACTTGCGTTTCGAAGGCAGTTACACAGTCTTCTCGTCGTCAGCACTACGATGTTAAACGGAGACAACCGATACCCAGTTACTTCGCGCCCTTTACGTCTTACCTTTGCTGTTCCTCGAGTCAAAATTCCATCGTCGACCGCATATCACGGAGGAATGGAAAACCAATCCGCGAAACAAAAAGCCGCTCTCAAAAGAACAAACTCTAAGCAGCTCAACTCAAGCAGAGTAATTGCAAGTAGCTAGGCTAGGTGGCGCTAGGTACCGCCCAATTCATGTACTACAAAAATTATTTAATTTTCTTCCGCCACCATTGCACTTCGGGATCCTCTTATAAACGCATGTAGACACATTACGCATACTACAAGCATCAGGTGAACATACATTGAGCGCATACACATACATGGCACATAAAAACATGGATGCAACGGCACACTAACTCGACAACTACAGACGTGCTTCGCGTTTCCGTCTTTGATACTGGTCGTTTTGAACGCTCGGAATTTCTCGGTGACTGGCTAAGCAATAAAAAATATTCCCAGCATGTTGATTTTTTTCCAGCAATGTCGTACCTCTGAGAGTATTTTGAATGGCTCAGGAGATGAATCTCCAATTAAAAAGTAAACACTCGATCATGCCGTAATTATTTGAAAGCCAATGAATCAAGCCGCTCCAATGCGGTTCGAAGCCATGAGTTTGTTTCCCCGCACGGCGCGTCGTAGCCTGTGTTTCTATTGTAGTGTTTGTTTTTTCTATTTGTGCTGTTCGCGCAGGGCTGCTATTGCGGTCTTGAATTGCTCTCTCTAGAGCGGATATTCACTCAGCTGGAAGTGATGCTTCACGGGCAGAGAAATCGCTTTTCGATCAACTTGAATGCAGTCAAAAGCCTTGACTTTCGTCCTTCGCAAATTAAAGTGAACGAATTACACAATGTTACAGGTTCGTGACCGTGGGCATTGAAAAGAAGGAAAGTTCGATATTCTCCTTTTCACACTAAGTCCGAGCACAGCCGTCGCTGCGATCTAATGTAGCCAATCAAGCAATGCCACAAATGCATGGTCACGGCGCCCGTCATTTTTTTAAAGTTTGCTGTCAGCGGCTAAACCAAAGACGCGCAGTAAATGCACCGTGGTCCTGCCTTCTTTTCTGCTCATGATTATTTAAAACGGAGATACCGTTCGCGGAGAGACGACGACCGCCGAGACGATGCACGTTTGGCGCTGGTTTTTTGGCCCCTCGGCTCGCATTGCAGGATACGCTAGGACATAAGAGGGGAAAATAAAGTATACACTCTATTCGGGCCACTTCGGGCCGCCATGACAGGGAGCCGAGAACACTTCCGGTTCGGGTGTCGTTTGCATGCTTTTAAAGGGCAACACAACCTCTATGTTACGTGTGTTCTGCAATTGTTTTTTCGGAAAATATGCTTTGGACCACGGTGCTTTGGATTAATCATGTTAAATATCTCTGCGCTAAACTGGAAAAAATCGTAGGAATTATTAATAAACACAGACATATTTTTCCAACAAATGTAAAGAGGCTTTATATATTTCGTTACTTTATTATCATATGTGTTATTGTAATCTTGTCTGGGGAAATACATTTTTCTCGAATTGAAACACATTACATTTACTGCAGAAAAAGGTGATTAGAATAATTGCAAATGTCCCCTACATACACCCAACACAGTCATTGTTTAAATCATACAAAATTCTGAATATGCAACAGGTCTATGATTGTCGATTAATTATGGCGTATACATATGCGGCTTTTGGGTTCTCAGATATTGTTCTTAAACTTTCTGATTTAAAAAAGAAATCTGACTTTTATTCATGTAGACGTCACCAGCCTTGGCAGAATCTGAAGTGTAGTACCAATTAGGGTAACCAGAGAATAAGTTTCACTTCGCCTGTTTTATTCAATAGCTACTTTGATAGAAATATTGATGTTTTACATCTATCCAAAAACACTATCCTTGAACTGTTCATTTAGCGTTGCACGTTGTCCATTATATGTAATGCTCACACACTTTGTATATAGATTTTCCTGTGCTCTGTCGTAGCTGCTGAAGGGGGGACCGGTGCTTAGTCTAGCTGCATTTCTGCAGCTTTTTTTTTTTTTTTCTCCGGCCTCCCATTCACCGCATGTATCTGTGGTGAAAAATAAACTCGTATCGTATCGTATCGTATCTTTCAATACGTTTCCTCTTCCACTGGCTTCCTGAAGTGCCGTAATGCTTCGCAATTGACTGGGCAAGTTTGCTAGGGCAGATCTCCGCGAAATAAAAGATGTAGCGAGCCGCGGCTCTCGAGCGCGAACCGTCTCTGCCACGCGAGCTTCAATTTCACGCTCAACGATAGGTTCGCTTTATTTTGAAATCAAAGATGCACTCATCCGACTCTTGTGGAAAAGGAAGATACTTAATCGAATGAATCCCACTTGAGTCCTTATGCAAATGGAGATTGATGGAAACATTATTTAATAATCGCCCGGAGATAACTTTTTACTTTAACCCGAACGCAGGTTTTCATAACACCGAACAACTTGGTACTCCATAAAATATTTAAAACATAAAATAGTTTTATCGTTTAAACTAGAAATTAACGTATATCTCGTGAAATGCGAATTCTAATATTTTTTATTGTACAAACATACTTTTTATGAACTAGCGCCTGGCATTGCGCTTCTGGTTTTAGTTTTTGTTGAACTTTTAGGTCTACCGGAATCTGTTTTATAACTTTGTTGCTGAGTTACCACGCGAAACACGAGTTACAACACTTTGCCTTTTCATAAAAAAACACTTTTTCAATAAATATGGCAAAATATGCATGCACCAATTTGAAAGAGAAGATGTGAACACAAAATTAAACATTTCCTTCTTCCTTCTACAAATGGAGAATGCCACTTGATTGAAAAAAAAACTTCAGAAGCCAAGATTGCGTAGAACCATGATTTTAATAATTCCCAAACTTACACTTTATGTTTTCTTTTTTGCAAGCTACATTTTGCGAGATAAATATTGCATTATGCGCACACACACACATTTTTTTTTATTGGAAAAAAAGTAAAGAAAAGTAAGAATCTTGACACACGCCTAAACGGCATATCTTCGTCGCGATGTTGAGCACAGAAGCCACCAGTATTGTCGTTGCGGACTTGGGAGCATCGCTTTAATATGTCGAAAGCGCCCGCCTGCTTCTAACATTTACCCAACAATGCGAGACCTTTCAGAAATCGTCGTTATTTTGTCCTTTAAAGTGCCCGTCACATCCGTTGTGTAGATGTCAGATTCCGGCACGGTGATTTTTCTTAATATGCCATAAGCCTCAAATTGCACGTGCCTGTCGCCTACTACTGTCATCGCGGGGTTGACAAGGGCGAGGTAAGTCACTGGAATGACAAACACGGTGGTGTCTTTCAAGGGGGTCGCGAGCCCCATAGCAAAATATCCACTGATGGTCACTTTGCGGCGCCACACATAATCCTGAAAATAACAAGAGCAGCGTAACAAAATAACAAGAGCAGTCAATAAAGCATGAATAATCAGTTGGTCGCGTCATTACAAAATACGTCTGTATCTCGAAAAGAACCTGGCCATTTTCAACCGGCGTTGGGTGTTACAGTAATGCTCAAGGAGGTTTTTCCCGTAAAAGAGAGGTACATCAAATATGAGCTTCTTAATTTTATAAAAATACTTGGTGTACTGGAGGTCTTCCAGTCTTAGTCAAAATATGCAATGGCATAGCAACACACGCAGTGATAATATCGTTACATTTTTTTCCAAGACATAGCAAACAAGAGCTTACCTATTTCGAAATATTAGTTTTTCAATTAAAACTGCTTCAAACACTTGCCTCACAACATTCATATTGATCACGCGTTACCTCTCTTACAAACAAGTGGAAACAAATTTTTATTGTGAAATATTACCCAGAGCAGCTAAATCGCGTTTCGCACAGATAGCGTCAACAACAATTATTCGCTTTGATTAAAACATATCAGACTTCTATACAGGAAAGTATCACAAAGGGAAAACTGATAATAAGGGGCTGAACAAAGTTGATCAGACAAACATATAAGAGGGGTAAAACAAAGCGGCTATGATGAAACAAAACAACAACCTACAAAACAACTCAGAATGTTTAGTGCAACTAATTGATATCGTCAACATTTATGAGGCAGAACGTGCATTTCTACTTTCCCCGAAAATAGAAAGTTGGCAGTGGCACCATGGATAGAAATCGCAAATCACGTACTTTTTGGGTGGTGGTGGCGTACCACTCCACTTGAACGGTCCTGTTAGGAGGAACGGTGACACCTGTGGCGACCGAAAACGTCTTGAGCGTCGTTTTAGAGTCTGTCTTGGCAGTTTCTCTTTCGGTCTTAATTCCGACGCTGCCACTCACTCCTAGTGTTTCTTCGAATGTCAGACCTCCCGACAACACAAGGCCGAGGTTGAATCCTAGTTTAACCGTGTAAGATGATTTTTCTTTGCGACTGGTAGAATGCGTGACGGTATACGTTTGACTTGCATTCGCTTCATTGTCATAGAGGTTTGCGTAGAGAAGAGTGCTGATCTTCTCCTTTGCTTCTGGCTCACCAATTGTTATCGGGCCGCTTTGGACATTTACCTGAAATCTTTGAAACAAAAGACATATTTAAAATAATTCAATTACAGTCATTGACAAGGTAAAAACGGCCCTATGTAGCACCTCAGAGAAACGCAGAACTTGGCACAAGCGTGGCAATCTTAGGGGCCTATAGTTTCGGCCTTGTACGGTTTTAGTTGAAGGCGTTAGTTAACGCCTGACCAATTTCCTTTGAAGTTTCTATGGCTTTTTTTTTTTGCTTGCCATATAATTGCTACCCAAGTACCAGACCTGAGCCAAACAATGTGCACATATGAACCGAAGTCAAAATTCTAGCATTTGTTTGAATATTTAGGCCCAAAGTTGCCAGATAAAGACCGAATAACAAGAAGTGAATCCTATATGCCTGCCAATTCTTTTGCGATTTAGAGCCAAAGATGTCAGATGACAGCCAAATTACCGACAGTAAAGCCCAACTTGTGCGCTTGTTTGGAGATTTAGGGCCAAGAAATCCAGACTCTAGCCAGAAAAGATGAAGTTTGGCTCTTCTTATACTACTTTGCGCTTGTAAAGCCCAAGTTGTCCAGACAAAAACATAACTTTGGCCTAAGGAACTGCGTTAGCTAGAGTAGGAGAGAGAGCTTCAGTTGTCCCGCCTCCAGTGCGAGCTTCCTACCCTCGACTATGCCTCGGATTTTCGTGCACCTCGAGCACGCGCACGCAGTCAAAGCACGGTGAAAGGCGTGAGGCGCTTACTGGAGGCCGCGCACATTCGGAAGACGCGCCCTGCTATTTTCACTTTGTCGGTGACCATATACATTTTTAAACTAACGCAGCAATTAATAAACCGTCGATCAGTAATCGCGCGATTAGCTGGCCAAGAGGGAAGCGCGCACGGCAATGTCACACTCTCTGGCAATACGCGGGGGGGGGGGGGGGGGGGGGGGAGGCAAGGCAAAACTGGTGTTCCTTACGCCGTAGGAATATCGGCACGCAAATTGTTTTATCGGTATATGTTACATTTTTAAGTCTATAACAATCAAGCGTTCTCTGAGTTACACATCTGTCTCTTCCTGCGGAGTTTCTCCATTCCAGGGATCTTTTTTTTCCGGTAATAGGTAATCTCGCCTCATATTAGGGAGCCTTAACATATTTGTTTTTGTTGTTGGTTTCAGTGGAAAACAAAAATCAGGTGCTTCTATTTTGTGGCCGAATCACTCGATGTGAATATCTATAGGAAAAACCCGACTGCTGTTTTGCTATGTTGATAACACCGTGTTGCAAAACCGGAATAAAAAAAAATGAAAAAGGTTCGAGGACACCTAAGCATAAATTTGTTATGAGCTGTGAATTCGAAAGCGTGAATGTCATTCTTCCGCTCTCTTAGTTCGTCTGCGGCGTAATGGCGTAGATGGCCACGTTTTGGAAGAGCTCGGCCGTGCGACCTCTACGGAGTCTGCCCGGGCGGGCTCTGGCTCCGCCGCCACCGCTGCCTCCCTTTACCGGCGGCCGCGCCGCTGCGAGCGCTGCGCCGCAATAGAAAGGGCTTCTCTGGTGGATTATTTTTAAACTTACGCCGCACGAGAGCCAATGGGAGCCTCGTTCCTTGATGACGCGCGCCTGCCAATGGGAGCATAATCCGTCAGAAATCGACTTCAATCGGGAAAATGGATTTTAGGTGCCTTTTGGCCAACGTTAGGCGTGGTTTCAAAGCTGATGACGTCGGTTCGCTTCATAGAACAGTTAATGCTTTCGGATTAAAAATACATTATGTAGAATAAAAATGTCGTAATATACTTCCAATTGTGCGATAGTTAAGCCTGAGTTTCAGTTACTTTGGAGTTGCGAAGAGATCTTTCATTTCCTGGCGCTTCGACCACAAATCAGTCCACCTCACTGGAGTTTTGTAGACTTTTTTAAAAACGTCAACAAACTTCTTCAACGCATCCTCGAGATTGAAGACCTCCAGTGTGTTCTCTGCAAAGAGAAGCAAAGCGAGCAAGCAGGTAGAGGTGGTCAGGTTTAAATGGCTCACAAATGTGTCTTAATATAAAAACTCCATTATCAACTAAAGAAAAAAAAATGAAACTCAATATTCGCACCAGAAAATAATGTTGGTCAGGTTGGTGAACGCTCCTGCTAAAGACAACGCGAACAGAAACGAGGACGAAGGGATCCAAAGGGCAGGAGCAAGCGACTCGGCTCTGCATTTAAAACAGACCCACCATCAAGAAGGCTAGTTGACGCATATTATAGCGGGCTATATTTTTTATTCGAAACAGATTTTTTTTTAAAAAGCGTCTTTACTGCTACCTGAATGCCGTTTTCGCTATAGGTTTCTTGAGCTTGGCGGATACTCGAGGGGCGAACAACCGTCACAGGTTGGTGAGTAACTAACTAAGCTCGTTAATTTACTTTTTAATTGGTGCAAATAAACTTATGGTTCCAATTACAAACTTAATGAGCGTTATTGAAAACCACGGAATCAACTCTTTTTAAAACGACTTGAAGCTCGTGGGAAAGTCGGGGGCGCGCCAAAATTATCACTCGTGCAGCAGGGGCAAAGCAAGCAGTGGCGGAACGCTATAACGAACTAATCATCTGCGTTCTGCCACTGCTCGCTTTGCTCCTGCTTCACGAGTGGTAACATTGGCGCGCCCCCGACTTTCCCACGAGCTTCAAGTCGTTCTAAAAAGAGTTGATTCAGTGGTTTTTGATGAGCTCAGAAAGTTTCTAATCGAAACCATAACTATATTTGCACTAATTAAAAGATAATTAACGCATTTTAGTTAATTACTCTCCAGACAGTGACGGTTGTTCGCCCCTCGAACGTCCGCCGAGCTTACAAAACATAGTGAAGACGCCAATAACCTAGCAGTAAATACGCCTCTTTTTTTCTTTTTTTTTTTTTTAAAAAGACTGTTTGGAATAAAAAAATATCACCCGGTATAAAAATAGAAGAAGTCCCTTTGTGTAAGCCAACCTTCAATACTTCTGCTAAAAAACGAGTTGGCATTTTTTTCTTTTTTTGCATTTTGATTTCTTTTTGTCATTTTTTTCCGGTGCTTATTTTGTTAGCGTGGCGACAGCTTAAAAAAACGCACGGCGTGACTGCTTGCCCCTTGATTCGCCCTTCCGCGTTCTTATCAGCTAGCGTCGCAAATCTTACTGGTTGGAAAGCGACGTTAACGTGTTCTGCACTCGCCAAGTCATGCGTTCGTTGACAAGGACCTTACGAATGTGCACGCTCATCCGGAATAGAAGTGCCGTGTTTGTATCTCTCTCTTTTTTTCAAAATAAACTTTGAGTTGTCAGGCGGACAATTCGTTCTGTCTCTTTTTCTTTTTTACTTTTTTATTCGCGCCTGGCGTATGAACATTTCTAAATACTGCACTGCATTTCGCCGTAGGTGAAAGTGCAGCCGATACTACGAGACCGAGTCCAATCAAGACGGACCTAAAACTCAATGTCACGGTGTTTGTCTTTCTTGTCGGTTGTCACAGCATTCAATAACTATTTTTGTCCTGTCGCGGACGCCAGTTTGTCACAGGTTCGGATGTTAAAGATCCCATGTAAACAAACAAATTTGGAAATTGACTTAGAACGCTGACTCGGCTCTCCCCCTCCAAAATCTGTATGACAACCTCTATTTGACAACCTCGATGTGACAAACTGGCGCGGACGCCAGTTTGTCACAGGTCCAAGTCAAATTCCAAATTTGTTTGTTTAAATGGAATCTTTAACATCCGAACCTGTGACATCGGTACATGTTAATCCCCGCCAAACTAATAAAGCGCCGTCAATGTGCCTTGACCATGTGCTTTTTCTTACTCTTCTGTGAAGGGTAAGGATGTGTAGGGATTTGGCGGCCAAGTGTACACCCTACTAAGCTGGCTTGTTCCTTCGTTAAAGAGTCAACTCATATTTATCTGGCTCGTGCCGTCGCCCTTTCCACCACCCGTCAAGCTCGGCTCGTGCCTGGCTCCGGTTGGTCGACTTTAGAATCACACAAGAAGTGACATCTGGTGGACAAGACGTCTCAGTGCTCAAAAGGACTGTCGTCCATCACAGACGAGGGATTAGCGACCAAGTGTACACCCTACTATGTTGGCTTGTTCCTTTGAGTGAACAGAACTTAAATCTTCCTTTTGTTTCAAAATATTCTTCAAGTTTTTGTGTCCGCAAATCCCTGCAAATCCGTGTGAATATCTGTGATTCCTTTGTACTGTCGTGGGGGTTGATTAGGGCACGTACAGAGTTGGTATTGGATGTTTTGTTCCGCGAAAAAGTAATCGTCCCTTTAGTTCGCAGCGCCATGTTTTGAACGTCAAATCCGTGTGTCCCAGCGCGAAAATCCCGCTTCTGTCATTATGCATTGCGCAACTGTTGCTTTGCGCGGGAGATGTCGAGGCTAATCCGGGATCTGACAAGATGGATCTGGTCCTAGAGTCCTTTCAGGGTGGCATTGCTTCGAACGAAAAGAACCAGAGAGAAACTACAGCTACACTAGCGGGCATTAACGCAGGAATTACAGACATATCACGGCATGTGTCGTATCTTGAAGAATCTCTTCGCGAGGTTACTCACTTAAAAGAGGAAGTGAAATCTCTGAATCTGACGGTTTCTAACCTTAAAACAGAGATCAAAGACAACACCACCAGGCAGCACAGAGTGGAACATGTAATTGGTGTCGTTTACGGCTTGAGTAATCGTCTTCGTAGAAATAACATAATAATGAAAGGCCTACCTGAACAAGAACACAAAACCTGGAACGACACAGAGAAAAACGTTCAAATGTTCTTCTCAGCCCATCTAAACATCACCTCCGGTGAAATCGAGCGCGCGCACCGGATTGGGCGGCCTAGGGCTGGGACAAATAGGCCGAGAGTTATAAAATTTCTGAGTTACAAATGCTAGTGCAAGGTCTTAAGCAATGCTCCCAGGTTGAAAAACCTGATTTCCCCTAAAGTCGGGATTGAAGAGGATTTTTCGCTCAGTGTGCAGCTTGCCCGCAAAAAACTTCGTGACTATGCAAAGAAAACCGAGGTACAAATAGATTCCGACTATCATACGATGAGCTTACATTGAACGATGTTGTTTACTCCTACGATGCAAACAGTGATAAGGTTATCTCAGTTTCCCGAGGCAATAGATAAGACCACCGCCCATGACCTCAAAATAAATATAAAACAAACTCTTGCCCCACTACGCAGATTGGCCCGCTCTCTTTCCTGGTAGCCAACTTCCGCAGTCTATTGCCGAGGCAAGGTGACTTGATGGCTTGTATTGACTCTTGTTTTGTTGATGTTGTTTTGGGAACGGAAACCTGGCTTACTTCGAATATTCCGAAATCAGAGCTGTCTCTTGCTATCTCGTTTACTATTTATCGCAAAGATCGAACTGGTACCAGGGGAGGCGGAGATATGGCAGCTGTCAGAAACACCATTCCATCCTCTTTGCTTTCCTTTCATAGCTCTCTCGAAATTTTATGGATTACCGTTTAACTATCTTTTCAGACGTGTTTAATCGGGGTGTGTTACAGGCCCCCTAGCTCCTCCAGCCGACTTTATTGAAAATATAAATACAGTTATGAACGAAGTTCATTCTAAATTCCCTCACTGCCCTCTCATATAAGCTGGCGATTTTAACTACCCCGGTATTGATTGAGCTGCATGTACAGTGTCCGATGAATGCCCCCCCAAAAGTGAGTGTAGGAAATTGTTGGAAATGGCAGACTACCTTAATATGCAGCAAATGATTACCACGCCTACTCTTGAAGATGCAGTTGTAGATTTAATTTTCACCACCCATCCCGTGCATGCATCTGTACGCGTCATCGACAAAATTAGTTATCATTGTATTATCCACTGCGCTTTTGCCCTGACTGTAAACAAACGGGACCACATTAACAAAGAAATTTTTGATTATAAGAGAGTTGACACGGAAAATTTGTATTCTGTATTAAGTGAATTTTCTCGTACATTCCTGAGTGGGTTTGATGAACGGTGTCTAAACGACAATTGGATCCTTTTCGGATAAGTAACTGGAGGCTCAGGCTGTATGTGCACCCACTATAAAAATCGCCCCTAGCCTGCACAAGCCGTGGTTTACGACGAGAATTAAAAGCTATCTACAAAAAAAAAGAAAAAAAAAAGAAACGTCTGTATATTTGTGCCGTGCTTTCACACAGTCAGCACAATTGGACCATTTATCATGCTCACTAAGTATTCTACAAAAACAAAATAAAAAATGCCAAGCAACGTTTTTTCGATGACGCTGTCTCAAACATGCTTCGATCTGGCGCAAAAAAAGCATTTGAACGTAGTAAATCCAAAGCCAACTCCAGTATTACCTTGTATTATTTGTGACGACGGATCAGTACAAACTTCACATCAATTAGCTGTTGGTTTTAATACTTTTTTAGCAGTGTTTTTACTGAGAAAAACGTGTTTCCACATCCTACTTTTATTTCCTCACTTACCGAAAATATAGTGAACGATATTGTCATTTCTAGTTACGGAGTTGAGTGTGCCATTGTTCGCTTGCCAACTAACTCTAGCCCAGGTCCCAACGGAATATCAACTAAGCTTTTAAAATTAACCAAACACACATCTGGAGTTCTACTGCGCAGGCTGTTCCAACGATCCCTCTCCAGTGGTCAACTACCTGATGCCTGGAAACTCGCTCATGTCATTCCAATTTTCAAAGCCGGAGATAAAAAATAATTTCAATAACTACAGACCCATATCGCTCACTTCCGTTTCATATAAAATCTTAGAACATATACTTTCATCACAGATTATGACCTACTTATCTTCAAACAGCCTTATTTTTTCAAATCATCATGGGTTTCAACGCGGTCATTCCTGCGAAACACAACTATTTGAATTGATTACTGACCTTCACATTGCTGTTCACTCCTCTTGTAATACCGATGCTATTTTTATTGATTTTGCTAAAGATTTTCATCGGGTTCCCCATAACAGACTAATATACAAATCAGAAACTATGAATATAAACGCTTTCCTTATTCAATGGATAACTGCTTTTTTAACAAACAGCTTTCAATCTGCTTTAATTAACAAGTGTGTCTCCTCCCCTTTGCCGGTGAAGTCTGGCGTCCCTCAGGGCTCTGTCCTCGGTCCGGTAGTGTTTCTTTTATATATATATGACCTTCACCCTAACATTCAATCTACCATACGTCTCTTCGCGGACGATTGGGTCATTTATCGGGTCATTTCTAACCCCTTGGATTTTCGCATACTCCAACGGGACCTAGACATTGTCCAGCAATGGTGTACCACATGGTTAGTGCAAATAAACAGTAACAAAACTAAAGCTGTCACTTTTACAACGAAATTACAAACCACTCATCACGCGCACATGATTGGAGAGGACCGCATTGAAAACGTTACATCGATTTAATACCTCGGCGTCCACCCAACAACTAACTTGTCATGGAACCTTCATATTGAATATGTAATCCGCAAAGCTTCCAGAACTCTTGGTTTTCTTAAACGCTCTTTATTTCAAGCTAACAAAGAAACTAAACTCCTCGCCTATACTACCCTCGTCAGGTCACAGTTGGAATATTCATCCATCATATGGCACCCTCATCAGCTTTACTTAACCAACCATATTGCGGCACTTCAAAATAAAGCTGCAAGATTTATAACCCGCAACTTCTCCCGTACTTCCAGTGTGGCTAACATAAAACGTAACCTCAACCTAACCCAACTGCAGTACAGAAGATGTATTGCTCGCATGTCATTTTTCCACAAGCTCTATCATGGATCATCTCTGTATAGGACCTCATTCATTGAACCTGCTCATCGTGTTTCGTCTCGCGTTGATCACACTTTAAAGTATCGCCCATCTTTGCCCGCACTAACTTGTTCGAGAATTCCCCTCTGGTTCTTGCCATCTCCGAATAGAACAGCCTGCCCAGAAATCGCGTTAATCACTTCACCCGATATGTTCATTAGTTTTTTAAGTAATACGGACCAACTCATATAGTGTTGGTTTGTGTCATGTTTTGATCTAGTGTTCTTGTTATTTATATTGTTTATTGATTTTCACTTACCCAATTGTATTAAACTTTGTACTATCGCTCCCCCCCCCCCCCCCTACGTAATGCCCGTTTGGGCCTTTAGGGTAAATAAATAAATAAATCTGTATCACCTGTGCTTTGACTTTGCTCTGACATACGCTGAAACAAAGGGTACCATATAAGCAAGCTCGTTTAACATTACGTTATGTATTAATCAGGGCTGAGTAACGTAATGTCACACCCACCTGAATCTTAATATGTTTACAAGAATTCATGATTCATCTAAATAAAAAAAATATTAGAAAAGTTTAGGCTCAAATACACGCTGTGAAAATGGTTGGAGAGCAAAGCTGTGGTATCCCCTGCAACGATTGCCCACTGCACTGCAGACCCTTTTTATGGCAAACGCCACCAGGTGGTGCTACAGTCTCTGACGTACCAGAGGAGTGCGAGATCTGTTCAAATGTTTCGGGTATTCATGTAAAACAACTTGCGTCCTCCAAGATGTAATCTTGTATAGTCGAAAGCCCTCGCTAAATCTCGAACTTCGTTGTCCGTGTATTATCTATGCTTTTTAGCACTGGTGACATAAGGAAGCTCAATAGGCTTGCAAAGACGGCGCGACCGGAAGTCGCTTGGGACGCAAGCGGCAGTTCATGTTTTTAAACGGAAAAAGGGTCTATACCAAATGACTGAAGAAAGAAAAGTGAATGCACTGCACCAAAACATTTTTTTTTATATGTGAAAGACTTGGTACGCTGCCGTTACCGCGGCAGCTTATGCAACCGCAATTTTTACCGAGAAGCGTATGTGGGGAGCACTACGTACTTAACGTTGTTAGCGGGGCTAGTGACGTCACCCCGACTTTGGCCTCTGTCGTTGCCACGGAAGCTTATGCAACCGCGTTGTTTCCCGAGAAAAGCATGCGGGAAGCGATACGTGTTTGTCATCGTTCGCGTGCGCCTTCATGATCTATCGTGTGCATTTCACACTTGTTTTGTGGTTTGCTTATTGAAAAAAAGTGTCAATGATAGATGATAAGGAGCGCTAGAACGGTGATAAAACGCGGGCGATGGTTTTCTGCCAACCATACCGTCAAAACACACAAAAAAAAAAAAAGAAACGATTAACGTGTTATATACAGCTTCGCTGTAAAGAATCTTGTTTGGTATTTTAAAATCGCCAAGAAACTTTGAAGCTCTTTTCCGACAGCAGCAAGGTGATGCGAACTTCCATCGTCTTTGGGTATACGCGTTCACTCTAACCCCCCCCCCCCCCCTCCAAAAAAAAAATATATGACACTCCTTCGGGTGTGATAAAGCTAGTAGTCAAGCTATATCTTACCGACAGCTTAAGAAACAAAGGGCGTAGCGGGTTCTTAGAGTATTGTAATTGCTCAGCAGCCCATAAGGTTGCGGCATTAGAATATAAGAACGATGGAGGAAGGATTACGTATCAAAACGCGTCAACATAAGAGGTCACGCCCAGCGTTGTTTAGGCTGTCAGTGACTAACGTGTTAAATTTTCGGCATAATAAAGTTTGCGCGAGATTTTCATTATTTTTCTTGATTAAAATAGTCGAAGGTGCGTCGTTATATACGTATATTGCTTCCACTCTTTACACGCATAAAAAATCGCAGTTTCATTGCGATTGAACATTATCTCGGCGGAATCATCGCCTCATCAACTGTCACGAATAACAGATGATGAGGGGACGAATGAACAGAAACTAAACTTTTAATTTGGCGAACTTGTTCCGAAAACAAAAATACAAAGAGGTATACCGTCGCAGGCGTCGAAGGTCGCCGGAGTAGCACGATCGAGCGCAAGGTTTGCGAGCTTACGAGAACGTCAAGTTGAAAGAATAAATAAAAGAGGAGTCCGTTCCTTGGAATCGAACCTTGCGCCTGAGCGCGATAGCCAAGCATGGTAAAAATTCGGCAGCGCACGCGCTCACTCTGCGACGCGCGTGGCAATATGTAAATAGTTTATAATAATAATATTGAAAAAAAATAACTCACCTTCACCTTTCCAAGCCTAAAATTGATAAAAAAAGATAGTGTAGTGGCAACTGAATAATATATATTACATTTTACACGCATGGCAGAAATTTAACGTTTCTGCGAGTAATAATGCGCCCATATAAGTGATATATCCAGAATATAAGCTTTCTTTGTGATAATAAACTTAACAAAAATATGTGGAATGCTTTATTTTTTAAATAAATGTTGCCTACCGTAACACATGTGCAATGTATTTGCCAAGTTGATGTTAAGATATTCGTCATATTGTCATATTCGATTTGTAATATTCGATTTGATCAATGTTTTTGTAACTATTTTGTGAAATAATGGTTTTGAAAGACCAGGAATGTCCGTTGGGAAATGAATGTTGCAAGGCGTCGGTTCTCCATGTTTGTTTTGTTTACTTCCTCCACCAAACAGAGCCTTTTTCAAGAGGCCACCAGGCAACATTGACTGTCGCCATTCCTTGGGCACTAAACATGGAACTGAATCCGAGTCTTCGCCAAACACTGACCCAGCACTCGTTCTCGATACGGCCAGAGCTGAGTCAACGCCAAACGATAATGGAACCATCATGTTGAATACGTGCTCAGCATACGTGCCTAAATAATGGCTGTCTCGAAGAATCGGGTCATTCTCCCGAGCAAACTTTGGGTCCGAAAAAAGGATTATGCTCCGACATTATTTTAGATTTTAATATTTTGTTGATTATTAGGTGAACCATTTGTAATCTTGATAAAAAAACATGGCTGTGCTTCCAGATGTTTCATTTTTTTTTATTAATAAACAGTATATTGCAGAATGTACCCCACTAAAATGAATAACGGCATTGTAAAATATTATTTTTCTCTCGCGCTTATGACAAGATAAATATTGAAAATTTTGGAGTGGTTTAGATCTGCAATATCATGCTCTGAATATATACAGTCAGTTTTGTTTTGAGGCAAAGAAGTATTTTGGTGAGATCTGATATTTTGCAAACAAATGAAAAAAGTGCCAAATGTTGTGTCTGAAAACCAAGAAATGTAATCACTAAGAATAATAAGTGTTTTTTATTAGCACATACACTTTATGTTACACAGTTACATATATTTGCATAAACTAAAAAAAGGTAGTATAGCGCCCGAGCAGATATACAATCACTATTCTTTTAAATCTCTATAAAACCCTGCGACAATTTTTTTTATTGACGTGGGCGGCGGGGAGAACTTGAATAATTGCACTTGGGGATCATCAAAGCGCTAATATTATTATTAAACATTTTTTTCTTCTGGGTCGTTTGTTTCATATTTATAACCGTTTGACTGAGCGTGCTGACGCACAACGTAAGAACAGCTTTAACAAATCTGATTTTGATTGCCAGGGTCGCTCCTCCAAACTGTAGAGCTACAGGCCTATAAAGGTCAGCCAAGTATAAAACTGTCGAACAAGACAAACCCCGTTAACAAAAAAGACGGACACAGCAGATGGGCCCTATCTATGGCCAAAACGGAAAATAATATATTAAATATTCAATAAAACAAGCAAACAGATAGTAAGGCGTGAAAAACAGTAAATAAATAAACTGACAGGAGAGAGGCCAAAACTTAACTGGTGCACGCACACTAAAAATGAACACTAAAACGTAAACCTTGTGAAGAAACCAGACGGATGAAAGGATTTATCAAAAACCAGACGGAGGTGCACTAGCAACCCGAGAAGACGGTCAAACCAAGCGTAAGGCTGTCTGCGTCAAAACGCCGATTGATGCCTTTTTTTAGAGCGTCGGTCTCTTCTGCTTCACAGCGCCGGTTGATGTCCTCTGCTTTCAAGCCTCGGTTGTATACCGTCTGCCTAACACTCGGAAATAGGGGGAGGGGGGGGGGGGGGGGGGGGGCAGGGTGTAGTATTTACACCTCTTGTCCCATATAACGCACAAAAGCTACCTTTTTGACGTTCAGTCCCCTGACGTAGAAGAGACGATACCAATTTTTAGGAGCGGCTTGAGAGATGTGTGATATAACTTACCAACAGCTAATCCATGTAACAAAGACGGCAAAAAAAAGTCCGGGCTTTTGCAGCAGGGTCAACAAAAGTGTTTGCAGCAGTGTTTTTCTGTAGTCTTTAATGGGTACATTAGCTATTTTAATAAGTTGAATCACTCCACTATGAAGCCGCTCGTGAAAGTTAGTATGGTGGGATCGACGTCAGTGGACTGAACGTCGAATAGTAGTTTTTGGGGTGCGATATATGGTACCAAGGTGTGAAAATAGTACACCCCCTTTTTTTGAAAGTGCAAAGCGTCAGTTGATACCGTCTGCTTCAGAGCGTTAGTTAATACTGTTCGCTTCAGAGTGCCGGTTGATGCACTCTGCTTTAACGAGTCGTTTGATACTGTCTTGCTTCAGAGCGCCGGTAGCAAGTGGGGATAAATGTACAAGCACGGAAGCATGATTGTGTGCGTTGTTTTCGTGGTATAGCTTAGCATAAAGCACACTTGTTTGTATTTAATGCAACAATTTAGAACCATTTACTATAGTTGAGAGGTTTCAATTTATCACAATACTCCTGCCTTTATTTAAAGGCTTGTAAAGTACCCTATTAATGTTTTTAGCTTCTCGCTCGTCTCTGTTTTGTTTTGAATCCAAATAAAAAAATATTTTGGAGAAAAATACAAAAAATTTGTAGCGGCATCTTTTTCTAGAAATAAAGCCGAGCGCAGTATGCCCGAGTGTTTACACCATCGTTTAATTATATGCGCAACTCTGTATTACATAGTGGACTTTAAAAGACAGTTAGCACTTACCGTTCTCATATGACCTTGCTTATTGATTCCGAGCGCGCACGGAACTATGTCGTTTAAAACCAGCAGTGGCGGCGCGCGCCATCGGCAGGTGCCACTGATCGTGGCTGACCCGTCACACGACTGACCCGTGAAGCGACTGACTCGTGACTCGACGGACTTATGACACTACTGACATTTCGAGCAAAATAAAAATGTTTAACTGAACTCTCCGCTGCAATTGAATAGTTTTAAAACTGTAGGAAGGCATATTTATTTCGCCAATCCTCCTTGTTTCATATCAATAAATTAAAGAAAGTGGGACATTAGTTATGTGCGACACCACTGAAACTTAAAAAAAAAGCGTATGAAATTCTTCCTGCTTAGTCTTTGACCTATAAGATCGAAACCTTTTGGTTGAAGCGATCATCGGTTTTGGTAAGGCCGCCATGAAAGGAGGTTCAATAGTGGGCCTGGTTACGTACTGAATACCGTGGACAAAGCCGCTTATATTATTTATATCGTCGTTACACCATTGATATTTTAGTCGCTTGCAGCCGTTTCTTGTTACTAATTATGAGAGCATAAATACTTTGGCAACACTGAACAAAGTGCTCATTTCATAAACGATGACTCACAATTTCTACGTCTTTTTTTTTAAATCAGGTTGCTAAGAAATCAGTTTGCTAGAACTAAATTAGAAGGCTTTGAAACTTGTGTGATAGTTAACAGATTCAGCCTAATTTCCGTCATTACCCATAGGAGAGATTCCAAAATCAATGTGCTCCAAATATGTGCCGACTAAAAATAATCGAAAATATTTGTTCTTATGAACGTAGAGCGTCATGTTGTCCCAACAATGAATAATAAATGAACACAGCGAACAATTATTAAAGCCAAAGATCAGTTACACCAATGTCTGACTTTTCGGAAGAATGACCCAATTAGCGAAGCAGCTACGCGAGTACGCTACACTTTTGAAAAGTGTCCGTTGTCCGTGACCAGAAACGACCCTTTCCTGCGCACTGCATGATGGACGTATTGTCGCCCTATATTAAACATTAAAACGCGATACCTTAACATTCCTTCGCATGGTCTTCTTTATTGTATTCATGGTCTAATATTTGTCTCATTCTAGAATCTTATGAAAGATTCAATGGAAGCCGGTCGTTCTATTTTATTCACTTAGGCAAGATGATTGAAACCTATGGTTGTGCGAATATTTAAGTTTATAATCAAATCAAGTAGCGGTGCGAAAATAATAAAATTTTATTTAAATAAGGGAAGAACATAAAAAAACGAGGACAGAGACGACACGTTGTATGTTCTTCCCTTCTTTATATTTTACCCCTACCAGCACGATCTTCATTCTAAGAATGCAATTTTATTTTAGAATGTCTGCCACTGAAGTTGTGGATTACCAAATACTTCTTTTTTTTTTTCCCAAAATGATATGCACCCGAATGAACGCAATAATTAAAGTATAACAACGCTCTAGCGTCTTAGGCATTAAAAAAAAATATTAAAACACTACTCCCCTTCACACTCCATATCTTCCGGGCACTACTGACCGACTACCGAATACAATTTTTCTAGCACGTTTCGCGCACGAAGGTTTTACAATGAACTACTGAGGCGCCTTTAAGGCCGCATTCACACTGGCGACTGAGCCGCATTCGCAAAGCGGCTGCGAACCCGGTTGCTTAAAGAAGCTGTACAAATTTACGTGCATTTGATGATGACGACCAGCGAAACCGCTTCGCGGTTGCGATTCGAACACCATTATGAATGCAGCATAAAAGTTGTTGATTCGACTTACGAAAGCTGCAGTGAAGAGAATGAAGCCATACAGCAGCATTTGGACAATCATTGTACTGCGTCCGGTCAAAGCTTGACACCCACGGCAGAAACCCCGGAGCGGCAATGAAACTGAATCGGTGCACCCACAATACATTTATAGAGACTGGAGACATTGTCTACAATTCAGATTTTACATTGTAAGGCTTAATATCATCCTTCGACCCACCCTCGTAGCGTTGCGTAACACCAAATGCGTCGTACAGAGAGTTTCATATTTCAGTTCAGCTCACTTAAAATCTGCCCCTGCTCAATAAATCATGAGCCGAAAGTTATTAGTATTTTTCTTTAATTCGCGCTCTCAAGATTACAATAAAATATTTTAATGTAGAGGAAAAAACCACTGACGTAGACAACCGAAGCGGATATTTTAACTTTTAACATTTATTTTTCGAAACATTCTTTTCGACAGTCCTTCCAGGGTAATTCTGCTCTCTTATACGAAACGAATACTTCTGCGTAGAGTCCTCGCCTGCTCAAAAAATAACAACGACGTAGATGCATTTTGGCATCGCACCATTAATGAGGAAACGCTAAGAACTTTCGTCTGCCTCATGGAAAAAGAAACGTGGGATGTCGTTTACGCTGAGTGCAACCCTAGATATACCTATAAAATATTCCCGATGAAAGTCCGACAGTACAATAATGTAGCTTTTCCTCTTCAGGAACGTAGAGTGAAATGTAAAAAGAAAAATGAGAAAGCCTTGGATGACTAGAGACCTGTATGGAAGAATAAGGCAGAAAAATGCCAAGTATCATGCCTTTATTCGGCGTCGTGATCGGCGGCTGCTTATGGATTTCAAGAAATGCAGAAACAAACTGCATGCCGACCTAAAAAAAGCGAAATGCGAATACTATGAAAAAGAACTTCTAGGTATACACAATTACCATAGAAAAGTGTGGGACACGGTAAACAAACTCACGAACAGAGAGCAGGCCCGGTGTAATCTGAAAGAAATACCAATAGATGATAAGCGTGACACTGGGAAAAAACTTGGCGATAAAATGAATATATATTTTATTAGTTCGAGTGCGTACACTGGGAGGGCTTCAAAGGTGACTGTATTGACGCAGGAAACCAAATTGGGTCGATTATGCTTACTCGAACGACACCGTTTGAAATTCATAAAATAATCAGAAACCTAAAAAATGACGCCGCCGCTGGAATAGATGAAATAATAACCCTACCTATGAAGTACACTGTGACCATAGTTCAGTTCTATCGAATACAGTAAATATTTCCCTGACGAGCTAAAAATAGCCAGGGTTACTCCAGTGTGTAAAGGAGGTGTTAAGACAAACATTAATAACTACAGACCTTTTTCAGTTCTCCCAGTTTTTTCTAAAATATTTGAGCGTGTGATTGCTGATAGATTAACACCTTTTTTCGAGAAGCATAGTATAATAACGCAGTCCCAATACTACTGTCAAGAGCAAAAAATCGGCGGAGCTAGCGGTTCTTAACATAAAGGATAAAATAGTTGAAAATATTGAGAACAAATTATTTACTCTTGGTCTCTTCTTAGATTTAAGTAAACCATTTGATACTGTGCAGCACAATATTTCGCTTATAAAGCTTGAAATTTACGATGTACGCGGAGTAGCTCTAAAATTAATTGGAACTATCTTGCAGATCGTTACCAATATGTACTAATAAACGGCGAATCGTAAAAAAAGACTTAAAAATGCATCATGGGGTTCCTCAGGGGTCAATTTTAGGTCCATTTGTTTTTGTTATATATGTCAATAATATAACGACTATATCCGGTTACCCCGATCTATTAATGTATGCAGACGATACCAACGTATTCTTCTCTGGGGGGACGAAAACATGCCTAGAAAGTGGTGCAAATGTCTACCTATTGAAACGTTACAAAAAAAATTGTTTAAAACTAAATACTAGCAAAACTAAGTATATTATTTTTAAGCCAATAAATAAACTCGACTGCAGCCCCATGAGCTTAAAATTTGAAGACACTGTGTTTGAGCAAGTGTCTGAACAAAACTTCCTCGGTGTATGGTTTACTGGGGACCTTTCATGGAACACTCGTGTGAATAAACTCAAAGGTGAATTATCTCGTGTTACGGGAAGTACATATCAGATACGAAACTTGCTGCCCACTTGGCTAAAACAGGCGTTGTACAATTTTTGTTCTACTCTAAAATCAGTTACGGCATCTCAGTTTGGGGGGCGACGATCAATTCAAGCTATGTCAAACTTATCACCTTGCAGGAGAGGATTCTTGGCATGTGCGAAAATTATAAAGGAGATATTAGAAACATAAGAACCCAAACACTATTCGTCAAATATAATATGCTTCAGGCAGACGAAGTATACTATTTTAGAGTCTTGCAATGGATTCACATACACAAAATATACTCCACACCAAAAGAGAGTTTGGGTTTTTACCATCTGCGAGACCCAAAGCGAAACCCAATTATGGCCGCACTACTCGGTCTTTTCAGATAACCAAGTTGCTAAGAAGAACAGATATGACTATAGATTATGATAAAACATTTTATGCCTTCAAGAAACAGTGCCATAGCTTTCTCGTGGGCAGTGGTATCAGCTTCTCAGTTGTGTAATATGTAGGCTTATTATTTTTATTATGTACATATATTTGACTGCAAATGTGGCTCTGGACATATATTCGATCATTCTTCATTGCTAAATGAAATGGCGGCCATCAGTCCTATTTTATGCTGTCTCCTTCTTCTCTCTTTTTTTTTTTCTTTTCGTGAAAAAACTTTTTATTTTATGTTTATATTAGTGATATGATGCTTCTATGTCATACGACGTTACATTTGTTCTACGCTTCGAATCATGCTTGTTGTGTAACATGTGATTTTGCTAGTTGCTTTATTGTGCCGTTTTATTTTATTTTATTTTACAATTCACACTGTTGAATGTTGAAGTAATCGTTTCATTGTGCCTTCTTTTATATTTTTACTGAGTATACCTATTGCTGAATGAATTCATTGCACTGTTGACTGTTGAACTGTTGGGGGGCAGGGACTCTGTCAGATTTCACGCCTTTATCTCTGCCCCCTGGGCGGAAAAACCCGCTAAACAAGTAAAGGAAAAAAAAATACGCATGTGCGGGAGAGTTGTTAGCGTTTAAATTGAAAAGACAGAACAAAACTCTCTAAACGTCCCCAAGGGGAATGAAACCCACGACGTGAAGATTGTGAGCCCGACACGTAACCATTCAGCCGACGGGGAAGCGTGTGGAGCGGTGATTAATAAATACGATAGCATTTCGTTCATTAGCCGACACCGCGAAGCGTGCAAGCGGCAGAGGTGGCAGTAATGAAATTACTGTAATTAAATTACATCTGAGAGTAATTTGCAATGTATCTCATTACGTTTTGATGCAGGAAATTTTGCAATGTAATGCATTACCCTACTGGAGGTAATTGGAATTAAATTCGTAATTACTTCTGTGGGGCCCAGCAGGAAGATGGACTTTGTCTACACGTGTGCGAGAGGCTTGCGGCACGAAGAGCAAGCGGCACCGGAAGCGACGTCGAGTACGACTCGTACCTGCTGAGCGAAGACGGACTTCTACGCTACATCCCCCAGGCAGACGATGACAGCGATGGATCGCCTTTCCGGATCGTGATACCTGGGAAGCTGCGCAAATCATTCATCAGGTACTTCCATGATTCAGCATTAGCGGGTCACACAGCGGCAGTAAGACTTACGATAAGTTATGCCGTGTTGCGACTTCGCCAGGAATCAGGCAGGAAGTACTGAAGTATGCTCGCAGTTGTCCAGTGTGTCAGAAGGCGAAACCTCGCGGAGGCCAACCACCACGATTAATGCAGCCAATCGTTAACCAGTCGCCTTGGCAGATTGTCGCATGTGATGTCATGGGACCGGTTCCACGCAGTCCTCGAGGAAATCCCTACATACCTGTTGTGACTGACCACTTCACCAAGTGGGTCGAACTGTTCCCCTTACGGAAGCTTCTTTCGCAGCGGATCTGGGACTGCCTTCTGTCCGTCTTCACCAGATTCGGCTTTCCTGCAGAGCTCATCATGGACGGTGCTTCGCCCTTTCGAAGCAAGATCTTCGTCGACACCTGCGCTGCGCTTGGGATGCGGCACAAGCTGACTTCGCCGTATCATCCGCAAGCCAACATCACGGAGAGGATCAACCGCAACCTCAAAATGATGTTGATTTCCCACACAGCCCGCCACAAAGACTGGGATGCCAAACTCGATGAGATGGCATTTGCAACGCGCACCACGGTCAACCGATCGACTGGTTTCACGCCTGCTCGTCTCAACTTTGGTAAGGAGCTAACCTTCCCAATGGAAAATTCCTTTTTATACACAGATGTTGCGCAGAATGGACGCCCATAGGCGCAGTTCGCCCAGGGCGTCCATCACCGACTCTCGTCGGCCGTTCTTGAAGCACGAGAGAACCTCGACATCGCTCGTCTTCAACAGGCCACCCAGTACGACAAGGGCCGCCGCAACGTGCACTTTCAGATTGGAGACCTGGTACTTCGTCGGACACATCCCCTCAGCGATGCGTCGAAAGGCTTCGCAGCATCCCTAGCCAACCGTTGGGATAGACCCTTTCGTATAACGGAAACAGTTTCCCCGCTGAGCTACCGCCTAGCACGACTGCATGGTACACAGCAGTACGGCCCAATTCATGTGTCTGAACTAAATCGCTACTTCGAGACAGCAGTTATTTCGCAGGTCCCGGACTTCCCGGCTCCCAGCCAGCCCTTGGACCACGGAACTACACCCAGGCGGTACAACCTGCGTCCTCGGTGACTCAACAACCGTTCTATTCATATCCTTTTGTGGCTGGCTGCGTCTCTTCGCGGAGAGGGGGGGACAGGATCCATCTCCTTCCCGCGGGTCGGCCCTTTGTTTTCACAAAGGGATCGTTTTGTTCGCGAGTGCCTCCGAACTTGTTTGACGTATCACAACCAGACCCGTTAATTCGTCTTTTTTCTACGTGTGCCCGTTCTGTATTTCTTACGCAGGATCGTCATTTCCACCAAGAGCGGGCCCGTCACGCTCTCCATTTTAGGCGCTTGGCGGCACGCTTCGCGCCGCGCCGCGAGAGTGTCTCCGTCGCAACCTGGACCGTGCTAGTGGAGGACCGACCGGTGGGCTGGGCGTCAGCGCTACGCTGGAGGGAACAGCCCCGGCCCGAGCGCGGCGCGCTGTTACGTTTCCGGCGGTTCGGCGACGGAACGGTTGCCGAAGGAACAGACTCTCTCTCTGCTAGAAGAACGATCTGTCTTTATTACAAAAAGGAAGCTCGCTTTTAAGGATCCTGCATCCAATCAGGAACGGACAAAAAGAAAGAAATGCAGTATCGCGCCGCACCAACTAATCTTATCGGAAGCGAAGCGTAGGCATAGCACCGCAATTGTTACAGCGCCCCCGGAGACCGTCCCCGAGCCCTTCCGGGGCAATAGTCTGGAGGACCGGCACCCACACGAGCCCGCGGCTGTATACAACGAGGCGGAGCGCGGCCTGCTGTGCCCCGTCTGCGGAGTGCCGGAACTGCACCGCCCCACCCACCTGGCGGGCGCCTTGCACCAAGCCCGCGTCGCCGCGGACTGGGCTCGCCGAGCCGCGCCACCTCCTGCTGCACCTCCGGCAGCCCCCCGCCCGTTGGAAGTCGCAGAGGCCATCCGGGTGCTCCGCCAACTCCGCCCGGATCTGCTCCGCGACCCGGCCCACGAGGAGGCCATCTTAGACCTCGACCTCTAAGGGGGAAAGGTGTGGGGCGCTCGGCCCGCCACACGGCGGCCAAACCGGCGACTAGCAGAGGGGGGGGGGGGGGGGGGGGGGGGCGGCTCCCGGTGCCCACGGCATACCCACGGGCTTAAAAGGGGTGGCCTGTGCGGCCGACGGCAGTTGCTGCCCCGAGTCTTGGCCAGGTCGGGATCCCCGAGTCATGGTAATAAACCCCGCTTGACCCCACGGAACGAGTCGTCTGATTGATCACCTGCGGCGGACGGCGGAAGTCGAACGCTACACTTCTTGGGTTTTCAGCATGCTTGTTTTTATTTTCACGAAAATGGACACACAAAAAAAGCAGTTGCAGTTCTTGCATTTACAAAGAATGCAGAGTTTCTAAAAAAAAAGCGAAAAAGAAACGACACATATAGTTTTCGTTTGTGGGAGCTGGTTCGCGTGATGGTCAGACTAGAAGGTCATGTCATCTAAATATTGCTGGGTTCGTGTTGCTGTGACCAGAAATAGGCTTCCCGAGACATGGCTTTTGTCCCCTTTGAAGATTATCTTGCCCTGAAATTTACAAAACGAAGACAGTGTCGTGTTGGGCACCGGCGCGAGCCAACGACGCTAGACAGAGGCACGCTCAGATCGCAGAGACCAACCAAAAAGCCTCCCTTCCTTTATTCGTCTGCCTTCAATATATCTACCTGGGGGCCTGACAGCAGGCCGCGATCTTTCTCGAACATGACATCATTATTAGTCGTTCCGATCAGGCCTCGTACTCTGACTTCGGCGCATCCGCCCGCTGGCGGACACGAAACACCGTGAGACTTGAGGCGGCTGCATCCTGTCGGTAGCACCTTACACAGCCCACAGGAATACTTTATAGCAAGGCAATCTGATATCAGGCGCATTCAGAATCAACCGCAAACGCAGTAAGTATTTCGGGAAAACGCGAACCCACAACACAGACAGACCCAAAGTCATTCCCTTCGGTTCGGAGGGCATGTTGGTTCGCCTTATCTCTCTTGTGTTTTGCCCACTGGCTGGGTGTAGGGTTGACGGCTGTTGCTTTGGATTTGCAAATACAGAGTACGTTGCTTCTTTTTGTTTAGCTTCCCAATGTCAGTCGGTTCCGGTTGTGGGTCTGGGTCGGGAAAAAGGGTTGTATACGTACGGTCTAGGCGTTCGCCTGGCTGGTTGAAGCGTTGACGGTGGTAGGTTGTCTGTTGGGGTATCGCAGTAAAACAATGACTCTATGTAGAAATTTATTTTGCAGCTCTGTTTTGAGAGGGTGTTGTGCTGTCCGGTTTTTGTCCCGCGTCTCTGCTGCCTTTAGAAATAAGGGCTTTAAACTGCGAAAAATTATCGCGTCCCGATCTAGAAACAAACTTTGATTTCAAGTCTAGGAATGGCGATAACATCGCGGTGGCCTCTAGACTCTGGCCTTCTAATTCAAAAACGCCTTCCGCCAATGTCGAGGCAACGTCAGATCTTCGAAAACCTTTGTAGGTAAGTTCTTTCATTGTTTATAGAACTGACGGAATTTCGCTTAGCAAGTGCTTTTTCCCTATCGTATAAACACACTATTCATGTTCCATAAGTCAACACAGAAACATTCACGCTGTCAAAAATCTGGTGGAATCGAATATTTGTACCGCGCTGGTCGCGCTATAAATGTTCAATCTCGTGCCTGCTGTTTCTTCACAGTACGAACACCTCACGTTCATTTGCCATGAATAATTTGTGTTGCCGTTTTGTTTTAGAAGAGACATCAAGGTGCCTTTAACGAGTACGAGGGCCGGAGGGAAAAGAGGAATATGGACAACGGTTCATCCACTGACTCTCCAAATGCGAAACAGCCAAAGCTTGACGGCTACGTGAGAAAAGACAAATCCGCTTCTAAGCAAAATATTGATCTGGCGATCACGAAGGTTGTATCGGGCTCGTTCTAGTGTTTCTTACTCGTGGAGCATGAGGACTTTGTTGGATTTATAAACACATTGCAGCCAGGCGTCAAAATACTTTCCCGCAAGGCAGTGGCAGACAGGATCGGTGTTATGTACATAAGTATGAAGACAAAACCATGATCTCTTCTGCTAGACGTCAGCACTACGTGGTGCACTGCAGATTGTTGGACTTCGTTTAGCCGGTAGGCCCTTCTGCTCTAATTCGTCATTTCGTCGACTGGCTTGATGGGATCAGCGTGTTACTTATTTGATGAGGCATATTTATTTCAGAAGTTTTCTTGGCCTAACAGCCCACTGGATAGAATATGGGTGCAGAGACGATCTGCGGTGTTGGCATGCATGCGCCTGACCGGTCATCACACGAACGACTTGCTTGCAGCGGCAATACGCGCTGTCTTCACAGACTACCCATTCTCAACAAAGTGTCGGTCACAGACAATACGACTAACTTCGGGAAGGCATTCAGGTACGGGATTTGCCTAATTGTGCTACTGCGGAAATTCGGGCTGGATTGCACATAACATGTCGATTTTTTGCAGTATATTTAGACAAGCCGAAGCCCACGAAGATGACGACGTAGATATGGTGAACCTGGGCCTGACTCTGCAAACGCGTCTGGAATCGGACGCCTGTCTTGAAGGAAGTGAAGCACGCCTTCCAAAGTATGACCGCTGTGCTGCCCGCACTCTCAACCATGGTGGCCACAGTCGACGCAGATTATACTCTCGAAGACGTACAATACAAACGCGACTGCACGAGCGTCATCGTAAAATGCAAAGCGTTGTGGAACAAATAGCATCACTCCAGCATCTCCTTAATATAGTGAAAAGCCACCTTGGACGGTTTCTCCTTGTACCGTATTCGACACGATGGAATTGCATCTACCGAGAATTGGAGCAAATTCGAGGACTAGGAAGCGGCATCAACACGCTTCTAGATGACCTGAACCTTCCAAGGATCGCCGTTGAAGACTTGGCCTTTGTTTAAGAGTTCACGTCGGTAAGTCAAATTTGATATATTAATATCATCGTATAGGCTGGCTACTACTCTTGTTGCCCATTTCCTTCATTGAGTGTGTTTAGTTCTTGGGTAATTTACTGCGTTTCCATGATATGTTTTAGATTTTGAAACCAGTGGTACAGTCCCTGGACATTCTGCAGAGTATACGTAAATGGGCGTTCTGCTCCCGACGCTAAGGTCGCTGCAACGTGCTCTACATAAGAGGTGGGAGCTGCAGTTCTGCACGGCCCTTCTTGATAGTCTAAAAACCGGTGTTGCAATAAGGTACCTTCAGAACTATGTTTCCTTTTATCTACAATGTGACTGATCCCTTCGCTTGTATCTCGAAGTGACTGTACTGAATATGCTGCCTGTTTTTGTACACGCTCAGAATGGTATAATTCTAAAACCGAAATGAATCGCGTGTGCATTGAGTGGCCTACTAACGTCGTGGTGAGTAGATGCACATCATTTGCTGAATGCCAGCGAGAGCAATCACCTCGTGTGTGTGTCTTCCACGGCGATCATCAAACAAATTCTTTCAGCTTCTCAAAACAACTTCAAGAACCGGACAACATGATTGCGGCCGCGACACATTCGAAGTTCAAGCTGACATGGCGGGCAGACAAGGAACTGGAGGCTAAAAAAGTAGACACTGGTGCAGCGCCGTATTATGCATCATTTCCCACACAAGAACGCGAGGAAATCGAGCTAAACTCGGAAGTTCAGGATCCAGTCGACGCTATTTTGAACATCAGGTGGTCAGAAGCCCGTTTTCCTGTGGCTGAAAAGTTTCAGCGTTGGACGCAGAGCGTGACGGCAGACTTCTCCGCTTTCGAGAGCTCTCCGAGTATAAAATAACTCTTCGTCGGTTTTAACACTCGACTACAGTCGTCGGCGCCCGCTGAGAGATTGTTCAGCATGGCCAGAGACACACCCTACTTCAAAAGAGGATCTCTCTCCGACAAAAGTTTTGAAGCTCAAGTGCTCCTTACTAGCTAGAGACTAGAACTCCCTGTAACAGGGAGTTCTAGTCAGCTCTATTTGACAGTAAGTAGCATTTTAATAAAAGTTGGTGAGAAATTAAATTGTGAATATATAAAATAGTAATTTGAAATGAATTTAATAACTTTTTGCGGTAATTTGCGATTAAAATTGATTAATTTTGTGTTGCAGTAATTTGTAATGCAATTGAATTACATTTCAGAGTTCTTAAACAAAGTAATTAGTAATGTAATTTAATTACAAAAAATAGTAATTTGACCTGCTCTGCACACCACGTACCCAATAAATTTTGCTCTCTTTCTGTAAAACAACAACAGCAAAAACCATAATGTTCGCACACCTCTTTTATTTTCTTACTTTTTTTTTCTTGCTTTTCAGAATTTCCTTATATGTTGGGTAAATTAAAAAGTCACATGTTATTTAGAATTTTGTTTATTTATCTGCTTTGGGGTTTTAGTCCCCCTGGCTTCAATAAACGAAATACCGAAAGTACTGCATGGAGAATATTTAATGTTTATTGGGCCAAAGTAAAGATTGGAACTGTTTTTTTTTCGGTCTTTATTCATTGAAGGACTGTATTATTCCTCTTTATTACGGTTCATTCATCCACTTGCTCAAAAATAAATTTAGCCAATCTCGCAGTGCGCTGCGTTAGTTTTTTCTCACTGGTAGAAAGGTGATAGCTCTGAGCAACGGTTGCTGTAAACTGCCCTGAAGCTTGGACAGAGACGGAAGATCCGTTCTTTGTGATGTGTTCATGTTCAATCCCGCTTACGGGGATGTACTTCCAGGTTAGTTGATTGCCTGGCTTTTCAAACAACGCTGCAACGTTTCCCTTCAAGGTGATGTCTAATACCCACGGCACCACCTAAAAAGTAAAAAAAAGAAAGATTGAAAACAACAATATGGATAATTTCGACTGACTCGTCAGTTTAAGAACCCCGATCAAGCCACCATGGCGCAAAATGTTTGCTTGATCTTAAAATATGGTCGATTTCAACTAAAACCGGACGCAGCCGATGCGGCCAATCACGCCCCGCCAAAAGTGCACCGTCACGGCGCTCGTTGTTTTTGTAGGTACGCTAACACCGACTA
Organism: Ixodes scapularis; assembly: GCF_016920785.2. Taxonomy (NCBI): domain Eukaryota; kingdom Metazoa; phylum Arthropoda; class Arachnida; order Ixodida; family Ixodidae; genus Ixodes; species Ixodes scapularis. The sequence goes on along the minus strand of NW_024610028.1, from coordinate 110,507 downwards.
AATCAATCGCACACAAAAAACAAAAAAGAGAGGACCACGGCACAATTTCGGTACGTGATTGGTTTAGTCGGGTATAGAAAACGAACGAAGACAATCAACCTTACTCACCGGACGTGACTTACACCTATTTAACTGCTGACTACCAACGTCCTCGATTAGAATGATCACGTGGCAAGTTGTAATCACAGCTAAGTAAGCACTCGGTATTCACCAATCATGTTTAGGGCCTAGTCACCCCGAGAGACTCAAAAGGCGACTGAAATGACTTAGAGCCCCTTCCCCTGGCAAATGCCGAGCGCTCCGCGCTAGCGGTCGTCGAGCGGTCGGCCTCCGTGAGGGATCAATCACGTGATCCATCCCAGTGGCACGCGCTGCGGAGCAAATCGAGCGTAACGTTCCCAACGCCACCGCTTCCAGAGCGTCTGCTCTCGCTTTCGAACAGTTTCGGTTCCCATCGCTATCTTGCCGAAAGCATGAAGTTCTGATCGGAACTTTATGCTTTGACAAAAAAAGAAAAAAAGAAAATTGATTTTTCACTACTTGATTAACGGTGACCCCGACATTAAGACAGAATTTATTTTTCCTTACAGTTATATAGGCCCGATGAAGACAACTAGAAGTACTTGTACGAGCGATCGTCATCTCCAAAAGCGACTTCCTTCTGCGGAGTATTTGGCGTGTTGTCTTCTAATTATTCCAATTACATTACAGAGACCACAAAACGAACAAACGACATACCTATCTACCTCTTCATCCGAATAGGCGCGCACAACGCCTTCGACGTAACGCGATATCTTGGGCCTCTTCGCTGGCCAGCCAAACGACTCGGCAAACACTTCGCCGAGAACGGCTGCCTCGTCGTCACTCGAGCTGGAGCTAAGCTGGTATCTTCGTCGCTGTCACTGCGTTTTATTACACCTCCTGAAATTAACTGCAACGATGTCATCGCCGCAGTTTGCTCGGGCGAGTCGGTCATGACGAGGGGAACGAAAGCCAGCACAGCAAGACAGCCCACCCAGCAATCGAAACAAAAAAGCCGCGAAACTCCTTCACTCCCCCGCGGGAATGTCGATAACGAAACTGAAACGTTGCGAGTGACGACTACAGATCGTACTCCTCCGAAAAAGGCTGCGCGGAGAACTACTTCGGACCGCTCGACGCGCTCCGCCATTTTTCCACGGAGCGGTTGGAGCTGCTCGGCGAGCGCCCCACTGGCTCCAGATCTTCAAGCGGCACGTGGAGAGATTGCCCTCATCGAGGGAAACAAGAATCCGCTCGGCAAGTGCGTGCCGAGCGCTCGCTATTTGCCAGAGGAAGGGGCTATTAGGGGATAGATGTAGTTTATCCGATGTTGAGAGTGTGACTCGGCTCAGTGCTAAGGCTCAAAAATCAAATCAAATCAAATCAAAATGCGTTATTTTTCTCCATGGCTCCTATCAACGCTGACCTCCAGCGTTAACGAAGCACTTACTGTCTTGGAACGTCGGGGGACACATCTAGAAAGGCTTGGAGCAGCAGATATTTGAAAAAGACGACGAAAAGCCCCCCTTTACGGGCGCCTCATATTTGTTTTTAGCTAGCATTTGTACGGATATTTCCGCTTTTTTATGGTGTCATCACACAAGCCCTTCGCTGGCCTTGATATGCCTCTAGACATATCCATCTTCAACAGTCCCGATGTGTCCATAAATGTACTATTATTATTATTAATAGTATTATTATTTTTTTATGTCCGGTGACCATACGGACTAACCAAGTTCAACTTTTTTTCTCCTGTCTCTGTGCGTTTGACATTAACGATATTTTTACTAATGATTTATATTGATCAGTACTACTGAAGTGAACATTTACTGTAGTCTTCTAGTATCTTAACTTTTTCTTTCTTGACCGACTATGTTACTAATTCTACCAGGCACGTAGCCAGGGGGGAGGCCCATCCGGGCCCCCCCCCCCCCCCGAAATCTTCCATTTTGCTGGGACCTCCTCTCCCCCCCCTTCCCCTCATACAGCATTTTGTCATGGGCGAACACCCCCCCCCCCCCCCCCCCCCCCCCGCGAAACAAAATCCGCTGGCTAGGTGCCTGAATTCTACCTAAATGGGTTTAGTCACACAAGCTTTTCTCGGCTTTGATGAACCAGACTGCTTCGTGATGAATATAGCTCTCGAAAATAAATGTGTATTGTATTATTACTATTATTATTAGTAGTAATACTATCCTTAGTAGTTATGGTGGTAGTAGTAGTAGTAGTAGAAGTTCTAGCTGTTGTAGTTGAACAAGCAGGTATTTGAACCCCATTTTACTAACGCTTGCGCTGCGAAACTCGGGTATTTTGGGCACAAACGCAGCCCTGCCAGTTCTGATCTGGATAGGTCGTGTATGGGAGCGCACGGCCAGTTGAGCGCGCGACACGAGAACGCACGATGAGTTGAGCGCGCGACACGAGAGCGCACAACCAGTTGAGCGAACACCGCACAAATGTGTGGCACATGCAGACAGAAGAAAATTGTGCGACTTTTCGGATCGGAGGATTTGGATTATCGATGGATTAAATATGTCTTTAATAAAAAAAAAAAAAAAATCAGGTACGACTTTTTCTTACCAATTCTTCACTCACATCGAAGAGAGGAAGGGGCCGAGGAGTGGGGGTGGCGTACACGGGTACAGGGAATGTCTCCAGTTGGGTGGAGCAGCGAGTCTAAGATTTCTTCGCGGTGCTGCGGTGCGCCTCTCGAATATACTAGAAATAGTTTACTTTTTGCTATATTTGGTTTATTCTTGGCAGTATTTAAGCTCCGATCTATTAGGTGGCTATTTAGACGTCTCTTACATAATTGTAAATACTATTGTGACGTCCATGATTGTAATGAAGAAAGCTCACCGCTAAAAAACTCAGCAAAAAACACATCGAAGGAAAATTGAGGGCAATTTTATTGGATGCCGAGCTTTCCAGGCTTTTGACGGATACAGAGAAACCTTAATATTGTCATTTGTGACAATATGAATGGTTGACATATGACACTTGGCACGAGAGCTCCTTTCCCAAAATTGATCTTAAAAACCCCAGAATACGGGGAAGCATATATTTGGTATATTCTTGGCAGTATTTACGATGCTTCTTTCCTTTTGAACGTTTTAAAATAATTTAAAATGAAATTCGTGAGGTCGGTGGTGAACTTTATCAATTAAAACCAAAGAACTAATGAAGCTAGATGGCTGCAATGCTTTTTTTTTCTGCTGACATGGGCAAAACAAATATTCATGTTTTCTTCTTTTTTTTCTGCTGTCAGCTTTTTGCAACACTTCTTGGTTTGCCACAAGCAAAAATTTCGTCGACTCATTTCGCAATGTCTTTCCTGAATGCCGCGGCGAAAATCCGCGCCAATTTCACATAAAACACGCGATGTCCGAACAAGAGGTCGGTCGGGTCGGGCCACTCGCGCTGGGCTGGTTGTGCGCTCTCGTGACGGGCGCTCTAATGACACGCGAGATAATTTCGCTGCGTTCTCGTGTCGCGTTCGCTAAGGTCGTGGCGCTCTAATGTCGGCGCTCTTGCGTCGTGCTCTGTAATGTTGTGCAGCCGTCGTGAATCACTACTACGTGATGCATGTTAAAAATTCGAGGCGAGCGGTTGTACTGTACTAGCTAAATTTCTCTTTACAACTAAGACACCTACGCCCACATAGGCTGACTAACTTAGGGGCTTACACAAAATGATTTCCCTCGTTGCGTGCGCAAGCCAGAACCGCAGAGGCGTTAAGGTATGTTGGTTGATATCTGGAACTAGCGGATTTAACTGTCGCGGTGACCGTGAAGAAAATATAAATAAATAATGAACATATAAAAAAGGGAATGTACACGCATATAGCTCATTTTGGGGAAAAAGTTTCCAACCCTAAGAATTTTTTTTTTTTAAATTAAGCTCAGAGAGTTCGGCCTTATATTTAAATTTGACAACTTTAGCGGCTGGTAGAATGATAATTTATTTTCCGTAATAAAACTGGACACAGCCCGACGCCTTTTTGACCATCTAAAATGCAAAAAGAAAGCAATCAGAAAAAACAAAACCTTTAAGACCTTGCCTTTTCAGATCCTTGACGTAGGAGCTCCTCCTCAGAAGCATCAACATTTTTTTTTTTAATGCTGCCTTGCTTCAGTGAGCGCTCATTGCTCTTGTTACGTCAAAAGTCGCTCACACAAAACGAAGCCTTCGGGCTGTGCTATTACGCATGGAACCATACAGGAGAAGTAAAGCCCCAGGAGTAATATGAAATCTCTGGCTCTTTTTAATTTGACCGATGCAAGTATTTGATTTGAAGATAAATTCTTTTAAAATGAGATTTATGCAAATGCGCTGTACCTCAAAAAGAAGCAAAAAATCAAACTAATAAGAGGTACCAAGATACGACAAATTAGGCTCGGTCTCTCAAGCTGCCGCACCATACTATGGGCCACTACTCTCTGTTTATATATCCCAGTTATGATCTCCATCTTGGTGGCTCCTTCTCCATCCCCCAATGTACCTCCGAAAAGGATGACTCGCCTGCTTCCTGCTCGTGACTACCGCAGGGTCTAGTAGCTCCGTAGTGGCTGATTTTTCACTTAGCTTGCGATTACGTAGATGCGCTATTAACTTTTAAACAGCGCTAGTTAGTCACGATGGTGAATACGGCTGATTGAGTTCAGTTCCGATTAACTGAAATATGTTGGCGAAGTAAAAGACGCACTGAGAACGTTAACACAATTCCCGGGGAATAATGATTGCCACGGAAATAGTCACGTCCTTCAGATAGTCATGGCTTTAGCAAATTAAAATGCAGTTCTTAAGTCATTAGCTCTGCACCCGTACCTGTAACTTCACACCGAAACATGGCAGTGGTCCCTCTGCACTCGAGAACCAGCAATTATGTCGGGAAATATTAGTGACGCGAATAGGACCCACAGATTATCCACGTTGAATGCATTCCCACTGCGCATTCGCATTCAGTCGAATTTTTCTTTTTTTTTTTTTATAATGCTAATTTTGGACTAACGTTTCTTTTTTTTTTTTTACGTTGAGAGTTGTGCGATGCTTGAGTTTAGCTACCCAGTATGGTTAAACTGTATCTCTCCAAATTTTCTTAAGCTTTCTGCACGTAGGTTAATCATTTGTGCTCTGATTGGCTGTGTATTTGATAACCATAGTAAGAGGAAAGTAAACTATTTATTTACATTTTTTTTTTCTGCAGACACCGGTAACTTAGAAATCTGTGCATATCTGTCATCCTTCTCGGCGGACTCCTCTTGGAGTCGAGTGCCCTTGCACGACATGTGTGGCAGCCTCTTCATGGTCTGCTGGAACCACTTTTTGGGAGTGTTTAATTCCCACGCCTAGACAGCTGCTTCCTGCTTATCAGTGACCGCAAAATAACATCCTAGAATGGGATTTGTAATGACACCCAACAAGTGATAACCACTGGGAGCCAGGTCAGGCCATACCCATGCCTGATCGAAGGTCTGACTGGTCGCACGACGTGTGACAAAGACGGCCAAACCCGACCAGGTGCCGGTCAATCACAGCGTCGTGCGCATTCGCGTGAAGGCGTGATCCGCCAGCGTCTCATCGGACTCCGCTGTCTTCTTGGCAGGCTGTACGACCAGTCAAACGTTTGGTCGCGCATAGATATGGCTTGATCGGGCCTCCAGTGCCTATCATCTGTTGGGTGTAATAAAAGAAAATTACCTACGAGGACACTATTTTTGGCCATTAATAAAATGGAAGCAGCTGTTCGAGCCTGGGTGTCAGGTGCTCCCAAAACGTGGCTCCGGCAGGGCGTGGAAAGGCTGCCACAGAGGTGGAGCCAGAGAAATCGCGGCTAGACGGGGAAGTCTGTCGAGAGGATGGACATATTATTGGGCACATACCAGTAAGTGACCGGTATCTGCAGCAAAGCAAATTATAAATTGTTAATCAATATAGTTCGCCCCTTGTACACGCTTCGTAAACAAACAAAATATTAACCGGTCAGTAACGTAAAATACGATAATACATCCAGGAGGATTAAGTTCGAACGTGGCGTCTTATGACATAATTACCCCAAAACTCATTTTTTTTTTCCTTTGCTTTTATTCGGAAAAAATGCCGTTGTGCAAATTTTATAGCGATCACTTCTTAGAAGGGTGGTCCAACCAACAATGCAGCTAGACCTATAGCGTGTTCGCATTGTAACATTTAAACGGTTGGTTCATTATAGATGTCGAATTGTACGCACCACTTTTGCTTCGTTGACATACCACTTGGCTTCAATGGTGGATAAAGGGGGTATTTCTACCTCTTGTTTAATCCATTGCTTCGTTGTGCGTGTTTCGACCGTTGTGGATCCAGTACTCGACTTCACTGATGTTGAAAATTCTGAGCTGAATTGATATACCAGTGGAACGTTTACACTGAACGTGAGTTTAGCAGTGAACTCTAGTCCCTTGTCTACGGTCCAGATGTACTCGTCTTCGTGCTCTACTTGCTCTGATATCTGAGCCTTACCTACCTCACCAGTCTGGTTGTTGTGAAAAATCTGTACATAAACAGCAGAAATCTGTAGCGACTGTACTTGAGCCTTGCCGTAAGTCACCGGTCCGACTTCAATCGTCACAGGTGGGTTCCTGCATTGAAGAATAGGCGCATTTCTCGGCAGCTTGATCCCTTTAGGGACATGGTTATAGTTTTTTATTATTCTAGTGAAGGTTGATCTCTATAGCAAAGTCAAAGATATTAAGTATTATTCCAAATTATTTAGCATTGACTATATTATCCTTTATGACGTAAAAGGATTCATACATTTTTTTCAAGCAACAGAAAAGAACACCCGCATTACGATGCAGATTACATGGTAAAAACTGCGTCCTTCAGTTTATTCTGCTGCTGTCGCCTAAAGCTTTCATCGCCACGCAGCCTGCGCTACAAAAACTGAAGCCAAATATTGTTTAGAGCACAATTGTGATCGCGGTTGAGATCTTGGGATGATTAATACCGACATACAATTTTAGTTTGTAGCTCATAGCGATGCAGTGAAAGCCTACATTCACTGTCAGCTTGAGAAGCGCGGGCCGTGGTTTATGATCACGATTCTTGCTTCGTGATTGGCCCTTCGGCGTTCTTATCGGCTAATGCTGAAATCTCATTGGCTGTAGCGCGATATTGGGATGCTGCGAACTCGTTACGCTCAGCGTTTCTTATACTGTCAGTTACAATACTGCTTCCTGTGACTTTGCTTGAACGCGTTGCAAGCACCGTACACATGAGCTGACAGTAGAAAGTTTTATTACTGCTGTAACGAACGCCGTCTTGGAGACCGACAGGCGTCCAAGCGACCTTCCAAGAAGCCAGCAGACGTGGGAAAACGTCCAGGCATTACTACGTTCCAAGAACCCATTGGGCTCCCGAAAGCCCAAGGACAAGCGGCGGCGGCGAGACGGGGGTGCTGGACAGCGTCCTTTCAAGAGGCCCGCCGACGTGGGAAGAAGACCAGCCACTCGGCCTTCCAGGAATCCCACAATGGCCCACGAGGTCAATGCATCCTTTCCCGACCTTCCCAGGTGGACCCCACCCGTCGGGCGCCCCGCACCCAATTACCTTCCCTTCGGAAGAGGAAGCCGCTGCAGCAGCAATCATGGATGCGCGCCGCGCCGACCCCGCCGACCCCTCGGGGGACAAGCGGACACGTCTTTGGGACAGCTAATCTGCATGGTGTTGATGGCGTCTGTGGGCGGACACGAGGGTGTGTCGCTGTGTGTGGGGGAGGAGCTGACATAGCTAGCTGAAATCCCTACGTGGGGAATGTAGGGAAGCGCGTCCCGTTAAAAGAAGCGGACTTCTTCGGGACTCCTGTCTTCTGATGCTGCTTTTCGACCCTGTACAAATGTAGAGTAAACCCGTTGTCAAAAGAGGCCCTGCTTCCGAGCTCCTTCTGCCTGATGTCCTGGTCGGCGCCTGGCTCCAGCGGAGCCCGACAGCAAGGACGACCCCGGAGCTGTTACAACTGGATGGCAGCCGGTGGGATCGAGTTCAACGACCAGTGAGCGGCGGCGCCGAAAGATTTCATGGACCGTGATCCGAGTCCGGTGAGTGACGGCATCCTTTCTCTTTCGCCAGGCCTGTAAAATAGAGTTGAGAATTTTTGCAGGGGCGTGGGGACTACCTTAAAGTTTGGAAGTTTTGAAGTTGGTACTTCTTGGTAGTGGAGCAGAGTTTGCCGCCCAGATAGGTCGCGGACATGGAGCTGCAGCGCTTGCTGAAATCGGAGTTGCTCGATTTGTGTGAAGAGCTTGGGGTTGAGGCGGGCACATCAATGAAAAAAATGGAGCTCGTTAAGGCTATTCAGGAAGAGGGTCTTGACAACGATGAAATTGAGGTAATGTGGAAACGAATCAGAAACCGAAACGAAGACGATGCAAAATTTAAAGAATTGGAACTTGAAAAACTTCGTCTAGAGGTGGAACTGAGGAAGACGAACGGAGGACCAGAGATGGAGGTAGCAGGCAGCCGAAATCTCTATGACATGTCGAAGCTGATACAACCTTTTAAGGTAGGACAGGACATGGGTCTCTACCTTGTAAACTTCGAGAGGGCATGTGAAAGGGCCCGTTTTAACCGGGACTCTTGGCCGAGAAGGTTGCTGGGTGTACTGCCCTGCGAGGCAGCCGGGGTAATCGCCAGGCTAACTGCGGAAGAGGCGGACGATTACGAGTGTGTGAAGGGCTGTTTGCTCAAAAAGTACCGCCTGTCGGCGGAAGCGTTCCGACAGAAGTTCCGAAGCGTGAGCAAAAAGCCGGAGGCTAGCTACGCGGAGTTCGCGTACGAACTGAGGTCGTATCTTATCGAATGGATGAAGGTAGCCAAGTCGTATGACGACAAAGAAAGGATTCTGGAGGTGGTCGCGCTGGAACAGTTTTATAAGACCCTAAGTGAACCCATGCGGACTTGGATTCAAGACAAAACAGATGTAGACTCCGTCTACAAGGCCGCGGATTTCGCGGACGAGTATAGCTCGCGCAGAAACAACAAAGAAGGAACGGGGAAAACCTTCGAAAAGACAAACTGGGACGAGCGACGCGGAAAGGGATGGAAAGGGCGAGAGCCTACGGGAAGGAATACTGAGGAAAATCGGGGGGATGAGGAAACGAAAGCATCCCAGGGCAGTGACGCGGACGATAGGCAAAAGAAGAAAGCATTCGAGGCAAGGAAGCCTATAACGTGCTTCAACTGCCATGAGACGGGGCACATGGCTGCAAGATGCACTAAACCAAGGGTGGTTTTCGCCTACGCTAGTCAGTGCGCGGAGAATAATGAGCTCCTGAGCCCGTACCTGTTCGACATGACGGTAAACGGGAGGGCATGCCGCGTGTTGCGCGACAGTGGAGCCACCATTGACCTTGTTCACCCTACTTATGTCACCGAAGCCAACTACAATGGAAAGTGTAGTTGGATCAAGTCGGTGTTAGACAAAGGGAGCGTGTGTCTTCCCGTGGCGGATGTCCTCGTTTCTGGTCCGTTCGGAGAGGTTCGCACTGAGGCGGCGGTTTCGGACAAACTGCCGCCGCAGTACCGTTACCTGTTTTCTAACCGAACAGAGAAGATTCTAAGAGAGCAGGGCAAAAGCCTCGGGGAGGGTCTCGTTCAGGCAGTCATAAGAGCTAAAGCTCACGAGGTGTCCACGCGGCTTGCTTATGACGATTCTAGCCCGGGAAATCTAAAAGACTCTCCAGTAAGGGTTTTAGAGCAGAGTAGCCCTAAAGAGACGAGGAAAGGGTTAGAAAGCGAGAAAAGCTCCGCGTTAGACAGGGAAACCCCCGACGAGCAGCTGACGCAGACAGATGGGGTGCTATTAGCCCCTACCTCAAAAGGCTTCGAACAGCTCGTCTCCGAAACAAAGGTAGTGCTCATCGAAGAGCAGAGGGCCGATCCCAGTCTGACCAAGCTTTGGGAAACTTGCAAGGATGGCGTGGCGCGAAAAAACGTCACCTTTCCTGTCCACGAGGACGTGCTGTACTTTGCCAAGTTAATTTTTGTGATTGCGGGCCTGGTGATTGCGGAGAGGGTGGCGTCGCTTACTGGATTTGTGTGTTGCGGTCTGTGTTTCTTTGGGGTGTTGGCCATTCTCGACGACCTCAAAGCTGATCTCTTCAGGAGAGCAGCGGAAACTCCTCCCCTTCAGAGATCTTCCCGTCCGTGGAGGAGCTGTAACGAACGCCGTCTTGGAGACCGACAGGCGTCCAAGCGACCTTCCAAGAAGCCAGCAGACGTGGGAAAACGTCCAGGCATTACTACGTTCCAAGAACCCATTGGGCTCCCGAAAGCCCAAGGACAAGCGGCGGCGGCGAGACGGGGGTGCTGGACAGCGTCCTTTCAAGAGGCCCGCCGACGTGGGAAGAAGACCAGCCACTCGGCCTTCCAGGAATCCCACAATGGCCCACGAGGTCAATGCATCCTTTCCCGACCTTCCCAGGTGGACCCCACCCGTCGGGCGCCCCGCACCCAATTACCTTCCCTTCGGAAGAGGAAGCCGCTGCAGCAGCAATCATGGATGCGCGCCGCGCCGACCCCGCCGACCCCTCGGGGGACAAGCGGACACGTCTTTGGGACAGCTAATCTGCATGGTGTTGATGGCGTCTGTGGGCGGACACGAGGGTGTGTCGCTGTGTGTGGGGGAGGAGCTGACATAGCTAGCTGAAATCCCTACGTGGGGAATGTAGGGAAGCGCGTCCCGTTAAAAGAAGCGGACTTCTTCGGGACTCCTGTCTTCTGATGCTGCTTTTCGACCCTGTACAAATGTAGAGTAAACCCGTTGTCAAAAGAGGCCCTGCTTCCGAGCTCCTTCTGCCTGATGTCCTGGTCGGCGCCTGGCTCCAGCGGAGCCCGACAGCAAGGACGACCCCGGAGCTGTTACACTGCGTATATGAGAAAAAGCAAGTGCTGTGCGTTTGCGTTAGGGTCGCAAGATCCACACTGCCCATACTATATACCAGGGGTGGCCAAACAGTCGCTCGTAAGCCGCCTCTGGCTCTTTGTGGGACTAAGTGCGGCTCGCGGCTCCCTGGTAAGAGTGCCCTTCTTCCCTTCCTGTGTCCCTAGGGCAAACAAAGTTCTAAAATAGAAAGAAAAACTCAGTCTTTGCAGCTTTGTACTACACTACGCACATACAGCTGCACAAACTTTTTGACACACCGATGTGTCCGGTGGCCATGTTTCCTTTATTGTTCGAGAAAGAATTTCGAACCGTATACGCATAACGGACATCAGGAGACAGTGGCTGGATAACGAACCATACATTTATTTTTGCCTAGCGGTTGAGAAACATTATGCATGCCTGGTGTTATTTGTTGTAGTCGACGATTATACTTGTCTTCTTTGAAAAGGACTGCTCTCTCCATATTGTTCCTTGTTAAAAGTAAGCCCCCTTCCCCCCCCCCCCCCGCCCCTCCACACACACACACACCCCTCCTTTTGTTTTTTTCTTGTCGGCTCTAAACTTTTGTAGTTTTATCCGCGGTTTTAACCTAATTCCACTCTGGCCACCCCTGCTTTATACTCACGCAACGCCACGAGCTTTACATACGTACGCTCACTATCCATGGTTGCTTGCAGCAATTCTTTGCGTTCCCGTCTCGTTGGCATCATCGCACGCGGGACGGCGCGGGACTTAGATTGGCTGGACCAAATACTGGTTTCAGATTGCTTGCAGCAGTTTGCATGGAAACATCTAGATGGCGCTGCGTGTGCTTGCGTATGCACCGCATGCAATGGTAAAACAAAATGGCTAGGTGGCGTAAGCTACCGCCCGACCCAATGGGCTCAGGCGTATTCATCCATCCATCCATCCTATGCGTTTGCATTCCGTTGTACTAAAAGCGCTGGTTTGACGCGCTCCGCAGCGTTTCGCTGAGGGCTTGCGTGCTCGTACTCAATGCGAACGTAAGGGTCTTTGCGCTACTCTCAAACTCAGTGTCCTCGACTAGTACACACATTAGAGCCACAATTTAAAAGTAGACTTCAGTTATAAGCAAACACAAACATTAGCTGCTAGGTAGCAAGGCAATAGTGTGGTGTACTGCAAGATTCAATCAGTAATGAATAATGTAAAATTTGACACCAAAATACGACACAAATCGACCGGTCAATTGAATAACGGCGAAGAACCGATGCAGTCTTTCTTAGAAGGAATTTGGGAAGTTAATGTTTGTTTGTGGGTTTCAACGTCGTATCTCCAAGACCTCCGGCTAGCGGTGAGCGATTTACACTGCGCTTGACTTTATTCGATCAAAGTATTTTTACTTGCGAAATCAAATATTAATTGCAGGGTTTCGTGGCTTACGCCTATTGCCTTGGACGAAATAAACTGGGAATGCAGTCACTGCGTGGGCCGATTAAATTTTTGATACCGGGAAATTCTGCACGGCTGTTCTCTTTTAGCAGTAATAAAAAGCGGTTGCCGTTGAATCTTGTTACGCCAATAATTTTATTATTTAATGACTGGACGTTCGTTATTCGAGCCAGAAATGTAGTATATAACATACTTAAAAAGGTCTTGTTCGGGATGGGGGCCTCGTGTTTTGTTATCACCAAAGACATCATAAGTTACCAGCCTTTCATTGTTAGTGCAATTTAGCAGGAGGAATTTGTAAACGATATCTTCGAGATCAATGAGACGGCCGCCGCCTAGAAAGAAAAGAAGTATATTGCACGTTTAGACTTCCAGGGCCCAAGAGTGGGAAGGGTGCTAAATGTGCGGAAAGTTCGACTTTTAAAACAAAGTAAAAAGGTCAATAAATTTTTTAGAGTACAAATCTTAGGCGCCCGTTTCCAACTTGAGTGGCGTCGCCTTCGCCGTCGGCGTCGGCGTAACCGCGCGCTGGATTATGGGTAAATTTGCTCGTTCAATATAGCTGACAAATTTCCCGCTAAATTTAGCGGAAAACTTTCCTTGCCAAATTTAGCAAAAAAACTTTCACCACTAAATTTAACGGGAAAGTCTTTCCGCTAAATTAAGCGAAAACACTTTCCAGCGAAGTTTAGCGGAAAAAATTTCCCCGCTAAAACTAGCGGAAAAAATTCCCCGCTAAATTTAGCAAACAAAATTCCCCGCTAAAATTAGCGGAAAAAATTACCCGCCAAATTTAGGGGACACAATTCCCCGCCAAATTTAGCGGACAAAATTCCCCGATAAATTTAGTGAAAAATTTCCCCGCCAAATTTAGTGGAAAATGTTCCCCGTCAAACTTAGCGGAAGATTTTCCCCGCTAAATTTAGCGGATACTTTTCCCCTAAATGGGAGGTAAGGAGGAGGGGCATACCCTCTTTGTATCTTTCCCTCCTCCTCCTCAAGAGCTGCGCTCTAATTCGGCATTACATGAGATTGTAAACGTCTTCCATTTTTTTAGAACCTGAAAAGAAGCCCCGTAGTCCTCAAAGCGGCAATTGAAAAACAACAAACATAGAAGGTTTTTTTAAAAGTTAAAAATTTGGCTTCAGCAAAATTTAGGATGCCACGAAAAACCGAAGTTTGAGTTTGCTGCGTAGATAAGCAGCGACTGCACAGGGACATCAGACATAACAATTTCTTCTATTACTTCTTAAGTCAAGGTAATTGAAAACTTTCCCCTTAACATGCAGTTCTCCGCAACTAGCCTCCTACTATTGATTTCTTCAGTGCCCATGGCCTAGACATATGGTTCCAATTGGTAACTTACTGAGCGTCATCGAAAACCACTATATCAGCTCTTTTTAGATCGACTTGAGGCTCGTGGGGAACTCAGGGGCGCGCCACAGTTTCTACTCGTCAAGCGGGTACCAAGCTAGCAGTGGCGGAACGCGATAATGATCTAATCATCCGCCGAAGCCAGTGGCCGGGACGGTCTAATTGGTTAACGCATCGCCCCGCATAGGCGGAGGTTGCGGGTTCTATCCCCACTGCTGGCCCAATTTTTTGCCAGCTCTCTTTCCCCTTTGCTTCCCCTAAAATTAATGCAATAAATTAAATCATCACTCTTTCCCCTCTGCGTTAACAACATTACTACGGCTGCACTTGTCAATCTTCACTATATATACCAGGAAATTCTGTATATATATATATATATATATATATATATATATATATATATATATATATATATATCTGCTGGTTGCATATATTCATATCTATGCAACCAGCCTCTGCCGCGTTGCGCGAGAAAAGCACAGCAGAGCTTGGTTGCACAATTTCTCTGCCGGGCGCGGTGCCGTCGGGGCTGACAAGCGATTGCAAACCGAAACCTAAAAACCCGTCGAATTTGTGCGGTTCTTCAGAAAGCCGTAAAATGCTTCGCGTGCCTTCTATCGCTCTGCAATTTGTTGATATAGTGTTTTTCGATGGTGCTGAGCAATTTTCTAATTGAAACCATGCCCTTAAGGCCACGGTCCCACTGAATGTGGCAGTTTAGGTACTTTTTGGCAGGTCATTACTCATCTCCTTTTAAATACTGTTTTTTGCGATTAATGTCATTCGAAAGGCAATGCAATCCTCTTTCATTTGATATTATGTATGTCTTGGTTTTTACTGTTCATGCGTGTTTGTAGCGTTGAGAATATGATGGCGCGGACCCTCACTTGCTCCGCTAGTTCATGTTTCATGAACGATCCATTAAAGATAGCACGGTTCCAATATAGCAGTTTTGTTAAGATGATGTCGGAGCAGAATCTAACGATACACTTTTTTGGTATTTGCACTACTTTGTTTTTTTCATCCCTCCAAATATTGCCCTAAAATTGACATTTTTCAGCACTAATATATTTTTAATGACAAGCGCTAGGGCAATGAAATTAGCTACAGATGTAGTGCTTATAATTGGCAATATGCAAAAAAAAAAGATTAATGTTGTGTAAAATATTTTTGTTTAGATATTTTATATCAAACGTAGCACTTTTTAGTGCTTCGAGTCATGGTACTTCAAATGCCGCTGAGGAAATAATTTAGCTATGACAAAATCTTTTATAAAATTTAGAGCTACAATGGTTGCCCAAGAGGTGGACGATGGCTTTTTTTCATTTTCAAAGTCATAACGCTCCAGGAGCCCTTCAAACTTACCTGTTTTTGATGCATATCTTTTTTGGACATCAAACAGATTTATTGGCATCTAATAACATTTATTGCTTGGAATAGATATACATTGCGATGTATTCAATTTGCACAATGATCTTGCTTTGGTTTCTTAATAGGTGTAGAGCTTAGCTAATTTTAAAAACAATTAAAAACTGTTTGGGTGTTTTGTCGCGCTACCTGGCGGATGGCAGACAAACTGCTGATATCTAGTGTTCAAAAAATTTCCGAGGGCGGCGTTGGCGTTTGTATCATCATCGATCTCCGTGTCTTTTTACCTTTACATTTAAAAAATATATTGGAAGATTTACTATCGATAGATGAATGGTTTAAGTACTGGGTCCGATTAATAAATCTAAGAAAATAATTACACAAGTGTAGCGTGATATAATGTGTTCATTATTCGATATGATTGAAATCAATAAACAATAAAGACGAAGAGGAATATAATGCACCCGAGTTCACTTTATGTCTAGAGTCACTAAATGAGCTTTAAAGTATCGGCATTCCGTTCCCCAAAATTGTTTTGGGCGCCGCCATTTTGGGTCTTGTTCAGAGCAAACGCAACTGCCGATCGTCATGATCCAAAAGTACGACTTCCTCAGCATTAGTTGCGGTGCCAGGAAGCTGATGCAATATTGCAATGCTCTCTCGCGGGTTGTTTAAACATTTGTGGGGTACAGAAAAGCGTTTCCTGTGATTTTAGATAAAGCTTCAGGTAACTGGCAACCATGATTTTAAGCCACAATATAGCCAAGTGTCGTTACTCTGAACCGTGGCTAATTTATACCCGTTACACGAGCATCCTTAACCGTGGTTAAATACCCTTGTTACACGGGCGCTCTTAACTGCGGTTACACAGAGCCACAGTTAGCGCACAATATTTGCGGACAACATTCTGCGGCTATGCAGTCAATGCTATGTGAGAACGTGCGCTTGAGCATCCTGAGAAACCATCAAAACAGTGCACACGCGTTCTTCACTCCTTCTGAAATAGCTGTCCGAGAGTATAGTGCGGTAACTGTGGTGCCGCGTAACAGCAGTTAACTATACTCTCGGACAGCTATTTTAGAAGAAGTGGAGAGCGCTCGTGCACAGATTCGATGTGTGCTCAAGATGCTCAAGCGCACGTTCGCCCATAGCTATGACTGCATAACCAAAGAATGTTGTCGGCCAGTATTGTGCGCTAACTGTGGCTTAGCGTAACTGCAGTCAGGTGCGCCCGTATAACAAGGGTATTACTGGCACAAGTGGGAACAATGAGGAAGAGGCAGGTGTCAAAAGGTAGTGGCTTGTGGAATCCACGGGGCTTACGTCATGGCCCCTCCAGGTATTACAAGCCTCTTGAACAAGAGTATGAATAGTGTCATTAAATAAGCTACGCGTCAGAGTAGCGACACTGGGCCATATTGTGGCTTAAAATCATGTTTGCCAGTTATTTGAAGCTTTATCTGAAATCACAAGAAGCGCTTTTCCGTTCTCAACTTTAAACAGTGTGCGACAAAGCAAAGCAACATTACGTGAGCTTCCTAACACCAAATATAATGCTGAGGATGTCGCACTTTTAAATCTTGACGATCGGCAGTTGCGCCTGCACTGCACAAGCACCAGAATGGCGGCGTTCACAACACTGACGGGGAAGAGAGTGCCGATACTCCAAGCGCAGCTCATTTATTTGCTCTAGTTCCCGCAAAACTCCTTCTCTCTGACTGAAACTGAAAGTAAATATGAATAATACACTAATATTGTAGCTTATTTAGTTATAACCAACTACACATAATGAGAGGAGGAAGCTGCCGGGTAGGTGAAACGTGGGTTTTATGTGCGACCGTACTAACCGTCTCAAAAGAGAGAACCCGCGAGCTTGCGCTGGTTTAAAAAGAGGCATCCAAAGAAAGAGGCGGCACGCTGTGCTCTTTGTTATTATGCGTCTAATTGGAAATTGTTGTGTGTATGTTTACACAGCCGGAGGTTAGTCCGCCTTAGTGGGTGTCTGACTCTCAGCTGTAGATGAGCAGTTTAGCCAGTGCGGTACAACCGCAAACCTGGCGTCTTTAACGTGCACCACGCAGTACTGATACACACGACCGCACGCCGGTACGCTGCTCTTCCAGGGGCCCTAAACTCGTCAAACACAAAGTTGGAGCCGAAAGTTCGCGGAGCGCGCTGATTGGACGTCGGCGACAAAAGTGCTAAGTCATTGTCGCGATTATCCAATCAATGCGCTCCGTCAACTTCGGCCCCAACTTTGTGTTTGACGAGTTTAGAACCCCAGATCGAAACGGGCAGGGGCGGGGTGGCTTCTGCAGCGCGAGCTTTCGCTCCAAGTGCTCCGAGCTGGTGTGCGCTAGACCATGCACTCAGCCACCGACCCCCCCCCCCGCCTGGTGCGTCTAATTTATATACAGGTATAAGCCTTTGAAGATCGACGATGGACGTCGATCGTCTCGAGGTAATGTAACGTAAGAACATTATACAAATAATAAACTTGTTGAAGGACTGAACAACTCAATTTTTCAATTCTTGGATTGTAATATGGCGATAGCCTATTGTACTTACTGTTGATGAAGAGCAATATGAGGCGATGAGGTAATGATTAAATGATGAGGCTCTATGGGGACGACGACATTAGTGGGTGTCGAACCACAACGTACAGTGCCAGACTTGTTTCAAGTATCGTGTACCCAAAGACTTTCTTCACCCGCAACAGAATATGGTAGAATCAATGAGGATGCTGCTTTACAACTGCACTGTGCAGAAGTGCTGCTTATTCGTTAAAAGGAGGGACGAATTTCTAGGAGAATTCCCTGATTGACTACTCGGAACAAATGGCCTCGTTGACGTAAAGTGTCCCCGTTCCAAAAGATTCTTGAAGCATACTTAAACCGCAAAGGAGTATGAGGCGAAAAATAAGAAAATGGAGCCTGGTGCGAAAGGTACAAATCACCACCATAGCTTCTACTATGAAATACATGGGCAGTTACACAATACACAAAGAGAGTTTTGTGATTTAGTTATATTTACACTCAAGGGCATTGATATCCAACGTATTCAGAGAGATGACACCTCCTGGTCAACCAACATAGAGCCTTTTCTACTTAAGTTTTACATGGAAAGCCCGACTTCCGCTGAAATTCCTCTCGTAGACGAGTTGTCCGACCGAATAAACTGCCATTACTTCCGATCTGGGAATCTTTCGCTCTTTGTTCGTAGGCCATAGTATCATGAGATGGAGGGGTGTGGCTCTTCGTCCGCCGAATATCGCTTCGCCGGGTTTTTTTCCGTGTAAGATGAGACCGTCGCGTGCTGCCGGAACAAGAACCTGGCGATTCTTCACTGAACTGCTTCTTCCGTAAGCTTCAGAAGGGCTTTTTTTTTTTCGCACACCATATGTTCTGCTTGCCCGTTAGTTGCAGGATGGTATGGCGCACTAATGTGATGCCTGATGCCGTTTTTCTTTTTTCTTCAAAAACTTGTTTATTTTGTTTGAAGCAAGATTTGGCGCGTTATCAGAGAAAAGTATTTTCGTTAGGGCAAAAGTAGGTAAAAGAGACCGTAGAACGTCAATGACGCGTTTGGACGTCGTGAAAGGCATCGTGTAAACTTCCAACCACATAGAGTACGCATCGTCCATGACTCCGCAGATGCGGATACGTTTCGCCGCCCACCGACTGAATAGTGGATAGTTCTCAGTTACTGTTCATGATGGCGTTGGACTCAAGGAAGACTTCGAGTCTTTCCAGAAAGTTAGCCCAGGTGCCAGGACTTTTGTCGAAAGCGGTAAGTGTTCGAAACGTCGACAACGTCGGTAGCCACGTGTTGTGCTTGACACTGGACACTTACCATTCGCTGAGAAGAAACTTGCATGCTCGTCTGCCACGAGTCGTCCGATATCAGGCCATCACCGCAACACCATCTCCCGACAAAAACGCATGTCCATAGTTAGCAATGACGTGAACTTATAAATTCCCGAACGCTCATAACTTGCCGTCGCTAAACGCCGTTCATTCATAGCGTCATCATTGCAAATAAACGTCTTCCTATTTCTTCTGATGGTTTTCATCATATTCCTCCTAAGCTGTACTTACAACATTATGTGTGTCGGTACTTCCGAAAATATTGCAACGGCGTTTGTTTTCTGGGAACCTATAATGTAACAACCTTTACAACATCTGCCGTACCCCGTGAAACACAATATTTCGGGACGTTATTTTTGGTCGTCATTAAAATGCTGAGGTAAGCACCGTAAATCGCGACTTGACGTCCGCTTCCACTGGTGTCTTGGAAGATTGGGTCTACTGAGCGTGCATTCCTACAGAAGAAATTTTCATTGATACAATATTAACACGTCAATCAACATTTGATTCCTTCTTGGTAAGATTTGTTGCGAAAGCCCGTTACAACCGCCGAACCGCATCTCCGCATACATCCGTTTGCAGGGCCACGCTACTTGAGCTAGCTGAGCACAGCTGGCAGCGGCGCGAGCAAGGCCACGAGGGGAACGTGATGGTGCTCGAGCCATCCCACTGTGAACCAATGTTTCGGCCACCCCACAGGTGCGTGTCGCCATCTATTGGTTGAACTAAAGCCTTGTTCAAGATGGCTGCCGTGGGACCGCAGCCTTAATACGCGAAAATATTTAACAATCTAATTATCCCGGACTTCAATAATTTTCCTAAATAGGCACCTGGCCCACGACCAAAAACGACATAAGCTTTTTTTGTTGCGACGCGTAGTTTTCGCAATATCGAGTTTGTCCACTTTTCGTGAAACACCCGGTATATAGGGTGTTTTTTTATGCTTAACACAATTGTTTAAAAATAGCCGCTTGTGGAGTAGAGTTATATGGCCAGGGGTCATAATACGTATAGGGGGCTAATCGTAACGATCAGTCGGCTAATTAATTAAAATTCGTTAATTAACTTTTTAATTAGTTAAAATATACATATAGTTCAAATTAGAAATTTTCTCAGCGTCATCGAAAACCACTAAATCAGTCATTTTCAGAAAGACTTCGAGCACGTGAGAAGCGTAGTAGTGCACTAAAGTTACCACTGGTGGAGCAGGTACAAGGCTGGGGCTAGATAAAAGACGGAAATATTGCGCGGGCGCCTTACCGCAACCGCTAGCGTATAAATATATATATATATACCCGACAAATCTATTGAAATGTTGAACCTTAACTCTGCCCCTTGCTTTGATGGCATATCATCACCAAGGGTTTTGTCTGTAACCAAAGAAATTGCTATAGTTTTCGTAATTTTAGCTCGCTTATACCAGGCATCTCCTTTAACCTCTGATATTCCTTCTGACTGGAAACATGGGAACGCCATACATTTGCTAAAATATGTTTGCCGAGATCTTCTATCGAACTTCATACATATATCCCTTACCAGCATACCTTGTAAAATTGTAAAGCACATATTATTTACTCTCCCGTAATAAACTGCCTAGTTCAAAATAACCTGCTCCATCCAAGTCAGCATGGTTTCCGAAAAAACCTGAGGCAACTTTCAACTTTTTTTTTTGCATCTGACCTCCATAAAACTTTCAACAAGTCACTTGCTACCCGTGCCACTTTCATAGATGTTTCCAAGGCTTTCGACACTGTACCTCATCAGCGTTTACTACTGAAACTTTCCCAACTTAATATTGAAGACAGTATAATCGACTGGATACCTTCATTACTAATGAATCGTCAGAAATCTCTTAGTATTAACAATGCTGATTTTCTACCTCTGCCAGTTTAATTATGAGTCCCACACGGAAGTGTTTTAGGTACCTTACTTTTTTATAAAATTGTAATATACATCAACGATCTGATATATTCTGTTACTTCATCCAGATGCCTTAAATTGTTCGTTGTCATATGTTTTAGTAATCTTCATCATCAGCAACTGATAGAATTTTACCTCGAAAACAAAATCCTCAAGTGAATGGGGGAGGTAATGTATCAAGTTTTTTAATAGCTGCGAACAATACTAAAATATAGAAAAATAAACATAAAACAATTCACAGTAAGCTTTTTCTCTTTCAAAAAATTTCTTGTTAGAGCTCTTCACAAACATTGGTAGTTCGAAAACCAGTTTCGTGGCAGTAATGAATGATAACATATCTGTAAAGTGCGTGTCTGAATAGTGTGTACTTACATTGTTGGATGGGGATCTGTATAAAAGAGGAAGCACGCTGAGGTGAAAATTTGAACGCCAGACAGGGACATCGCTTGATTTTAGAACAAAACAGCATATTCTATATGCTAATCACTTTTGCAGTTCAAGCCGGAAGTAGAAATATATCGTCACATTTGTGTGTCTCTGTGGGTTTGGTAGAATGAGCGCAGTGTTTTTTTTATGTTGAACACTACGCTTTTAGATCAAATAGTAAACTGGCGCAGAGCTTTAGCGTTACTCCATGACGCACTTTCATGCCAGAATATTAGCTTTATTCGATAAACAGGGTGTTTTATTTATTTCGAACAGATTAATTAGATCAAATTGTAAAATAAACACAAAGGGGCTTTGTGCAGGTGTGTTACACGGCCAGGGGGGAGGCATTATTTAGGCTTCTAATTTTCCATGCAAGTCGGATGATGACCTAAAATGTGTTAATTACCATTTTAAGATAGTGTAACTAAGCATATGGTTACAATTAAAATATCAATGGGCGTCATCGAAAACCAATAAATGAGTTTACTTTAGAACGACTCGAAGCGCGTGGCAAACTCGGAAATGCACCAAAGTTACACCACTCGTGCAGAACCCTCAAATCTGGCGGCGGGGAAGCGCGCATGATTATGAAACGAGGGTTCTCTGTTCAGAGGTATTTGAAGAATATTATCTATAATTAAAACCATAAAATACACCACTAAAATTTAGCTGATACTAGTTTTTTCATGAGCATGAACACTTGCGATTTTGAAGTTGGTAAGTACTGTTTAATTGTAAAGTTGATAGGTACGACTATGTCTGTGATGACCATCAGTTGTGTGCGGCATGCAGCACACTTTGCTACCGGAAGCGTCAGACAAATATCAAATTCCTGTTATAGCTGTGGCGGCATTTCGTACATTTTGTTACCCCATTATCCTGTTCGTTGTAACGAGAACAGATTGTTCAGAACTGCAATCTCACTGTATAGAAATGGTCAAGCCGCGTAACCTCTTAACAAAGACAGTTAAAAGATACTCTCCACAAAAGGTGGCAGAATCGTTTTTTTCAGCAGCTGGTGAACACTATTTACTAAGTTTTGCACTCACCAACGCGAGAAGAAGGAGGTGAAGCTGAAGGCTATGCGCCATGTTGCTTGTTCACAAAATTATGGACTTCGAGGGTGCTTTCTTCCCTTTGGGTACCTTACATGCTTCGATGTAACTACCTTTTATGCCGGGAAAAGCTTTGAAATATACAACAGCGAACATAAAAAAAGATACAGGGCGTCAAAGAAATGTATTATATAAGAAAAGGTTGTAGCTTCCTTCCGACACGAAGATGTTAAACTAGACGCCACAATACATTTCTTTAAAAAACATCTGGCGCACTCGCCGTCTGCTTAAGACATTGTGAAATTCCGATGTACGGCACGCAAGATTATCCGGAATCGAAGACGAAGTTGACGTTGGTTTAACCCTTCGTGATTTTATAACGCAGAGAAGGCAGTAGGAAAGCAAGACAGAGTATATAATTGCCATTTCTGTTCGCTTTATTTTTTTATTTCTTGTGTAGGTTATGAGGTTTTAAAGACAAGTGATAATAAAACCTGCCGCTTCCAGGAAATACGACGTGTGTCACTAGGCACATGCATGCATCGGAACAGCCCTACGATTCCCCTTGCCGCGAGGTCTGCTGGGATTCTCTGGAGAGGTCTACTGAGTATTCTCTTCACACCACACTTTCAAAAGAAGTCACACTTACAGGCTGCTAAGCCCGGCAATCTTGACGGGGTGGAATACACGTTGCGAAATCAGAGGAAAAACTCGCCGCCAACTCGGGATTGGCAGCCACCGGCTCAGTTATGGCCGCCTGTGATTACCCCTTATTTATTTATTTATTTATTTATTGAACACACCGTCAGGGCCCGAAGTCATTATAGAGGGGGAGAGCAGGTACCAAAAGATGAAAGGAAAAAATGAAAGACGTTTACAACACTCTGTAACACGGCATTAGAGCGCGGCTCTTGAGGAGGAGGAAAGAAGGGTACTGAGGGGAGGGTATACCCTTCCTCCCTCCTCATCCTCCCTGCTAGTCCTCCCCTCCTCCCTATTTCACTTACTCCTCCATCCTACTCCTCCCCTATCCCCCCCCCCCCC
Source organism: Ixodes scapularis (assembly GCF_016920785.2). Lineage (NCBI taxonomy): Eukaryota > Metazoa > Arthropoda > Arachnida > Ixodida > Ixodidae > Ixodes > Ixodes scapularis. The sequence goes on along the minus strand of NW_024610028.1, from coordinate 87,096 downwards.
TTCCCGCGCGGTGCATTACGCGAAACGTCCCATAATGCAACGGGCGCGTGACCGCGGTGCGTTATGGGACGTTTCCCATCATGCACCATGAGGTTACGCCGACGGCGACGCCGACGCGTCACGCCGACGCGCTCACAGATGGCGACAAACTTTCCAGTTATCATAGAAGAATGGATAGCTGGGCGAGTTGGCGCGAAAAAAAGACGAGGACGAAGAAGAAACGCACGTGACGAGTGCAGTGCACGTCACGTGCGCGTATTTATGCAGCGTTCAGTCTGAATCAGTATACATGACGATCTTCGCAATTACGTGTGCACGAGAGCGCGTGAGGTGGCGGGGGGGGGGGGGGGGGGGGCACTGGGTGGGTCCTTGCGCTCGCGCCGTTATGACTTTCGCTGTGGTGCCTGTTTGGTGTAAAATGGATTATTAGCGGCGAGATGTTTGGGTGTTGCCCTCCCATGGTTACCTCTCGTGACGTCATTACCTTCTGAACAACAAGTTTGGTGGTGTTTGTAATTAGCATGGTGGAAGCTGGAAATCAATGCGCTTTAAACCAACACAAACAACACCGTCGAAAATCGAAGTTCTTACATTGCTCTTATTTCTGTCGATGAGAAATCCTTTGCCCAGGTCAGAGTCAGCATTCGGCCAATCGTGGAAGGCCGACCACTGCGACACTCTCGATCACTCAGGTCGCCAATAGGCTGTACGAGGCACTGATCGGCGACCTATGGGCGATCACATAATTGTTTCAATCTTATTTTCGTCTTTCACGGTTTAGAGGTTTTTTCAATCTCTTAAACATATAATCGTATATAGTTGAAATTCATTGCATTTGTTTAATTTTTACTATTTTTTGTTTTGATCAACTCTGTTTTAGTCCTATTAGTCTAACAATTTTTGTAGATGAACTTCATGATGTAATTAATATAGTTTCATCTCAATACCCCACGCTTCCTTTATCTCTGCTTGGCGATTTTAACATTCCGAACACGTATATCATGGAACACTGAACCGCCCAGTATACGGCCCCGTCTCCTCTTTAGCCAATAAATTCTTGAACTTGTGCTCTGTATTTTCCTGTACACAACTTATTAAGCAACCTACAAGGACAACACAATCTGTCGCGAACACCCTTGATCTTGTTTTGACATCCGAGACTAGTTACTGGCCTGGCTTAAGCGATCACTGTTTGCTTACTTTCCAGATTTGCTTGTCGCGACCAAAGAACCTTAAAAAAATATTTGTACTATACAAAAGCAAATTTCGAAGCAATTAATTATGAACTGTCCATTTTTCTTGATAACGTTTGAATGGTTTTGATAATCGCACTGTACGAAGAAATTGGGCCATTTTTTGAGGCTAAAGTGAATGATTTAACGAATAAATACATTCCCATTTTCACCATCATATCTAATAGTGATGTTCCGTGGTATAGCCGTAACCTAAAACGTTTATCAAACAAAAAGAAGCGCTTATATAGATAAGCTAAACTATCTGGTAACGGTGCCCACTGGACTCCTTACAAGCATGCCTCCGACGAATATGTAGCTGCACTAAAAATGCTAGGGAAGAATTTCTTCCAAAGCACTTTGCGATCAATGTTAATAAACGGCATCAGAAAAATTTGGTGTGTTAAACAACCAACAGATGAGGATACGATCAATTTAGTTGACAGCACTGGAAACGTAGTTCCTTCTAGCCAGTGTGCAGTGGTGCTGAATGAAATGTTTTCATGCAACTTTTCTGTAACTTCAAAAGGCACAGACACCCCAAAGGTCGTATTTTTTTTTATTGTCTAAAACGATGCAAGTTGCAGTCATAGACACGCAAAAAAAAAACCCGCATCGCGAAAAGAAATTTTCCCGCGCGCGCGCGCGCGCCTTTTTATTTTTGGCGTTTGATTTTCCCGCCTCTCGCCTCCTCGCTTCTTTTGATCGGTGACGTCAAAAATCAAGAAATTTAGAAGCTTTGTAGGCGACATCTCTATAACATTTAATAACGGCAATCCTAAAACATGTTTTTTAACGCAATTGCGAACGCACTACGGCCCTTCTTTTTGAAATACCAAAAATCGGGAGTTCGTTGTGGTGCCATCTCCTGGATTTGTATCCCCCCACGGAAAACAGGCGACACCGCTCAAAACCGGTCCGCCGCAACGCCAGCGCTCGCTCCTTTCCTCCTTTCTTTGGGTCGCCATGGCAACAGCAGGGAGTCGTGAAAAAAAGTGGACTCTCAGGAGTCCGCAATATTTGACGTCAACGCACCGGCGCGGATCGCGCGGGAACTTTGAATTCGGCATTTGGAAATTGATTTTTACTTCACAAATACTGAATTCCCAAATTTCAGACTTTGAGGGTAATGTCCCGGCATCGTTTTCAATCGCTTCCGATAATAAAAAAAATATGATTTTGATGTGTCAGTGCCCCTTTCAGGTGTCCCGATACCCGATACTCATGGCTTTGACTGCCTTGTCATGTCTCCCATACTCATTGAACCTACTGGTGTAGAGAGCCTCATTAGGTCACTTAAACCTTCTTCGTCTCCTTGATGCGATTCAATTAATCCCATGTTTTTGAAAAGTGCAAGTGTCTATTCTTCTATTATATGTTCTAAGATTTTTCAGCAGTCGCTTGACAACGGTTATCTTCTTGGTGAATGGAAGGTCGGACGGTGATTCCATTCCATAAATCAGGTAGCAAGTCTTCTCCTTCCAATTACCGACCCATTTTACTAACCAGCATTCCTTGTAAACTTCTTGAACACATTCTGTTTTCGCATCTCGTTACATTTCTTGAATCAAACTGCTTTTGCACACCTTCACAGCATGGCTTCCGCAAAACTTACTCCTCTGAAACTCAGTTGGTATCCTTTAGGCATAAACTAAACCTAATTCTTGAGCATTCCTCATTTGCCGATTGCATTTTTTTAGATTTCTCTAAAGCATTTGACAAGGTATGCCGCAAACATTTACTATATAAACTACACCAACTTAACCTTGATCACGAACATCTCGCATGAATCGAATGTTTTCTTCTGAACCGTTCACAGTTTGTTTCAGTTAACAACTCTAACTCGCAGCCAACTGGTGTTCCCTCCGGTGTGCCACAGGATTCTGTTCTTGGTCCTTTTTCCTTATCTACATAAACGATCTACCTTCTTGCGTTTCTTCTAAGATTCTCTTCTTTGCCGATGACTGCGTGGTTTTTCGTGAAATAGCTTGCGAAGATGATATAACTAACCTTTAGTCGGACATTAATGCCATCTCTGAATGGTGCAAACCGTGATATATGGATCTAAACGTTAATGAATGCAAATATATGCGGGTATCTAGAAAAGCAAATAGTAAAACATAAAATAGCGCAACAGAAAGACAAGGACAAGAAGTATACAGGACAGGCGCTGTATACTTCTTGTCCTTCTCTTTCTGTTGCGCTATTTTATATGTTCTACTGAGATGAACCAAGTAGCCCAACAACGTACACTAGTAAAAGCGAATAGTTTTCCCACCTACTTTCTAAATCACCGTGCCCTTGATTCCGTCACTTCTTACTGTTGCGACCGAGGAGTTCCCGGGGCAGCCTCAGGCAGGGCCAGGCGAAGACACGGATCGCAAACTGACTCCAGGCAGGAACATCAGCAGGAGACGGGAGGGTCTCTCACGATTAACTCTGTTTAATTACATATATACAGAAGTTTCTACATCGTCGAAGAGCACAGAATGGGCAGCCGAACAGGTCCTTATATAATTAAATTGGTGTTCTGGAGCTGCCGTGCCATTTTTTGGTTCGTGCCGCATTCCAAAGTTGGCCTCGACGTCAGCCTCCTCCTCTCGGCCCCGATGCTCGGTCGTTGTTCTCCGAATTGAGGGCGACTAGGAGGGTCTCGCGTATGGTAGACACAACAGACTGTCCATCTGTTCAGGGTCGGATTCTGCCTGGCGTTCTCGTAGAATGCAGACGCCTCCGTGGAATGCAGACGCCGTAGACAGAACACACCGACGGCAACGTTCTCGGGGAAGGCATACGCAAGGCAGGCGCCGTAGAGAAAGCACACCGACAGGAACGTCGGTTCTGATGCCCTTGAGCCCAAGAGAAACGCTTCTCCGGTTTCGGTCGAACGCTCGAAAAGGGTTCGGATCGCACGCCAACCGTCTCGACGTTCGCTTGGTCGTCGTCCGCACCGGAATGCAAGGTCGATTTTCACAAACACAGGGAGATCGAGACGGGTCATAGCAGCACCGAGAACGGCTCAGACGGATGGTTTCCGATTTAAACAAGACGGTCGGGCGGGCTCAAAGAGAGGCCGGAGGAAGAGACGCGGCCCGGCCAAGGCCGATCGCAACACTACAAATACCTTGGTATTCATATTACAGCCGATCTCACCTGTACCGACCGTATCTCGTATGTTATTAACAACGCTAACAGAATACTTGGATACATCCAACGTAACTTCTCAAAAGCCCCTTCGTCCATAAAACTTTTGTTATATAAAACACTAATCCGTTCAAAACTTGAATATGCTTCATCTGTGTGGGATCCTTACCAAGAAAATTTAATAGGTTCACTTGAAACGGTTCAAAATAGTTCAGTTCGTTTTATCCTATCTAACTATAACAGAAAAGCCAGCATAAGCTCAATGAAATCTAGCCTCAACCTACCAACTTTAGCATCTCACCAAAAATTATTTCGACAATGTCTATTTCACAAGCTCTTTCATCACCCACATCTGCGCCACGATCTTATTTTACCTCCCCAGTATACCTCATCCAGGTTGGATCATGCTTTTAAGGTTGAATTCCACTCTGAAAAACTAACGCTTTCTTCAGTCCTTTTTCCCGCGCACATCAGGTGGGTGGAATCGCCTTCTCGCACCTACGGCAGCCATCGAAGACCACAATCTTTTCAAGAACGCCTTAGCTATTATTGTATGATTAGGAGCCTCTTATATGTCTATACTGGTAACTGCGCAATGTTGTACTATCTTATGAAATGTAATCCACTCCACTCTATAATGCCTCAGGCCTTCAGGGTAAGCAAATAAATAAATAAATAAAAAATAAGTTTCTTTCTTAGAACGCCCCGGTAAAAAATTATTTCTTCTCCTTTTTCAACACCAGCCACTTCCTTCACCTTTTCTTTCTCGTTTTATATAAACCCGTCCTTTGTGAGTTAGCGCCTATCCTATCCACTTCTTAGTCTGTTCTTGTCTTAGCATTATATGTAATTTAGTATGTATAGCCAACTAGCACGCCAGAATATTTTATTAAAATGATAGCTGTGAAGGCTATACGTATCGTAAGTTTTATACAGAGGAATTTTCAACAGGCTTCAAGACACCACATAGAATCAAGCCATACCCCTGTCACACTGACACCTTCGCTTATTTATGTTTCTCAAAAACCATTGACAAATGGAATTGTTTGCCGATACATGTGTTCTAGGAAAATATTTAGTCTGTCCTCCGGTGGTCAGTGGTGTTTTTCATATTATACTACAGTCTTCATAGATATAGAGTGAATATTTATATTACAAGTGTAGCTAAAAAATACGGCCAACACTCCACAATAATGCGTCACGGCGATGCAAGTTTTTCTAAAAGTAAAAAAGCTCCTTTTAGATGTAGGGGTTAATGGCAAACTACAATCAAAAGGCTACATTTTATGCTGAAATGTGACCTGGGCGCTTGACAGCGTAGACATTAGTCACGAGACGTTCGTTGACGTGGAACATCTCACCTTCCACTACGTTACCGGTAGGCTTCAGACATAAGCATGGCAGACGTATTCTACAAGCCATTTATAGATATGTGGGTTGCACTTATCTAATTGCGCATCGGCGTATGTTGTCAACTTTGGCGATGGGAACCAAAAACCATAATCATATTTCAAAGCTTGTTCACTTTTTTGTTAGCTGAAGTGCCATGTTGCCGTGCTTTAAATATTATCTGGACCTCCAGATAGCTCTTATATGATACCACAGTAAAATGGCAGCAGAAACACCATGAATCATACCCAGGGTCTTTTGTTTTCGGCTAAAATCCCGATATTTCCAATTTTTGCACCCGCAACGAGTTTGATAAAAACCCGGCTAGCCCGATTTTTACGACAAAAACCCACTTTCCTTGGAGCCGAAAACCACCTGAAAGTCTGGAAATTAGTAGACGTTCTAAAATCACTTTTACATTTGTCCCCAAAGTTGCTAGTTCGAAGAACACATATATTTTCTCGTTTGCGTTACAACCGACACATTTTCGCTTCCAGACGAGCCTAAATTGTACCTGGAGGCTGGAAGCATTCCGTGGAAGCTCAGTACTGACCCTGTGATCATTTGGCATCAGGCTATTGCGCGATACCCTAGCTAACAAATATCGCGGCGGCAATGTTTGAAGTTATAAAAGGACCTGCGCTATTTCAAGAGGAAATTAAATTTTTTTATAACGGATTTGAATTGCTCTTTCGCCACCATGACCTCAGGTCATTCGTGGGGAAATAAAACCTGGGCAGTACGGTGGGGGTGAAATGCTTAAAAGTGGTGCCTGAGCCGGGCCGTAAGCCATCCATATAGACTTCATGTAGAAGTAAAGACAAAAATGTGGGAGACAAGAAATATTATGTGAGCTCAAACACTATGCTTCTGCGTATTATTTGTAGATTGTTTAAATTTTTAGTCTTAGTAAAAATACTAACACACTCAAACCGACACGCTATAGTTAATTTTATGTGAACTAGCTGATTTTGTTTCTAAATATAACCCGCCAAGACACGAATTCCGGAATGACTCCTTGAACAGCCCGATTTTCCCCGGATTTTCAGGTGTAAGAATAGCCGCCCGAGTTCTACTCCCCCATTTTTCAAAAATATGCAAAGCGAAAATAAAGGCCCTCAGCACACCCTATTGAGATCGCGCCAAGTAACTTTGCGCCGGTGTGCGGGAGTGGAGAAAAAGAACATGAATATTTATGGACAGAAGTTATAAATCATCAGCAGTGATGCGCAAAGACTGTTTCAATATTGTTATCACTTCGGCAGCGTCACCGAAGCATGACGATACTGTTTCTACTGTTTGTTTGTTTTATTAACTGTTTTGCTATTGGCCCGTGGCAGCGCTATATATACTTCCATGCCTACCCGGAATAAAGCTTTCTTACCCTGGTAGCCTGCCTGCCTGTTTGGTCTTCGCGGTTCTGTCCTACCGCGAGATGACAAAGAGACAACAAATATTAAAATAGTTTTTAATCTGCGGGGAGGAATATATATAAAAAATGAAGATAAAAAGCAATGACGACAATAATCCCTGGAGAAGGAGAACAAGAGGGACAAATGTGACAAATGTCAAAAGAAGAAAAATGTGGAGAATAACATAGAGGACGATTTCCACAAGAAAAAAGTTTTGCGCAACGTTTATGAACTGCGCAAAATATAATTGTTGAAAGATTTCGTTGTCAGACAAAAAAATCCTTCATGCGCTTGAAACACGCCAGTTTCTTTAAAATAACAATGGTCTATTACGTACACTCCCTCGCGGATTGCTGTTATGAAAACTGTATTTTCTAATCTGGCCCTTTCGATGTCTGGCTCTACGATTCTACTTTAATCAATCGGCTGTTTGCGCGATTAGGCAATGCCTATTTTAATCCGGTGCCGGTAATGTTTTCACTTGCTTGATTTTATCAGGCATTTTCCCCCACATCTCACCAGATTTCGCCATACGACATGGTCTACTAACTGGCATGCGAACCTTTCCTATAAATGCCACCAAATGAAAAAAAAAAGTTTTTGGTCATACTTTTATTCTTTGGCAACACAGAACTATATTCTGTTTTACCTCTTGTCCCCCTTTTCCGGGGTTTATTATCGTCATCATTATCGTGAATCTCTGCTTTTACCCCCGTGGCAGATTTTCCCCCGCTTTGACCACTCCTGCAAGTTGCGGCCCCTTTTTTCGTCAACTACTTCATACAGTAATTCAACTTTACCTTTGGCAATAAACGGTTGGAACATACTACCAAATGACATTGTTACCATAACTGACACACATAAATTCGCCGCCTCTGTAACCACTTTCATATCTTCATTATCCGACTAGTTCCCTCTTCTATTTTGTTAAAATTATGTGCGGAAGTGTTCGATTAAGGAAAATAATATCAAATGTACCACTCCTTTGTGTAATGCCCGTAAGGGCCTTCAAGGATAATAAATGATGATGATGATGATTGTTGTCCAGCTAGCTTGCACCTTTGCACTTAATTGCATTATAATTTCTTTTTCAATAATCTTTTTCTTTTCATATTTCTGCCAGACAGCGAAAAATTGGAACGATCTGTCGACCGACGCCGTGCTCCACTCCAACCCCGCCCCTTTCAAGGGATTCATCAAAGAAATGTTTTGATGTTTCGTACTAACCTCATGTAATACCCCTTATTTGGGGCATTTGAGGTTTAATAAATAAACAAAATAAATAAAAATGAAAAATATAATAAATTTTATGCCAACGCTATGATGGTTCACAATAGCACCGCGGTACACCCTAGACAGTAAGGGATGGAACCGGAGACAGCGGAATGCAAGCCTGGTGGGATAGCCGCTGCGGCACACCTCTTTTCGTTTTCTTTATTGTGAGAAAAACACACATCAGGACTGAAAGATACACCACGTGCCCATGCTTAGGGCCGTTTTCAGTGTTAAAACTCCTTCATGTCTATTAAAGCATCTAACGGACCGGTCCACTCGGGTGGGGTCTGACTGCGTTCCAATACATTCTGGATCTGTAGCACAAGTTCTACTAAAATAAGTGTGCCAAGTTAGGGCGGACTTCAACACGCCATACAGCAATAAGTGATATTCACAGTCTATACAAGCCTAAGGCCATAAACAAATCGTATGAAACATTTACACCCGTTTCTACAGGGAGAAAGCGGATGGCGCAATGATCAATGCACACGTATTTTTTGAACGTGTGCTGTAAAACATCCTCCAAAATATAGCATCCCAACAATGCAAGAGGGCGTGTTCAATAGTTTGTGGCAGCCGGCACAGCAGGCAATGTACGTTGTTCAGGCTTATGTCGCGGCTGGTTTCTTGTCAGGCTTCTTTTAAACCTCTAAAGATTAATGATCTGGTGATGTCTTGGAGGTTCCTTGCGGTTTCTTTGGCGTCTCGTAGGAAGACTAAAAGCTCGACCGTGTTTGGGCTATAGCAAGGTTGGTAGATGGAAAAGTAACCCCGACACAAAACTGGTATTCAAATTTCACCAGATTTGACGAAATTGTCTTCAAAACTCTTACTTACAATTCTTGTCCAGATCACAATTTTGGAGAAAAAAAAAGAAGTAAATTAATTCAGTCAGGTTTAGGTACATATACACATTTCTCAAAGTGCTCGATGTGACAAAGTCACTGTGAAACAAATCGGACCAGTGGATTGTGGATGTTACAAAGAAAAAAAAAACCCAAGACTACAGGCAAACACGACAGATCCATGGAAATGTCTGGCCTTTAATGTTAGATTTTAAATGTCTCACCTATCAAACTACACATACACCTTTTAGTGTATATGTCGCTTTCATCCGCACTCTCGGACATTTTGTAATTCTTAATATTCACCATCTCCTTTGCTACCTTAATTTCAGTTCATTAATACCACAATGCACGTTGCAATGTCTTCTGAGAAGAAGAAAAAAATATTTTGCGCAACGTTTACGAGCTGCGCAAAATATAATTGTTGAAATTTTCGTTGTCAGACAAAAAATCCTTCATGCGCTTGAAACACGTCAGTTTCTATGAAATAACAATGGTCCATTATGTACACTCCCTCGCGGATTGCTGTTATGAAAACTGTATATTCTGATCTGGCCCTTTCGATGTCTGGCTCTACGGTTGTACTTTAATCAATCGGCTGTTTGCGCGATTAAGCAATGCCTATTTTAGTCCGGTGCCGGTAGTGGTCTCAGTTGCTTGATTCCATCACGCATTTTCTCCCGCATTTTACGAGATTTCGCCAGATGACATGGTCTACTAACTGGGAAGCGAAGGTTTCCATGGTGCCATCAAAAAAAAAAAAAAAATTTGGTCATACTTTTGTGCTTTGGCAACGCTGGGCTATGGTCTTTTGCAGATTCAGAATAAGAGTACAAGCCTCCCTCCAACAATACCCTCTGCTTGCTATGATTGCTGGCTTTGTTTTCTCCAACGTGCCCGCTGCTAATGTGGAAAGTGTGGAGAGCTTTGTGGGAGGAACTTCACCAGCGAGTCACAAACTGCTACAGACTCTAGAGGTGTCGGAAGCGTCGCCTCTCCAAGCTGTAAATTCATATTGTCAACTTGGTTTAAACAGCCTTTCCGCCTCCATCGCCTCTCGCGGCATCAATGTACACCACTCGCCAGACTTTTACGGAACACGCGAACTGCGGTTTATACCATGGTAGCGGTATTCCGGTTGCAGCTGAGCTACGATTGCCTGACGTGGCTGACGTGGCCCTAAAGAAACCATCCCGAATTCACAAAGATTGTGAATGGCACGGACAAGAAGGAAGAGATGAACGCAGCGCTGTGCTGTGTTCATATCCTCTGTTCCCATATTCTTCATGATCTCGTTTTAATAATCGTCTACCAACTGGTCCAATAATCAGCACTTGTCAACAAACTGTGCTGCTATTAATTGCTATACATTAACACTGTGCTTATAGTTAAATCCCACACTCGTTTATTAGTGATAAAAAAAACTAGGGTGCAAGATAGCTAGTACACGCTTTACAAAATTAATTTATTCAAGACTTATTTTCTAAATGATGACACAAACGCAGAGAAGTTTCAAACACAGCTGAGGTTTAGTGGACCAAAAAATTCATACGCGTCCCAAAGAGGAAACGTGGGGGAACACTCAAAGGCACTCTTTACAATTCATCGTTTCCTTGCCACCACTTTAAAAAGGTAGTTGCTTCGTCGAGCTTATAGCGTTATACTGTTCACAACCCCTAACAAACCCACGGACAATGAACGCAAAGGAGCAATCAACTAATGTCTGGGTAAATTTGATTGAACAAACAACAAAGAATGCCCTTGATTATTCCACCAAGGAAATAAAAAAAATATCATGCGCAACATCATGATTCCAAAAACAGACGGACATCACGTAGGTTTCCAAAATAACTGTATGCAAAGAAACCTCTTCCAATCGATTTCAAAACAAAAGGAAGGCATTCAACAGTTTTCTAGGTTTCCTCATTGTTATTGATTTTTTCAGTATATACACTTATGGGTATTTTCTTTAGTCAAAGCTATTTCACTAGTGTTTCATAAGGGCACACAGTTATTACATGAGATCATTCGTTTTAGCACAGCTGAATACAGATCGTTAATGCAGGTGTTCGTCCTAAATGCCTAATGAAAATAAGAATTGGCACTTGTAAATGTCAAAATTTATAAAATAATTGTGTGCCGTTTATAGTTTTTCACTGAAATAGCTTTGAAGAAAAGATATTACGACAGATTTAAAATGAAAGAATCAATTACAATAATAAAGCATGGAAATGTGTTTGAAAAAACTTCGCTATGTTTTCACTTTATGCCGTTCTGTTCTTAGAAGCTTGAGGTTGTCAACGATTATTTTTTATTCCGTAGGTTATAGGCTCAAGGCCTGTTTTTCCTTTTTTAAAGCAGTGTTTTTTATCATATTTCCACAGGGGTTAGTAGGTTCCTTCTTTTTATCCTCTGCATCAGGGCATGTTAGGGGTTGTCTCGAGTTGTGGACAGTACAAGATAAAATGACCGCGCGATGACAAAAAAATCCTGGTGGTCGTGCCTCGACGAAAGAAGGTGAACTATCAGCAACAGATGGTATGAGGACTAGCGTGCCATGGCCGCTGCTATGCGATCCAGCTTGTTGTTTCTCCGTGTTGAGGAGTACTCGAATGAGGTTCACATTTACGTGTTTCTAATTACTACACATTCTTGTCGTTGCATTCATTATATTGGCCAGTGTTCTTTGTGCCTGTCAAATAATATTGTCGAATGCCTCAACAGGCTCACATAATGGTAACTATAAACAAGCGCACAGGCAGCATATATGTACAGCAACGGTGTGCAGCTCTCCACCAAGATCACACTGTGACAGATATCCCGCCACTAAAATCTCGTCTGCGTTCCCTCATTGCTAGTTAAATTTCTTATGTCGCAAAGTGCAATTAAAATCTTTTGGTTGTCGGTTGGTCATTTCAGCCTCTATCGACTACGACAAGTAGAAGGCTGTAGGGTCCGTGAACAAATTCAATTTGTGAAATGGCTGTGATCAGAAGTGTACTTGTGGAAGGAGATTCTTAAAGTTTTTCAGTCTCTTCTTTTGTTTGTCGCCAAGTTAGGAGATGCGTTTCTAGCGTTTCTTCGAAAGTCAATCTTCATGACAATGTCAAAACTGTTACAAGTTCAAGCAAGCGAAATTCACAAAATGAGGTAATTGTTTCCTCATTTGTTAACAAAAACACTTTACGTTTATTCACATTTCATTTGAAGACACTGCCATGACAGAATATATAAGCAACTGCTGCTGAAATTCATGTGGCTTGGGGTTTTTATAAGTTTACACATTTAGGCATTTTTTCAGTTGTTTTCTTCATCATGAATATATTCTTGGACCACAACATTACTTAAACAGAAGATGGAGTGGTTCTCGAAAAGGACGAGTTAGAGGCGAATTTTATAGTATTATTATCCCGGGAACTTGAATACCACATTCGGTTTGCTTGAAGATTTAAGTAAGGGCGAAAAAACACTAAACTCCGTCCAGTCGTTACGTCATAGTAGGATCTTTCGGCCGCCATCCGTGTGTCGCTCGTGTGGGCACCGCGTGCAATTGCAAGCTTGCCAGGTATATTCCCTCGCACTGACCCCAGTCGTGACGTCGTGTTCTGACCTCTTTAAAAATAGGAAAAGTGCGTGTGCATAGTTTTGAGATACGCGAGAGCGGAGATTCTAAAATCTCGTAATATGACTGCAGCCTCTGTGCGCCACAATGAAAAATAAACTCGACATTCCTGATCCGGAATGTGGAATAAAGGCTATTTAAGTGTTTTTCCTCAAATAAAGAACCGCTTTAGTTTTCCTTTAATAGCAAACTGCACCGTTGTAGAGGAACATACATTGCCCCAGGCTTCCATTGTTATTGACTGTGCAATGACAGTGCAGCCAACAACTTCCAATCCTAAAGTGAAGTAGCGACATCTGGTGTCGGAGATTTAACTCTATGAAGAGTGTTGAATAGTGAGAAATAGTCATGTTCCAAGCCCAAGGAGCAGTGACTGGCTTTCGCTGGCATAATGCTTTTTCTGTAGTAGCCCCTCATGGGGGGGGGGGGGGGGGAATGAACGGGCTGGCGGTGATTTATTTTGTAAGGCTACGGTTGGCATCACTTCTGGGCTGGCATGCCATTTCTGTATCATCCAAGAAAAGCTGTTTGCCTCCAGTAATGTTATAGGTTCACGGTGGTAAGAGGAGCAAAAGTATTGCATTATAACTTTCTATTTGAGGGAAAAAAATCTTATTTTAAGGCAGCAACCATCGCACATTGTACTGGTTGGGCAGATCAAATATTTTTGTTCAGGTGCCGTACTTTCCGAATTTCAAATGCTCTTAAAAGACTCCTTGATGTTTCTAAAACAAGATTCCATTTTCTAGTTAACTGACCTATCGAGATTCGCAGGCACATTCCATTGTTACGTGCACATTATACTTTTTCATGCGGTCATATTAAAGTGTTTTAAGGGCGGCAATATTTTTTTTCCTCCTTTCGTAGCCCGGTAGAAACGTTTGTTCTGAGCCGGTGACATCATAATCTGCTATTAACATATATTCAACCTGCATTGTTTTGCCTTGGTCTAATGTGGGTCATGTGGGAATTTTTCTGATAACATTTTGGCGGTCGTTGTGTTCAGGCTTAGGCGAGACGGAACTTGAGTAAGTGAAGTCGTCAAAGAGATAGGACTTCGGCTGATCCAAAAATCATACGAACTAAGCCTCAAAAGGCACAGGGTAACGTGGCGTTAGGCTCAATAAGCGGCTAAGCTTTAAAAAAAAATATGTGCTATTCCCGCAGAATGTGATAGCTGTTCAATAAAAACAAATTGACATCTAATTTATCTCGTGCATGCATGAGTAGGCCGGGACAACACGAGGACACATTGGACTGGAATTTCACCAAAAGAAAAATTGAACTGGTTTTCGTCTTACGGGGGCTCTGAGCTGGACACTTGGCGAAAACGTCCGCGATGAATTCGGCGGCGGTGATTAGCCGGTGCCGGGCTTGACCTTGACTCCGCGCAATCAGAGCGGTCGAATCCTTCGCCGACTTTTTCGCCAAATGTCCAGATTAGGGACCCGGGGGATGCCAGGATACACCCTGTCTCTGTCATGATTTGCGATACAGGGGAAAAAAAGGAGAAAAATAACAGTTTTTTGGCGGTGCGAAGAGAATATGGAGGAGGCGCCAGCAGCGTTCGAAGCAAGCGGACGAGCCGCTAGCGTTGGCTACTATTTTCTTGGGTTGTCAAGCTCGGGTCGGCTGTGTCCCGTTCCTGAATTCCTCGATTCCACCAGGTTTGAACCGGTCGGCTTAAGGCCCGTACACACTCTTGCGAACGAGTACGACTGAGAGAGACGAGATCTCTTAAAACTTCTTAAATGTTTTTAGAATGAGGGAACACACTGGCATTGTGGCGCCATCTATGCGGTGACCCTGGAACTGCATTTCACAAGAGCGAAGGTTTTTCGGGATTTCCGAGGTCAAATGTGCGTAATACCCATAGAAAGGCTCGTTTATAACATTGACAAAAGTTTTTCGAGCCAAGAAAGAAAGGATAATGCGCGAGAAATAAAAAAAAATATGCCGGACCACCGAGTTTACACTGCTTCCCAATAGATGGCGCCAGTGTGTTCTCTGGTTTAAGAAGTTTTAAGGAACCCAGGTTTAAGAGGCCGCAAGAGTGTAAACGGGCCTTAAGTCCCGTCCTTGAAATCGACTCCGCCCGGCTTAGATCACCGCGCTCGGCATCGACGCCTTGGTCCGAAGGGTACCAGCGGGCCGGTCATTATTCTCCCACGATCCGATTACCGACGATCCACCCGCTATTTTCCATCGTGACTATGCAGAGTGACGACTATTTTTGTTGACCGTGTATATCTTTATTTCCAAAAGCAAGATTAATTTCATTCATACGAAGCTTTTGTTCCCCCCTGTCGTTTCTGCTCTTCTTCTTTTTACAGTAAAGTATGTCTTGAGTTCTCACACTGGCTCTGTTTCCTATAATTCTCTGTCACCGTCCCGAACAAAACCGACAGTAACATAAAAGTTACTCATTTATAAGTGGAACACTGTTCCCCAGATAGGTTAATCATTTATAAGTGGAACATTGTTCCCATAAAACCTATCGTTTTTAAGTGGAACATTGGTCGATTCTGAATGTCATAACAATATGCGGAACTGTGCTCCGTGTATGTTTCGGCGTATCTGGAACGACGTTCTACTGAAATTTGGGGAACATTTTCCCAAAAGGATCTGCTTAAGAAGCGGATCTTACGTGGAACCGTATTAAGAGTGTAAGAACCACTGACCAGCACATTTGCTGCGCCTTGCAACTGTTTATTTCCAAACGTGTATACTTGAAATCGAGCACGCGGATGCAGTTTCGCGAAATGTTTTGTCCCTTTTTTCGCTACTTTGTAGTGAAAATGTTTTAAAAATTGAACAAGAACGGCTGCCGCGTATTTCTTTCGTCTTATATCGTATGTTCGTGGTCGGCGCATTGCTTTGTGAGCTTGCAACCTATCGTAATCTCCCATATATTTCGTTCAAATTATTGCTTATCGCGATAAACCTGCTTGTCGCCAGGGTTTTTATAGCGTTTTCAGCGTTTTCACTTTCAGCAGGCGGCTTTTGAAAAAAATGTACAGCCCATCCAGTTCACGTGAAAATGGAGGACCAGCGAAGCTGTTATCTTTACGACAATATTAAGACGACTATATGACATTTATACGATTTACATATTATTGCAATGAAGACACGTACACGACTTCGTTGTTTAATTGGCGTTATTTAATTCTTAGTGACTAAAGCGTTTATTGACTTATGGTCACTATGGAAAACCGCCTTTGGCTGTATTTTGACTTCGGATACGTTCTTGCTAAACGTGAGGTCGATCGACGTTCTGTTGTTCGTCGTTGCTGTACGTATACGCAATGGTATACAACTATTTTAGGTTTTACTGCGATTTGGGTTCTTTTTCAGCAATGCTGATAAAGAGCCAAAGTCTCTTTATCAACATCACCCAAGCGAAAAACAAGAGGGTTAGATGGGCACGTTCTGCCCTCAGCCTCCTCAACTTGCACTCGTAGCTGAGATAAATCGGTGACCGTGGATCGGAACAAGGGATAAGTACCTGGTCATCTAAGAATTCCAAGGAAGGCTGAACCACGGGGGTCGCCCCCTTTTTTATTTATACTTCCTTGACCAATCGGAACGAAGGAACGCCGTTCAAAAGGGAGTCTTTTGGTAACACCATGGAGACATTATTTTCCAGATCATAGCACGTAACAGCTTCATGTAAATACCCTTGATTTCTGGTGATCCCATTAAAGGCATTCCCGTGATTGCGGACAGCAAGAACGTAAGTCCAATCAAGCATTTCGCGCATCCTCTATTAAACAGAGGATGCGCGAAATGTTTGATTTTGTAACAATATACGGCGTTGAATGGGAGCTATCTTAGGACTGAGCATGTGCGAGATAGTCTTTAGGCCTTCATTGATGATAGCTTCAATCGGTAGAAAGCTCCAAGTTCTTTGAATAAAAACAATACTTCCCAATGTTTCTTCTTTTTTTTTTTCCAGGCGTTGCGGAGGGTTTAGATAGGTTAGAGCTGGCTTCCACGTCTGCAGAACAGATGTGCCGTAATTCCCACCGGCAAGCGACGATTCGCCCTATGCTATCAGAAAGACTGCATTCCGATGTAGGTATAGAAAGACACTACGTTTCACGAAGAAAACTGTTGCGTTCCTTCAAAATAATTAAGATTTTGATATCGAGTAGGGCAAAAGAAAGGCGCAAGCGAAATGGAGTTGTCGTCACCGATGTTCCTTTACTCTGCACCCACAGTGTAGCGTCGCCTGTTTGCCGCTGCAGGAATCAAGATTTGAGCTAGTACAGAGATGAACCTAAACAAGAGATATGTGCAAACGTGAGGTTAGATAAAACAGACATAACAATCCCGTTTAGTAAAAGGCCCTGCAAGCATATTTAAGCATCTACCTTTTTTGCGGTTGCTACGTCTCTTGGAGTTCGGGCAAGCCAGCGGTCACGGAGAGAGTAATTAAATAGCAGTGCGTAATATTATACCGGACGGCGTGGAAAACTCCTCCACCGACGAGGGCGACCCGCGTTGCCGAAAGCGCGCAATATGTGACGTCTTTGGTCCTGGGTTTACTACTGGTCAGGGCCGCTAAAAGCTTCTTTTTAGTCGAAATACAAAATATAAGTGCCGTGAACCGTTTCAATTATTTATAAAAGTAGATTTTCTTCAGTATTTTGGATTAGAAAACAAACAAATGCACTGTATAAAGTACGGAAACAAGAAAGGACCCGTCGACATAGCCGCCACCAAGCGGTGGAAAAGGCGGCGCATACTACGAAGGTGTAGTGGGATCAGGCCCCGACGAACGGCGAGCGTATAAAGGTCCCGGATGTACGCGGCGGCGCTGCGGTCGTATGGACTGGAAGATACGACAGGCTCCGAGCGCTCCGAGGGCCTTCGGCGAGCAGCTTTGCCTTGCGGTTTGGCCCCTTGGCTGTATGGCCGCGCGAAGTGGCTCCCGCTCTGAACTGATCGTTACCCCGTGTTTGCTGTCGTTTGTGGTCAATGAAGTGTCATGCCGAATTGGTGTTTAATCGCGAAGCAAATGCAATGCCAGGCGCCCTGGCTGCCCTCTTCATACAGCCTACCCAGCACATGCTTAGTGGCGCCCTCTCGAGCCGTCGGCACGAAGTGCGACAGCCGTAAGCGCTCGCTGAGCTCACTATAGGTTACAGCCACTCTGGCGACCAAGGACGTCATGAAGGAGGTTATTTTTTGCTTGTTTATGTAATCTTAATTCGCTTATAAGTATTAAAAAAAAGGCGAAATTCGAGAAAAGAAGAGTTTCATTACGTTACTACGTTCAGTGCGCTCAGGTTTGGTGCAAATTAAGAACCAGTAAAAAACTGCTTGCAGGGCCCTTTTAAGTGGAGTTGAGAGTAAACAGACACGTTATATAAGAGGTTATTGGGGGCGAACTAAAACTCGACGAACGTGTACACACGTACGGCGAGGACACGTCGTTTAAATTCTCGTCTTATAAACTTTTGATCAATATGTATACAAACAAGCTCCAACCAATGTTTTATTACGTCGTCTAAGGCTAATATTTTGAGTTCTCCATACCCGCGTTTAAACCTTCATTAGAATGTGGCTCGTACTTCTTTAAGAGGTGTTGTTCTTAAAACTTATTTACTGATGCAAAATCACGTGCTTGCATATTGGTGACACACAATTTGTGCCGGGTTGCGTTTGATCTCCTTTTTTATATAAAGGTTGTTCTAAAGTTTTACAGATAATAAGATCCGAATAGCAACACAAATGCGTTCTATGGAGGCGAGGTATATCACCAGAAGCCGATATTATTGAGGATTAATCGTCACTGTTGGTTGAATCATAAAAGAGAATGGCTAATAAACGTTTTAATGAGCGAAAATGAACACCTGGTTCCAATTGGAAACTTGCTTAGCATCGTCTAAACCACGAAATGAGTCAATTGTATAAATACATACAGCACGTGGAAAGCGCGGAGATGCACTAAATTTACCACTCGTGCAACCGGCGCAAGGCTGTCGATGCGAAAGCACGGATGATACTTTAAATAAATACGACTATTATATTATCACTGAGGTCGCCCAGGTTAATGGGCGACCTCAGTGATAATATATCTCTGAGGTTGCCCTCAGCGATATATTATGATATGATAAAGCACAGGCTCGTGGGCTTTTAGGGCGATAAGGCGCCCTAAAAGCCCACGAGCCTGTGCCAGAGTGGATAACCAATACTTGATGTGCTAACCAAAATGCGAAGGTTTAAATTTTCGCCATCAAAGAAATGTAGGTATTAATTGAACAAATAACTGAGGTTGGAAGAGGCACCTGTGTGTACTGCTCCCAATGCACCAATGTTAAAAAAGTAGGTAACTCCGAAGTGTTCCGGCCTAAGGGTTTTCGCATCGCTGGATTGAATCCCGGTCGAAGCGGCCTCAATCTGACGGAGCACCATTGCGGGGAAGCCAGTGTGTTACCGAGATTTCGGTTGCACGACAAAACTTTCCCAGGTGGCCGCCGGGGGGCGCCAGATGCCATTTCTTTGTTTCGCACAGAATACCCCGAAATTTGACATTGACGCCGTTCTGGCTCATGTCGCGACTGGGTTCTTGTATGGCTTCTTTTAAACCTCTATAGATTATGATTAGGTATGCTGCGTAATAGGTTTTTTACGGTTTCTTTGGTGTCTCGAAGAACGAGTAAAGCTTGGGTTTTAGGGCTATAGCAGCGTTGCCAGAGGGGAACGTGATCGTGACACAAAATTGGAATCCAAATTTCTCAAAATTTCTACGAACTCTTCTTCAAAACTCTTATTCAGAATTATTATTCAGAACAGTTATTTTAGTAAAGAAACGTATATAAGTTCAGTCAGTTTTAGGTATATATACACACTTCTAAACGTGCTCAACGACAACAAGCTACGGTTAAACAAATCGGGCCCGTGGACTGTGGACGTCACAATGACAAACACCCCAAGACTTCCGGGAAAAAAAAAAAAAGCGACAAATACACTGAAATGATTAATTTTTTAGTCTCACGTTTTATATGTATCACTTTTGAAACCAGACATACACCTTTCAGTGTATGTGTTGTTTTTATCCGCACTCTCGGCGTTTTCGGATTGCCTAATATTCACCAGCTCGCTTGTGCCCTCACTTTCAGCCTCTTAATGCCACAATACATGATGAAATGTCATCTGAAAGAAAGAAAAAGATTTTTCGTAACGTGTATGAACTGCGCAAAATAGCGTTGTCTAAATCTTTGGTTGTCAGACGAAAAATCCTTCATGCGCTTGAAATATGTAAGTCTCACTGAAAGGACAATGGTTCATTATGTATACTCCCTGGCAGATGGCTGTTATGAAAACTATATTTCCTGCTTTGGCCTCTTTGATGTGTGGCTCTATGGTTCTACTTCAATTGATCGGCTGCTTGCACCCTTAAGTGATGTGTACTTTAGTGCGGTGGCGATAGTGTTTTCAGTTGTTTTATGTCATCAGGCATTTTCCCCTAGACCTCACCTAGTTTTGCCAGGTGACATGGTCCACTAACCAGGACATAAATGTCTCCAGAATGCCACCTAATAAAAAAAAAAAATATTTGTCAAAAATTTTAACATTTGGCAAAGCTGCCTATGACGTGATGCAGGTTCAGAGTAAGAGTACAAGCCCCCTCCAACAAGACCCTCTGCTTCCTATGATTGGTGATTTCTTTTCTACAACGTTCCCTCTTGTTAAGTAGAAAGAGTGGCGGGCTTTGTGATAGGAATCTCGCCTGAGACTCACAAACTGCTACAGACTGTAGTAGACTCGGCTCTGTCGCCTTTCGAAGATCGAAATTCACGTTTGTCGAGCTGAAAGAAACAGCCCTTCGGCCTACGTCGTCTCTTGCAGCATCAGTGTACACCACTCACCAGAAGTTTACGGAGCACGCAAGCTGCGGTTTATATCATGGTAGCGGTATCCTGGTTGCAACAGAGCAACGGAGCAGTTGTAAGGTTGTTGGCCCGGACCTCGATGGGAACCCTGGGTGTGTCTACCGAAGGGGACCGGGGGACAGGGGAACGATGCTGGTTGCTGAAGGGCTGGCTGTAGGTGGCGAGGACTCAGGAGAGGGACGACCAGACTGCTTAATGTTTGATTAAAAAAAGAAAAGCTTCACTTCAACTTTCCCCGAGTACACGATACAGTCACAAAACTGGGAAAACTGGCCTCACGGGCTTACGATGGCGAGACACAAAGTCAAGTGTCCTAGCGCGCACGGTCAGGGCAACGGCTAAGTAGCCGGCGAACAAAGGCTGCCGCGTACGGCAGGTAACAAGGCAAACCGCGGGAAAAGAACTGTCAGGGGCTCGCAAGCCCCTTCAAACTCGGTGCTCACACGCTTGGTCAGGGTTTAAGACACTGCGCCGGAACCAGCCCTGTCCAACGAGGCTTTGATTCGAAACCCCTTGGGTACAGGCCCCAACGCAGTCTCGACCAATCGCACCAGAGGTCATTGCTGTTGCCGAGGGGACAACTAAGATCGGGCCCTGGGGATGAAAGTCTAAGCCCTGATATGTCTATGTTTCAAGGAAGATCAAGCGGTTCTCCATTTCGGCGAGAGTCGTCGAAACGTGCCTCACTAAGAACATTCCTCACCACGGAGTGCGGGCAGGAGCCTCAACGCAAACGAAAGGCGCGCCCGTCACATTTGGGCGACCTGAAAGGCGTTTCGTGGAGAATCCCACGATGCTGGGTCCGCGCCGGCGCGTATACTCCAGCTGCGCCCGGTGACTTTCAAGTCAAAGCCAGGAAACATTGGAACATGACCCGAAGTTGTCGACTAAGTCGCTCGAGCTCGAGGATCGGCCGAATTTACGAAATGGCGCGGCAGCCGCTGACAGCGGCGCTCCAGTGCCCCCTGCGCCCGTGTAGATTTGTGCGCCCGGAGGCCCCCCGCTCCGGGAGAGAGGCCCTCCGGCAATGACCCGCCGCGAGAGAGGCACAGCTCCGCCCGTGGCGGAGAAGTACAACGCATTGGGATGATAAACACATTGTTTCAAAAAAGCGCCGTCTCGGCGGCGCGCAAAAATGCGACCACCTCTACAAACGGTTTCGTGACGTGGCTGACGTAGCACTGAACAAATCATCCCGAAGAGCCAGGTCAAAGAGCCGTTATTCCGCTTCCTTTTTTGGATAACGCTGCTGTGAGAAAAGATGCAGTTCGCCTGTTTCGTGTGTTTTTTGAGCCCTGTGCTTAATTTCCACATCGCTTCCAAGTCGTACCAGGGCAACATGCTCATGACTGTAGGACCTCAGCTTCACTCGCACATAACGTGAAGCAAACTGTATACAGCAACTCGAGGCTCAAACGTCGCGCCGCTGAGATAGCGCTGCTGTCGGCACGGAAAGCGAAAACGCTTCACTTTGCGCCTTTCTCATTTCTGCGCACGCACGATGCCCACGCATGATGGGGGAAAACGCGGACATTTATGTAAGCAGCAAAGTGGCTGTCATTTTTGTATTGTTTTTTAATATTGTTTTGACAGAAAGCACTTCTTTCGAGCTAAGAAAATGATCATATAATTCATTTTTGTGGTCCGAGTTTGACCCTACAAATGCAATTTTAACCTCCTTCGAAACAAGCCATATTTCCTCCAAGTTCGCAATATTCAAGACGGAATCCTTATTCTTTTGCCTTTATCGATGGTGGTCCTGCAGCGCCATCACACGAGACATACACGAGAAAACATTTCAGCATTTGTGGTACAAACAGTTGTAAAAGACAAGGCATTCCCGTCATTATTGGACTTTACAAAAAGCTAGATTTTGCCCAATTTCGTCCTGGTTTGAAGTTTTCGCATTTTATGTAATATAACCTTTTCTAATGGATATCTAGTTCGGAGGCAATAAACGGGATATGCTATTAATGCACGTTTTCTTACGAAAGATACTGTAAAAACCTCCGAGCTCATATTTTTTCGTCGTTGTGCCAATGAATAGCATCCTAACTCTGTAATCATATTAGTGACACTCTCAAAACAGAGGTACCGCGTTAAGACGAAACGAGCTGCACGATGCATAATTCTCTTTAGTGCAACAATAGGGTGTTTCTGTGAAGGGTTCCAGATGGTTCAGGCGCACTCCAATACGGGTCGTACATAGTTAAGGTAGGCAAGCTTCTTTGTGGTTTTAGGGAACTTTTTTTTTTTAAATTTCGGTTCAAGATCCAAGTGCTCGGTCCGCCTTCATTACAACATCGTCAATATGAACGTTCCAGGTGCAGTCAGGATTTTGCGTGGAGCTAACATATTTACCTGCTTGAGTCATGGGTACAACTTTCTGATTCAACTTATAAAAAGTTGAACTTCTGTGTGTGACTCCCATCGTCCGTTATATACGTGTAGATGTCACGATCATCTGAAAGCAATCGTACATTCGAATTCAAACCATCATTATTATATTTTCCAATATAAAAACGGACGGTCCTGAACAGAGCCTTGCGGTTGGCCATATGTAAATTCAATGAAATGACAACTTTCACCCTTCAAAGTAACACATTGACCAAGTGATGATTGTAATGATTTTATAGATTTAAGCATGAAGGTGTTTGGGTATATTAGCTCTATGATACTGTGCCAAATGTTTTTTTTTTTGTTTTTTTTAACCTACGAACACATAATCGATCTGTCTACGTACGTCAACATTCGCAACCAAATTGTGATTTAGCTCTGTGAGTTGTGTAGTGCAGAAATATCCATATCGAAACCCGTGTTGGGACTCAAAAATTGTTTTATCGCTGTTAAGGTGATTTAGGATCTTGTAGTATAAAACATGCTCCAATAATTTACAACATATGAGACGTTAGTGAAATCGGCGTGTAATTTGTAATTACACATTCGGCCCTTTTCTCATGCATAGGCATCACGTGTGCCACTTTCCAGTCGTCTCGCAAAGAAGCATCATTCAGCGACTGGTTATATATTACAAAAAGGTATGGAGCAATTGCGTCTGCATAGCGTTTCTGTATTCTCGTTGATATCCCATCTGGGCATAATGATTTAGTTTCATCAAGATTTTTTAGAGGTCAGAAAACACCTTCTACACCAAGTTCAGTTGGTGTATTACGCTAAGGAGTTTGAGATAGGTTTCATTATCTGTAGCTTAAAAACTGACTGAAAATATTTATGGGACGCTTCTGCTTTTTGCTGATCACCGGTAATTGTTTTGTTGCTAACAACGACATCTGCTTTACCTAGGGATCATCACCGCAGCGCCCGATATATTCCCAAAATTATTTTTAATAGTTTTTATCCCCTCCTATAGCCGTTGTAAGTAAGCATCGTTTAATGCTAGAGCATTGACTGTCTCATTGAGCGAAGCTGGTCAAGCAGGCGAAAACGACAACTGAATTGCTTTGGCTGGGCGTTTTTTGTAGAGGCGAAAGGCCACCTAAATTCCCATTGGCTGGGAAAACTTTCTCAGGGAGGTTGAAGAAAGTGAATGAATGACTTTTAATGACTTTGGGTGGGAATCGAACCCGGGCCTCTGGGGTGCGGTGCGAGCACTCCACGGAGGCTCTTTTTTTGTTTGTCTCTATTGCGTGTTATGACATTTGTACAATGGAGATATACAAAGGAGGGGTTAAAAAATGAAAGCCGTTTACAATTCCCTGTAACGCAGGTTAGAACGCAGCTCTTGAGGAGCAGGATGGAAGGGTACTGAGGGATAGGTGGCTCCTTGAGGTCACGTGACCTCAGGAGGGAGGGTCTAGTGACATCAGGGGGTCACGTGGCATTAGGGGGTCACGTGACCTCGGGTGGTCACGTGACCCCCTCGGGCGGTCACGTGACCTTGGAGGGGTTAACGTGACCTCGCGGTTACGCCGACGCCTCTAAAACGCGTGAGCCGTAACTTGGCTACCGTGGCTTCAATAGAATTCTTTCAGACACACCAAACCGTCAAGAATGAGCAACTAATCTGTTTGTTCGGGCTGTGCGCGGAACACTTTCTCATATGCAGGAAACACTTTCAAAATAATCTCCGCGCACCGAGCGGACTGTTCCACCAGCGTGATACTCTTGTTTTTCATAGACTGTGAAGACCGAGCAGTAGCACCATGTCATAAGGTACACCATTTACTTTCTCTATTGATAAAAATCGTATGCCCTTGGCAGTTATCAGGAAATCTTTCTTGAGTGTGCGCTGGAGTATATCCCACAAATACACAGCGTCCCAGCAGTAAATAAGTACCTGTTCAAAATTTTTTGGCTTGCTTAAAAAACAGTGTGTTCGCCATGGGACGAATATTCCTTTTTTCTCTAACTATGGCTTTACGGGTAGGACGCCACAAGGAAGTTTAAAAAAAGGATTTAGTATTTTGCTTTACCGGCATGTTCTTCACTCTTTTTAAGACATCTAGGCCGGGCCGTTCGCCTTATAGGAAACGATAAAGCGGCACAGGCAGCAGAACATCACCCAATAGCGCGATACAATTTTTTCTGTGACACGGAACTAAGATTCTTTCCGTGACACGGCCTAAGAAAGCAGAGTGTTGTATTTGCTGGACAAAAACATCGGAATATGTAGAAGTTGAGTCTGGTGTCCCCCAGGTCTGTGTGCTGGGGCCTCCGCTTTTTCTGCACAATATAAAGAATATCATCATTGAAATAGATTAAAATATAAGGTTATTTGTAGACGGTTGCACTATTCATAAATTAATGACCAATTTAGCTATGTTTTATATTTAGAACGTCATATATAGAAAAACGTATGTGATACCTGGAAGATGAAATTAGATGTAAAAAAATACGTACACGTCAAATTTACGCAGAAAAAAAATGCGGTTAATTCCCCCTGCGCATATTAAATATAAAATAATTAAAGTTAGCTCAAGTGTGAAGTAACGCGCACTCGGTGAGATCAGGTGCGCGTGCGGTGTACTGGATCTTTATACAACCGCGTTCGCAACCGCTTTGCGAACGCTGATCCGCTTCCAGAGTGAATTAGCGGTTAGGGCGGACTTCAACATGCCATACAGCCATACGTGATATCCACAATCTATACAAGTCTAAGGGCATAAACAAATCGTATGTAACATCTACACCCTTCTCTACAGGGAAAAAGCGGATCGCGCAATGGTCAGTGGACAGTCGACGTCACATGCGAGATTAAAGGTTTAACCTTTAATCTCTTATGCATGGTGCATGGTGCACCATGCATAAGAGATTACCCCCTATTAAACGACACATACACCTTTTAGTGTATATGTCGCTTTCACCCGCACTCTCGGACATTTTGTAATGCTTAATATTCACCATCTCGTTTGCTACCTTACTTTCAGTTCATAAATGGCACAATGCACGTTGCAATGTCTTCAGAAACGAAGAAAGATATTTTGCGCAACGTTTATGAACTGCGCAAAATATAACTTTTGAAATATTTCGTTGTCAGACGAAAAATCCTTCATGCGCTTGAAACATGTCAGTTTCTATGAAATAACAATGGTCCATTATGTACACTCCCTCGCGGATTGCTGTTATGAAAACTGTATATTCTGATCTGGCCCTTTCGATGTCTGGCTCTACGGTTCTACTTTAATCAATCGGCTGTTTGCGCGATTAAACAATGCCTATTTTAGTCTGGCGCCGGTAATGTTTTCACTTGCTTGATTTCATCAGGCATTTTTCCCACATCTCACTAGATTTCGCCAGATGACATGTTCTACTAACTCGCATGCGAACGTTTCCTGAATGCCACCAAATAAAAAAAAGTGTTAGCCATTGTTAAGTAACGAAGGATTTTATTAGAAATAAGTAAGATTTGTTTTAAAAAAGTCTATCTTTCTACAGTTACGTCGGCATTTTGTTTTTTATCTGCCTACGTTTGTGTATGCATTTTTGGGCGTCTTCCGCCCCCACGCACGGGGGTCTTTGTGCAGCCGCGGGGCTCGGTGGGGAAGAGTCGGACCCCGGTCGTTAACAAACGGATTGGGTTTCAGTTTGGGGCGCTGGAACACCCCTGTCTTGTTCTTCTGTCCGCCCTTGTGGCTTTTAAGTGAGCGTGCTTGCGTCCGGTGTATTTCGCCGCTTAGTGTAGAAACTTCGTTTTTAATCGACGCAAT
This sequence comes from Ixodes scapularis, assembly GCF_016920785.2. Classification (NCBI taxonomy): domain Eukaryota; kingdom Metazoa; phylum Arthropoda; class Arachnida; order Ixodida; family Ixodidae; genus Ixodes; species Ixodes scapularis. The sequence goes on along the minus strand of NW_024610028.1, from coordinate 60,109 downwards.
AACTTAACTTAATGGCGCCAGCCAGACGGCGAAGAAAGCATGTAGTGACTCTACAGAGAAGTGGGGTTTGACAGTTAAGGCGTCGGAGGGGGATCACGTTGACAGCTCGCTGATCAGTGGGTAAGAGTGTACCACGTGACAATGGGCAAACTTGAAGTGACTGGTCCGTCTCTGGAGGGAAAGGAGGCCCCTACGAGTATAGAAGAGGGCTGCCGAGAGGATTCTCGGGGGATTCGGCATTTGAGATCAGGCAGATTCGGCTCTTGAGACTGGGGGACTAAAGTATAGGTTTTAATTTTGGGAGTTTTGTAATGTAAATTACTGTTGACTTGCTGTCGTTTTGTTTTGAAATAAACTTGGCCACACTGTCCATCGTAAATCAACCAACGTCGTAATGTGTCCAGCGGGATCGAACAACTTTTAGTGTTTTGTTTCTTATTCGACTTCTCGGGGGACTTGCATCGGGCAAACATCATCATCGGTCGTCACCATCTTGATCGGCCCCCCTCTCCCTCGGAACGTTGACTGCCATACCTTTATTTTCTCTCAACTATGTTGCAGGTTCAGAATAAGAGTACAAGTCTCACGCCAACAATAATACAATCTGCTTGCTATGATTGCTGGTTTCTTTTTCTCCAACGTGCCCGCGGCTAATGAGGAAAGAGTAGAAAGCTTTGTGGGAAAAACTTCACCAGCGAGTCACAAACTGCTACAGACGCTAGTAGTCTCGGAAGCGTCGCCTCTTCAGGCTGCAAATCCATATTGTCAACCTGGTTTAAACAGCCTTTCGGCCTCCGTCGCCTCCTAGCGGCATCAATGCACACCACTCACCAGACTTTTACGGAACACGCGAACTGCGGTTTATACCATGGTAGCGGTATTCTGGTTGCAGCTGATCCACGGTTGCGTAACGTAGCTGACGTAGCCCTAAAGAAACCATCCCGATTTCACAAAGATTGTGAATGGCACGGACAAGAAGGAGGAGATCAACACAGCGCTGTGTTGTGTTCATATTCTCTGTTCCCATATTCTTCATGATCTCTTTTTAATAACTGCCTACAAACTGGTCCAATAATCAGCACTTGTCAACAAAGTATGCTGCTATTTATTACTATGCATTAACATTGTGCTTATAGTTAAATCCTACAGTCATTTATTAGTGAAAGAACGAGGGTGCAAGCTAGCTAGTACAGGCTCAACAAGATTAACTTATTCAAGACGGGTTTTTGAGTGATGACACAAATGCTGAGAAGTGTTGAAAATACCTCGGGTTTAGTGGACAAAAAATGAATGGGCGTCCCAAAAGAAAAAAAAACGTGGTCGAAGACTTAAAGACACACTTTACAATTTCTCTTTTGGATACCACCACTTTAAAAAGGGAGTTGCTTCGTCGATTTTTTAGCGTTATGCTGTTCACAACCCCTAACAAACCCAAAGGCAATGAACGCAAAAAGGCAATCAACTAATGGCTGGGTAACTGATTAAACAAACAACAAAGAATTCCCTTCGGCTTTTCACCGAGGAAATAAAAAATGTCATGCTCAACATGATGATTTCAAAAACAGACGGACATCACCCCTGTTTCTAAGATGACTGTATGCAAAGAAACTTCTTCCATTCGATTGCAAAACACAAGGAAGGCATTCAACAGTTCTCTAGGTTTCATCATTGTTATTGTTTTTTTTTTTAGTATACACTTGTGGTCATTATCTTTAGTCAAAACTATTTCAGAAGCGTTTCTTAACGGCACACAGTTATTACATGAGATCATGTGTTTTGGCACAGCTGAATACAGATCTTTATTTTCTGCAACGTTTTTACTCAGTTAAATCGGTCTTTAATGCAGGGTTTTGTCATAAAGATTTAATAAAATAAGAATCGGCATTTGGAAATGTGTAAACTTATGAAATAATTGTGTGCATTTTATAGTTCTTTACTGAAATAGCTTTGAAGAAAGAAATGATTACACGTTTAAACTGAAAGAATCAATAACAATAATAAAGCATAGAAATGTGTTGAATAAAACTTCGGCTATGTTTAGGCTTTATGTCGTTCTGTTCTTGGGAGCTTGAGATTGTGTATGATGATTTTTATTCCGTAGGTTATAGGCTCAAGGCCTTTTTTTGTGTTTTAAATCAGTATTTTTTTATCACATTTACAGAAAGGTCGGTAGGTTGCTTCTTTTTATCCTCTGCCCTTGGGCATGTTAGGGGTCGTCTCGAGTTGTGGACAGTGCAAGATAAAATGACCGCGCGATGACCAAAAGATTCTGGTGGTTGTGCCTCGACGAAAGATGGTGAACTAGCAGCAACAGATGGTATGAGGACTAGAGTGCCATGGCCGCTGCCATGCGACCCAGGTTGTTGTTTGTCCGTGTTTAGCTGTGCTGAAATGTCGTTCACGGTTGCGTGTTTCTACCTACTACCCATGCTTGTCGTTGCTTCCACTATATCAGCCTGTGTTTTTTGTCCCTGTCAAATAATATTGTCAAATGCCTCAACGGGCTTACATAATGGTAACAATAAACAAGCCCACAGGCAGCACATGTACAGCAACGGTGTGCAGTTCTCCGTCATGAAAATACTGAGTCATATATTCCGCCACTCTCGTTGCTAGTTAAATTGTTTGTGTCGTGCAGTGCCATTAAATTCTTTTGGTTGTCGATTGGTCATTTCAGCCTCTCTGGACTACGACAGTATAGTAAAAGGCTGTAGGGACAGGATCAAATTCAATTTGTGAAATCGCTGTGATCAGAAGTGTACTTGTGGAAGGAGATTCTTCGAGTTTTTCTGCCTCTTCTATTGTTTGTCGCCAAGTTAGGAGACCCTTTTCTACATTAAGATTCAACTGTGCCGCATTATCATATAAATTTACAGTAATGAGTTTCTTCTAAAGTCAATCTTCAAGGCAATGTCAAAATTGTTACAAGTTCAAGCAATCAAAATTCACAGAATGAGGTAACTTTCTGTGGGGTAAAAAACACCCGATGTTTATTAACATTTTATTTGAGGGCACTGGTACGACAGAAGATATCAACCACTTCTGCTGAAATTCATGTGGTTTGGGGTTTTTTATAAGTTTACACATTTAGGCATTTTTTCAATTGTTTTCTTCATCATGAATATATTCTTGGACCAGAACATTACTTAAACAGAAGATGAAGTGGTTCTCGAAAAGGACGAGTTAGAGGCGAATTTTATAGTATTATTATCCCGGGAACTTGAATAGCACATTCGGTTTGCTTGAAGATGTAACTAAAGGCGAAAAAACACTAAACTCCGTCCAGTCGTTACGTCATAGTAGGATCTTTCAGCCGCCGTGCGTTTGTCGCTCGTGTTTGGACCGCGTGCAATTGCAAGCTTGCCAGGTATATTCCCTCGCGCTGACACGAGTCGTGACGTCGTGTTCTGACCTCTTTAAATTTAGCAAAAGTGCGCGTCCATAGTTTTGAGATACGCAAGAGCGGAGACTCTAAAAACTCTTAATATGACGGCAGCCACTGTGCGCCATAATGAAAAATGAACTCGACATTCTTGATTCGGAATGTGGAATAAAGGCGATTTTAGTGTTTTTCCCTATATTGAGAACCGCTTTCGCTTTCCTTTAATAGCAAACTGCACCGTTCTAGAGGAACTTACATTGCCCCAGGCTTCCATTGTTATTAACTGTGCAATGACAGCGCAGCCAACAACTTCCAATCCTAAAGTGAAGTAGCGACATCTGGTGTCGGAGATTTAACTCTATGAACAATGTTGAATAGTGAGAATCAGTCATGTTCCAAACCCAAGAAGCAGTGTCTGGCTTTCGCTGGCATCATGTTTTTTCTGTAGTAACCCTCTATGGCATGAACGGGCTGGCGGTGTTCTATTTTGTAAGGCTACAGTGCGCATCACTTCTGGGCTGGCATGCTATTTTTGTAACATCCAAGAAAAGCTGTTTTCCTGCAGTAATTTTATAGTCTCTCGGTGTTAAGAGGAGCACAAGGATTGCGTTATAACTGTAGTCATCGCACGTTGTAGTGATTGTTTGCTTCAAATGTTTTTGTTGAGGTGCCAACGTTTTCAAATGTGATATGCTCTTAAAAGGCTCCTTTAGGTTTCTAAAACAAGACTTGAATTTCTTGTAAACTCACCTATTGCAGGCACATTCCACTGTTAGGAGCACCTTATAATTTTCATGCAGTAATATCAAAGTGTTTAAAGTGCGACATTATTTTTTATCCTGGTTTTGTAGTTTGATAGAAACATTTGTTGTGATCTGGGGACATCAGGAGGTGATATTAACTTAAATTCAACCTGTTTTATTTCCCTTGGTCTCATGAGTGAATTTTTCAGACAACCGCGTGCTATTGTTGAGGCTTAGGGCTTGCGGAAATTGAATAAGCCAAGTCGTCAAAGAGGATCGCGTCATTCAGAGTCAAAACGAACTACGGCGCATGAGGCACAGGACATGACGACTGGCTCAATAAAAACCTAAGCTTTTAAAAAACAATCTGTTGCTCCTGCAGAATCTGCTAGCTGCTGTATTCAAAACGTTTAGTTGATATTCTAATTTACTTAATGCTTGCATGAGTAGGCCGAGATAGGAAGAGAACACACTAGAGTTGTATTGCATCTAGCCACACTAAACTGAAGAATGTACGACCCAAGGGTTTAATCTGAACGCTTGGCAAAAACGCCCGCGAAGAGTTTGGCGACAGTGATTTGCCGGTGCCGTGATTGCCTTGGCGCTGACCAGTCACAGCGGTAGACTTCTTTGCCGACATTTTTGCCAAATGTGACACGACGTGTCCAGGACACGTCTTGTCACATAAAAGCTACCCGTTTATAAGTGCACCATGGTTCCATATAAAGTCTAAACTTTTATACGTGGAAAATTGTTCCTCATAAAAACAATCGTCGATAAGTGAAACATCGTTCCATTCAGAGTGACATAAAATATGCGGAACAATGTTTCGCATATTTTCTGAGCAATCTGAACACCGTTTCACCACGAATAAGTGGAGCTTTTTTGCAAAAACGTTTCCCTTACTAATTGGATCTTATGTGGAACAATATTTAGAGTGTTAGAACCGCTGTCCAGGATGTTTGGTACGCCTTGCAACATTTTAATTCCAAACGTAAATACTTGAAATCTAGCAAGCGAATGCACTTTCGTTAAAATGTCTTTTTTCTCTCTACTTCCGTGTGGAGAAATTTTTTTAAATATAGCGTCTTATGTCGAGTGTTCGTCGTCGACACACTGGTTTGCGAGCTTGCACACAAATGGTCATGTGTCATATATTTCGTTCAAATCATTACTTATCGCGATGATCCTGCTTGTTGCCAGCCTCTATTATGACGTTGTCGGCGTTTCTAATTTCAGCAGGCGGGGTTTAAAAAAATCCACGACTCCCGGTGCACTTATAATTCTTTCGAATGATTGCGGACAGGAAGCAGGGAAGTCATGATCCCAGATAATAAGGACGCGCAAAATGCTGGGAATTTTCGTAACAGTCTGTGGCGCTGAATGGGAGCTATTTTAGGACTGAGTTCCATGTGCGAAGCTGCCTTGAGGCTTTTACTGGCGAAAGCATCAATCGGTAGAAAGATCAGAGTTCTTGTAATAAAAACAGCATTCCCAATGTTTTTTTCTTGTTTTTTTCACACGTTGCCAAGGGTTTCAATCGGTTACAGCTGGCTTCCACGTCTGCAGAACAGATGTGCTGGAATTCCCGCCGGCCAGCGACGATTTGCCCTATGCTAGCAGAAATACTGCTTTCCCATGTCGTTTCTAAAGACGCGACGTTTTACAAACTACCTTCAGTGTTCCTTCGCAATAATTAAGATTTTGTATCTCGAGTAGGGCAAAAGAAAGGCGCAAGAGAAATGGAGTTTGGGTCGCCGATGTTCCTTTACTCTGCACCCACAGTGTAACGTCACTTGTTTGCCGCTGAAGGGATGAAGATTTTAGCTATTACAGAGATGGCACCTAAGCAAGAGATGTGAGCGAACGTGGAGTTGGATGAAACCGACATAACAATCCTCTTCTTTAAGTGGAGTTGAGATTTTACAGACACGTCGTCTAAGGTGTTAAAGGGCGCGAACTAAAACAGGACGAAAAAATCAACTTCCACCAGCTCGCCTGCGCACTCACTGTTTTTTCATGTATACCAAATAGCCCCAACTTTAATTTTATTACGTCGTCTAATACGTGTCTTCTTAGTTCTTCGTACCTGCGTTTTAACTCTACAATAAAATGTGACTCCCACTCCCTTTAGAATGTTCACAAACCTTATTTACTGATGCAAAATCAAGTGATTGCATATCTCTGACTCGCATTTTGTGTCGGGTTGCGTTGATTCTCCTTCTTATATAAAGGTTGTTCCAAATGTTTACAGATAATAAAAGTCGAACAGCAACACAAATGCGTTCAATGGAGGTGAGGCATATTTCACCAGAAGCCAATATTATAGAGGACTAATCGTCACTATAGGTCCAACAATAAAAGAAAATGGCTAATTAACGTTTTAAATAGCTAAAATGAATATCTGGATCCAATTCGAAACTTGCTGAGCATCATCGGAACCATTAAATCAGTTAATAGTAGAAATGCATATTGCACGTAGAAGTCACGGAGATGCACTAAATTTACCACTCGTACAACAGGTACTGGCGGTGGGCAAACGCGAATGGTACCTTTAATGAAGGTCGCCTAAGTGTCCCCGAAAAAGATGTCCTAAAAGCACACGAGCATGTGCCGAAATGCATAACCATGCTTCACGCACTAACCCAAATGCGAAGATTTTAACTTTCGCTAACAAAGAACTGGACATATTGTTTTAACACCACAGGTTTCGGACGAGGGACCTGTGTGTACTGCTGATATTGCACTAATAATAAAAAAAAAAACCTAGGGGATTGCGAGATATTTCGGCCTAAGAATCCTCACTTGGCGGGTTTGTATCCCGGCCGAGGTGCCCTCAATTTTACGGACCACCATTGCGGGGAAGTCACTGTGTCACCGAAATTTCGGTTGCACGACAAAACCCTCCCAGGTGGCCGCTGGAGAGCGCCAGATGCCGTTTCTTTGTTTCGCACAGAATACCCCGAAATTTGACATTGACGCCGTTCTGGCTCATGTCGCGGCTGGGTTCTTGTACGGCTTCTTTTAAGCATCTATAGATTATTATTAGGTAAGCTGTGTAATAGGTTTTTTACGGTTTCTTTGGTTTTTCGGAGAACGAGTAAAGCTTGGCCGTTTCAAGGGGTGTCGAAACGCGCCCGCTTCAATTTTCACGATTTGTCGGAGTCGTGCGTTTTGTAGTGACCTGTTTGGACACCCCTTTAGGGCTATAGCAGCGTTGCCAGACGGGAACGTGATCGGGACACAAAATTGGAATCCAAATGTCTCAAAATTTCTACGAACTCTTCTTTAAAACTCTTATTCAGTATTATTATTCAGAACAGTTATTTTAGTAAAGGAATGCATATTAGTTCAGTCAGTTTTAGGTATATATACACAGTTCTAAACGTGCTCAACGAGACCAAGCTATTGTGAAACAAATCGGACCATTGTACTGCGGACCTCACAATGACAAATAACCGAAAGACTACGGGTAAAAACGACATAGACACTGAAAGGTTCCACCTTTTAGATTCACATTTTAAATGTCTAACGTTTTAAACGGCACATAAACCTTTTATTAGATGTGTCATTTTTACTCGACCCTCGTTTTTTTTTAAATGCTTAATATTCACCAGCTCGTTTGCGCCCTTACTTTCAGTCTATTAATGCCACAATGCATGATGAAATGTCATCTGAAAGAAAGGAAAAGATTTTTCGTAACATGTATTAACTTCGCAAAATAGCGTTGTCGAAATCTTTGGTTGTCAGACGAAAAATCCTTCATGCGCTTGAAACATGTAAGCCTCACTGAAATAACAATGGTTCATTATGTATACTCCCTGGCAGATGGCTGTTATGACAACTGGATATTTTGATCTGGTCACTTTTATGTGTGGGTGTACGGTTATACTTCAAGGGATCAGCGGCTTGGGCCATTAAACGATGTCTACTTTAATGCGGCGGCGTTAGTGTTTTCAGTTGCATGATGTCATCATTCATTTTCCCCCAGAATTCACCAAATTTCGCCTGGTAACATGGTCCACTAACCAGGACACAAAAAGCTCCAGAATGCCGCAAAATTAAAATAAAAATTGGTCAAGAATTTTATTATCTGGCAACACTGGGCTGTGCCGCATTTAATGTTTAGAACAAAACTCCAAGGTCCCCTCCAACGAGACCCTCGTCTCGCTATGATTGGTTGATTATTTTTCCCCAACGTTTCTTGTGCTCACATAGAAGAGTAGAGGGCTTTGTGAGGAGGTACTTCTCCTGTGATTCCCAAGCTGCTACAGAGCGTAGTAGTCTCGGGATTTATACTCGGTAAAGTATGAATCCACGTCTGTCAAGTTGGAGGAAACTTCACTAGCCTTTCATACGTGAAAAAACTTTGGTGCAGTGCATTTTCCTTTTTTTATTCAATCTTTTGGTATAATCCAGTTGGCAATAGTTGAAGGCTTCGCTGGCCCACGACGTTCGCAGCGTGGAGTGGAGGTCCGACGTTTTTTTTTACTTTGTGCTCCGTGTTCCAGTTTTTGCTCTCTTGCTCTATTCGATTCTGGTCAGCCTGTAACCCTGTGGGACTTTTATCGTCTGTTATACATGTGTAAACGACACAATCATATTTAAACAATCATACTTTCGAAATCAGACCATAATAAATGTCATTAACAAATATAAAAAAATAACAACGGTTCCAAAAATACAGCCTTGAGGAACGCCAGATGTTACCTGAAAAAAATTAGACTGTCACCATTTAAATTTACACATTGACGAGGTGGTGATAGATATGCTTTTATCTACTTAAGTATGACGGCGTTAAGGTTTAGGAGCTTTCATTTGTGTAATAATACTGAGAGTGATAGTGTGTCAAATGTTTTTTTTTAAATCTAAGACACAGCCAATCTGTCTGCCTCCTTCGACATTCGTAACCAAATCATGAGTTAGCTCGGTCAGTTATGTAGTGGGGGAATATCACTTTCGAAACCGCTCTAATTACTCAAAGAAAAATGGTGAAAGATTAGGTGATCTATGATGTTTGAGTATAAAATATGGTTCAGTATTTCACAATATATTTGACGTTAGTGAAAACGGTCTGTAATTTATAATTTGTCTTTTAGAGGGCCTAAAAGTTAAATTATAAATTACAGGCCGTTTTCACTAACATCTAATCTGTTGTGAAATACTGAACCATATTTTATTCGAGTGCACAGGCACCATGTGCGCCAATTTTCGGTCGTCTGGAAAAGAAGCATCGTTTGACGATTTATTATATATTGTAAAAAAGCATGGTGCAGTTGCGTCTGCACAACGCTTTATTATTCTCGCCGAGATCCCATCTGGGCCTAATGTCTCAGTTTCATCAATAATTTTTAGAAGTCGCAACACCCCTTTTACGCCAAGTTAAATTGGTGGAATTACGCTGAACGAGCTCGAGCATCTATCATAGGTTACATTATCACTAAGCATAAAAACTGACTCAAAATATGTATTGAAGGCTTCTGCTTTTTCCTAATCATCGGTAATTGTTCCGTTACTAACCACGACAACTGCTATACCTGGCCTGATCATTGCCGCAGCGCCTCATATTTCCAAAACCGTTTGTTTGTAATTTTTATCCCGTCCTTCAGCCGTTGTAATTAATCTTCTTTTGCTTGCCTTGCTGTAATCATATACTGAAAAGTGACTTCTTTTAGCTTATGTATGTTTTATGCCGAGCTGTTTTTTTATACCGCGCGCACACACACTTTCGGTTATTTTTCAAACAGAGCAGGCTACCGGTGATTCACGGTTACTTTTTCTTTTTTTTTAGATCCGATTAGTTTGTGCAAGGAATGTATATTTTTGTTAAAGTGAGAAGTATCTGTTTAAATAAAATCACTGCACCATACATACTCATTGTTTCCGCTAGACATTCAAACGAGATGCAATGATAATGTAGCTCGGAACACATCCCTTCATAATCGCCCCTTTCGTAAAACAGCACCTTTCTATTTGTACTAACTTTTTTTGCCGGAAACCCGGAAGCCAAGGGTTGAAACAACAGCACTGTGGTCATTAATACCAGGAATGACATAGGTTTTTTTTTTAAACAGTTAGGTAATTACAAAAGAACAAGTCAAGTGTGTTTGAGTTGAGTGCAGGTCAAAAAACGTGTTGCGTAAAAGCAAAGCTGTCCACCATGCACTTAAGGTCAAGTTTCAACCGACTCATTGTTCTCCATATGCAGTGTTCATGGCTCCGTGTCTTATCTGGTAGATTAAAATCTCCACTAATCACGACACGATCATTAAAAACTGCTAGATACTAGGTTGTGAAGCACATCATTAGTATAAAGATCAGAGTTAGTGGGTGTGTAGAACAATTCCTCAATGAAATGATTATTACCATACAAAGCAACACTATACCACAGGAATTAAACAGTATTACCTAGGACATGTAGTTAATAGCTTCCAAGGAGATACGCACCAATATGACCCCCCCCCCCCTTTTTTTTTGTGAAAGCCCCTTTCCCACTTTTTTATATGCGTTAAATGAGCTAGGAAATAAAATAACTCGTAATCTGATATAGAACCATCTAACAATGACTGTTTCAAAGACTATATCAGCTTGCACCGAGGTAATCAATCCTGACAAATCTTCTAGTTTATTCTTTACACTTGTGCAGCTCAATACCATCACTATTACATTTCTCCCACCAATATTTTATGTAGCATTTTGGCGTCAAGTATGCTTCAAAGCGACAACTTCCTTGTTTTCAGCATCCGAAGTGAACAAGCTACTATTGATTAAAAGTTTTCGATAAGTTAAATATTCCATATTGTTTCGATCCTATTTTTTGTTTTCCCGTATGCCCAAAGATGACGGCGATTTCCCGTACTTTCATAAAGTAGTCATCAGAAGAAAGAAAACAGTTCCTTTTAGCTTGTACGCGTTCCGCATGGCTTCAGTTTTTGCGTTACGAAAAGAAAATCCTATAAGTACATGCCGAGTTTTTCGTTCTTCTTTCCCAAGCCGATATATATTTTTTTTAATGGAAGATACCTTTACACTTAGTCATTTAAAAAGAAATGCCTATGATCACGTTTTTGTTTTGGCTGAGCATGGGTATCAAACACGCCCTAATCCGGTACGTACACTATTAGGTTAGTTTGTTTGTTGTTATTATCTAAGCTATCAATTCTGGCGCTCAAATTCAAGCTTTGGTTACTGACCCAAGCAGCACAGTGTTGGCCAAGCATTGGCCGATGGCTGGCAATGGTCCTTTGGCCAGTGGCCAGACAGCGGCCAGCCGTTGGCCGATGACCGGCCTTTCTCAGGCCATTGGCTAATGGGCACTGGCCATCAGCCATCGGCCAAACATTGGCCGATGAATGACCACTCTTTGGCCATTGGCCACAAGACCATCCCCAGCCATTGGCCATTGCTTGGCCAAAATCCATTCTGCTTGGGAACAGAATCCAAAATTGTTTCTACTTTAGTTTCAATAGATGAGAGCCTCACATTAGTTTGCGTAATTTACAGCTCTAATATCTTTTTGATAGTGTTTAGGCTCACTTCAGGGCCTCTTGGCAATCGAGGATGGCCTTCATCTACTTTTTGTAGGAGAACCGGGATTTTTCTCTGCATCACCGCTGAGTAAAATGATAAGCATACAGAGCAAATAAAAACAGTCAGTAACAAACTCACAAAACCATCCCGGGCGGGCTGCACCACAAGGCAAACATAATTGCTTTTTACTCTAGAATACCAATGTTTTTTTACCAATCTGGAATCCGCGCATATAAGCGCGTGGCCGCGTGCCTTAGGTGCTATCTTGAGACGTCGAAGGCAGCTTCGATCGATGTCGATGATAATCGCACTTCGCGTGGAAACACCAGTGGAACCAACAAAGACATAGTTTAATATGTATAAGCCGAGAATATAATTCTATCAAATGCATGAAGACCTATATAAATTTCTTTTGAACTCAGTGACTCCTACGAGTACTACACCAATTCATGTTTAAAACAAAGTCGCGCGCGCCTCGCGGCACAAACGGCGCCCGCGCCTGCGCGATAGCGTGTAGGCAGAAAACCACGGTGTCCTATGCAAAAAAAGAAAAAAAATTGGAGGCGTTGTTGACACAGTGTGGTTTCGCGGTCTTCACGTTTCATGCCTGGTTATCAATGAATGTGCGTTACCAAAGAGATGTCTGACTATCTGAGTGGCCCAAGTGGGGCAGAAAAAGTGCGAGACAAAGCGAAGTTCTGCCTAAATAGTGCTACGCCTGGCGACCCGTGCTGCGTGCAAGCCACAGAATGGACCCTATCGAGTCGAAGGTAGCCAGGCGTCACTATCGTGGACATCACATTGTATCTTTTGCTTACGCCGAGTCAAGTTATCCCGGAAACCCTGAAGATCTCCACGTCCTTGGAGGCTTACAATTTGTTTCAGGTAAGCATAGCGGCAGTGTAGAGTGCTTGCCAAATTCAGCTGGTGCCAGTCGAGCGCAACTTCGAGTCAGGGACTCAGACTGGGGACGAGGAATGCGTTATTTTATTCCGTGCTACGAAGTGGGATTTGTAATATCTACGTCCAAAAATAGCAAATCTAGCCAAGTGTGCGCGGCATTTCGTACATCTGGGGCTATAATTTTTCTGTTACCCGGCCCGCGTTTCGTGGTCGCTGTAACCCCTACCGCTGGGAATTACGTCTTTGGTCTTCGTTTTGTTTGTTTTTTCCCCTTAATTTCTTCCAGGTTTGAAACAGCACTTGCTGTACCGCTGCGAGTTTTACACGCACAAGCGCGGTCCTTGATCTTGACTTGCATTTCTTTTTTTGTATTTACGTTTCTCGGAGCCATTTGAGTCGGGAACGTTCTGCATTTAGCGCCCATCTGTAGGGTTGAAGTGCCCCCAGCGATTCAAAACAATTTGGTAGTTCATGCAGCTTCTCATTCTCAGAGATATTGCTTACTTGATCGCGCATTGCGCTCCTGGTGCACTGTACAGACCGTGATTCTCAGTCTGCCAAGTTTAGGGTGACCAAAGTCACCAGGCTTGATCTGTAATGAACCGTAAAAATCGACGCCTGCACGTATCAATCTAAACTTTTCGTGAAAGGTGTATTTCACACGTCGGTTTTTCTTGTAAAATTACAAAGCGTAGCTCTCTTGCTGTAAAAACTAGGGCCAAGAAACTTGTCTGGATCTACGGTGAGCGACCACGCAGACGACAGGGGTCCAGTAGCGGGGTGTGTTTGGCGTTCGCAGTGATAGATGGTGCTACCTCCTTATTGCGACAGCTCTCGATTACCGTGGTTTATTAAAGTGAACACACTCTTTTTCAAATACACCTTTGGCTAAAATATAAACGCAAAAAATAAGAGCAAAACTAAAAAAAAAAAAAACGCGTCTGCATAACAACGGCACGTTTGCTGCCACCGGATTCCGTCTGCGTGTCGCCTGCTTTCATTCGCTGGCCGGGTACACCTTCGAATGCTGCTCCCGACGCCATCTATCAATGCAAACGCCAAACACACCCCGCCACTCAACCTGGTCTCTTGCGTAACCACCCGCTTTAGACCCCGGCAAGTTTCTTGGCTTTATTTTTTAGAGAAAGACAGCTACGCTTTGTAATTTTACAAGAAAAATCCGACCTGTGAAATACAAAGTTCGACGTGAGCACGTTGGTGAAGTTAAATATAAACAGAAAACATGAACATAGTGACGGACAGAACACCTTTGACGAAACGTTTAGATTGCTACGTGCAGGCGTCGATTTTTACGGTCCATTTTAGGTCCAGCCTGGTGACTTGGGTCACCTTACATTTCTCCTACAGCTGAAAGGCTGTGATCAATATTTTTCAAGCTGCCGAAAAGTGTGCTTGTGTGAAGGACCCACTGAGGTGGCATTCTGTGCACGTAGTTAAAATAAAGAACCAACGTTATATGTGCGGTGCGTCATGCAACACACAAACCCTGCACATGTGCATACTACGCAGGCACAACACGCTTGCCAAACACTTGCCAGTGCACGGCTGGTCTCGATATTTTCCTCAAACATAGGCTGCCATAGCCAGTATGGTAATTTCAAAATAACTGGTAATCTAAGAATATTATACTATTTGTAAAGATTTCGTCAAAAACACTAGTATTGGCCTTGCACTGTTTTCAAGACCACGCGGAGGACGTCAGACGCAGGCAGCCTGACGGACACGACGCGCGCTTCTTTCGTGCAAATGTGAGACCGTCGAAAAGGGCAACTGGCCTGCTTCATAATGCTTGGGTGTGCTTCGACAACCCGTTAGGAAGGGCACACTTTGGCCATTGCACATCTAAAAGTGGCTATGTTGGGTGTGATAGTAAATAGATACAAAACATACCAGCGATGGAGCATACCTATTTCGTGGCACTCTTGGTCCATGCACAAGGTTGGGAGGTGAATGACGAGGGCTCTTGAGACATTCTTGAAGTGTGCTCAACACTAAAGAATACTGCTGCAATGTATATCTAAACCTCACCCAGAATGGAAAAAAAAAAGTATTGTTTATTTATATCTGATGCTTGGGATCAATGTTAACAGTGCTAAGGTTGCGAAGTGATTTAATTCACATGGTTGCCTCTTAATTTTTAGTGCTATCACTTTTTTTTAAAGATAGAGCATTACAACTTCTGAGTAGAGCTCTGAATAAACACGGTTTACGGAGAATATCCACTCATGATTAAGAAATAAATTGAAAGAGCAAAGAAGGACGTGGCTGTGCGATGCTAAATATCCAGGTATTCCACCACTATCCACAAAAAAAGTGTGGAAAGGGGTCAGGTGGAAATATGGCGTACTGCTGGTGCGCACTGATTCTGATCCGAGCTTCCAGATTAGAAGGCGATGTTTAACGTCGTAAATGCCAACCAATACTTGCGTAATAGGTAATAATAATAAAAAATAAATGTCATAATTCAACAATTCTGACGGGACTATGCAAACCATAGTACACTGCGTACTCAACGAGATCAAGCAATTTAAAATGAATCGGACCAGTATACTATAACCGTACTAATGAAAAAAAAACCACCTAGGGCAACGGGCAAAAACGACGGACACTGAAAGGTTTCACCCTTTAGTATCACATTTTAAATGCCTCATCATTTAGCGACACATACACCCTTTAGTCTATGTGTTATTTTACCAGCACTCTCGAGGTGTTTGTAATGCTTAATATTCACCAACTCGTTTGCGACCTTATTTTCAGTTAATAATGTACTATGCATGTTGCACTGTCGTCTGAAAAAAAGAAAGTGGTTTTGCGAAATCTTTATAAACTCCGCAAAATATCATTGTTTAAAGATTTGGTTGTCCGAAAAAAATCCTCGAAACCCTTGAAACATGTAATTTTGGATAAAGTAACAATGGGCCATTGTGTATACTCCCTGGCTGATTGATGTTATGACAACTGTATTTCCGAATCTAGCCTCTTCGATGTCTGGTTCTTCGGTTCTACTTCAATCGATAGGCGGCTTGCGCCATTAAGCGATGCCTGTTTTAATGCTGTGCCCGTGATGTTTTCAGTTGCTTGATGTCTTTGGGCATTTTCCCCCAGATATCACTAGATTTTGAAGGTGACATGGTCCACTAACCAGGAAACAAACATCTACAAAATGCCACAAAATAAAAAAAAAACACAAATAAATGTCAATGACATTATCATTTGGTGACACTGGGGTATGGGCTGTTGCAGATTTAGCATAACAGTACAATCCCCCCAATAACGAGACCCTCTGATCACTAAGTTTTGCGTTTTTTTTTTCTTTCTACATCGTTGCCTCTGCTAAAGTAGAAAGGGTAGAGGGCTTTGTGGGAGGAATTTCTTGTGCGATTCACGAACTGCTACAGACTCTAATAGGCTCGGGATTGTCCTGACATTTTAAGGCATCAAAGGTGTACACAACTCACCAGACGTTTACAAAACACGCGAACTGCGGTTTATACTGTGGTAGCGGTGTCGTGGTTGTAGTTAAGCAAAGGCTTTGTGACGTAGCTGAAGTAGCACTCAACAAACCATCCTGAAGTGCTAGGTCAAAGAGCCGCTGTTCCGCGTCCTCTAACAGATAACGCTGCCATGAGAAAAACATACATTTCGAGTGCTTCGTATAAGTTCGGAGAGCTTTGTGCATGTTTTCCACATCGCTTCCAAGTTGTACCAGGGCAACATGCTCATAGCTGTATCGCCTCGGTTTCGCTCGCAGATAACGTCAAATAAACTGTATACACCAACTCGAGTGTCACACGTCGCGCCGCTGATATAATGTAGCTGTCGGCAGGGCGAGCGCACATGCTTCATTCGCGCGAATCTGATTTCTGTGCACGCACACCGAAATGCTGCGGCAATCCAAGGCAGCAATCTGGGCTCCGCACACGCGCAGTACGGAACTCGCAACGATAACGCAGACTGCTTGCGTTGGGTCGTATACAAAATGCTGAAACTCACTTCTAAACGCAAGCACTAAACCTTTGCGTTGGTGTCGCGGCCATACGATCCACTGTTTAGCATAGTTCGGTACGACTTGCAAAAGGTTAATTCCAAACGTACATACTTGAAATAGAGCAGACGAATGCACTTTGGCGAAAAGTTATGTCCCTTTTTTCTTTACTCAGTAGCGGTGAAATTTTAGAAATAGAGTAAGAACGACTGCCGTGCATTTATATCGAATGTTTGTTGTCGGCACACTGGTTTGCGATTGCGCCCAAGTGGACATCTGTCATATATTTCGTTCAAACCATTACTTATCGCGATTGTCCTGCTTGTTGCCAGCCTCTATAATGACGTTGTCGGCGTTTTTAGCTTCAGCAGGGGCTTTTCAAAAAGTCCTAGACTTCTGGTGCTCCCATCAAAGCTTTGTTGTTACCAGAGACGCAGGTAACGAAATACCGATCGCTCGTTTCGCCAACGGTAGGGGCGCGCATGAATACTAGAGTAACTGTCTAGGCTCTGCTTGCGGAGCATATACAGTTACTCTAATGAATACTAGCGACGACATCGACTCTTGTACTCCCCGGTATCGCACCGGTTTTGTACAGGAGTTTGCTGGATCTCTATGAAAGGGACCCTCCAGCGATATTTGGGCTTTTGCCTTTTTTATATTATTACCTCATAATGGCTTTGGGCTACTCAGAAGACAAGTGCCACAAGCTATTAGCGCGTCATATTTTAATTAGGTAACAAAAAACCGCTGAGCGTCTTGTGGCGCCACAGTGTGTGGAAAACGCGCGGCTGATGGCGTTATTGGTATACCATTTCAGGATTGGCAATATTGGCTTAAGCCGTGCGATTTTTATTATGCAAATAAACCATCGTCATTCCTTAATTTTTTTTTTTTTTTTTGAGGTGAGAAAATTAGATTAGGGGGAAAAGTTGTTTTAAATGTGCAAAAACAAGCGAAAAAAAAAATTACACGCCCGCTTTGCTGTGGCGGAATCAGTCAACCCAGCGAACTGGAGCGCGGCGCACTAGCGTATTAAAAGTGTACGGAAACGAAATTTTATGCTCATTTTATTGCTTAGGTATAAATATACCCCGTAGCATCAGCACCAAACGACACGCCGCTGCCCTGTCTTTCGTCTTTAAACGCAAGAAATGCATTTCTAAAATGAATAAAATGATTTTCCCCTTGCATCTGGTGATTGGGGTGCCGAAGCTTTGTTCGGGGATCGTGACCTGTTGCTCCTCCCGCAGTGGCGCCACCCTCGGCAGGACACTGCACTCCCTAGCCGTCAACGCAATCACGTTGCCTCGCGCGGCCCGCGATAATTGTTTTGGTACCGCCTAGTTGTTTCCGTGTTTATTCATCACGTTTGCGTGCAGGATGCCGCGCTATTGCGTGGCAGAGGGCTGCGGCAGCAGCGTGTTGAACTGCGAGACGCCGACACGCGGGTTTCCGAACGATGAGAAATTCCGAAGCGTGTGGATTCGTCTTGCGCATCCGTTGTTTTCTGGGGCGCCGTACAAAATCGATCGCCTGTACGGTGACCATTTTCTCGATGATGACTACGAAGGGCGACCAATTGTTTTCAGGAGCCTAGGTCTTCCTACAAAGAATATTTGGTTGCTACCAGGGGTCGTGCCGACTATTGTTTATTCCAAGAAGACTAGAAGAGCTAAGCGAACAACACAAAATCGAACCAAACTGGTAAGAGAGCACACTGTTAATAAAACTGGCGCATACCTCCAAGTTGGGCAATCATTATTAAATGCGAGGCATTTCTTGGCGTCTGTCGAACGGTTCGTACGGTTCTAGCCGGATGGCTAAAACCGTACGATGGACCTCTCAGTTTTGACTGTAACAAAAGTTTTGACTGTAACAACTGTAACTGTAACAAGAGAGGAAAGTAGCCCCAACCCACATTGACGCTGTGATAAAATTGCATACCACGAAGGACTTTAGGCGCAATTATTTGCCGCTTACCGATTGACTGGGCCCGAGTTGGAAATAAAACGCTTACGCGGATTTTACTTTGGATTCCCGCGTCGCATCGTAGTAACGTCTTGAATGTTAAGGCCCCGCTTCAACCACTGGGTGCACCTTAAACTTCGAACACCAGCAAACAGAAGGCCACCATTAAAACGGCGCAAAGGCCATTCCTCAGATGAAGATATTGATCAAAATGGCTAGACTGAATATCGGAAAAAGTCTGTTACGCACAGAAATAGCGCTTCGATCCTGCGCTTTTCTTTTGGGCGGGACTGGTCTAGGCGTTGGCAAAGAACACACAGAAACAACGATCACCGTGACGATGTCCTTTGGCGCGGCTTGATTAGTTTCTTTGGATCCTAGCTTCGGCTGCCTTCGGACTTCAAGGGAAGCGGATTATAGACCGTTTTTTTTGTGTGTGTTACGGTTCCCATACGACGTACTTCGGTTAGGCGACAATTTTTTTTTTTTTTCAGCAGAAATATAATTAACAAGTAAAGCCATGAAAAAAAAAAAACAACTATCGGCACGGACACCTTGCATTCTAGCGACTTCCAATAGGCAAATAAAGTGATCTGCTATTTTGCTCAAAATCAGCTGCTTCGAAGTCAACATGGCTTACGTCACGAAAAAAAAAGTGGTCTATATTTTTGCAAAAATCACCTTCTGCGCGCTTCCATCTGAGTCAGCTGGGCTGTGGTAGGCCTTCTGAGCATGCGCTGTAGCTCTCTTGTGCGGTACATGAGACGCTGCGCATGCGTCCACAGTTCCGTGAGTCCGCACTTATCATCCGGGTGATAAGCCCTTGACAGGTGTATAGACCTTTCCAACACTCGCGCTCTGGGCGCTGACATCTTTGTCTACTGGCCTGTGGAACGCGTTCTGAGAGTGCGCAGTTTCTTCCACGATGTGTTTTAAGATCACAGCCGGTGCGCACTCGGAGCCGCTGCCTTGTCTACCGTTGAAAACGTTAGTAATCAGCTGAAACTTTCCATTGTGTCGTAACAATACGTACATGAGCAAACGGTGTTCTTCAAGTAGATTTTTTTTTTAGATCTGACTTGTGTGCATTTTATTTCTTACTATTTAACTCCGCAAGCTATATAAGACGCGAGAAACCGGGCCAAAGAGCGTTGGTTACGACTTATGAGAACCTCCGATCCGCTGACTAAAGATCTCAACATGTTCGTAGCAGTACTCTTTCTGCCGGTTGTAGCCGGGAACCTCTTTATGGAAAGCAGCCTTCATAGCTTTCCGAAAATAACTGAAAGAAGCGGATATGTAAAAACCTGCAATATGTACAAACGTAAGACAATTTTTTTTAATTTAACCACGTAGAACGAACAGTGTTTAATCGGCAGCTCTACGGTTGGTTTTAGCGTCACGTCGGGCATTATGTCTCCGGTAGCACACATTATAGCGCCGATATCGGCGTCGGATTTGAAAGATTGGGCCAGTATCTAGCGGACTGAACGTTTTTCTTTTATGATGACTTTCGTTTTTGCAGTCGAGGATTGCGCTGTGATCATTCTCCGTTCACTTTCAAGCTGAGACTACAACCAGAGTTACAATCGCAAGCAAGAACGCGCTCCTGGCTTTGAGACATGGGTTTCTAGCGCGAGAACTCGGGCAGAGCCTTTCAAATCTATGATCTCCTGCTCTCATACTTCCGGCACTGGCTGCAGTCTCCGCTAAAGTGTGAACAGAATATATACACCATTCACCCTTAAGCTGAGACTAGAAGCTTTGCCTTCAGCGCTATCTCGCTGGCTTCCGCAGTGCTTTGGTTGCGCAAGTCTGCGTGTTCACATTTGTGTTAGTAAGGGGAGAAAGCTCGCGCTGAATACCGAGCTTCTAGCCCACGCTTGAGGGGCCCTGCAACCCTATTCGAGCGTCTACATTTTTTGCGGTTTCTACGTCTCTTCTGGTTCGTGCAACCTAGCGGGCACGGAGAGATAAACTAAATATCAGTGCGTCATATTTTAACCGGACGACGTGAAAGCCTCCTCCACCTATATGCAGTGACGGACGCAGGTATGTCTTGAGGGGGGGGGGGGGGGGGGGGAGGGTGAGGTGCTGGTCAACGTATCACATGTTTAGGACCTGCCAACCCCTTTCCAGTTTCCACGCCCAAAATTTTTACAGATGCAGAATTCAAGAGGGTGGTCAGGACATCGGGACCCCCCCTCTGAATCCACCCCTCCCTATATCAGGGCACCCCGTGGTACTGAACGCGCGCGGCATGTGACGACATCGTGACGTTGTTGGTATTGGTGGGCTCATGCCTTACGACTGGTCAGGACCGCTAAAAGCTTTTTTTTTAGTAGAAATATAAAATGTAAGTGGCCGGAACCGTTTCAAGTATTTATAAAACTAGTTTTTTTTCAGTATTTTAGATAAGAAAAGAAACAAATGTAGTTTAGAAAGTACGGAAACAAGAGATGACCTGTCGACATACCCGCCACCAAGCGGTGAAAGAGGCGGCGCAAGCGCCCGTCGTATGATTCCGAAGCACGCTCGCTTCGGGATATCGGAGGCCATGCTTGGCGGATCCTAGCAGACGACGCAGAACGCCGGCGGCACATTTTGTAAAAAGTGAAAGTACGAATTTGTCTCATCGCAAGAACACGATGAGTGTCTGTTGGGAAACAGCGTATGCGAAGAAGTCACGTGAGAGTCTCAAACTCAACTCGTTTTTATTTCCTAGTTCTGCCCCGTTCCGGGGCACCTTTCTATCCTCGGCCTCACATCCTTCCTCTGTCTTCCACTCCATTCCTACATTCCTCAGTCACCGTGATCCGCCGGTAAACACTTTAACGCGGGCAAGGGAAGTCGTCCGGCGCGGGAAAAGGGGGGACAGAGGACCAAGGACGTCTAGAGGAGGTTATCTTTTTGCTTGTTTTTGTCATGTTGAGGATCACATAACTTAAAATACAGCGAATTTCTGGAAAATAAAAAGGTTTACTGAGTTACTACGTTCCATGCGCTAAACTTTATGCAAATTAAATACCAGTAAAAAGTCGTTGGAAGGCCTATTTCAGGGTGAACGTCGTACAGACCGTTCCAATACTCGCCTTCTGTGCGCTGCCATCTTTATTTATTGGGCTGTGGAACGCCTTCTGAGCATGTACTGTACCTCTCTTGTGCGGTACATCACACGCTGCACATACGTCCACAGCCCCGTGAATCCGCATGTAAGGCCCGGATGATAACCGCTTGAAAGGTCTATAGACCTTTCCAATACTCGCCGTCTGGGCGCTGACATTTTTGTCTGCTGGGTTGTGGAATCCCTTACGAGCACGAACTGTAGCTCTCTTGTGCGGTACAGCAGACGCTGCACATACGTCCACAGCCAGGTGACTCCGCATGTAAGGCCCCGATGATAAGCGCTGGAAAGGTCTATAGACCTTTCCTATACTTGTTATCTGGGCGCTGACATTTTTGTCTGCAGGGATGTGGAACCCCTTCCGAGTACGCGCTGTAGCTCTCATGTGCGGTTCATCAGACGGTGCACATACGTCCACAGCCCCGTGACTCCGCATGTAAGGCCCGGATGATAACCGCTGGAAAGGTCTATAGACCTTTCCAATACTCGGCGTCTGGGCGCTGACATTTTTGTCTGCTGGGCTGTGGAATCCCTTACGAGCACGAACTGTAGCTCTCCTGTGCGGTACATGAGACGCTGCGCATGCGTCCACAGCCCCGTGACTCCGCATGTAAGGCCCGGATGATAACCGCTGGAAAGGTCTATAGACCTTTCCAATACTCGCCGTCTGGGGGCTGACATTTTTGTCTGCTGGGCTGCGGAACCCTTTCCGAGTACACGCTGTAGCTCTCTTGTGCGCTACATCAGACGCTGCACATACGTCCACAGCCCCGTGAATCCGCAATTAAGGCCCGGATGATAAGCGCTGGAAAGGTTTATAGACCTTTCCAACACTCGCCGACTGGGCGCTGATATTTTTGTCTGCTGGGCTGTGGAACCCCTTCCGAACACGAGCTGTAGCTCTCTTGTGCGGTACATCAGACGCTGCGCATGCGTCCACAGCCCCGTGACTCCGCATGTAAGGCCCGGATGATAACCGCTGGAAAGGTCTATAGACGTTTCCAATACTCGCCGTCTGGGAGCTGACATTTTTGTCTGCTGGGCAGTGGAACCCCTTCCAAGTACGCGCTGTAGCTCTCTTGTGCGGTACATCAGATGCTCCGCATGCGTCCACAGCCCCGTGATTCCGTATGTAAGGCCCTGATGATAAGTGCTGGAAAGGTCTATGGACCATTCCGATACTCACCGTCTGGGCGCTGACATTTTTGTCTGCTGGGCAGTGGAACCCCTTCCGAGCACGAACTGTAGCTCTCTTGTGTGGTACATCAGACGCTGCGCATGCGGCCACAGCCACGTGACTCCCCATTTAAGGCCCGGATGATAAGCGCTGGAAAGGTCTATAGACCTCTCCAATATTCACCGTCTGGGAGCTGACATTTTTGTCTGCTGGGCAGTGGAACCCCTTCCAAGTACGCGCTGTAGCTCTCTTGTGCGGTACATCAGACGCTCCGCATGCGTCCAAAGCCCCGTGACTACGCATTATAGACCTTTCCAATACTCGCCGTCTGGGCGTTGACATTTTTGTCTGCTGGGCTGTGGAATCCCTTCCGAGCACGCGCTGTAGCCCTCTTGCGCGGTACATCAGACGCTGCGCATGCATCCACAGCCCCGTGACTCCACATTTAGGACCGGGATGATAAGTGCTGGAAAGGTCTATAGACCTTTCCAATAGTCGCCGTCTGGGCGTTGACAATTTTGTTTACTGGGCTGTGGAACCCCTTCCGAGAACGCGTTGTAGCTCTCTTTTGTGGTACATCACACGCTGCGCATGCTTTATCAGCCACGTGACCCCGCATTTAAGGCCCGGATGATAAACGCTGGAAAGGTCTATAGACCTTTCCAATACTCGCTGTCTCGGCGCTGATATTTTTGTCTGCTGGGCTGTGGAACCCCTTCCGAGCACGCGCTGTAGCTCTCTTCTGCGGTACATCAGACGCTGTGCAGGCGTTCACAGCAAAGTGACTTCGCATGTAAGGCCCGGATGATAACCGCTAGAAAGGTCTATAGACCATTCCAATACTCGCCGTCTTGGCGCTGACATTTTTGTCTGCTGGGCTGTGGAACCCCTTCCAAGTACGCGCTGTAGCTATCATGTGCGGTACATCAGACGGTGCACATACGTCCACAGCCCCGTGACTACGCATGTAAGGCCCGGATGATAACCGCTGGAAAGGTCTATAGAGCTTTCCAATACTCGGCGTCTGGGCGCTGACATTTTTGTCTGCTGGGCTGCGGAACCCCTGACGAGCACGAACTGTAGCTCTCTTGTGCGGTACATAAGACGCTGCGCATGCGTCCACAGCCCCGTGACTCCGCATGTAAGGCCCGGATGATAACCGCTGGAAAGGTCTATAGACCTTTCCAATGCTCGCCGTCTGGGCGCTGACATTTTTGTCTGCTGGGCTGTGGAACCCCTTCCGAGCACGAACTGCAGCTCTCTTGTGCGGTACATCCGACGCTGCACATACGTACACAGCCCTGTGATTCCGTATGTAAGGACCGGATGATAAGCGCTGGAAAGGTCTATAGACCTTTCCGATACTCGCCGTCTGGGCGCTGATATTTTTGTCTGCTGGGCAGTGGAACCCCTTCCGAGCACGAACTGTAGCTCTCTTGTGCGGTACATCAGACGCTGTGCATGCGTCCACAGCCCCGTGACTCCGCATTTAAGGCCCAGATGATAAGCGCTGGAAAGGTCTATAGACCTTTCCAATACTCGCTGCCTGGGCGCTGACATTTTTGTTTGCTGGGCTGTTGAAACCCTTCCGAGCACGCGTTGTAGCTCTCGTGTGCGGTACATCAGACGCTGCGCATGCTTTTTCAGCCACGTGACTCCGCATTTAAGGCCCGGACGATAAGCGCTGGAAAGGTCTATAGACCTTTCGGATACTCGCCTTCTCGGCGCTGATATTTTTGTCTGCTGGGCTGTGGAACCCCTCCCGAGTACGCGCTGTAGCTCTCTTGTGCGGTACAGCAGACGCTGCACGTACGTCCACAGCCGCGTGACTCCGCAAGTAAGGCCCGGATGATAAGCGCTGGAAAGGTCTATAGACCTTTCCAATACTCGCCGTCTGGGCGCTGACATTTTTGTCTGCTGGGATGTGGAACCCCTTCCGAGCACGACCTGTAGCTCTCCTGTGCGGTACATGAGACGCTGCACATGCGTCCACAGCCCCTTGACTCCGCATGTCAGGCCCGGATGATAACCGCTAGAAAGGTCTATAGACCATTCCAATACTCGCCGTCTGGGCGCTGACATTTTTGTCTGCTGGGCTGTGGAACCCCTTCCAAGTACGCGCTGTAGCTCTCATGTGCGGTACATCAGACGGTGCACATACGTCCACAGCCCCGTGACTCCGCATGTAAGGCCCGGATGATAACCGCTGGAAAGGTCTATAGAGCTTTCCAATACTCGGCGTCTGGGCGCTGATATTTTTGTCTGCTGGGCTGTGGAACCCCTTCCGAGCACGAACTGTAGCTCTGTTGTGCGGTACATCAGACGCTGTGCATGCGTCCACAGCCCCGTGACTCCGCATTTAAGGCCCAGATGATAAGCGCTGGAAAGGTCTACAGACCTTTCCAATACTCGCTGCCTGGGCGCTGACATTTTTGTCTGCTGGGCTGTGGAACCCCTTCCAAGTACGCGCTGTAGCTCTCATGTGCGGTACATCAGACGGTGCACATACGTCCACAGCCCCGTGACTCCGCATGTAAGGCCCGGATGATAACCGCTGGAAAGGTCTATAGAGCTTTCCAATACTCGGCGTCTGGGCGCTGATATTTTTGTCTGCTGGGCTGTGGAACCCCTTCCGAGCACGAACTGTAGCTCTGTTGTGCGGTACATCAGACGCTGTGCATGCGTCCACAGCCCCGTGACTCCGCATTTAAGGCCCAGATGATAAGCGCTGGAAAGGTCTACAGACCTTTCCAATACTCGCTGCCTGGGCGCTGACATTTTTGTCTGCTGGGCTGTTGAAACCCTTCCGAGCACGCGTTGTGGCTCTTTTGTGCGCTACATCAGACGCTGCGCATGCTTTATCAGCCACGTGACTCCGCATTTAAGGCCCGGATGATAAGCGCTGGAAAGGTCTAGAGACCTTTCGAATACTCGCCCCTTACCGGCGAGTATTCCACTGGCACCTCTTACCGTTTGTGGCGTAAGCGATCACTGTGGCGCATCGCTGGCTGCTCCACTGCCGGTTCTGGCACGGTCGATTTTTTTCTTTTTTGCAACATTGATAAGCGACGTTTGCTTCACGCTTCTTTTTTTGCAGCTGGCAACCGAACAGTGAGCTGTGCCCAGTTAAAAATGGAGGGAAATAACGAGACCCGTGATTATTTTATAACTCCTTACACAGGTTTCTCTGTGAGGTGTGACATGGACACCAATGGTGGCGGATGGACAGTAAGTTTCACCACTTCTTTGAGGTATCCCGATTCACAGCGAAGACGAAGTGCTATTGTGTTCTTTCTTTTGAGAAAAAAAGGTTATTAATGGGCCGGTACAAAAATTTCGACATCACAAGAAGCTGTAGCGCGCTAGGTTTATTTCAGTTATCTTAGTAAAAGAAAGTAAGTCAAAGCCTCCTATCTCAATCTAGAATAGTACACCACTTCTACCGTGCAGTCGCAAACTAAACATTTTGAGTACTTCGGAACCCGCACCCGCGATGGTGATTACGAAAGCAAACTCGCTTTAGATGACTCCTGCAGTTACAGGGAATGAGCAGTTTGTTCTAATATTTGCTCAATATAATCAACCTTGTCGTCCGTTAATTTGCCTTCTGAACTATGCCATGACCCATATTAGATATATTAGGCCATTCTGTAGACCGGATATGTTAAGTCTCTCACAGTTTGGGTATGTGCATTATGTTTGCTAAATACTTCTCTATAGTAAATCTCCGAGTACATTTGTCAACTATTAGAGCCCCACGCTTTGATACTTCAGTGTTATGTCGGTTCCTAAAATGACATATGATAATGTACTGTTAAAAAGTGCTATAATATATTGGCGTCTGTGTTGCAGCATATTTCTATTTCCCTTTAATAACGAGTACATTTCTCTGGGTGTGGAAGAGGGTGGTTGTACCAGTTCACAAATCTGGAAGCACTATGTCCGTCAACAATTACGAACCAATTGCGTTTCTCTCTGTTCTTTATAAAAAGGTTCTTTTTTTTTTTTTAAAGGTGTTTTTGTTAACCTCAGTTTCCGTGTTAAGCCTACAATAAATTTAAATCATCACAGATTTTTCGCGGACGATAGGCTCAAACTAATCTTGTAACTTTCTTTTTTTTTTTTTAGGTTCGCATTGCTTAAAATTGTTTAACGTGGCCACCTTGGTGTCGTTTATCTTGATTGCATTTGTGATTGTTTTTCTAGCTACCTGATTGATCGCTCGAATAGTGTTCCCTGGTAATGATGCAGGTCATATCACTATGTGTTAAATGCCGGAGTTTCACAAGGGTCGTATTCGGGCCTTTGCTTTCCAATATGTTTGTAGACGACTTTGTCTCTACTAAGATGCTCCAGTTGCCTGATGACGTAAACGTTTATCGTACTATCCGCACGTCTGTTTACTGAAATATTGCAAAAAGGCGTTAATACAATTCCTCTTCAGTGTCGCATAAACTGGCTACCTTTTAATCCTGCAGAAACTGGGCTTGTTTTTTTTTTTGTTTTGTTTTTTTTTTGTGCAAAAGATTAATTAATACCATTGTTCATTCTTACAGATTATATGACTCTTGTAGCTTACAGAAATGAAGTGTTTATTAAGAACGCGTTGTATAAAATAACGGTGAGGTGGCATAGGTCCCTCCGCCATGCTGTCTAAGGCCCGTCTCGAGTGTTCTAGCTCCACCCCCCCCCCCCCCCCCCTATCCCTTTGTCGTCTTTCTCGCAGATTACTGGATCTCTGTCTCGTAATGGAGTTGGTACCAGTCGACATCTCTCTTCCTTCGCCTACTTGTCGACGAAGTTTGTGTCCCTGAAGCGAGCCGGTTTTCTTTTCGTTCTTTGGCTTCTGCGGAGCGCTATGCTGTTTCCCCTGCACTGGCCACCGTCGTCGTCATGGACGATATATGATGTCTGCTGTGGTGCTCTTGCGACAACGATAACAGGCCTACACTTTCCGCTGTGTTGATACCTGAAAAATATATCTTCTCCAGTGTGAAGTTCAGGCAGTGGTTTGACATTTTTGTCGTATTGTTGTCGTTGTTTCATTTGTTTGTCTCTCAACCACTGTTGGATCTCTGTGTGATTTGTTTCCGTGCTTTGAAGCAGCGAAGTATGCGGAGGAATTTATGTCCTTGTGTGCCTATTCATAAGCTTTTGACTGGAAATCCCAGGAATCCATCTCGGGGTGTGTTGCGCCACTCCAATAGAGCGTCGTAATAGTCTGTAGTTATATAGCTCAATTTGTTAATGAGCTAGCTTTTTGGTTTCTTGTACCGCTGTCTCAGCCATTCCATTGGATTTGGGGCAGTAGGGGCTGGATGTCACGTGGGAGATTCTTCGGCGCTGCAGAAAGTCCTTAAAGTCTGCGCTGTCGAAGGGTGGGCCTTTGTCTGAAACGATTTTGACTGGCAGCCCATGCACAGCAAACGTTGTTAGGCAGATCTTGTCACGTGATTGACAAGTGTCCTCTCAAGCTGACGAGTTTCATAGTAGAACGAGTAGTAGTCCACTATCACAATGTAGTAGTGACCGTTGTATTGGAAGAGGTCTATTCCAACAACTTCCCATAGTGCGGTTGGCACAGGGAGGTTAATGAGAGGCTCTTTCTGTTGTCATGGCTTGTCTTTGCACACTATGGAACTGTCTACTTTATACTCGATGTCCTTCTCCATAATAAACCAGTGGAAAATTTTATTAACACAATGCAGTGTCTTCTCTACACCGCTGTGTGCACTGTGCAACTCTGCTAGTATTTTACTGTTAAGTTGTTCCGGAATAATGAGTCTATTTGACCTGGACAGCAAGTCATTCTCTTCATGTATCTCATCTCTGTATGAAAAATACTGCTTAAGAGTATTTGCTACGTCTTTTGTTGACTGTCCACTCACCTGTTGCACACTGAAGCATGGTGGTCATATATTTGTCTTTATTTGTCGCTTTCCGACATTCTTGAAGGGTTTCGTCTTTGCTTGAGAGACACTCCAAGATGTTCATCTCGAAAGCTTCTGACACTTCTTCCATCGATGAATTTCTACAAAGAGTGTCGGCAATGTATAACTATCCTCCTGAAGTGCACTTTACTTGAAGTTCATATTTTTGAATGGTCAATCTCGTCCTCTTTAGCCTGAGGGTATTGGTTGAGAGGCTTTCGGAAGATAGCCTCCAACGGATTGAGACCTGGCTCTATGACAACCCTATGTCCGAAGATGTATTGGTGGAGTCGACTGCATCCATGTACGATCGATAACAGTTCCTTCTCGATTTGTGCATAGTTCTGAGCTTCATTCAAGCACCTTGAAGAATGGGTCACTGGTTGTCCCTCCTTGAGCAATACTGCGCCTGTTCTTCTGGAGCTTGTTTCCACTGACAGCGTTACTTGCCTTTTTTTGTCGTAGAACCGTAGCGTGGGTGCAACCGTCAAAGCCGCCCGAAGGGCTGTGAAACCTTTCTTTTGTTCTTTTGTCCATGATCAGGCTGTCTCCTTCTCTAGGAGTTGCCACAGCGACACACTCACGTCCGACATGATAGGGATGAACCTTCCCAAGTTGTTTACCACTCCTAGGGAGCTCTTCAGTTCTCCCACATTGTTCGGTCTTAGTAGAGCAAGGATGCCTTTCACTTTATTCGGATCAATCAAGAGTCCCTACGCTGAGAAATTGTGACCCAGGTACCTGATTTGTATCATGCTAAACTTGCACTTCTTCTTATTTAGTCGTAGGATGATCTCTCGTCACCTTTCTAGTACCGCCTGAAGCCTACGGTCATGTTTCTCAGTTGTCGTTTCCCAGATGAGGATGTTGTTTATCATGATATCCACTCCGTCTAAGCCTTCAAATACCGAATGCATTGTCTTCTGAAACACCTCGAGAGCAGACGATATGCCAAAAGGCGTTCGCAGGGATCTGTACCTCCCTAATGGTGTCGCAAACGTACACAAGTGCGAGCTGGGAGTCTCGAACGTGAGTTGCCAACACCCTGTAGCTGCGTCTAGCGTCGAGAAGTACTCGGCTTCTTCCAATCATGTGGCAATGTCCTCTAAACCAGGCATACAGTAGGTCTCCCGAATGAGCACCTTGTTGCGCTCTTGAGAATCAAGGCAGAGTCGGAGTTTGTCTTTCTTTTGTAGAACCAAAACAGGGTGAACCCACACCGTTGGTTCGTTACTGGCTCAACCACTTTTTGTTGCACAAGATCTTCCAAGTGTCTCTTGAGCTTGTTCCTGACGGCGACCGGGACTACACGTGGTTGCTGGATCACGCCTTGTGCATCTGGCTTGAGTTGCATGTAGTATTTGACGGCTTTTATTAATGCAAAAACATTAACTGTCCCGTGGAGCCAGCTGACGTCATCAGTTTGAAGCGCGAAAACGGCACCTTAAATCCTTTCTTCAAGTGAAGCCAACACACAGCTATGAAACGACGCGAAACACCTAGACAACGGCACCTAGTTTCACCGATCACAAACGAATGAAGTAAAGCTGATGGATGTCGCCTTCGATCCTATTCGCTGGCACGCGTGGATGACGCTTCTATTGGCCGCTGCGTACGTCAGTTTCCACGATCGCCGCTCCATGGCGCTGCGTGTCTGCGCCGCGAGCGTGCCTGTAACACGAGGGCGAGGAGAGCTGGAAGAGCACGCGCAGGGCCGACGCAAATATGCCGCAAATGAAACACGGGAACAGAAGAACGGCACGCATGCTTTCGCATTCACAACTCATAAGAAGTGCTTAGGTGTACCTCGAGCTTTTTGCTCCCTGTCCATGAAACATATCTTCACGTTGTTTGTGGGAACCCATCGTGTTCCTTCCCACCACATCGTGCGCTGCTGACGCCATGTGGAGATAGCATCGAAGGGGCGTCGCCGAGGTGGACAATCTCGTGCCCACAGCGGCGCTGCCTGAGGATGACGAGTATAGAAAAGGGACGAAGAGACGACTGTTACGGCTCTCGGATGTGCGGGACGAACGAGGACGGCTGCCTGGCTTCTTGAGCGCGGGGCTTTGATTGCCGCCGCTAGCCGGCGACCTGCCCGGAGCTGCGGCCCCCCCGTGGAAGACGACTCCCTGGCTTCTAGACTGCGGGGCCTGGATTGCCGCTGCAAGCCGGGGACCTTCCCGGAGCCCCTTGATGCTGCTGTGCCGCGTCGAAACCCATGCGGGCACTTGCCCAGAACCACAGCTTCCCATGGACGACGTTTGCGCGCCCATCGGGAAGCCGACCCATGACGACGTTTGCGCGCTGCCCGCCGACTACCCGGACATTGACGTGAGGCTTGCCTAGTAAGCATTACGTTGGGTTAATAAACAGTTAACCCAGAGCGTGTGATGTGTCCACCCGAGGAAGGGGCGTTAAAGAACCGCCCACATGTTTCACCACCTGGCTGCAGCACTTTTCCGCCAGATGCCACACACTTGATCAAGATCAGTTTTTCCGTAATGGTATCACTAATTCTGGTGGGTACTCCCCATTAGACGATGTAGAATTTCACTTCGGTGTTCCTGTTACCGTTTGGGACTGACAGGATGATGCAGCCTTCTGCTTTGCTGATGTGTCAAAAAAAAATACGCCAGTTCTAGTAGTGAGAACTTGCGGCTTCTGAGTCGTGACACGTGTAAGTTGCATCGCAGACATGACGGAACAGTTCGCTCCAGTGTTGATCCTGTAGTCGAATTGCTTCCTTGCGATGTTAACACCTGTGCTCAAGAACTCTTCGTCACCGTCACTATTGTGTACCCTGCAGACGAAGTTTCATCTTCCGAGTCGAGATCGGGTGTCTTGCACCGCTCTACTTGGCGTACATTTCTTTGTGGCGTACCTTCTGCGTTGGTTGACTTGAGTGGTGTGCGACACGCACGTGCAAAGTATAGTTTCCGACCACAGCTAGCATTTCGCACCCTTTGCTGGGCAAACTTCGCTTGTGTGTTTAAGGTATCCATACGGAGAGCATGCTTCCAAATGTAATCCATGTACTACGGTGGGTGTCGCACGAGCTTGAATATATTTGAACTTCTGGGCTTCGCGTTCTTGGGTTCTATATATTTAATCCCTTAATCCAGCGTTGGGTCTTCTGTAATTATGCGCTGTTGTAGTCGCTTGGTGTTCATTCCGCGGATGATCCGACTCCGTAACATGCGGAAGTGTATCTTGCCAAACTCACATTGGGTTGCGAGTGTACGTAGGTCGGTAAGCCCGTCGTTCAACCGTTTACTGTCTCGCTGGTTCCGTGTTCCAAACACGAAATTCCTGAGGCTGACGTTGTTTGCTGCCTTGCAATGCCTCTCGAACAGCTCCACGAGCTTTTCGACACGCATCTCGTCCCCTGGGTTCGCAAACCTGAAAGTTTTGTAAAACCGTCCTGCGTCTTCTCCGACGGTCACGAGAGATGTTGCGGCCTGCACCTCGGCGTCTTGTGACTTGAGTCCAGTGGCGGTTGAAAACAAGTTTAACTCATCTCCACCAGGTGGTAGCAGGCTGGCGAGGACTCCTCCCGACGTTGGAATCGTCAAAGTTGGATTCCCGTTCAATGACTGTGTGATCTAAGGAGTCCGCACCGTTTGAGATTTGTCACTCGCTTTCACTGCTTAGAGCTACTCACACTTGGAACTGGCTGGCCTTAGGTTTCTTCGCTTCTTACACCACGTTGTTTACACGAATAAAGTGTTTATTTACAAGACATTAGAAATAAGGGTGAGGGGGCATAACTCCGTCCGCCATACTGTACAAGGCCCGTCTCGTGATTTCAATCTCCCTTGTTCCGTCGTTGTCTTCCTCACAGTTTACTGACTCTTTGTCTCATGATGAATTCGTACCAGTTTTGTTGATACGCGCGTTGAAAATTGTTAATGACTCTACGTTTACTAGGTAAAATTCCACGTGCCACTCGTGTATTATACAGTTACCTTAGAATACTGCGCCTATTTAGCTCGCTAGTTTTAACAAGGTTATATTTTTCTTCTACTGTGAGGAACTCCCTAGAAGTTCATCAAACGCTTAGGTTAGAGTCCAGGCAATCAGGCTTTGCAAGAGTTGTGTACGATCGCCACATTAAACTGTAATTTTTAACAGCGGATGCGTTTATGGGCTGCATTTCACGCGAAAAGTGTAACTTTCGAGTTTGAAGAAAGAACGTTAAACGCAGGTCAAGGCAATATAAATTGTTCATAAATCATATCAGCAAGACCTACGCATCCAACGAATACAGAGGGCTCACTTAGTAGCAATCATAAGTTATGCATATACAAAACTAGGAACAATTAATCGCCAACAATGAAATGCACAGAAGGACTTAGTAGGAAACGAACTTCGGACAATGTGATCCGCAGTCCGACGTCTTGGTACGGCGTCAGAAGCGATGAGGGGAATTAGAGCGCAAGCAGCCGGACTAGGTCTGGCTCGTCGCCGACGATTGCCTGCATTAGCAAGTGACTGTCCGCGGCGAGTGATACCTAGGCCGACATACTTTGTACGCAGGGGGCCACTGGGGGCGAGCCCTATATAGTTCAGCATGAAACTTAGTCGGCAGACGACCACTAGTGGTGAGTCATACTCACTCTAGCTTAATTAGTCAGCAGACGCCTTCCGGCGTTGATCATACGTGTATCAGAAACAACTAATCAAGACCATGTTGGCGAGCAGTGGAATATAACTTTATCGTCTTCTCCTACTAGTCAATGTACATCTCGTGCTGGCATATCCCGATACACCCCCTTTCTTTACTGAGCGAGAAGGAATGCCGGACTTGAGGGATCGCGGGATCTGCTTAATGTTCGTGACTAATCCCAGATGACGGGACGGTTGCCTCAACCGCGCTGAGGTGCGAACAGGAATGCCGGTCCGGTGTTCTTGCTGCCGCAGCGTCACGCGTGGTTCAGCTGCAGACGAAGTTGTCGGTGTTAGCTCTTGCGTGCTGAGCTCAGCGTGCGGCAGTATACGAGGGTTGAGGCGTCGCCGTGTCAGTGGGAATGGCGGGCTCGGGCCGCCAGTGCTCGCTGAATGTTGGTGGCCTCGGTGACAACCCTATCAGCCGTCGTCGGGGGGGTTACGGACGAGGCCCCTGAAGATGTCGTCCCTTACGCCGCGCATTAGGGCTGAACTGCATGTAAGCGATTTACCGATCGACGATAGGAGCGACGGCGACAGCGATGAGAGTCAGCGACGAGCGACGAAGATTTCTCACTGTCGTTCGTCGCGTCGCTCGGTTTTTGAACTTCTCGAAATCTTCGCTCGTCGCCTTCGTCGCTTGTTCCCGTTGCTTTCATGCGGTTCGCCTCGTCGCGCTACTTACCGAGTGACAGCGGAGCGGGTTGTCGTCGCTTGTCTCGTCGCTTGCCAAATCGCTTACATGTGATTTATACTTTAGGACTTGTAGCTTCTTTGCTTCTGTGGCCTGAGGGTCGACGCAGAAACTCAGGCGCAGGGCCTCTTCTACGAAACTAGTGACTGTCTCATTCGAGCCTCGAGGTTTTGAGCGCAGCAGCTATTCGGCACTCTCCCATGTATGTTGATTTGAAAATGTCCGTCGGAGACTCCCTTTGAGCAGCTCTCAAAAAGTGATCGTCGTTTTGTGGTTTTCGTATCGGTGTCGCGCCGTTCCCTCAAGAGAAAAATATCTGTTCTGCTGGCACTGGTCCGGCTTCCATCCATTATGACGAGCCACTCGTTCGTACAGCTGGATCCAGTCGTCAACATCTTCACAAATATCACCGCGGAATGAAACAGCTGTCCGAGGGGCAACGGGCAGGTAGACGACGGGGGCGGCGGCAGGGGTTTGGGACGATTGGTTGCTCATCGTCGGATTCGTCGACTGGTCGGTCTTCTTCAACAGTTGACCAAATTCCGGGGAAAAACTTTGAACACGGCGGCTTCCCCTGGCAACGGTCATTTCCACCGTCGGTCTTCTTGAGCCGGGGACTGGGCTTGCACTGCGCGGCCTCGGAGGGGAACAATTCATGGGCGCGTTACCCGCACCTCCGTTAAAATGTCACAAATGGCAAACGATGAAGCGGCGAGTAACTGGAAAAACTAAACCTTTATTAAGCGGCCAACTTGTGCCCCCCCCCCCCCCCCCTCTCCCAAACAACAAAGAAAAATAGAGGTATAGGCGTCGCGGGCATCGAAGGCGGCGTAGCAGCTGTATCGAACGCCGGAAAACACTGACCCTGGTCACCACGCGGATCCCCTTGCGTATACACGCGTTGTCTCCTAGAACTATCGGTGTAGAAGTTTCGGTGCGTACACAGTACAAGTTTGTACACCTTTAAGGGTGTAAAAGGGGTGTTTTATCAACTTACACCCTCGGCTACACCCTTTTCACACCCTAAAATCTGGGTATACACCCTCATAATTTTACCGAAAGGGGTGCTGTTTTGTGTTACACCCTACATTTAGTGAAGGTTGTGAGAAGGGTGTAGAAGAGGGTGCTAAATGAATAATATGAAATGGTTTTGGAAAGCTTATATATGGCTCTGTCCATAATGTACAGGTAAAATTTCTTCTTGAAAGGCAACAGTTGTTAGCAGTCTAATTTTTTATGATGTCAGTTGTAATTCATGCACATAGCTGATAATAAATTGTCTCTTTTGCATACAATTTTTATATTTGCAAACAAAATTTTATATATGAGTTCAGATTTAATTTTCTTACGAATCACTCCATGCTCAGAAATTGCAAACTAGGGTGAAATGCTCAATACTAGCATTTTTTACAAATATTTATAGATGGAAGTGTATAGTAAGAAAATCAGTTAGTCTCGAGTTTATATCTGACAACATTCAATCAAAATGTAGTGAAAATGTTTGACAAATATTCACACACATACACGCGCGCATGCACGTACACACGCATGCACACGCGCAAACGCACGCCCGCGCGCAGGCGCACACGCACGCACAAGTAGAGACGCACACACGCATGCACGCGGACGCATCCACACTCGCGCGTACAAACACGCACACACACGCCAACCAATACGGCGAAGGAAACGTTGCTTGAGCTAGTTTCGGTTTCGGTTTACTCAAAAGAAACAACCTAACGTTTAAATAAAACCCAAGATTTACTCACTTTTTGTAACGTTTTACATTATTATTGTAGTGAAATTCTTATTGTTACTAATATAATAATAATTTGCTTAGTATATCGTTCAAAAAATAAATAAATAAATAAAAAGGAAAAGAGACTCTTGAAGTTTGCGCAAGACCATTGCTATTGCAATCAGCTTTCGTTGAGTTGCCGAACTTGATGGCCGTTGGAGTTTCAGAGGCTTCGGGAATCTCTTTCCTTTTTACGTTATAGACACTTTAGCGGATATTTTAGATATCTTCCTTATGAATACGGTGTCCAAGAATAGCTAGCAATGACTGAGAGCTGGGAGACGCTGCGTCTTGCCAACGCCCGTAAGTTCAGGACAGCATGGACGACTCGTGCAAACGCCGGTAAGCAACTTTCTTTGTTTCTGCGAAGTGGGCTGCTGTTTCAAACCTTGTCAGGCTCACGCAGCCAGCGGCGTTCAAGGAAACCTCGGTAGAGGCCGCCAAGAGTCAGGATGACGTCACGATGACGTCAAATATGTTGATCACCCCCTCCGGCAACTAGGACGGGTACAGCCGTTAACATCCATGTTCCCTCGGGGCGCTCTTTCTGCGCTCAAGCCTAGGGTTCTTGTTTCCACCGCCTCAAAATATGGCGTTACGATCGACTTTGCCGCCGGGCCGGTGGCCATGGCAACGGCAACGGCGCAACTGGTGCGACCGGTGCAACGGCAGCAACGGTCTCCGACAGCCGCTGAGCGTGATCGTCAGCTCCGAGTGTTCTGCGGAAAACGTGGTGTTCGCTCGGTCCGCGCTAATTTGACTTCGAAAGTTCTGGTGCTCTCGGAAGAGGATACCTTGGCGCTACTGTTCTGCGAATTGGTGCGGGAACTCAAACAAGTCGAAAGTCTTGTCGAAAGATGTTCCGAAGCGAGAGGTAAAGTTTCGTTTTTCGTCGCTTTCGTTCCAAGCCCGTTCCATGTGGTGCAATCCTGGTTGCGATTTTCAGTCTCGTGCGGCAGAAACCCCGTAAACACAGCACTTAGCACACGTTTGTTTTCGTTTGTACTTACGTATGAGCGACGTTGCACCTGAAATTTGCTGGCAGATCGAACCGTACCACGTGCTACGCGCACAGGACGACACTGGCATTTTTGGTGTTCTCCTTTTGCTCACAGACCCTTGCCTTACTTTTTTGGGCAAGCTTGAGTGCTTTCTGGCGTGCATTCTCAATCTGATATACAAGGATGATGTGATGAAGAATCTTAGTGCTTTCATGACAGAACAGTCGGAGACCTCTGTTCAGCAATCAGCTACAAGTTCTCCAGCTGCTATGAACCCTGGTGAATTTAAAACCTCATTTGAAAATGTCTGTAGCTAATAGGAAAGCACAGAAACCGTAAAACAAATCTATCAGCGGAGTAACAACAAAAATTTTTTTTTTTTTTGTCTACGAAACATTGAAGTTTCTGTTGATCAAAACTGTGGTGGTGCGATGTCTTCTATAAATGTATATTTCATTCATTGTGCACTTTTTTTGCATCTCGTGCTATCTGTTCTATTGTTCCGTAAATTTTATTATCTGTATTTATCTTACATTTTATGTATGAGATCTGTGTAAATAATAAAGAATGTATGAAAAGTATGTGTGTGCTCCTTGCCTCCTACCCACTTGAGGAGCAGCTTCTCTGAAGTTGCGCTACGGTGGTTTATGAACAAAGATATAAAAAAAAAAGCCCCAGAAGACGAGAATGAAATCGACGAGAAATTAAATCAAGAAAGCGAACCGGGGGCCGGGGGCCGGGGGAGGGGGGGGGGGGGGGGGGGGGGGTGTAGCGAGCGGGCGCGAACCGGACGCCCGGAACGAGACAGGACAACTTGCGCCATCTAGGGGCAAGTAGGGGCGGCCCGGTAGAGGCGGCGATTGCAGCGCCATGTTTTGAGGCGGCGGAAACAAGAACCGTACGCTTGAGCGCAGAAAGAGCAGAAAGAGCGCCCCGAAGGAGCATGGATGTTAACGGCTCTACCCGTCTTAGTTGCCGGAGGGGGTGATCAACATATCTGACGTCGCCGTGACGTCACCCTACTTTTCTCTTTCTTCTTCGCTCATCGGTCGCTCTTTTCTCGCTTCTTCGCTCGCTCGGGCGCCCGGAGCGCGTTACAATAGCCAAGGCTACGGCTGCGCCGGCCTGACCTTGTCGTGTACCGTGTGCTTGCTAAGCTATGCTTCATTTTAACTAGAGCGATGCTATATGCACTATGTAGTGAACTTTGGACGGAAATTGCTATACGCACTACGCGGAGAGCTCATGCCGCTCGGGCCACCCTTTTTCGAACTGCGCGTGTATCACTGGGGAGCTCGTTAACACAGCCCCCCGCCTGCGTTCACGACGCTTCGCGGCGACAGTATGCGGCTGCTAATTAGAAAAGTTAACCAGTACACGCCGCTTCGCGGCGTCCAGCCGGCAACCCAAGCCCCGCTGTAGAGCGTATCTTCTTACAAGCCTGTGTCTCGCTCCGCAGTGCGAGAAGGATTCCCATGCGGCGGAACCGTGGGCACGTTCTGGGCGCCGTCCAACGACGCTCCTCCGACGACGCTTTTGCGGAGCGTTCAAGTGCCGTCTGACGGACGTTCAAGCATTCAATCACCGTCCCAAAGTGTTAATCGCAGGTCATGCTAATTCTGACGTCTTGCACCAAGAGCCGCTCGCCACCGATTTGTTTCATAGCGCGGGAGCGAAAAAAACTTTACAAGAGCGAGCAGCATGATTTTTTTTGCCTAAGCTAATGCCTGTGCCGTGCAGACGTGCGGTCTCTTAGCGTTCGCCGAACCGGCACACTTTCAAAGTTCACAATTGTGTAACGTAAAAAAAAAAAAAAAAAAAGTTTGAATGTTACGTTTTTTATACTCCGTTTCATACATAGCGTGCAACGCACTCAAAGCTAGCGCACCGATTTGCATCAAATATGCAGTTTGGCAATGCGCCAAACTGCATATTTGAAATATGCAGTTTGGCAATGCGCACAATCTTGCATAAAAAGTATGTCTAAAAACGAAAAAAATAATTTTGCGCGTTAAGTGGGTTAAGTGGCTCTGGCGATACCGAAGTCACTGCCGAGACGTCGGTATCGCCAGAGCAGCGCCTTGTACCACTCTTCCACGAAACGCGCGGAGTAACACATTTTTTCTGTTTTTTTATGCGCACCATTTCTGTACCTTTGACCGGGTTGCACGCTATGTATGAAACAGTAGAGTGGTGGCGAAAGCCCTCACAAAAAGCAGAGCAGCTAGAAAAAGCATGAAAAACGGCGGAAAAAAAATTAACTGAAACGCTAATGTCAAACTTGAATATTCGATCGAGTTGAAAGACTACCACCGTGCCAACTCGCCCGGATATTTTTTCTGTCAAAGTTTGATAGCCAACAGTAATAAATAAATAAATAAATAAATGCCAGCTATTAATTGGTTACAAATTTGCAATTGATGCAGTACAGCCGTACCCTGCTCTATTGTTTTTTTTATGATATCAGATGATTTGTAAATGCATAAGACAGTTCATAGCAGCCATTTATGTCCGACCCATTATATTGAATCTTTTCTTAAAAAGCTCGACGTTATATAAAAACGTGCTCTTCATAAATTAAGCCGCACCACTGCATGTACAGTGTATGACTTGTATGTATATTCTCAGCGAAAGAAAAGAATGCATTCAAAAAGGGCCAGTCATATTGTTTCCTTTCTGTAAGAGCTTCTTTCAGGTACACGCAAAATGTGGGTGTCTACGTCTAATTGAGTGGAATTGACATTTCCTGCAGGGCTGGCAGGGCTGACTCAGTTTGGCTAGCAGCTTGGAACCTGCGGGAGCCTAGGGAAATGCACCACAAGAGTGGCAGTGACGCCCGTCAAGTACTTCCTCAACGATGGCACCATGAGGAAGGGGGAGCTGCCCTAAAGTGAATGCAATGGCAGGTCAGTCGTTCAGTGAACCCCTATACAGATGATACCAAGCAGAAAATATTTAAAAGAAATGTATTATTAGAAACACGGAGTGTGAATCGCACGGACAAGGAGGAGATCAACACAGTGCTGTGTTCCGTTCGTATCCTCTGTTTCCATATTCTTCATGATTTCTTTTTAATTATTGGCTACCAACTGGTCCAATTACTAGCACCCCTAGTCAACAAAAGTATGCTGCTATTTATTTGTATGCATGAACACTGTGCTTACAGTTGAATCCTACGGTCATTGATTAATGAGCAGAAACAAAAACGAGGGTCCAAGCTAGCTATACAGGCTAAACACGAAAAATGTATTTAAGACTGGTTCTCTGAAGGATGACACAAACGCAGAGAAGTGCTAAACAGAGCTGAGTTTTAATATACAAAAAAGGAATAGGCGACCCAAAAGAGGAAACGGAGGGGAAGACATGAAATCGCTCTTTACAATTACTCTTCTGTTTACCACCCCTCTACAAAAGGAATTTCTTCCTGGACCTCACAGTGTTATACTGTTGACAACCACTAGTATACCCAAGGACAGTAAACGCATAGAAGCAACTTACTAACATCTGGGTAAATTTGATTAAACAAACAACAGAGAATGCCCTTGAGCTTTCAACCTAGAATATAGAAAATATCATGCGGAACATTAAGATTAAAAAAAATACATACGGATATCGTGCCTGTTTCTAAAATAAATATAGGCCAAGAAACGTTTTCCACTCGATGGCGAAACACAGGGAAGGCATTCAGCAGATTCCTAGGTTTCATCATTGTTATTGATTCTTTCAGTATATACTTAAGTTGTGGTCATCCTCTTTAGTCAAAATTATTTCAGTAGTGTTCTATAAGAACACACAATTATTACATTAGATCACATGTTTTGATGCAGCTGAATACAGATCCTTATTTTTCTGCAACATTTATACTAAGTTCAATCGGTCGTTAATGCAGGGTTTTGTCGCATGAAGTGTTCTATGAGGTGAGCGAGAATTTCTAGCAGTCCTTGGGACCTGTCGTGCTGTAGGCTTATGTATTACTGGCTTTCTCTTTGTTACTTTCTGGTATTTGGCAAGCTGTATCAAAATTAATTCAGGGTCCCAGCTGAACCAAGTGGGTATACCTAAGCGTCACAGACTGCAAGCCACTCTCTTCAAGCCGTACAGAGTGTTTTATG
Source organism: Ixodes scapularis (assembly GCF_016920785.2). NCBI lineage: Eukaryota > Metazoa > Arthropoda > Arachnida > Ixodida > Ixodidae > Ixodes > Ixodes scapularis. The sequence goes on along the minus strand of NW_024610028.1, from coordinate 19,073 downwards.
AGGTGAGCAATCATTCCTGGCGGTCCTTGGTACATGCCGTGCTGGAGGTTAATGTAAAACTGGCCTTGTCCAGCTTGATCCAGTTTTACGTAAGGAAAAAGGCGGATCTCTATAGTGGGGTGATGCCCGGCTGCATGCACATGCACCCAGTATTTATATATACATATATTCAAAACTTTATATTTTGATTGGAACAAAATTTTAAAACAGCGTGATTGGTACTTGGATGCCACCTTCACTGTGTGTTTATGGGGCTCGGAGGACATCAGACAAGCGGATAACCGTCACAATATGTTAATCATAACTAATATACCAAAACGTCTTCATATTTTTAATTAATGATTTTATAGGGCATGTTTCAATTCTAGTTTCAAAGGCAGTGAATATTAAAGACTCACTCGATTGACACAATTTGCGAATGGCAACAAGTTTCGAGATATTCAATGCTAAAAATCTGCCTTTTCGTCACCCAATTCCAAAATCTTGCGCTCAGAAGACCTCAGGAGGATGGCGTGGCTTCGAACGCACCTTCACTATCTTGGAAGTATGACGCTGAAGCATCCACCAAGGACACACTGTCGAGATAGTGACGACGTGCCTGGTAGGACGGTCATTCTTCTACCCACCATTAATGGCACCAATTCTTGAGCTCAAACTGAGCTCGGTTTCTGCATCTGACATTAAAAACGCAAAAGTTGGACAATGAATATCTCGAAGCAGCGTGACTTTTTGTGAATTGTTTAAATCAGGATAGCCTTTAATATTGACTCACTTTTAACACTGCAGTTGCAACGTGGCCCATAACGCCATTAATTACAAAGCTAACAGATTTCGGTCAATTAGTCAGCATACTGTGACGGTTATCCCCTTTACTAATGTCCGCCGAGTCCCACGAACACACAGTGAAGAAGACATTGACATAACTTTCACGGCCTTTTTTTAAAAATTCTGTTAGCTTTCAAATTGAGTGCTGTCTACATGTAAAACGACTTGTAGAATGTAATCATGCACATAATTGTTACAAAGCTCTGCTTTTCACCCAATTAAAGTATTGCATTTTCTATCGCAACCTTTCAAACATAAGCAAAGCATCCAGTTTGCTACTCAAAATATATTCTATTCGGAAATATATTTAACGGACTTCTACTTGGTTTGTCTTTGGCTTCGTACTGAAAATAATAGGCATGTGCGAATCATAGAATTTGGGCTTAAATTGGATAATGATTTGAGATGATAAACTTTTCAGTTTGATATCACATTGTTTCTGCACCTCTCTACAAGCTTGCGAATTCTGGGTCCGTTTACATCAAGTCATCCAGCAGCCGCAGGTTACTCTTTGGGCCACCGAAATTGCTCTTCTCTTGGCGCAGACAGCTCATTGTATGTTTAGGGGTAAAACAGTGCGAACAAAGACACAGGACATAGAAGATGTACACAGACGGAGCGCTGACTTTCAACTGTTTATTTTAAAAAAATGCCCAACGGCGTGGTCACACCAAACAACAATTACATCACGACACATGACCGTCACATGATTGTCACAAGTTAAAGTCCCTCAAAAATGCCAACTCACAATCATAAAGATCTATCGAAGGCACGCTGACACAGTTGTCTTTGAACTTGGAAATGTAAAAGGCCTCTGTTATCGTTGGCGACTGTGTCTTCCCAGGACCGTGGTATCTTCCAAAACCGGAGAACCACCACATCCGTCGCAGTGAACCGCTATATTCCCTGACCGAGATGCCCTAATCACACACGCATGTTCACATAATCTATCATTAATGCAGCGACCGGTCTGGCCGATGTAAACTTTTTTGCAAGTCAGGGAATTACTGTAGCCCCCCCCCCCCTCACACACACACACCCGCGCAAGGGACAAACTTGTTTTCATGCTTCTTATCACGTGCGGCCCTGACAACCGGTCCCCTCTCCACCCTCACACATAAACATCTCAGCTTAGGCGGTGCTGAGAAAACAACCGAAAGATTGTGGCGTTGCGCCTTCTTTAACCTATGTGCCACCTTATGGATATAGGCACCACAACCGGTTTCTGCGTAGACTTCCTACCCATAACAAACGTTTGGAGGGCGGCTATCCTGGCAATTTCCTGGTAGGTGTGGCTGAGTGCCTCTTGAGGAGGGTGAGAAATCCGGAAGTAGTTATGGGTAGGAATTCTACGCAGAAATCCATAAGGTGGCGCATAGGTTAAAGAAAGTTGCGCAACGCGACGATGGTCCTGTCGTTTTCTCAGCAACGGCCAAGCTGGGACGTTTATGTGTGAGGGTGGAGAGGGGATCGGTTGTCAGGGCCGCATATGATAAGAAGCATAAAAACACAAGTAATCCCCTGACTTATAAAAAAGTTACATCGGCCAGACTGGTCGCTGCATTAATGATAGATTATGGGAACACGCGTGTTCGATTAGGGCATCTCCGACAGGGAATATGGCGGTTCACTGCGACAGATGTGGTTGTTCTGCGGTTTTGGAAGATACCACGGTCCTGGGAAGACACAGTCACCAACGAACTAGAGAGATAACTGAGGCCTTTTACGATTCCAAGTTCAAAGACAACTGTGTCTGCGTGCCTTCGATAGATCTTTGTGATTGTGAGTTGGCATTTTTGAGGGGTTTTAACTTGTGACGATCATGTGTCGTGGTGTAATTTTTGTTTGGTGTGACCACGCCGTTGGGCGTTTCTTTAAAAATGAACAGTTGACATTCAGCGCTCCGTCTACGTACATCTTCTCTGTAGAATGTCCTTGTTCGTGCTGTTTTACCCGTAAACATGTTTCACCAACTAGCCCAAATTTCAACAGTATTACAGCTCATTGTATATTTTTTCAGAACACCTTCGTCTGTCACGAATTCGAGGGGTACAGCAAGGTGCAAACACAACAATGTCTCATAGATAGCTGTAGAAATATATTATCACGAGCACCTGTTTCTGTGCAATCACCCCCTCCACTGTTGAAAATCACAGCCGTCAAGCTTGCCACGCTTGACGCGCTGTATGCTGGATTTTCGCTGCACCGGTTGGTGTTCGGACGGGGGAGCTCATATGGCCGGTGTCTGTACATAAAATGTAGCTCATGAAAATTATTTTTTACGGCTACAAACGAGACATTATTATGTTTGCTGTTTTCTGCAACCCTCATCTTTATTTGCTGAGTGTAGAGGAGAAAGCAAAATTAACATTAGCCAAGGGACAAATATCAGCATATACAATTATGGTCAGTCGGCAGCCCTATACGGTTCTTAAATGCAGGGTGGCGAGGTGAAAAAAGCGTGTTCGTGGCCGGCATATATTGTAGCACCTGAGCTCCCTGCCTTCTGTTGGTGTTCGTCCCGATTTCTTCTTGAAACTTGCCTTCCCTTGGCCATGTTCGCTGATACCGATGAGAACCCATTATCGCACCCAAAGAACGCTGGCGACCGATTAGACCTCCTGACAAAGCGTGTCTGCCCAAACGTCCCTGCTTTTTTGTTTTCTGACCCTTTTGGACATATTGTTTCTCATCTGTGCATGTGTTGGTGTCCTCTTATCCAAACAATAACCTCAAATTTTCACAGGGAGGCCGCTGTTTGCAAAAAGAAAAGCGGCCGCTGTAGAAGCAAAATCTGATAGCAAAGCAAAAAAATCACTCATTGCGAAAATGAACCAGTGATGCGTCGGATTTGTGGCGTGGATTCTATTTTTTTATCTCCAAACCTGTCAGCTCATTCTCAGCAATAAATGTAGCAAAATACATCAGTCTAGCAGCGTATCATAATATACATCGGAAAAGTATTTCACTACTGAAATACAAATAGATTTCGCAAATGCATCTTGGTACAGAAATGGATACTCAAAAGTGTCCCTAAGATTATATCGCAATACTTTCATGTCGAGATGTTGCCCCGATTGTAATTCTTCATTCGTTTTACATTGCTGCAGACGCCGGTTACTTTTTCACAAATAAGCACTCTATGCCTGTGTGGAGGCTGATGCTTATGGCCTTAACTGCAGCAAATAATAGTAGTTGATAAGAGCAAACATGTTTTGGCCTTCTACATTAAAATGCATTTTTCTTTTTTTCTTTTCCCTAACGCAGGACGAGAACACCCCACCGGCACCATGTGTCCTCGACAACAAGCAAGAGGTGGACGGTGCAGACTTTCTTCACCTTGTTGTGGGTCGTGAGCGCTTGTTCTTTTTTAATGCTGAGAGGGGTTGTGCATGTTGTTGGCAGTATATTGGCTGTTCAGCATCCAGTACTAAGGCAAGGCCTTCAGCACGCGGTTGCTCTGGAGAAGAATTGTTTTTGGCTTGAGTGACACAACTCGAAGGGCAGTCGTAATTAATTTTTTGAACAAAGTATGCAGACAGGTATGTGGTTGAACAGATATTTTGGTGAACCGTTTTAAAAGTGTATATTGCACTTTTTTCGTCAGTATTATCAGGTTAATTTTATTTTTCTTACAGAACGAATGATAGAAGGGTTTATGTAGGTATGTTTCTTTTTCTATCTTTAAACGTCGGGCACTTTCTGTGATAGCTTATGCTGACCTCCTGTAGGTGAGGTGCTCAAAAATTTAGCTGTACAAGTTCCTCATCCATAGTCGTCTTCCAGAACTTTATAATTTTCCTTGTACATGAGCAAGAGGATAGCGTCGTCTTCTGAAACATTCGCTTTTTTGACGTAAAGTGCGAGTTCATTCTGTGATACTTTTTCATTAAATGTTTGCAGATAGCATTCTTTATGTCATGGAATGGCATGCATTGTATTTCTCATTTGTCTCTTACGGTTCAATAAATGTTAAATTTAACACATTCTCATTGATATAGTGAGCTTCACTTACTGAAATACTGCTCTGGTTCAGTCAAGGCTAGAACACCCCCTCTACCATGCCTCCGATTAGTAAACAGATGCGCATAAGGGGACAAGTGATAAGCGAAGCTTGTTTCCTGCAATCCTCTGAGACAAACAAAACATGTCACGTGTTATCCAACTAGGAAAGCTCCACGTGCTTCGTTTGTGGCAGCCCGTGATGCTTGCAATGGTTCAGCCGTGCAGTACGATGTTTGGGGCCGCTGCTTGCTCACTTAGAGTTCGAGAAAGGGGGACGCCGTAGCACTACCCAGTTGCCCTCGGGGTTATGGTGTGGCTTGCAAGGAGCTCTTTTGTAATACTTATTTATGAGGTGAGTTCTGCTCAGTCTGACTCATTATTTCCTTAACACGCGCCTCGTATGTGGTGAAGTTGCAATCCCCCTAAGTGAAAACTGTAAAAGTAAGCATAAGCTGTAAATCATATAACAATAATATAAGAATATGAATATCTTTTATAATGTTTGTACAATTTACAAGTTCTGATATGTGTATTGGACACATTCTTATAAAATTTTCACTTGGGCTTGTACTTCGTTTCACCTTTCGTCCGAGCGCGGCGGAATCTACCAGCCATCCCGGCCAATCCAGCGTCAAGAGAGCATCTTGTGACCTTGAACAACCAAAACGTCGCGTGATACTCTCCCGGCGCTGGTTTGGCTGGGGTGGCCCAGAATCCACTGGGCCACCACCGCGGGCGCCCATTCCATGCCAAGCACCCTTCGCCAAGGGTGCTGGGCAAGCACCCACTATAAAGGGTGCTTGCCTGAACACCCTAAGGGTGTTAGCCCTGGGACAAACTGATCTACACCCTTAAGGGTGTAAAAACTTTTACTGTGTAGGATATTCCGACCACGAATTAGCAACACAATTCTCGAATACACCAAAACGCGACATTTACAGAAATAACAAAAAGGTACATCCGCTCCCAGGCATCGAACCTATGCTCTTTGCGTAGGAGCCGAGCCCGATAACCATTCTGCCACGGGCGCGTTTTTCTTTTCTTTATTCTGCCACGGGCGCGTTTCCTACTCAGCTAGCTGCGCTTTCGGCAATATGTCGCTCGGGAAAATATGAATATGTCAAGGTGGGCGCCCCGGGCCCCAAGACCGCCCTTGCCAGACGTCTTCAACGTGTCTGTGTGGTTCCCCGAACCAGGCGGTAGAGGATCGGGTACTTTGGGGTATAAATATCATTACTTCGCATAAGCATAAAGAAGTCAGAAACAAGCTTGATTTTGTGCTTACTCCTCAATCGACATCCAGGTGATCCAACGTCGGTCCTGGGACGAACTTGAGGGCAATGGCTTCGAGAAATCTGAAAAAGAATATGAAGAAGGATTTCGCGGAGGCGCGTCTTCATACTGGATAGGCAAGTTATACCAATCCTTGTGTATTCACTTAGAAAATTCAACCAGAAATGATAAGAAAAGCATGCCTAGGATCCCGCCAAACTCATCTGAACGGAGACTACGTTTACAGGTGTCACGTGCCATCGTGACGTCACATCACATGGTAACGTCACGCGACGTGGTAAACCTTCCCGCTAAATTTAATGGTGAACATAAAACGCTCATCAAGTCATATCTGTCAGTGACGTTACATATTTATCTACAATTACTTTAATCAAATGAAAAAAAAAACACCAAAAAACATCTTCATAAAAATGTATTATTGCGTGAAGAAAAAATATCCATAAAACTTATTCTTGCATTACACAGAAAACAACAAAATGTGGAATCGTTAATGGCCTACATTTCATCTTGATCACGAGGGGAAACAATTATAGAACTAGACTTATTGAACTGTTATATGCTCCCACTGCTATGGGTGCACATAATTATATGTAAAACATCGTGAATTAAAGAAATGTGTGAAACGTTATTATTTTACTCAAATATATTTTTCTTTTCAATGCATTATCTTTAGATTGGTTTGTTCTATGCTTCTTGCTAGTAAACAACAGGTCAGTAAAGTGAATAAAGTCAGTGAGACTTTGCCTACGATTGCGGGCATTTATATTTAAAACAGGGTGCTAATTTCTGCAGTTTTGTTCACTTTACTGACGCCAGGTCAGTAAAGTCAGCGAGTCTTTACAAACACTTTGCTGGCTTTCAGGTTTAAAATGTGATGCTCATTCCTGCAGCTTATGTTAGGGGTAAGCTTACGCCTTACCTCAATCATAAAATAATCAATTTCAAGAAACATTTATGAGTTAGTCTTACTTTGCACGATGTATTGGTGTTTTAATCCTGAATGTATTTCTTACATTCCACTAAAGGGAACAACAATATTCATGCCCTCACGAGCCATCCAAGTAGCGATCAAGTTCTCATGATCGAACTGACAACACTAAAGGACGAAAAAATTATTGTACAGTATGATAAATTTAAAGTCGGTCCCAAAAACGACGGCTACCGACTGACCATCGGCGATTACACGAGCCCTAATGGTAAATATCGACGCTTTTACCCTGTCTCTTGCACTCTGCTCTCGCGTCGCCTGCAGCGCTGCGTGAGTCGGTGGGTGCTGGAACTTTTAAAAAACGCTCTTCACATGAGGTTAGAAACAAACTTTAGAAATTTAAACCTTTACTCAGCATGTGACGGCCAGCATCACACAGGGTTTTTATGATCGTTCGTGTGAACTCTAGAAAATTCAGTGTGAACCGTGTCTTTCACAGCGCTGGATTAAGGGAAAGGGGGGGGGGGGTAAGCAGGCTGCAGCCGATGGCCCAATCTCTGGAAGTAGAGGAGGGGGAACCATTATTTCAATGTTTTTAAATGTAGCCCCTGTTAATTAAAGAAGGAGGCAGAGCTTTCGTCTAATGCAATTTCGTTTAGTTCAAGTTACATTGCGAGGGGTTCGAATACATTGACTTGCCACCTCGCAGCATTTGTGGATGCGTTGCCGCGGAGACTTTTCGAGTTTTCTCTTAATCACTGTAACTAAATGGTAACGGGAAAAGACGCTTGTTATCACCTTCTCTGAGCAGGCGCTGACTCCACTAAAAGGGAAGCTCATTACGCTCTTCGAGAATCACAACCAGATGCGGATTGTCGGGCCAGTTGCGACCTCAGATCTCTACAATGATAAAAATATACGTACTCGCACGCTGTTAGGAAAACAAGTTAGCAAAAAGACAGTAACTGCGGCCGTTAATAGCCCTTTATGACCGTCACTACCTCTCTACTAACTGTTTCACCTCAAATGCATCACAGCAGTAAACGCGGTAATTACTAATATTAGCTAAGACTTCGGAATAGTAATTTGTACTTCTCAGTGTGGAAAAGGAAAATAAAGATGATCTGAATCACGATGCATATCCTGATTTAAATCAGATCAGTTCCGCAATGACTATTTAAATCTAACCTTACGCACCAAAGTAATCCCGACATATATTTTAATTACCGTTTGTCTTTTATTTGATACCTTCCATGTACATTTTTCTGTATTTAAATCCCAGAATCCTCAGAAGATTTATATGGGGCTGAAGACGAGCACACGAGCAAAAATAAGTGATATTTTAAACAAATCGGAGCGTTAAGTTTTCTTTCTTCCTCACACTTGTGCAAATCAGAACGCAAGATAAAAAATTAAACAAAATATTTTTTTATTATTTAGGTAATACCAATCTTTCACGTTAAAAATATATCTGTAGATAAAAAAAAAATCCAAACTGGTGGCAGCTGATAAAACCCGTTTGCTCTACTGACGTCTAACCCCTGGTTAGCTCAGTTGGTAGAGTGCTCCACCTGAAATGGAGAGGTCCCGGGTTTGATACCCGGACCAGGCGGATCTTTTCGGTCGCTCACCAGTCACCTAGCTGTGTTTGTCCTTTGTCCTTCTTGTTCCCCTTCTCCAGGGATTATTTTCATCAAACCTTTAGATTCAAAAATATACGAAAGAGTCAGACGAAGAGGACGGACAGGACAAACATCTTTGCGACCCCAGATCCTGTCCGTCCTCTTCGTCTGGCTCTTTCGTATATTTTTGAATTTATTACCAACGCGCTCAATCCAAGTTTAAAGTAGAGTTGACCCATGTATGACCAAAATGGAACGCTTCTTGGTATATCTAGAATATTCCTGTATACTTTTACCCCGAGTGTAAAAGATAACGAGGCCAGAACGACCTTGCCTAGTCAGTCTCGCCCTAGCTCACTTCTGAACATTCTAGGCCGAATCTTTGAGAAACCGAGTGTATACTCGATAAGGATCCGAACGCAGCCGTGCCGACTATCTCACACCCTTTCGACGCGACGCACTCTAGCTTTCGCCGGCGCCCCACTCTGCATTTCTGACCGCTCGGACGCTCTATACAGTTATATTGGTTTACAGATTTGGTTGTTCGTTTTAGTTTGCGCGCAATATCGCCCGGTTAAACGTTTATTTCAGTTCATTACTTTATCGTCCCTTCGCATTCATCGGTAAACAGTGATCTAAATCTAACTAATTTGTAATAAATCTAATACATTTAGTTTGAATCAAATAGATTCGATTGCAATCAAACAAATCTTATTTACTTATGATTTAAAAAAACAATGATATATATATATGCGTGGTTTCATCTCAAATCGTGCAGGCAAAAAGGGTCAAATTTTTAATTTCGATGAAAAAAATATATTTTATGGCGCCGTTTCTAAAACCGCAGTCGCCATAAACCGCAAGTTCGTCGGATTTTTTGTTCTCGACTTATGAATCTTTAAAGAGGCCGCGACGGAAAGCGGTGTTTTTCACACCCGTCGTGGGTCGGATGCTTCGCTCGATCTTCCGCCGTGGATGTTCAGTCCACATTATATTATCTTTTTTCAAACACTCTGTGGACACATTTAAAAGGCTCCAACACCATAAAATAGCTTTAGGCGTTTTGCTTTTTTTTCTGTAAAAATGTCAAAAACGCCCCCTCGGTCAATTGTTGACGAACTTTGACAATTAATTACTGGCGATCTACTTGAGTTACATTGATATTTCTTATGTCCACGGAGAGCCCAAAACACGCTCTTTATATGTATTATAAAATGACTCGGCTGTATGAAATATCCTTTGCGGTAGGTTTACGTTAATGTTATGCGAAAACCAAAGAGTACCATTTTTGAAATTGATTTTCTCAAAAAACCCATTTTTTTTTTTAATTCTTTGTTCATATCTAGATATGATAGTTGTCTACACGAAAATCAAGCCAAGAACGAGTGTATTTTGTTTGTATGTTTAAGATTTAGGCCTCAATATCGAAAAAAGACGTCCTTGTTTTGCAACACCTAAGTCAGACATAGCGACCCATGCGTCTCTATGAATTGTGAAAAAGTTTTCTTGAATTTTCTTCTGCATTTTGTAATCAATTATAAACGGATTTTGTGGTATTGAATATATATTTCTATTTTGATAAGAGCGGGAACCACGAGATACATATCTAACCAAATCAGCAGGCCTAGTAGACTTTCAATAACTAAAAGGCACAGACGTTGTATTGTTTCCATTTATAAACCTTTCACAGTAAACTAGCACGACTAGCTATTAGCTGTCATATTACTAAGACAAAGAAAGTCACCACATCGTCGATATATTATATACAATTCTTTCCGAAACCAAACACTGGGGTTTGTTCACCGCACATCGCACAGGTCACCAGGGAATGTCCTTTCACTTCCGCAATACACAAAAGTGATGACACAGAAACGGTCCGAAACACACAGAGTGTGTCACGGAGAGGAATAGGAAATAAAAATAAATAAATAGGAATTAAATCGCCTAACTCCGATCTTAACGAATTTTGCATAAAAAAAATTAAGTATTTAGGTTCTAGCGGTGGCAAGGCGATAAGTCCACGCCTGGTGGAGAGTCAGACAAAGAAGTCGACGACACGTAAAGAAAAAAAATTTAATAAAGACGGGAAAACGTAGCCGCACATGGCAAGAACAAAAACCAACTCCTCCGGGCATTCCCTAAACGGGACGCAACCAAATGCGTGCGAACAAGCTCTCTACATCACCGCCAGGCCGCTACGCCATGACGAAATAAACCCAACAACTGAACAGTGCTAACAAACAGTAAGTAAGAAAACATTGAAAAAAAGAAAGTTCAGAAAAAACCCCACCCGCGAAACAAAGTTCAGCGGGGCGAAGAAACACACACGAGTCGGTCCCACGACACTGAAGTCAGGCAGGATGACGGCGTCCAGATAATGCTCGAATCTGTTCCTCCCTCTATTACGCAGAGCCACGACGGCTGTGCGGAACAGTGGCTGTGCGAAACAAAGTGAAGAATAGATTCGAGCAGCGATGCGCGAGAAGGTAACCGAGACTATGCTTCAAGCTTCATATCGGGAGAGGAGCTTTCGATGTAGTTTCTGCAGTTACTCAAACTTTCTCTTTCCCCTTCCCTTTTTCAAAAGAACACGTCAGTCGGCGCTAACTTTTTATCTCGGGAGAAGCCCACTCTTCACAAACGGTTAAGGCCCGTTCACACTCTTGCGACCGAGTAAGACCGAGAGAGACCAGACCGGTTTTTAAGCCTCTTGCGACTTCTTAGGACCAGCTCCGCTGCATCGCATCCAGTTTTAAGAAATCGCAAAAGGCTTAAAAACCGGTCTGGTCTTTCTCGGTCTTACTCGGTCGCAAGAGTGTGGACGGGCCTTTATAGTTGACAAGGAGGCTGACTCGACCCAACTATATCTCCGGGCAGAATACAAACAGAAGTATATTTATCCAACACGCTCGTTTTAATGTCAGTCTCCGGGCTTTGCCGTTTCCAAAAGAGATAACCCTTTATCAGGACAGAACGAGCGGGTTGGTAGGGATAATTAAACTTAAACAGTCCCTTCTCGTTCTTCCTCAAGTTTAATAGATAACCCTTCGGTGCTATCGGATCTCCCCGGAGAGAGAGCACGGCCGTTTCAAGGTAAGGATAGGGCGCTCGAAGCTAGGGCAAGCAGGCGGTATCGTTTCTCGCATGCCCGGATGGCTGGTTTCAAATTTCCTCACAACCCGAACGAAATCGGCCAATCTTCGTGTGTGCGTCTGCGGGATTTGTGTCCCGCGCCGCCGGTTTTAGCGCGCACGCGGCGTTGTTTTGGCTGGCAGAACAGTTGTTGACCGTCAATATTGTAAGGCCGTTGTGCCCTCATCCTTTCAGGCAACGATTCCTTTGTTTTCCCTTGTGCAATACTCTGACTGACTCCTTATGGGGTGGCTGTCACTGTTCGCCGCGTCAACGACACATTCGTACCATTTCACTCCTCGTGACACAGGGTGCGCTGCTCGCTTTACTGTCACGGGTCGTCCTATCTAACACAACGAGCGCGAAAGGTCGTGGTCATCTGCTGGCTCCGAAAGGGCGGGACGTTCATACAGGCCAATGAGCGCCCCGAATCAATACGACGTCCCTGCCGACTCCTACACGTTAAAAATTTACGACACCTGCTGGTTTGTTAAGAAGTGTCGCTTTCTCTTTTGAACTCCTCCGATGTAGCTTACCGCCTATAATGAAATATCAAAAAATAATAAATATAACAGGGTGGAACTACTATATTTGATTGTTATGTGGGAAGGTTGGAAAAGGCAAAAATATTTCCAAGTTTGTGAAGACGCGCAATTCGCAAGTCCATTTCGAGCCGTAAAAACACGTTTTTGTACGATATTGATGCTTAAATATAGAACAAACAATCAAAATACACACTTTCTCGACTTGATTTTCGTTTAGAAAACTATCACATCTACATTTTAACGGAAAATAAAAAAAAAAAATATAAGAGATGGGTTTTTTGAGAAAATCAATTTAAAAAATGGTACTTTTTGGTTGTCACATAACGTTAACGTAAGCGTACCGCAAAGGATATTTCATACAGCCGAGTCATTTTATAATATAAATAAACAACGTGTTTTAGGCTCTCCGTGGACATAAAAAATATTGATGTAACCCAAGTAGATCACCAGTAATTAATTGTCAAAGTTCGTCAACAATTGACCGAGGGGGCGTTTTTGACATTTTTACAGAAAAAAAGCAAAACGCCTAAGATTATTTTATGGCATTGGAGCCTTTTAAATGTATCCACAGAGTGCTTGAAAAAAGTTAATATAATGTGGACTGAAACTCCACGGCGGGAGATCAAGCGAAACATCCGACCCACGACGGGTGTGAAAAACACTGCTTTTCGCCGCGGCCTCTTTAAAATTTTATAAATCCAGAAAAAAATTCCGACAAACTTGCGGTTTGTGGCGACTGCGGAGAAACGGCGCCATAACATATATTTTTTTCATCGAAATTAAAAGTTCGACCCTTTTTGCCTGCACGATTTGAGATGAAACCACCCATATATATATATATATTATACAGGGTGTCACAAAAGAAAATTTAAACAGTCTTTTTTACCGCAAAAATAAACTAGACATCGCCGAACGCTCATTCTCCGCCCAAAGGTAGCGCTAGAGGTCACAACCAGATGCCAAAGTTTCAGCCCGATCCGATAACTTAATCAAAAGTTATAACTGATTTTCTGAAAATTTCTATGGGAAAATGGCGGCCGACGGAGTTTTCGAACACATGGGGCTCTATGGCACCAGAAACTGAAAACGGGCAAAAATGGGCTCCATTTTCCCATTGAAATTTTCAGAAAATCACTTATAACTTTTGATTAAGTTATCGGATCGGGCTGAAACTTTGGCATCTGGTTGTGACCTCTAGCTCTACCTTTGGGCGGAGAATGAACGTTCGGCGATGCCTAGTTTATTTTTGCGGTAAAAAAAGACCATGTAAATTTTCTTTTGTGACACCCTGTATATATATATATATATATATATATATATATATATATATATATGCATGTATATATTTTTTTTATTTTTTTTTATTTTTTTTGTGGTAGTGCAGTCAAAGCGTTTTGCGCATGGGCGCCCGAGCACCTACAACGCCAATCAAAGCTTTGCACGTGCACTCCTCACATCCTCTGAAATGCCACAAAAAGTTGTCTACGATTATTGTCGATTTTCATCGCGTATTTTTTTACTTACTTTCACGCTTCGTCTTTAGACCGACAGACTCTGTCAATATTTGATTCCCTCAAGAAGTCTTGCGAGCAAACCTGCCGCCACAGCTTCCTATTCTAGCCGCTAGGTGCCGCCGATGATTTCGCAGAAGTCGCTTATCCGAAGAAGCGAAAACATGGGCTCTGTAGCTTAGACGAGCAAGTAGTTGCATCTCCTCTCGCAAATAATTCGAGCGTGAATGGTTTCCTTTTACTAAATGATTCGTTCTTGGGCCATTCAGGATCAATCTTGAGGAATTTGATTAGTATGAAGAAAAAAAAGGCATAATTCTCCTAAAATTATTTAGCCTTGATCATTGAGGAAAGGCATGCCCTAAATATGGCGGGTTTGTGCAATTTTATTCAATTTTTGTTTCTAGAATAATGATATATAACAGTAGTGCCTGTCACTAATTGTCACGAAAAATCGGAAAACTAATATTTGTTACTGCATTTTTTTTATTTTGTGAAAATAAACACGGATTCATTTGTACACTTAGAACAGGCAGATTTCAATCTTTCCACCCGCACACCGCGCAGCCTTGGACCTGTTGCACGAGCGGGTAAATGTAGCGCATCCCCCCGATTCCCACGTGCTTAAAGTATTTCTAAAATGGACTGATTTACTGCATTTTTATGACACTCAGCAAGTTTCTGACTGAAACCATACGTTTATATTTAGCATTTAAAAATGTAATCAACAAATTTTAGTTAATTACCCCACTTCTTGACGATTAGTCCCCTACTTTATGTCCCCCACCTACACAGACCGCAATAGTGCAGTGTTCACGGCTTTTTATTGTTGCTGTTAAATGTGTAAAACTTATTTCAAACACCCTGTATAAGAATGTTGGAGTGGTCAACGTCATTGATTCCTCCACACTTTGCTTGCGCAGGTACCGATTATGACGGGTTGGCGTTCCACGACCAAACCACGTTTTCCGTCGCGAAAAAAAACGATCGGGTTGACCCTTGCTCTGGATCACTGAAAACTGGTGGCTGGTGGTTTCCACCTTTTGGCTGCAGCTTTTCGAATCTTAATGGGCGTAAACTTAAAGGTGATGTTCCCAAAAATAACATGGGCTTTGGTATTACCTGGTACAAAACAGGCGATTTTTATTCCTACCAAAACGCCTACAAAAGTGTGGAGATGAAGGTCAGGGATGTCGATTTTGAATTCTGTATGGGCAGAATTTCAACATAGTTATCTTATTCCTGATGTCTGCATTAGTGCAAAAAGCACCAATTCAAGACGAAGTGTCCATTCACTATACTCCGTGAGTTTTTCGATTTTTATAAATTGTATCTGCCAACATTAAAAAAAAAAGAAAAAGCCACAGTGTCTCTTTTGCGCCGATGCATTAAAGACAAATACATGATTTACTTAATTCATTTCGATTCCTTTTAATTCGCTTTGTCATCTTTCTTGATTTCATTAACTCTAATTCGCCTGAGTGGTCACGTAAACGTGACAGCGACCCTCCGAAGACAGCGCGCCCTCTGACGACGGATTTTTGACGCACTTTTGGCGTATTTTTGTCGTTTTTGTGTCGCCGACGTGTTTTCGCTCAAGGACTTTAAAGGTTGACTGAACGATGAGACGTATAAGGCTTTCGCCTTAAAAAAAAAAACAGAAAAAGGCATCTGGATGGTACATTTTATGCCGTTTGCATATCTTTTTAAACAAAAAAAAAAATAGAACAAAAAGCTTTGAGTCAGAATACAATGAAAGCCATTTTATTTTATTTTATCGTATTTATATTATAAGCGTTAATTCTTTACATTAATAATTACTTTGCTCAAGCCGGCTGAAATGTATCTAAATGATATTACAAATTACCACAACACAAAAGTAATGAATTGCAATTGCAAATTACTACAAAACGAAAGTAATGAACTACAACTACAAGTTACCGCAAAAAGTAATTAAAATACTTTCAAATTACTCTTTCATAATCTTTAAAGAAAATGTATACAAAATTCAATACCATACAAACATTTAATCAAACGTTAGTTACTATCAAGGAGAGCCAACTAGAACTTCTTGTTACATCTTGGGACCAGCTGAGCTTCGAAACTTTCGCCGGAGAGAGATCCTCTTTTGAAGGAAAACGTGTTTGTAGCCATGCTGAACAATCTCTCAGCGGCCGCCAACGACGGTAGTCCAGTGCTAAAACGGAAGCTAAACCGAACGAAGGAACTTACTCTACATTTGCAAAGTAACAGCCGTCAACTCTACACCTAGCCAGTGGGCAAAACCAAAGAGAGATACCAACATGCAGCCGCCTCAAGTCTCACGGTGTTCCGTGTCCGCCAGCGGGCGGATGCCGAAATCAGAGTACGAGGCCTGATCGGAACGACTAACTATGGCGTCGTGTTCGAGAAAGATTGCGGCCTGTTGTCAGGCCCTCATGTGAATATTTTGAAGGAAGATGAATAAAGGAAGGGAGGCTTTTTGGTTGGTTTCCGAGGCCTTAGCGTGACTCTGCCTAGCGTCGTTAGCTCGCACCGGGGCCCAACGCGACACTGTTTTCTTTGTGTCAATTTCGGGGCAAGGTAATCTTCAAGGGGGACAAAAGCCACGCTCGGGGAAGCCTATTCCCGGTCAAAGCAACACACACCCAGGAGGATCTAGGTGGCACGACCCTCCAGTGCGACCATCACACGAACCAGCGCCCAGAGACGAAAATCACATTTGTCGTTTCTGTTCGTTATTTCTTAAAGACTCCTTATTTTTGTGCACGTGCAAGAACCGCTTCTTTTTGTAACCATTTCCGGGCAAACAAAAAAACATATGCCTGAAAGCCCGAATATTAATTGCGGATATAATTAAGATTACCGCCACTAGGGTAATTCATTACATCACAAAAAATATCTGCATCAGAAAGTAATGAGATACATTAGAAATTATTCTAAGAAGTAATTTATTTACAGTAATGAAATTACAGTAATTGCATTTTTGCCACCTGTGTTCCAGAGACATTTCGCGTTGCTGGAAATATGATCGCGGTTATGAAATGCCTTGAAAGTCTGCGACCCACTGCCCAGAAAACGCGCTAAAAACATTCTTTTTTTCCTTTGTAGCACCCATTTTAAGAATATCCGTATTTTACAAGCATGAAGCGTTACAGAAACTCACTAATTACACTTTGTAATTTTATTCAGGTAAAACGATGAAAAAGTTAATTGTGAAAAGCGGTTACTCACCGCAGCAAATTACACGGTATGACGCGAGCACACCACTTGCAAATATCAAAATATTCAATAATGGCAACACGTATTAGTTTTAGCTTTAAAAATGAACCCGAAATTTCTTGCTATGAACATCATACTTAACAGAAGCTTGACAACTGTAAAGGAAAGAAAACGCATACACATGCCACGTTTCACCTGTAGAGGTTGCTGTGTAAAAACAGAAAATCGTCAACGACGGACGAATTCCTACAATTTCCCCTCTCTTGAATTACAAGGCCCGCTCATGAGCAGTTTCTCTCCGCTGGTGCACTTGATGCTGGGGTGGTATCCACGAACTGCGTAACAACAGTGAGGTACAGGAACTCATCGCTTTCGCGGTAGAAGGATTATTCTTTCTTGTGACTTGTACGTTTTGGGTTTATTATGCCCGAAGAACGTCGTCTGCTCTTTCCCTGCCAATGAAGAAAACACGTTCCCGGGACGACTGTTGCATTCCTTACGTTGTCCATGAACAGCATTTTGGCGAGATAGAACGCTTTAAAGGGATCTTTGGTGA
This sequence comes from Ixodes scapularis, assembly GCF_016920785.2. Taxonomy (NCBI): domain Eukaryota; kingdom Metazoa; phylum Arthropoda; class Arachnida; order Ixodida; family Ixodidae; genus Ixodes; species Ixodes scapularis. The sequence continues at coordinate 1,434 of NW_024610028.1, read as the reverse complement.
GAACCAGGTATTTTTTGGCCCAAAGAACAATTTTCAAATCGATTGGCACCCTTTTTATAGGAGAGTATTAAGCTCCCGCAAAACATTTAATGATGCACATCATAGTTTCATTCACTTGTTTACTCTACACTCTGCGGTTACAGAGGCTTTCGGGCCACCTCGGCAAAAATGTAAAGCTGGACGATAGGATATCAGCATTCGATTCGCATCCGCAGCACCTGGCATTCGCATCCGATTCGCAATCCGCCAATTCTCAATCACTTTTATCCGCATCCGCCAGTTGACTGCCCATATCCGCGGATGATCTGCGGGGAATCCGCGGATATGCGGGGCTATATTCTTATTTTCACATCAAGAACCATAATAAAAAAACGTCCGGCCCCACGCGGAGCATTGCTAATTTCCCATTTATGTGGAGGACTGAGATATATGTAGGTGCATATCAGATTAGATATACGTTGTCTTAACAAGACCTACACATTTCAAACACCAAAAACATCACTTCTTCCTCTGACAACCAAATCTTGTGAGAACTACTACGCCGCGTATGGACAATGCGATAAACTTGCTTTTTTCTTTAGAGGAAAATGGGTATAGTCGTCTGCAATGCCCAGACGCGGACATGAAAGCTGTGCGTCGGCGTCCTTTTTCGCCTTCGTCCGTCTGCTATGGACGTTCTCCGAAATTCAATCTGGGCACTTTGATCACTATCATCATCTAAGAAATGATATATGTGCCGTATTAATGGCGGCCTTCTGTTTAGTTATGACGGAAGAAGTTGAAAATGCTCCTAAGCTGATAATTCGAGGCCTATTGATTCGAGACGTTAGCACTTTGCGAAGCAGGGATTGAATGCAAGAGCTGAGTAAGCGTTCATTTCTAACTCGAGACTGGTCAATCTGTTTGTAGCACACAATCGGCTTCAAAGTCCCTTGATTTAAAACGCTTTTTCAAGACGTATGTGTGGGTTGGCACTTCGTTTTCACTGGTCGCATCTCTGTGGACATCGACACAGAGAGAGATCGTGAAAGAACTGTACACTGAAGAGCACATTCTCGTTTGCCGTCGGCTTAAGAAAGTGACGACGCCCGATACAATTCTGGAGGCTACAGGTTCATTGCCGCCGTTAGTACGGTAAAGGTGAATCTGCCATTGCGGAAATGCGGAAAGGGTGAGGCCAAACAAGAGTTTGTGACAATAACGCATTTTTTGTAAACGCCTTCCAGCGGCGTGGAGAGATCAAACGCATGTTTTACCCCACCAGAAGTAACAACATTCAAGATGGCTGCGCCCTTGTAGAAAAGGTGCACACACTTTGTGCTGCTTGATCAGCTCCACCGGTCCATAGCGTTCGCTACGGTCGGACCTAATGTGAAACGGAGTATGAATAAGAATGTCACCACTGTTTGACGAGAACGCGAGCATGCGCACAAC